>NC_138186.1:63061516-64261516 GCF_964194105.1 Spermophilus citellus | reverse complement strand
CCCTGGGCTTTGGAGGTTGGAATTTCTGAGCACTTCTGCCCCAATTACCCATGGTAACTAGACTATTGTAGAGTCCCCCAGTTCCTCCCTTCTTTTCTCTCTCTCTCTCTCTCTCTCTCTCTCTCTCTCTCTCTCTCTCTCTCTTTCTACCAGGGATTCAATTCAGGGCAACCACTGAGCCACACCCCCAGTCCTGAGTTGCTTTGCTGATGCTGGCTTTGAAGTCACAATCCTCCTATCTCAGCCTCCCAGCCACTGGAATTACAGGCATGTGCCTCCATGCTCAGCTTCCTCCTTCTTTCTTTGTCATGACCAAGAAACACCAAGTGCTTGACCCCACTGTACCCAGCCAACTGTCTGTTTTCCCTATAGGTTTGATCCAAAGCCAGGTTCTTAAACATTCCCAGGCACTGAAAAACATGTAGAGGTTCTTGCTTAAAACATTGAGAGATGAGTGATATTGCTAAGTAAGTACAAAGCCCTGGCCCTGAGGTTTAGCTCCTTAACCCTTCCTATTGTTGTGGGGTAGGTCACTCAGAAAGCACACCAAGTCCCATTTTGTCCAAATTGAGCAGTCTTTCTTTAGCTGGCCAGCCAGTGACTGGTCCCTGTAGAACCCGTAACTGTCTTCAAGGAACAGCCCCAAGCCTGAGCATTTTAGAATATTTAAGGCAAAAACTATACCTGGGTTGACGTAGCTGTAAGCAAGTAGGTACAGAAGTTGGACTGGGCAGTTAGTAAGATAATGCAATTGGGTACATTGGTATTTCCCACAGGACTTTCCAGGTTGGCATAGAAGCAAGCAAGCAGAAGGAAAGTGGGTCAAAATGACACTAATTCAGTACAAGTTAGAGAATGGTTACTAGCATCTAGATAATCAATCTCTGACAAGGTACATTGCCCAAGAAAAATGGAAAGCAAGAGAACAATTTTCAATTGTATAAGAATTACTATTTTGTGTTGCCAAGTATGTTATGCTAGGTAACTATTAATGTATACAGTGGTGGGGCTTTCCCATGGGAGAAGAATTTCTTACATGATATGGAGTCTTAGGGTAAAATGAAGCCTGTTTGGTCATTGCCCATATAGCCTGGCCCATAACACTGTACACTCTGTAACTCAACCCGCTCGTTGAAGACATACCAGAATGTCTCTGCTTGCTGTTGATCTGAAGGAGCACTGCAGCATGCTGTGTGAAAGTTCCCCTCATAAATGCTTTAGACTGAGCACCCTAGCATCTGATGCTTCTTTCTTTGGAATCCCAACTGGTCCTATTTCAGGACAATTTGAATCATTCCTTCACAGGACCTCCCCCAACAATTTTAGGTGTAAATCAAGCCAGGGGTTTAGCTGATTGGTAGTGAGAAATAGTTTCTCTCCTCTCTTCTCTGGTAACAGGCCTGTAATTGATGTGGTATTCCATCCCAGTGACTTTTCCTATCCATCTTTCATGAGTTAGCAATTGAGGCTTCTACATTTCACCAACACCAATGGATTTTTTTTTTTTTTTTTTTTTTGCCAGTGACCTAGGGTGGCAGAATTTCTTACCTCTTTTTCAGTGATTAAAGTAAGTTTTGTTTGTCTATTTGCTGTTTTGTTTTCTTTAATTCTTTCCATGGCTTGAACTTAAACAGATGCCACATTCCTCACAGTTAAGAATACTTTCTTCCTGGAAGAGGAGGATGGTGGGCACTGATGGGGTTCTATGCCTGTCCCCAGAAACATCACTCACCTCCTACTTGCAGGTGTCACTGAGAGTTCTTCTGCCTCCTGTCCTGCTTGTGCTCTGGGATGAAGACCCATGGGAAGGGGTTTAAAAGAAAGCCCTACTCTCCTTATGTCTGCATCCTAAATTTTCTTTATTTTTTCTTTTTTTTTGGGGGGTGGGTTCTTGGGATTGAATTCAGAGGCACTTGACCACTGAACCACATTGGCAGTCCTATTTTGTATTTTATTTAGAGACAGGGTCTCACTGAATTTCTTAGTGCCACACTTTGGCTGAGGTTGGCTGGCTTTGAACTTGAAATCCTCCTGCCTCAGCCTCCCAAGCTGCTGGGATTACAGACATGCTTCACTGCACCCATCCCTGCATTTTATTTCAGCTGACTTATTAGCTGCACATGGCTGCTAAAATTTTAGCTGGCTTCTTCTTGCCTGCTCATCTGAAGCCATCTCTCTCTTCTCTGGTGCATTGACAAAGGAAAACAGGTCCTGAGCCTCATCCTTCCTTGGTAGTATTACTCTAGAACTATTCTTAGTTTTGTGATTTTAACTCTCTTAATGTCTCAAGAATATTTATGAGATTATATGTTGTTCAGCTTTTTAATGGTTGTTAGGTTGGAAATGACTTTCCTTTGTTTTCAATTCTGTCTCCAACATGGCTTCTCGAGTATTTTTCCTGTAACAGGACTTAAATTGTTTGAGGCTTGCTTCCTCACACAGAGGGTGGTAAACATTGTGTCCTGGAAACAACGTTTTGCTAACATGAAAATTGGTTAATGTGCCATTCTTTTCAGATTCAAGATACTCAAGACCAGATAGACATTATTTTTTTTGTTGTTTAATTTTAAAAGACAATTTTAATATTTAAAAGACAATATTACAGAGTTAGGACAGGATGACCCATTAATGATGTACTGCTAAACTGTTAAGTTCTCCTAGTGTTGGAGATTTTAGAATGCAATTTTATCCCGTATGGTATGGCTCAGTGAGTTTTCATAAAGATGGATTGCTCACGCCAGAAGAGTGGTTTCCATTAGGCGGGTAATGTCTCGTTGGTGATACCCTATTCCTCTTGCATATGAATGAATTAATGTTCTGCCACCTGAACACTGAGCATGAATCAGAGGAACAAAATTTACTTCAGAATGTGAAATATCTGAGCTCCACATTCAAGGTAAAAAAAAAAAAAATCTGGGAAATGAGACAGATGAGTACTTTTCTTTCTTAGAGAAAGGAAGAGAGAAAGTAGGGGGTTGAGGTGGGGAATTGGTGTGGCAAGCCAACCTGATTACAGAAGGGAAGTCCTTCTTTAAAAAGTCTGTATCAAGGGTGGGCCTGGAGGAGTGACATTCAGGGCCCATTGCCTATCTGGCAGCACTGTGTTGATTGCTCCTCCTTACAGCTCCAGCTGAGTGACTCCAGATGAATTTGTCACCTCTTACTGGCTGACAATCCTCCATCCCAGAAGTCAGGCAGAAGTCTACAAACAATGTAGAGAGAGACAAGTCATCATCACCAAGTTTTTCTGCATCTCTAAATTTTTATTGACCCTCCGCTACACACAGGGTTCCCAAATACCTCCTGTTCATACTGGAATGTATCACACAATTATATAAAGTTATCTGTCCATCAGAAAACTAAATTGAGTTCAGGTGGGGATCTGGCTTCCATGCTAGTTTATCATTTTCTCTAGAAGCCATTGGTCACAATAACTTGTGACATTTTCTGTTAAAATCATCCCACACCTTAAAAGATTTCCTGCTACATTTATATGTTGCCAAACCAATAAAATACAGCCAATAAAGAGCTGTGTAATGATACAAATTAAGTGACATGGAAAATATGTCATTTAGAGTAAGGGGTGCAGACACTACAGGACAACCAGCAATGGTTTCTGTTTAGCTGAGAATGAGTGTGCTTTTCTGGTTTATAGAAAGGTGGTGGGTTTATACATATAAAACACGCACACACACACAAACATGTGTTTTTTTTTTGTTTTTTTTTTTTTTTTTTGAGACAGAGTCTCTCACTATGTTGCTCAGGCTGGTGATAAACTCCCTGGGCTTAAGTCATTCTCCTGCCTTGGTCTCCTAAGTAGTGGGATCACAGCCATACCCCACAGAATGCTGTTTAGGGTTCATATTTTAAATGAGGTTTGGACTGCAGACAGTAAACTTTCTGTAATTTAGCCCTTTGTACAGCTGGCAGTCTTTTCAGTTGTGTCTCTTAAGTTTAAGAATCTACAATCTCAGCATTTAGCATTCATTATGGGCCAGATGTCACATTTGTGACTTGTGACATTATAGCATGGATGTTTTGTAGCTTACATCTTTTATGGGGACTTGCAACTAAATTTTTGTGATTTTATTGCTTTTCTAGGTGTTATCAGCAGAGATCACTGTCTGATAAAGAATTGTTTCCATCTACTATGTCTATGATTCCAGTAATGAAATATCTGACAACTTAAAATAACATAGTCAAATAGTCAAAATAAACATAGTCCAAATACACATAGTCACAAGTCCTTACTTTAATTCCATGAGGAAAATAAAAAGGTTCCCAACAATCATTTTATTGATATTATTTTATAATCAATTTCAAAAGAATATAAGGAACCCACTTATAGTCAATTGTCATGAGGAAATAAATTTTTCTAAAGGTTTGTGAGAGTTTTATCAAATTTGAAAAGCATAAAAATTTGATAATGTGTTATTATTCTGTAAATGATGTTTATGACCTTGAACTTAATTTCCCTTAGACAATAAATAAAAATGAATATGTAATTTGTAGCTAGACAATGTGTCCAATTCTCAGAACTACTAATACCTATTTTTCAGCATATCACTTATCAGACAAAACCCCAACCTTGTATTTATATGAATATTTAAATCATTATTATTCATTTCCTTTTTTTTAAACTCTCAAAGAAGAGTGGACATGGATCTTATACTTCTGGAATTTATTAGGTACAAGAAGTAAGTAAAAAATGAGTAAAAGTTAAAAATATTGTTTGTGGAATAGAAGCCAACACCAAAATGTAGAGCAGAAATGACCGAGCAAAATTTTCTTAAGGCCTTTGCCCTTGACAAAATCTCAAGTCTGGTGCATATTATTAGATCCATTAAAATGATGAGGTACGGTTCTCACCATCCTCTGGACAGACAGGTAGATAGATGTGCACACGCGTGCTTACGCACACACACTCTCTCTCTCTCTCACACACACACACACACACACACACACACAATAGTTGTCTTTCCCCTGGGAGGTGCTAGATAAATCTTGTCCACCTAATAATAAGGTTCTATTCCTCTGTGGGGGGTCTTCTTGAATTTTTCTTCTCTTCACCTGAGAAAGATAATGAAGACAGTTGCAAACAACTTCAACAATTTATGTACAAAGCGTATGTAAATAATCAGGAATAGTAAGAATGTTCTTGAATGACCTGCAGGTTCAGAGAAAGATAAGACATGTTTTCCCCATGAAAGACCAGAAAGTCACTTCTTAAAACGTGCGGATGTTCTATAGATAAATTCAGTTGAAGTCAGTGAGCAACTGTGGTGTATTTGTTTCTGTAGGCATTGATTTCTGTGAACTTTCCACTTGGTACTGTTTTTTTCTGTATCCTATATGTTTTATTGTATTATATTCCTATTTTCATTTGTTTCAAAATATTTTAATTTCATTCTTTATTTATTCCTGATCCATTGCTTATTCAACAGTAAGTTGTTTAATTCAAATATCCAAAGATTTTTGTTATTGACTCTTACTTTTATTGTATTCTGACAGAAAAGACACTCAAGATGAGTTCAAATTTTAAAAATTTGTTGAGACTTATTTTAGGCCTATCATATGGTCCATTCTAGAGAATGCTCCATGTGATGATGAGAGGAATGTATATTCTGCAGCTGCTAGATAGACTCTTCTGTAGAACTCTTAGGTACATTTCATCCAGGTATAATTTAACTCTACTGTTTTTTTTAAAAAAATAATTTTCTGTCTAGATGATCTTTCCATTGCTGAAAGTGGGGAATTGGACCACCTTACTATTATTTCATGAGATTCCACCTCTCCCTTCAGACCTGCTAATAATTGCTTTATATACTGAGGCACTCTGATTTCAAGGTGCATATGCATTTACAATTAGTATTCTCTTGCTTTATCCCTTTATCATTATATGTCTTAATCTGTTTTGTGCAGTTTTAACAGCACACATGAGACTGGAAAATTTACAAATAAACAATTATATTGACTCACATTTTTAAGAGACTTGGAAGTCCAAGATCAAGGTTCTGGTATCTCAGAAAGTTGATCTTCCTGTATCATCACATGGTGAAAATTTAGATGGGAAGGGTGTCCTTCTCTACACTCTGCTGCCTGTATTTGGGGATAGAGGATGTAGGTGATGTAGAACTGTTCTTCCTACTTTCCTTAATGTATCTTTTCTTACTTTTGTTCTATATTCACATATTTTAATCCCTCACCTTGTTTTCTTAGTTTCTGTGAAAGTCTTTTCATGAGCATATAGTTGCTCAGATTGATAATTCCGAGGTGACAAGTTCTGGAAAGTTCTATTAATTCCTAGAGATGCCTGTCCATGCTGACTTTTAAATTTGTTTCTGTCCATCATTATCTTAAAGTGGTGCAAAAGATAAAACAGCACTTCATAGCATCAGATTATGGGCCATGCCCTCTCAGGTCTATATATGGCAGATTTATGATGTATCTATGAAGCTCAAAACCATTTTCCTACCATTTGTTATCAAAGGTTATTCTAAAACACTGTGCACAAACAAACAGTTGACCTAATTCAACTTCTTGCCTTGATGTTCTTTGATGGCTGTGAGGCCTTGGAACCACCTCAGAAGTTTAGCTGTGGATGCTTGATTGCCGAAGTACAATGAAGCCATAGAACCACTCCTCTCTCAGAATTTTTCTGCAATCTCAAGACTCAGGGTCCTCCAAAAATTCCTGTACGTCTGTAGTCTTACTGCAACCTTAGTTTAGAAATAGGATTTTTAGTGATGTAATTGGCTAAGGATCTTAAGTTGCTCTCTGGAGCCCATGGAGGAGCAGGCCCTGTGACACCTTGATTTTAGACATGAATTTTCAAGAACTGTGAGGATAAATCTCTGTGGTTTGTGGTAATTTGTTACACCAAGCTTGTGGTACTTTGTTACAGCAGCCTCAGGAAATCAACAAGCCCAGGAAGAGGAAGGAATGCTCCACACAACTCCACTGGAGCATATTGTGATTTACCACTGATTCCAGAAAATCAAGACACTTCTTTATAGGTTGACCTGATTAAAATGTCTGTGCTCACCTGGATAAGACCTTCACAATAAATGCAATGTGAAGATATCACTTGATGTATCATTTTTATTAGTCTATGTTCTTTTTACACAAATATAGCAGAGACCCCAATATTTGTATTCAGTATGCATTTGGTCACAGATGACCTGCAAGATTACCCTATGCTCAAACCTCCTCTATAGGATACCAACCAACATATTTTTTAAATTATTTATGCTAAGGGACAAATGTCAGTTCTTACCCAGGCAGTTTATTATGGATTTTCAAAATTCTTCAATAAATTCCTTAGTTTGAAGCCAAAATATGTCTAACAACAAGGTCTATAAGTTTATCCTGCTTCTAGCCCACAAGGCCAATGAGATGAGGTGTTCATTTTATCCCAGGAGAACATCTGTAAAATATTGAAGTTAGCTATCTGCTCCCCAGTACGCATATTTAAAAATAGCGTTTTGCTCCTCTTTCTCCTCTAAGTTAAACATGTTCACTTACCCAAACAGATGCTCAGAAAATGAAGACTTAATTTCTTGTACTATTAACATCTTTGATTATAGCCCAGATTGGCTGTGTCTCCCTTAGAGAACAGCCCCCAAATGAGATGTGACGTTCCTTTCCATCTTCCACAGTGCAGTGGAGGTAGAGCAGGGGGGCTTTGTCACTGATTAACAAATAGTGATTCCCCCAGAATATTAGATCCTCATTTGGAGAGACCTGAAGCATATGTGTATTGAAGGTCTCATATAGAAAAAATTCCATGTAGAAAATATCAAGAATTTCATATATAAAATAATTTGATACTTAGAAACAAATCTAATGTTTTAAAAATGGTTTTCCCTTCTCAGTTTAAAGTAAATCTTAACTATTCAATGAACTTACATTTTCCTTCCCTTTCTAAACTTCTCTGTTGTTTTTGAAGCATAACACTTAAATATAAACAAATTTTCTCAGTAATTGTTCATGGAGCATAATAGACTTTTAAAGTCTGCAGAGTTGGAGATGATAAAAATACACATACAAACACATTTATCTGTTCCATACTTTTTATAACCACACCTATCACACTAAGTAATTAAAACAACCTTGGGAATTGCAATGTTTACGACCATGATATAACACGGCACATCGCAAACCTATTCTGCCATGGGTAGTTCAATTTCACACTGTATTAGATCTGGGCCAAAAAAATCTGGGCATGATAAGACACACCTATAATCCCAATGAATCAGGGGGCTAAGGCAGAAGGATCTCAAGTTCAAACACAGCCTGGGTACTATAGAGAGACCCTGTATTAAAAAAAAAAAAAGGCTGTAAATGTAGCTTAGTGGTAAATAAATTTCATACTTGTGAAGTGCTAGAAATTTAGAAGGATACTTTAGATGTATAATTTGATGAGGCAGGAGTAGTGCTGAACATTATTTACTCAAATCCATTTTCACTACAGAGAAGATATTATCAGTAGGGACACATCCAAGTCTTTGAAAGTCTGGAACAATTTGAAATTCCAGCATGCAAGAACATAAAGAATTTTGTTCCAAATCAACCTGTATCCATCATATGGTAATGTTCACTGTCCTTATAATACCTTCTTTTTAGCCACTCAGGGGGCATGGGGTAAAAAACACTGTAAGGAGAGTAATTTAAATAAATAGTCAGAAGTAGCTCCAGGCAATAAAAAATAGAGAGTGATTTATGTATGACAAATGCATTGCAAATGAACAAATGCCTTTGTTCTTGAAAAAAGTTTTGTAAGTATGGGATGGCAGCCTGAGCCTACATTGGGTGCTGAGACACTATAGCAGGTCTTTTTATAACCTTAAACTTGAGGCATATCTTTTAAAAGATGACTTTTTTACTTTTTGGTTTGTATGTTTTTTTAACTCCTCTAATTTAAGGTAGTCAACTCTCAGAGTTACAGGTGTCACTGGATTTTTCTGGTTGTTCTAGCAAAAGTTTGTGTTGACTAAGATGAATCTGTTCCATATACTTGACTCAGCTTCTCTTTATGTATGGGGATGGAGTATAGAAAAGAAAGTGAGAACAGAGTTCTAGCAAAGGTGCATGCTCCTTAATAAATACAGTATGTCCTTAAACCCTAATTTTATAGGAAAATAATTAGATAATACATATAAACAATATACACATTTTAGGCAAGTTTTTCTCTATAACATGGGTACATCCTTTGCCCTAATACACTGTGGAATCTACCCTAAAAAAAAAAAAAAAAAAAAAGAAAAAAAAAAGAAAAGAAAAAAAAACCACCATGTGAGAATTAAAACTACCAAGTTTCAAACCATGAGTTTTATTCCTGAACATTGTACTTTTCTCCTTTGTTCATATGAAATTTTTGAAGAATGAAAAGTATTTATGTCACTCAAAGTATAGAAATAATTCCTCCCAATATACTTATACATTTCAAACACTAATATATTTTTCTGAGTCTACAAAATCTGGATTAACACTTCAAAGACTAAAATCAATATAATAAAAAGTTGATGTCATGGCTAAACTTCAGTCTAAGTTTTATATTATTTAATAGAAAAACTCACAGCAAAGGAATTTATTAATACAAAGGAAATAGAAAACTTTTAAAACTGATCACTTTTTAGGTTGAGTTTTCTTCTAAAGAAGAGATTTACTGGGAGAAAGAAGTTTTTACTGTATTATTTTCTGAAAATTAAAATGATTAATAATTAAGTTATTAATAATTAAAATTATTCTATCAAGTTGTAATTTTTCATGCAGCAAATATGCCTATTCTGAAAATGATAAAAGCCACCTAATGAAGGTGTTCTTACTATAATATAGAAATAACTGAAAATTTGTCAATCATAGTTCTATTATTATACAGAATATCATGGAAGTTAGGCTTTCAGTAAATCCATCTTTGCAGAAAACTCTAGTACATTGGACATATCCTTAAAGTAAGAGAAACATTAAAATATTAAATGAGATCTCAGGATTTTCTAACATTCACCTTTTATGTTAAAATTCACTTTGCTCATAAGAAACCCTTGCATGTCCCTTTCTGAAGTTCAGTGACTAACTCACTTCATAATATTCTAATTAGTGCTTGAAATAATGTTTTTTCTTGCCTTTGCCTATACAAGTCCATCATTCTTGATCTACCCAATATGACTAAAATGACAATCAGCTGAGGAATTAAAACCGAAAGCCCCAAACTTACAGAATATAATATTTTCAAATAAATAGACCCAGGTAATAATTTAAAATCATTATTGCTGATAGTTTATGAGGAAAGACAGAATATTATGGATGTTAAAAGGTTTACTGAAGGTCATATAGATACATGATCCAGGGTACAAACTGAATATACCTAATTGAGTGCATTTTCCTTGGTTCATCAGTGACATAAATTATTTATTTATAAAATGATAGATATATTTTTGATTAATAAATATTTTAAAATAAGAGGGATCTTTTAAAAATAAGATGAGCTGATTATTTTGACTTGTAGCATGGGGTTGTCATTTCTATTGTTAACTCCTATTTGTATTCCCTCAATGATTAATTCCAGTAGTTACGCATAAATTCTCATGACTTTTAGGGATTTCACCAACAAATTTAAGATAATAGTTTGCTTCAGAATATTGTTAAACATTAAAGTTAAACAGAAGTAAATACAAAATAGGAATTCATTTGGTACATGAACTTATTTTCATACATTTTTTTTAGATAAACACAGAAATTTATTTATAAGAAAAGCTATCATTGGCCCTACTACATCTTTCAAAGACTTTCAGGATGTGGATTTGCCAAAACAAAAAATTTCCACACAAAATTTTCAGGTATTTTAAACTGAGTTCTCCCTACCTTTAATATTTTGTTTTGAAGACTTGCATATAAGCCACTTTACCAGGGCTTACTGCCATTCAACCATCTGATGCTTCCAGACATTGTTAAGAATAAAATTTTAAATGAATGCTTTTGGGCTTTTGGAAGACATATTTCAGTCTTATAGAAAAGACTTTGCCTACATTTATAGTCTCAACTTCTCTCCATATTCCTCATTTATCTCTTCATTTTGCAATTTCTAATACAGAGGAAATGAACAGCAGGTATTAAAGCTAACTGTGGAGAATTTGCTGTCTAACAACGATCAAAGCTGCAAAGTGGATTTTTAAGTTCCTAGTAGCGAAAATAAAGGTATTAATAAGAATTAAGGGGGAAAAAAATGAGAAACGTTCAATTCTTAGCAGTCACCCTATATTATGAAGGACACAACTTTGGATGATCAACACATAGGTGCTATTGAATAGTGGGTTTTTAAAAAATTATTATTTACAAAGGATACCTATTGCTTTCATTATACTGTACCAGAAATATTTCATATTCAGTAATGATTTGGGTGATTTACACGAAATCTATTTCAAAATAGCAAATAAGTAATGCTAGCACTTTTTCCAGAACAACCAGTCCCAGTTGTGGGACTTGCTAGGACAATGATTCCAAGGCTTGTGAGCTTGGTTATGCCAATTTGATGTGATTTCATTGGAGAGAATCTTTGGTACACTCAGATGACCTGAAGGACACATTTTGTATAGAATGTAATTTTCTGATTATAATTTTCTTTTAGCCATGTTTATAAGATTTCTCAGTCTAGAATATTCTGCATACTTCAAAATTAATCCTTTGAGGTTAGTTTTTTTTTTCTTTTTCTTTCTTTCTTTTTTTTTTCTTTGTTTTGTTTTTAAGCATTGAAAGCTAGGAGTAAAAGTTGTGCTTTTGTGTGTTTGTGTTCCTGCATACACATAATATCATAGAGACAATTCCTTTATATTTACAAGTGACTAGAGAAAAAAATTAAAATTGACAATTGAAATATGTTTTTCAGTGAATAACAAATTTAACTCCTAAGTTTCTTTTTTAACATGTACTATCTAAGATATGCTAAGACTCCCTGGCTTGGTGGTGTACATTAGGATGTTATTCAAGGGAATGAATTGAACTGCCCCACCCCTATTATGAAGGTAGTGAGATTACTTTGTTGTGGTGTGAACTGATAAATACAATCAATAAGAGTGTAAGTTATAGGTTATAGATTAGTAAAAAATATAGATTATAGATATAAGATTTTGGTAAGTGAGATAATTATAAAGTAAGAACTGTCATAGACAGGCCTAAGACTCCATTTTACTACCTTCTATTAAAAAAAAAAAAACAAAACAAAAAACTGTCACAAGAGCTGTTTCTGAGAAACTGAAAAGAAAGCTATTTTCTTATATTGTTTTCTGTACTTTGTACCCCACAAAATATACTCCACCCAGGATATGGTGGTCTTGATGACCCAAGACATTGAACTAGATTCTTTCCTCTGCTAACCACCTGCTCAAACTCAGGATACGGATGTCTAACACCTGCTCAAACCCAAGATGTGATTGTCTTGATTTGCTGTTGCTAATTGCTGTCTTAGCGTCTATGATTGGCTTGCTTGCATGATCCTAGCTAAGGAAAGTCCCTGAACTGCGGTTTTTGTCCTTAAATTCCAAGACACAGGCCAGGAAGTGGCTGTTCTCCCATAGAGTTTTAGGCTTTACAGGTAGGTGACAGTCCCTGACTAGGTAAATAGAGCTCTCTTTGATTTGAATTCTGACTTAGAGTGTTTTCTGAAATGGATCCCCATAACATCTTAAAATTGCTGAAAGTGAACTGGTATTTGAGGTGGACTGTAGCAACCTATTCAGCATTTCAGGCTTCTGAATTTAGAGGGAAATTATGAAATTCCTTTTTCTCCCTTTGTTCATGTTAATACTTAAGTTCCTTGTCTTTACTTCAGAATTCCTTCTGATTAATCTTCTGTGGAACAACAGGAGAAAGATAAGTTAAAAGTGATCCACACAAGTAAAATAATAACCATATTGTGTCATTTGAGTGACCATAGAAACTCCTAATACTCAATTTGTCCTCTCCACTCTAATGTATAGAGAGGACCCATATTCTAATAACTCTGCCCTTACTTTCCTTCTAGAAAACTCTTCCTGCTACTTTAATACTGAATTATTTTAATCTTTTAGCATGGCTACTTCTCCCTATCATCACCTAAAGATTCAATTCTCTATCTTATTTTTTCCCATTTCATGTTTCCCTTAAATGATCACAACCTTCATGTCCTGTCTTATTTACATGCTGATTCTTTTTAAAACCATAACTTGAGATTCAATTGATCCCTTTAGCTGCAGAGTCTTTAGTGCTAACTGAAAATTTACCCATAGCTTGTTGGAGATAACTAAAAAAACAGTCTCTCTCAACTTGACCTCCCGTACATTTATTTTAGTTTATAATGGTACCATCCATTCTGATTTATATAAATTGGAAACTTGAAATTTTAGCTAGTTATTTCTTCTTTCTTTCTTTTTTTAAAATTGCTTTTATTTTTTAAATACATAACAACCGAATGCCTCACAATTCTTTTTTTTTTAAGAGAGAGAGAGGAGAGAGATTGAGAAATAATTTTTTAATATTTATTTTTCAGTTTTCAGTGGACACAAAATCTTTTATTTTATTTTTATGTGGTGCTGAGGATCGAACCCAGTGCCTCGCACATGCCAGGCGAGCGTGTTACCGCTTGAGCCACATCCCAGCCCCATAATTCTTATTACGCATACAGAACACAATTTTTCATATCTCTGTTTGTATATAAAGTATGTTCACACCAATTCATGTCTTCATACATGTACTTTGGATAATGATGTCCATCACATTCCACCATCATTGCTAACCCCCTGCCCTCTCCCTTCCCCTCTCACCCCTCAAGATATGTCCATTGGGCCTCAAAACTGTCTCTAGAATTTCGCTCATCATTATTCACATATTTTATTACTTATTTAACCCCCTATGAACTAGAATCTGCTGAGTTATAGCTGTGTCAGACAATAACAAAAAAGGGAAATAAAAGAAAAGGCAAAAATTTTAAAAATCAGTTATCATCATTAGGTTACTTATATTTGGGGAAACGGAGCCCACACTTATGACTTAATTTAACACAAAGCTGTTCAATACTAAAAGTTCCATGCTGCTATAACAAACACCAAAATATCTGGGTATGAAAACACCAAAGATAAACTTTTCAGTATGGTGACAGGGGAATTTGCAAGTCATGCAATGCTTCTTAAGACATTACACACAGGGGGAAATGTGTGTGTGTGTGTGTGTGTGTGTGTGTGTGTGTGTGTGTGTGTGATTTTTAACTCACAATGATCAACAGGCAGGACTGGGAGGAGAACCGAAAATTTCAGTGGACAGCACTGACTACCAGTTGGAGCTGAACTCATATCAGACAAATTCCAAAGTTTAAACTTTTAAAATCTTATCATGTTACTTCTGTTTTTAAATTTCCTGTCCTCATTTCAAATCTTCAATTCTTTCTATATAGTTCTGCAAAAGTGTTGGCTTAAATTCTAATTTAAGGTCTTTTTAGTCTTTCTTAAAATCTACATAAGTCCTTCTTATATTTAAAAAATTATTTCCAGGGCTAGGGATGTAGCTCAGTGGCAGAGGGCTTGCTCAGCATACATGAGGCCATGGGTTGGATCACCAGCACTAGGGAAAAAAAATCATAATATTAGGTATGTTATAACTGATTCTTCAGAATATTACTCCAACTGGTCTCTTATTCTGGTTTCCTACACTTTATAGAAACTCAAGTCATACAATAAGTTTTTTTTGTATAAGATTGGGTGAGAACATGGACTCTAGAACTGGATTATTGAGTTGATAATCTTACTTTGCCTAATAGCTCTGTGACTTCGATCAAGTGATCTAAACTCATTGTGTTCTGAATTTCTAGCTTACAAAATTGGAACACTTATTCTAGTACCCGAGGGAGTTCTTGTGAAGAGTTAATGAGTCAATATACATAAGCAAATGGAATAGTGCCTGATTCAGAGTAATTATTAAATATTTGCTTTATTGTTTAACTATATTTTATGCTATTTCTTGCCTCCAAAATATTACACATATTATAAATCACTCTTCCCTAGCAACCTGGAAAATATTGTTTTTTGTTTTGAAGAATTTTATACTAAAGAGTTAATGTTTTCTGTGGAGGTATCTATGATGATTTTCAAAACTTGGTAATTTTTATATCTATCAACAAATATTATAAGGTGTCTTTCCCATCATTAACATTGTGCTTGGCATTATGAGAACCTAAAATAAAAAGAGAAGTATATGATATTGTTCTATGTTTGATTATGTAAGTTTATTGGGGGCATGAACTCAACCAATAATTAGAATATAGTAAGTCCTGAACTTCGCAGTATAGCTGTAAGTAGCAGAGCTCAGAGAATAAGAAAGCAGTATAGCCTAGGCAGAGGAGACCGGGAAGAAAGACATATAGACACATCTTTCCCAACAGGCTAAACATGAAGAAGTCATGAATTATGAATGTCCAATTCACTACCTTATCCTTTGCCATAGTTCCTGCTACAGATATTGAATGACCAACCAATTTTCAATGAGTGAGTGAATAAAAGAATGCTCAGGAGCTCATGGAGAAAGCAGAACTTGGCAATAAGTATTAGTTTGATATGACATTTTTCTAATATGTCATGTGATTAATTCTGAATATTTCATTCCCTAACTCAATAAGATAAAGAATGTGCATTACTATTGAAAGAAAACAAACATTCATTTTTCTCTACATATTTTCCCAAAAGAAGTGTATGTAGGGAAAAGACAAACCATGTACACAAATGACAAAGGCATTTCTTAAAATTACATACGAAAAACAGTTCAAAATTGGGGTTCTCCAGCTTTGAATTGGCAAAATTGGGAAGATTGATTTTGTTTTATTTTTCGCTTTGCTTACTAGCTTTAAAATCCACTTCATTGTTTCTCTGTAGCGAAGCACTGATCCAACACATTTGAGATGGTTAGCTCCAAGGCACCGCCTCTGCTGTAGCCTTAGAGCTGTAGGGGTACACCATGCAGAGGGAGCACACGGTGACAACCTCAAGGGTTATTCTTCATTCTGATTGGAAACCTCTCATACTACTTGGTAGTATTTTCTAGTGATTTGTGTCTGTTAACCTTTGAGTACAAGCTTTCTCATTCCCACTCTCCTTCCATGTTTAATCTGAGCGGTTGTATTTTTCTGAGCTCTCCTGGTCAGGGAAGTTCTGTGCCTATTTTGCTCTGATTTCTTGCCGATGTCCTCTTGTTGAATATAAATTTGAGCCTCAGTTCTTCAGATTTTTGTGCAGACCCTCTCACTGTTTCTTAGAGGGATCTGCTCTCTTGATTTGTTTCTAGATGCTCCACCTACCTCTTCTCAGGACATGTTAGCTTTGTGTCCTTTTTGGTTATACATCTCTGAGGATCCTGTGGTTTAGAAACTGCAAGCTGGGGCTCACATCGGGTTCCCATTAACTCCTAGCCTTGAGATCCTCAGCTTATCCAAACAAGAACTCATTTTTCTTAATGTGTAAAGTGAGAATAATATTTCCTACTCTTGTTAGGATTAAATCATGTTCTATTTGCAGATTTAAATGACAGAGATATTCTATGAAACAACACAAATAATTCAGAAATTATGATCCATTTCTGAGTAAGAGTTAGGCAAATATTAGGATGCATATTTTCTTAATATTTTAACAATTGTGAAAAGAGAAATTTCCCTTTTCTGCTTTTTATGTGAAGCCTTCTTAATTAAATGAAAGAGCAGAAACTGGATATGTTTGGGTGACAGTAGAATCATAGGATCAATTATTGTCAAGGTTTTCTTAGAAAATTTCCCCTATGATTCTTTAAAAATATTTTTGTTGCTTTATAACAGTGAGAGAAAAAAAACTGTTATTTTATTATAGAAATAAATTATTCCAGTTTGAGGCCTGCAATCCTATTATCTGTGGATTAAATAAATTCCTCCAGTTCGAAGTTGATTTACTGCTCTTCTCTACCATCTTTATATGTTCTCTTTCTTCTTTCCCTACATATCTTCTTCCTAGGCCTTTCTTTTGTTTACTGTGCAGATATGTAGATGATGAAATCTCCCTCAAGATTTATCATGGCCTCATATTGAGACAGGTATTTTATTTTAACTATGTGATTCCTCAAGCTTGGCTCCCTCTACCTGCAGTGGTTTTCCAAACCAAACTTTTCAGGCTAATAAATAGAATACTCTGAGAGTTTTGCAGGGGACACTGTGGATATTTTTATGAACAGAGGTTATTTGAAGCCTATTTTGAGAGACAAATAGACTTACTCAAATTATTAACCTTTAAACATGAAGTTAAAAACTTAAAAAGAAAAAAGATAATTTCTATTATATGAGAGAGAGAGAGAGAGAGAGAGAGAGAGAGAGAGAGAGAGAGAGAGAAACCTGAAGAAAGCTTGGAGTTTTAAGTAGCAACCTTCATCTTCTTTCCAAGTAGTCTTGCATGCTATTATGTTCATATCTAATATGAGTGGGAGCCTGCTCATGCACATGTGCATGAGTAATGTCAGGCACATGAACCATTTATTGTTTAAAATAATATTGGCTGGGTCAGGGGTTGCATTGGCTCTATGGTAGAATATTTGCATAGTGTGTGGTGATGCTAGGCTTGATTTCATGAACTATAGTCAAAAACAGATAACAACAACAAAAATTACATATAAAAACCAAATTCAAATATTTTCTTTATCAGTAGATTTTCTGGGATAGAAGTTGTCAAAAAGAGAAACATTGTCAGAGTAAAAATGAAATAAATGATATTGGTTAAAGATTTCTGGAACCAAATAAGATAGATAGATAGTATGATTGGTTTCCCTAAAAATATATTTTTCCTATATTTAGTTGTCGATAAACCTTTATTTAATTCAATTATTTATATGTGGTGCTGAGAATTGAACCCAGTGCCTCACACATGCCAGGCAAGTGCTCTATCACTGAGCCATAATCCCAGCCCCTGAAAATATTTTAATCACAGTAGATAGAGTACATAAATTAGATTCCTAAGTGTTTTAGCTTTTATTAAAGAGATTGTTAATCACATTAAGCAGAAATTTTCTCTCACAGATCAAGTTTGGGACAATTTTTCCCCATTACCATTATTTATAGATTTTCTGTCAAATAAGTATGCCTAGAGTAGAGAATTACTTTTATTGCCTTTGGTTTCAAGACTAGGTAAATTACAAGCTAAAAAGGATTATTTATATCTTAATTTAAAAATTGTTACTAAAAAAGATGCATGGCAAAGCATGGATCAAAGAAAACATCCTCATTAGATGTCCAGGGAGAAACAGCCTCCCTGGCTCTTTGTACCATTCAAAAATTGTCAGCAAATAGTAGTCAAAACTTTACTCATCAATCAGTAAAAATTATTTCAACTTTTAAATAAATTTCTCATCTTGAAATCATTAGTGTATTATCAGCAGTCAGTAAAAAGGAAACTCCAAGAAAAAAGGAGGAGAATGCATTGCCTTTTTCTAATAGGCTATCATTGTTTTCCAGTTTTCTGTTCATAAATGTGGGTTTCTTTGTTATCTAAACCCCAGGTAGTACACATTTTTCCAGACCATTACAAGCTGAGCAAATTGAGACTGAAGATATATTGGCATGAGCAAGAGCAGTAGAGGGCTCCAAAGCCTCTCCAGGGAAATCCATATAACCCCAGTTTGCCCCATTCTGTCCCTAACTTCCAATCTCAACTGGATGGTAGCATTCTTCACAGACATTCTGGGTGCTCATCTCTCTACGTGCTACCTTATGGCTTTTGCTCAGTGAATGTTAGCCATTGTTATTATCTTATTTCACTAAATAAAAAGCTCCTAAAGAATCTACATTATGGCAAATTCTCTTTATGCCACACATAGTTTCTTTCAATGTTCTCAACCCTCTTATATTTACTATGTCAAGGGAATTTGAAGTTGTATGCCAGAGGTAAAAAATGACCTCTTGCTCAGGTGTTTGTCACTCTATTTCCTAGTCCAAAAAAGTCATTCTGCTTGTACCCAAAGTTTCACAATTTTTTTGTGTCTTGTGCACCACTTCACCATAAGCACATACAGGTATCACCCCTTAATTTTTCTCTTGAATGATGGGGAAAGGAAAATTGTCTTCTCTCTCCCTTTCAAAAACAAATGTTTCTGTGCATAGATGCATAGGCAAAAACATTCTTGTGAGATGGTGTGTGTGTGTGTGTGTGTGTGTGTGTATGTGTGTGTGGGTGTGGGTGTGTGTGTGTGTACATATATACCTCATAGAAAAAACTTTTATATGCCCACATCATCTGTGCCCGTATTCAATATAGTTGGAAATTTACTGTTCCATGTTCATATCTGAAAGTGTCAAAAGTAATTCTTTACCATTTAGGGGGAAAGCATGTAGTGATGGATGTAAAAAGGTCTAGGTCTATAGACCCTGAAGTACCTCTCTACCCACATGAGTCCCCTGAACACCTTCTATGGGAAAATTCTTAAGACAGCACCAAAGACCTGGTGCTTCAAAGAGCCTCTAGAAATACCACTTTATGTTGTTACCGGTGGCTACCAGAAAACTATCAGATAGTTTGTCTGACTCTATGAACAATTTGAGGAAATCTACCACATGCAAAAGATGAACTTTTAACCTTTTGCCTTTACTTTTAACCATAACACAAGTATATTTCAAATCAGAGATATGTCCCTTTATGTAGAATTACCAAAATGGACTTCAATAAAACATAAAAGAAACCTTAAGAAATTTTGTGCACCGAGTAAAATAAGAAAATTAATGATTCTATAAAGTCTTATCACTATTATCAACATCATCTTCATCCCCATCATCCCCATGGTATTTTAAGGAGAAATTTTTCCAAACAATTGGAGTTTCTGCCCTTGCTTAAAAAGCTGTAGAATAGGTGTGGGTGTGCCAATTTGCTGCATTGTTCTGCAGAATAAGTTAAGAAAGAAATTGCAGTTTGGGGAATTAGGAGAAAGGAGATGGGGACTGAGAAGTGCTTGGGAGGGGCTGCTTGGGGTAAAACTGAAAGAAATTAATCCTGTTGATTGTCCTGTGGGGACTAGAGGACTTTAGAGCTAAGCATACCTCTTTTAAGAGGTTTGTTAAAGGGTATTTGATGTTAATGTTTTTTACAAATTCACAGCAGTCATTTCAATGACTTTTGCATAATTCTAGGATGCTTTTCATTTGAGTGGATTATTTTTGGTAATGTGAACATGCCCTAAGATCCGTGTTTGATTTGTACAAAGTGAAAACAGGACTGCCCACTGAGGGATCCACTTCTAGATGAGAAATTAATTAACAGAATTTATATCATCAGTTTTTTAAAAAAATATGCATTTGAAAATATATTCTAAACTATTAATTTCACTTACTTTTTTTTCTTCCTTTTGTGTTATGGGAATCAAACCCAGGGCCCTGAACATTGCCTTTACTTTTAACCAAATTATGCTAAAAACCTCTTAATATTGAATTCCTAAGTATTCAGCCTCTTGCTAACTTGTCCACAGATTATTCAGAACACCAACATTTGCTGAAAAATAACTTATTTTTGTTTTCAAATGGAATCAATTTTAACAAATTTGGATCAGAATTTATTTCCCCCAAAATAATTACCAGGCAATGATATTTTATTAACAAGTATTTAACAAGGAATCTTTGCTCAAGGGAAGAGGGGCAGGCAATATCTGGGAAAAGAGCCAATTTCATTAAAATTGTGAACAAAAACACATGTGGGTCTGAGCATGCAATTTACAATATAATTACATAAATATGTATTTCATGGACTACAAAGTACTATTGCTATTTCATTGTTTAAGAAATCGAGACCCAGAGAACCTGAGAGCGATACCCAAGGTCATATAGATCATTAGCCTGAGCCAGACTACATAAAATTCTGGACAAATGAGAAAAAAGTAATTCTCCTTGGATACCTGCAGGCTAGTGTTGGCTGGATTTCAGCTCCACACCCTTCCAGGTCTGGCATCTTTGTGCAAGACAAACATTGCTCAACTTTACTTGGCTGCCTTATGCTTTTGGGCCCCCTGCAATGTTTATTCTTTGCCAACTGATGAGATGAGATGATGAAGTCTATTTATAACTATATTGGGCACATGCACAGGGGCCAAATTATTTTGTACTTTGACCTCTAAACAGGAGTCCATATTTCTTGTAAAATGATGATGACTTTAGAAACCAAAACTAATTTCATGGCAAGCATCCAGAGCCTCAATAACAACTGAGAATCATACATATTAAACATTAACATGTGTGAACTGCAGAATTACACAATCACAATCTTGCCTCCCTGTAGGAACCAAGTTATGTAAGAAAAGGTTAATTCTCTATTTCATTACCATCTAAATTAGCATGAAAATTGAAAGATTGAGTTATTTTGGAGGATTTTTCTTTTTTTCTATAAATGGATAAAAAATTGATTTCATGTTCAGATTTTACATATTTTCTTTTTCTTCAACAATCTAGACTGAATGACATTGAATATGAGTGACATTTCTTATAACTGAAATTCTCCTGTTAAAAACTAAAACCTAAAACTTTTCTAAACATGTTGCATCTTTACCTGGTCAAAAGAGGATATAATGGTAATGTGGTATAAAGGAAAGCTTATAGATTCTGACAGCAAAAAAAAAAAAAAAGAATTTGGTTAGATTTTTTGGAGGAAGAGGGGTGTTGCTTTGGTCTGATTTACATTTTATTTTTATTTATAACACATTACAATTATGACATATATATGGAGTATAGTATGATGTTTCCATACATATATATGTTGTGTAATGAAATATCTTCTTTCTCTTAACTTGCATTTCCTCCTTCATGAAATGGCTATATGTGACCAGCTGGATATTGCTTTTGAGCTCTGTTTTCCTGTAAGAAAAAGCACTAATATGACTAGACATCATATGTGTAATCATCCCCCAAACTCCAGGGAACATGTTTTGTAGTCAGACTATTAGATTAGAGGAAACCCCAAAAGAAATGTCCTCTCAAATAAAGGGGAAAGATGGGGATTTATGGAGGAAAGAAAGAAAATCAGCCAAGTGCTAGCTTTAGATAGGGATTATGAACAGCAGGAGAGGGCCATTCTGTGTGGCTTGGAGCCTGGAAGACCAATGGCCCAACTTGTGTTATGTGTGTGTGTACATGGGTACACATCATTTACCTGACAAGATTACTATGAGAAATACATAAGATTATGTATATATAAACTTAGTATCCAATAAGATAATATCATCAATATTACTAAAATACAATATCATTATAGCAGCTGGCTAAGTTTAGTGCCAGTGACATTAAATTTGAAATATGATTTGCTCTGCTATCTATGAGTTTTGTAACTTTGAACAGATCATCTAATCTTCCATGTGGACATTTATTCATATCAAGCCCCCATCAACTTTCCAGATCCTACTGTCAATCACCTTTCCACAACAGCATTAAGCAACACAGTCCTGGGTTGTCACCTAGAATAGCTCCCCACGGTCTGCAAAGCTAGGTACAAGCTCTATGATAAAACATCTACAACTCCCTTTATCCAGTGAAGGCCATCTCATCCTTCCAATCCCATGTCACTGCCTTCTGTAATTTCAGTTGCTGCACAAATTCCTCACTAATATTCTCTCATTCTCAGCTCCCCATTTGAGGCCAGTCTTCACATTAAAGTCAAAGTGTTATTTTTTTAACAAGTCATGTTATTTTCTTATTAAAATCAATCCACTATTGGTTTCGTTGTTGCTAAGATAAAGAACAAAATAAATTTCATAGCCTATGAAACTCTAAAAGATCTGACCCTGATTTGCTGATCTTAATTCCTACTTGTCTTTTTTTAAATTTTTCCTTAAACTTATCTATTAGCAGTGTACTGTCTACTGGTCACCATTGATGTTTCCAAGGACAATATAAATAGTTAATAGCTTCTGCTTTCGTAGGACTTACCAGATGAGGAAAAAGACAAAAGCACAAATTATGACAGAGGGTGATAACTGTATCGAGAAAAATAAAGCTGTAAATGGGGGAAGGGAGTGCTGAGGGTGTCTAATGACCAAACATGACTTCACTGAGATGGTAATATCTAAGCCAAGGCCTGGGGAGAAATAAAAAATAAACCAAGTACATTTGGAGACAGAGCATTCTGTCAGAGAAAAGTAAGCATAAAACAGCTGAAGCCCTTCCCCTGTAATCATGTATACACTGAGCTTCTTCAACATTCCAGAACATTCCATGAGCTTATATATCTTTCTGTTACCTTAGATTTAGCATATTCTTTCCACATTCATTTTTCATATCTAATTCCTTTTTCTTCAGGTCTCAACCTAAATATCAGTTTCTCAAAGATAATTTCCATGATCCCTGAGGCCTTTTTGTTTCATTGCAATTTCACTTAAAAAGAACTTTGCAATTTTCTTCACATTTTTTCTTATATTCTCAGTTACTTATTCCCTGCTCATCATTTCTGTTAAACTGCTCAAGGATGAAAACTATATCTTCCTTGATCATCACTCACTCTTCTGTGCAGAGCACAATTCCAGGCACCTATGCTAATTTAGTATTTTTTTTAAGAGAGAGAGAGAGAATTTTTTAATATTTATTTTATAGTTTTCGGCAGACACAACATCTTTGTATGTGGTGCTAAGGATCGAACCCAGGCCGCACACGTGCCAGGCAAGCACGCTAGCGCTTGAGCCACATCCCCAGCCCCTAATTTAGTATTTATTGCATGAAAAGAATAAAGAGTGCACACCTTAATGATGATGCTTCAGTCTATGTGATGTGAAGTAGAGGAGGGGAGAATCATACATTTCCCAAGTCTCAGTTTCTCTATTTGAAATATGGGAGTAATAGTATGTTTGGTAGATGCAAGAAATAAAAGAATATAAAGGAAAATGAAAGCCAAAGAAAACACTTTGTAATTTTTCAAGATTTCACAAATATTATATGTTATTACTTGGGATATAGAACAGCATGAACAGTTAATTTAACTGTATTATTAAGCAGGGACTCATTAAGTACAGGAAATGATTCACACCAGATCACCATTTATTTACTATTTTTAGCTACAAAAGATTGGATGTGTTAATGATAAACCTAATCCTCTCTTAAGGCCAATTTTATGGAAAGACAGTAAGCCTGCATGCATATGATTTAGGATCTTGTATTTGCAAATGTGCGGATTTCATAAGGAGAGTTCACCAAAGAACAATGGGGGAAAAAGATGCTCAAGGACGCTAGTTCCTAGCACTAACTGCTTATAGTCCATCTTTCTAGTTTTCCAAAATACATAAGTAATTAAATCTATGGTCTTCTTTTACTATTATTTGCTCACAAAATAAATGTTCAGATTTGTGAAATATTCTCCCCTTCCTCTGTGTGTGTCTCTTATTTTCCTTTTCTTGTTTTGAACAATGCTGTACATCAAGCCCAGGGCCTCACACATGATGGGCAAATGTTTTATCACTGAGATACTTTCCAGCCTCATATAACAGGGCTTTTAAAAGCATTTTAAAATTCCTTTCAGAATTAATAACATTTCATGGAGTGTTTCATTTCAGTTAGGTGGCTTTTGATATAATTTTGCCATTTTTGTAGAAGAACCTATATTCTCCCTAGCTTATGCTCCCTGTATTATACCTTAATACTTGCACTAGTATTAACACTTGTACAAGTTAAGTCACAGTATCTTGTAAGAAAGATAAATCTCACCAGTATAAAATTCACTTCTATTAATCACTTGTAATATTTGATAAAGTTTGCAGACGACTTGAATTTCCTGGTAAGACTGACGTTTCATCTGAGGACTTGAATTAGAAAAACATATTAACTCACAAAGGTATAAAGCTATAAAGTTTAGATAAAGTCTAGTGGGAGTTATGTAATAATGCTTTTAATTTTTAGAGAGCTTTACCAAATAATTTTATTTTTATTATTTTGTTTAATCATTAAGATGCTGAATTAAAAAAAAACCCATTTTAAATATGTGAAGTCTAAAGTTTAGAGAATTCAAAGATTTGAAGCTGGAACACAGCAGCTGTACAACACTTGGATGTAAATCAAAGCTCCTTTCACTGAAGTCTAGGGGACAAGGTCCTTCATCCAGCACCAGTTAGTAGACATATCCTCCCCAGCTTTGGACACTTCTCTGTACTATTCCTATTTTCCTTCCAAGATTTCATGCATGCAACTGCATTAAGGGAAGAGTAGAAGGTGAAAGGAAGTACCAGAATATGGGACATTGGTGCCCACTTCCAAGAAATTGTCAGAATGGGATAAGTGATTGAGTCAGAAACAGATCTAGAGGGACTATTTCTAAATAGTCTTTTTCTCAGCCAGCACACAGAAAAGCATGTTAAATGAAACATCAGTCTACTAAGCCCAGAATAGCCAGATTTGGAGTCAAATTTTGTATTGGTTCCTTAAATGCATGATATTTGGACACTTATCTCCCATCCCACATCTTTCAGATTCAAGAGGGATGGCCTTATGTTTCTAACAATCGAGTCTTCTCAATCATTAATCCTTAATATGTTGAAGATCACCCCTGCCAGATGATTGGGTGTTTACATTGGTAGAGTAGAACAATAACCCCAGGATGAATTTTCAATAGCACATGAAGGACAGTTCACTCCCCAAGAAAACTCTCCCACACACTTCACCAAACAAATCATACCACAGTGTTTCAAGTTCTTTACAAAAACAATTCTATGACTTTGAGAACAAAGCATTAAAAACAAGCTACATTATTTTGAGGATACACACAAACACATTAACTTTCAGGTTTTGGTTTTTAAAAGTAAGTTGTACCTCTGGCTACTACCAGCATTACCAGGCCTGTCTCTTGCCTGATTTGCTCCTTGCCACCGCCCAGCATCTCCCTAATCCCTTTTCCATAAGAAAAAACTTTCCCATCTTGATCCCTTACTCCATTTGCAATTTGATAAATAACTGAGCATGCTGCATCTGAAACTTCATTTGCTTTCTTATCTGTACAGTTCTCACAGACTCTGGAGTAAAAGGTGAATTCTACCCCAGGAATGAAAGTACAATGATCCCTTAAATTCTTCACTGAAGGAATCATAGCAGATTTG
This sequence comes from Spermophilus citellus, assembly GCF_964194105.1. Lineage (NCBI taxonomy): Eukaryota > Metazoa > Chordata > Mammalia > Rodentia > Sciuridae > Spermophilus > Spermophilus citellus. The sequence continues at coordinate 64,235,443 of NC_138186.1, read as the reverse complement.
CTGACTAGAAAAATTAGCACGTCTCACTAGAGATTAAGATATACATAAATATTAACATCTTGACCATTTAAGCTCAGTAGATTAAATCCATTCACATTTGGAACCAATCTCTATAATTCCTTTCATTCTGTAGAACTAAAACTCAGTGTGTATTATATAAGAACTCCCCTTCCTCCCTTGTCTCCAGTTCTGACAAACACCACTCTACTTCTGCCTCTATAAATTTGGCCAGTCTCGAAACCCCATGCCTGGAGGATCATACTTGTCTCTTCGGCCTAGATTATTTCACTTAGCATAGATTCATCCCTGTTGTAGCCTGTGTCAGAATTCCCTTCCTTTAAAAAATTTACTAATACTATCCCATTGTGTGTAATGACACATTTTGTTTATACATTCATCCATCAATGAACATGTGTAGGTTTCCACTTTTTGGCTATTTGAATACTATTACTACTCTGGACATGATTGTGCAGATAATATGACTCCTCTTTTAAATTCTTTAAATATACTCTCTTTAAATAGCTCTGAGAAATATTACAGAAAACCTAGCTATTTATTTCAATATTTGGCATACTTTCTTGGTACTAAAATTTAGGTTTGTTTTTAATAAATGGAAATATTCATATTATTGACTTGAAGATTATTTTATACTTAAATGAAAATTAGTCCTGTTGATTTGGTCATCAGGAAATTTCTAACATGAATATATTAAATAATTATTTCATCAGGTTAGGAAAATCAATGGACCCTTTCAATTATAAAACAGTTCCAGATTTGCATTCGATTTACATATGAAATATTTTCATAGATAACTTTATTTATAGTAATTCTTTTTTCTGTGCTGGAGATTGAACCCGGGGCTTTACACATACTAGGCAAGTGTTCTGCCACTCCACCCCAGTAAATTTTTAAAAGCTATAAAAAGATAATGTGGTAAATAAGGCAAAATATGCATGAAATATTATAATATTATAATAGCTATTTCCTTTAAAATTGTGGATTAATATAAATAATTTAAGAAAGTGCTATTGATTGTAGAGGAACAGAAATTGAAGGAAATAAGAAATTATGAAAGTTTTGACTTGGTGATGAAAAATACAAGTATCTTGGAATAAAAAAAAATAGCAGAAATTACAATTCTTGAAACCATTTATATTAAGAAAAAGATGGGTTTTTTTGGCATAAAAACTTGTCTTCTAAACATAAAATAGAAGCACTAACTAAGAATTTGAATTGATAAGTGTTCAATTTAGTGTGGAGGTCAAAGATGAAAATTCTAATTTTGGAGCAGTTGCTTCAGGCACAGCATTTTAAAGCAATGGACTGAATAAAATCACCAGGAAGAATGTGTAGTTGAGAAGAGATGGGGACCAGAACAGAACACTGAGATACATTGCATTTAGATACTGAAGAAAAGATGAACTGGGAAAGAAGGCAGGCAAGTCCAAACAAGGAGGCAAAGCAGAAGAGACAGAGGCATGATTAAAAATCAAAGATTGTCAAGAAAGAAGAAGCCATCACCAATAATAATTTTAACAAGTCAAACAAAGACCATTGAAGTGATCTGAAGAAACCTGAATGTTTGTATTATATATAATAGTGATGTTCTAATAAAAAAAAGAAAATATAAAAAAATGAATAATCCCATCACATCTAAACAATCAGCTTAGAGTGAGTGGAGAAATTTTATGTGAGCACATGCTATAGATATTCTAAAATATACTACATGGCTTACCACAAAGAGTTACTAAGAGACAAAATGATAGCTGAAAAATTGGTGAATGACTGTCAAGGGAATTAGTTTTTTAGGTTTGTGAGCTTTAAACTCTTAAAGCATTTTTATTTCGTGATGAGAAACATTCGGGATAAAGAAGAAACAAATAATGGTTCAGGGGAAATAGTCAACCATTAATTAAAAAAATTCCTTAAGAAGACAAAAGAAGATGGGATTCAGAGTGGATGTGGTTTAGACCTTTGATAGGAGCAGGGATTTTGAGTTTCAGTACCTGAAGATTAATAGATTTGGTAATAAAATCATATCTGAACTCACAATGGATTCCTTCTATTTTTTTATATGAAGTAGAAGCCAAGATCACATGGATAAAAGCTGGCTAAAAAGGACAAAAATATAGTTTAAAAGGCAGGAGTGGAGGTCAGAAAATAGAATGCTCGAAATTGAGATTTAACAGGGGTACAATTGAGGGGATGATGAGGCCAAAAGAATGACCATGTCTGTGGGCGACTGAAATGAGAGGAAGTGAAATTGTTTATTTGAAGGGGAAAATGTCAAAGCCACACCATGGACTCTATCATCCAGAATTAGCCCCACTAACAAATTCCAAAGAACACATACAATAAACAATACAGATGAATCTCTGGGAATCAAACCCTTTATCTTTTTATATCCTTTCTGCATCTTTCCTCACATCTGGTTAATTTCTACATTTAACTTCATCTTCGTCTATCCACTTCACCTTTTCTGTCTCAGCACAAATTTCCTATCCATAGGAAATCATATTTAAAACATTCATTTTAATTTTTTCAGATATTATTACCTTTAAGAAGGTGTTCTTTCCTAGTTTACTGAAAATAGTCTATATTAAAAAGAAGATAAATCCAGGCTAAATTTGCTTATTTTCTTTCTATTTATTTATTTTGTTTTTTACTTTCTGGTACTGATGATTGAGCACTCTACCACCAAGCTACATCTCCAGTCCTTATTTATTTATTTATTTTACTTTAATACATGATCTCATTAAGTTGCTCAGGGAATTTCTAAATTACTGAGACTATCTTTGAACTTGCAATCTTCCTGTCTCCTTCTCCTTAGTGACTGGGATTATAGGCAAAGTCCACCAGTGCTTGGCTGCTTGTTTTATTTTAATTGAATAGAAAAGATTAACACGTCTCTTAACTTGGTTGAACTATTTAAAGGTAGAAAAACATAGTATGACAATAAATGTTTGTAGGAAGGTGTAAGAAAAAAGCTAGAGTTGAAGCAGCATAAGGTGGGAAAATAATGCCAAATGCTAAGAGAAAGGATGGCAGAGGTATGTATCTCCAAATTCATTTTTCATACATCTTATTTTACCTGGCAGTTCTGTAATTCCAAAACACTTCCCAAAGTGAATTTCAAAAGATGGCTTGTCTCTCTATATTGATTCTTCTAGTTTTCTAAAATGTATTTTAAACATTTTAATATAACAAATTTCACTTTTATTCCATCATATATGCATACTCTTTTCTGTAAAATAATAAATCTGGAGACCTAAAAGAGTGATTGGGAATGCTGCAATCTCATTTGTCTATTTGCAGAATTTTGTTTCCCTGTTCTATAGAAACACATGGTCTTTCTGTTTTGATTTAGTTTTGATAAAATAATGTATTCTGAAAAACTATAGCTACTGAATTTGTAGGTTTGCTGTGAAAATATACTCACAGGCAGGCCAGGCTTTAATTTCCTTAGCTCTTATCAAGAATGTCCAAAACAACAGTGCTGCAATTAATGACAAGATGATAAGCTGTTAGTTGGAGCATGCATTCTCCTTTGAGAACCAAGAGCAATTCTGGTTTTCTTGGGTTTTGAATTTCTACTTATGGTCTTTGGAAAAATTCAACCCCAAGTATATTTTGGACAAAAAGAGAAAAATATTTAATCCTTTCCCCTGATGACCTATTCTTAAATTCTCAAGATATCTTCTACTCTTATTTCCAGTCAGACTTCAGAAGGGGAGACAGGTTTCTCTATGCATCCCCCTAGCCATTTTTTGATATTTTTCTTCCAAATACAATAACTTTGCAGAATATTTTTCAGGAAATTAAATGTATCCATTTATCCATTTATTTAATTGCTTGTTAATTTGTTTGTTTATTTATTTATTATTTAGCAATAGTGGAGATGAAACCCAGGGAAGCTCTATCACTGAGCTACTTCCCCAGCACTTTTTAACTTTTTATTTTGAGACGGAGTCTCACTTAATTTCCCAGGCTGACCTCAAATGTGCAATCCTTCTGCCTCAACCTTCTGATTCACCGGGATTACAGACATGGGGCACCATTTCTGACTTCAAGGCATTCTTCGTGACAAAGTTTGACAAATACATGTACATTTATTGTCAATGTATAATTTTAATATTTTTATCTTCTTCTAAAGCTTTTTCCTGCCTCTTCACATTCAACCTAATTCAGTATTAACCCCAAGTAACATTTGATTTCTTTTTCTTTGAGATTATGCATTGGTTTGGCCTATCCTATAATTTTATAGTAATGGAATGATTCCTATACTAAAAGTCATTTTGTGTTTGGCTGTATTTGCTTAATACTCTTCTCAAATTTAATCATCTCGTTGCAGACACCATCATTTTCTTTTTTGTTGTTGTTTCTGAGTAATATTGTACTTTATAAATATACCACTGTTTTAGTTAGCTTGTTCCGTGCTGCAACTGAAAGACCCTACCAGAGAAACTGTAGAGGAGGAAAAGTTTATTTGAGGGCTCATGGTTTCAGAGGTCTTAGTCCATAGAAGACTGGCTCCATTCCTCCAGGCTCAAGTGAGGCAGAACATCATAGCAAAAGAGTGTGGCAAAGGGAAACAGCTCACATGGTGATCAGAAAGCAGAGAGCATTGAGACTCCACTACAGTATAAAAAAATAAATATACCTCAAAACAAGGCTCCCAATGCCCCACCTCCTCCATTTACCACCCAGTTCATCCCATTAGGGTATTAATTTACTGATTGGGTTAAGGCTTTCGCAGCCTAATCAGTTCTTCTCTGAACTCCCTTACATTGTCTCATACCAGACACCTCACATACAAACAATAACAACCATAATTTCCAGTTTGGGGTTATTAGGAATAAAGCGACAGTAAACATTCAGGTAAACGTCCTTATGTGGATATGTTTTATTTCCCTTAGGTAAAAATCTAATAATAAAACTCTTGTGTCATATGGCAAGTTTGTGTTGAATTTAATAAGTAACTGTCAGGCAATTTCAAACATGTTTGTACCATTTTACACTCACTCCCACTCTTAATGTTTACTGTTTGTAATAGCTCCTTATTAATACTTGGTACTTTTTGAATTATGCTAATGAGTGCACAGTAAAAAGTCATTGTGGTTTTTATTTATATTTTTCTGAAGACTACATTTTGGTTTTGGTAATGGGGTTGAACCCAGGAGTGCTTTACCACTGAGCTACATCTTCAGTTTTTTTTTTTTTTTAATTTTTTAATTTGAAGCAGGGTCTTGCTGAGTTGCTAAGACTGGCCTTGAACTTATGTACCTTCTGCTTCAGCCTCAAAAAAAAATAGATTTTTATTTTCATACATTTGCTCCAAATAACATATTTTTAAGTGCTAAAAGATCACTAATGTATCTTCTTCATGAGTGTGTGTTCAAATAATTTCATTATCACACTACATTGCAATGAATCCTGTGCTCATTCATTACCAGAACGCCAACAATTTTGTCAGAAGATAGAACTATAAAAAGTATAAAACTAAAAGCTAAAATTAAACTAGAAAACTTTAACATGTTTAAAGCTATATAGAGAGATGAATATAAAATTTCATGTTGAGAAAGAAGTAAATCGTCAAAGAAATGTAAAGGCTACTTTACCACCTAACATAGAGGTAACTCTCTCCAAAAGCTGCAGGTCTCACACTTAGCAATACAGAGGACAAGCTCACTATAACACAGCCTCCGTATCTTGGAAGAAAAAATGATCTGATCATTCTCTTGACTGACTTTTCTTTTCCATAGATTCTAGATCTTGAGCAAGCGCTGTTGGTTGAGGATTTAAAGTTTAAGCTAGAAACTGTGGAGGGTGAGTGAAAGGATAAGAAGCAAGAAGGAGCAGTGGAGCATAAAAATTCTCCTTTGGCTCTGCTCCCTGCTCACAAATTTAATTGCTATGACAAGTCATCAGGAAGCCAATATGGAAATACTTGTATTGTTGTAAGGGCTTCTTTTAAAGAAGAATGCTGAGAATAGCATTTTTGTACTTGAATAATTAAAAACAATTTTTTCAATATTATAGGCCATTATTATAGACCATTATTGCTATAGATAATGCACCCAGATGAATTTATTTAAAATAGATCTTTATTTTCATACATTTGCTGCAAAGAACAACTCTTAATGAATGTATAAAACAAATGCATTCATTGCACATTTCTTTCTGTGTCTAACTATGACAACCAGTCATTTCATACTTCTCACATAAATTTACCTATGTGTCATAATTATAAGTTTTCATTAATGTCAGTTAATATATGAAATGTTGCCATTTGTTTTACTATAATGATAATCATTTTGTCAAAGGTTATTTCCTCATTTGTTAATCCTTGGAGTAAGAATTAGCAGATATATGGATGATACCTTAATGAGAGGAATTAGAATAAAACTACACAGTTTTGAAAATGAATTATTTAATAAGGGACATAATAGGAAAAAACAAGATGTGAAATAATCTTGGAATGTGTATTTTAAATTATGGGTTAAGGGGAAATAATGTGCATAAGTGTCAGAGGTGAAAGAAATGTGAAAGACATTAACATGCTTTTTTAACCTGAGAGAAAAGTAAGGAACAAAATTAACATCAAATAGATATTTGATGGATTCCTTACTCAGATAACAGCTAATTTACTTTTTTAATGTTTTAAACAATTAACTTTTTCTTTTAATTTTTGACTTTTCTGAGTATCAGGAGAACATATTTTATGACAAAAATATGTCTGGTAAAATATGTTTTCACATTTAGGCACTGAAACAATCCAATTCTGTAAAGATTGAAACACCATTCCAAGTCAGGGACCCAGTAGGGTTGATTTCAAACCTTAAAGGAGCTACAATAATCAAATGAGTGTGGTAGTAAAGGGTTAGAATATGAGTTAATGGAATAATAAAGAGCCCATACAGAGGCATACGTGTGGACTATTAATCAATTTTCAACAAAAGTGCAAAAGTGTAGGAAGGAGAATCTTTCAGAATGGTTCCTGAACAATTAGACATCCATATAGCAAACAACAGCAATAGCAGCTTTCCACCCTATGCTAAAAACAGTATTTTGTATTTTTGACATTATGATTTACTCTATAATTCCATTTGTATTCATCTTCTATTTCTATTTCTTTCCTAAACTTTTCCATGTTGTCATCTGTATTCTTCACATAGAGACTACATTAATTATAAACCTTTTAACATCTTTGTCTACCAACAGTATCATCTGTCATTTCTTCTGCCTGATATTTTCTTCAGCTTATGATTTGTCATTACCTGCTTTTTGGGGATGATAGTTTTTAGTTCAGTTGATTGCTTTGCACACTATGAATTCTACTTGATTGGGTCCTAGACACAGAAAAGTACCAAGATTGGTTTGAAACATTCAAGTTTATTTAAACCAGGACACCTTCAGAGCAGATTTTAGTATATTGCTGATTTAGGTTCAATACTAAGACAATAATACCATTTGGGGAACTTTATCCATTGCTGTATGTACTAAGAAGTCTTTCAATTTTGGCTGATGCAAACACAAGCTGTTAGGCTACTGCTTACCAGTGGCATTTATGTCCATATCAGTACTCAGAAGGAGGCTCCAGGAGAAACTTCTTAAAATCTCCAGATATCTCTCTTCTTTGCAGTTTTCTTGTTTCAGAGACTCTGCCTTACAAATTCCAGTCACTCTGGTTCCTTGAACTCCAATTTCTATCTCGTAATTTAGCAAGATGGCCTAGATTTTTTTTAGATTTTACTTCCCGTCACTTTTGTCTGGAAACTGCATCTAGCTAGAAAGATGGGGACAATCACAGAAGTCATATCGGCTCTCTTTTTTCAGAGGTGAAAATCCTACACTACTTATTGTCCAAACATATAAAATACTATTTTTAAAATTTTCTCTATTTTTTAGGTTGTTTAATGTGATCAAATAAATAAATCTACTCTCATTTTCTTCCTACAACCAGAATCAGAAATTCTGTACAACTTTTAACTTATAAGTAATGTGAATTTCAAGTCATCACTGACATAAATATAATGCCTGAATGAATAACTGATGAATTATAAGCCAATTGGTAAATAAGCAATTGTGTCCTATCTTGACAATATGTATTCTACTCTTTCCTATGTGTTAAAATAGCATATAAGAGTCTCCTCCTTGGCCCTGGAGTGGTGTTTGCGATCAGTTCCGGGCACAAAACTATAATAAGGTTTAATAACAAAGCATTTATGTGCTAATCAATTTTGTATAGCTACAAAGTTCATTAGCAGTTCAGGGAAGGTAATGATTAATCTAGGGGGAGCAAACAAAATTTTATTAACAAAGAAATTCAGTTAGACCTCTAATTATGAATGATACAAGAAGCTCAAAGGGGAGGGGTCCATCTAAGTGGAAGTAAGGTAATAACGAAATGCACCATGCTAGTGTATGTGTGCACATGTATGTGCAGGCAAACACATACACAGACAGAGCAGGCTCCCTGAGAAGAGCAGTCTAATAGAAGGCATTGTTATATAACAAAAGAGCAGACATTACAAAAGAAAATTAGAAATGCAAAAGTATCAATTATACCCTTGAAGGGCAACCATACTCAAATCATTTAACCTCTCTCAAATTCTAAGTCCTCATCGGTACCGGTTTTTTTCCTTTTCTGAGAAGAATATAGCATTTCCAGGAAGCAGTATTAAGTGACTACCCACTTCCTTTAGCTGTATATTACTTTAAAATTTGACCATTTCATATCCATGTATATACTCTCAAGTACACTACAATTTTGAGACTGGTGACAGTTGTATCATATACTCTTCTAGGCCTGAATTAATTATTGGCATATTTAGGGCACATATATTACTTATTTAAGACTCAGACATGAAGTCTGAGATCCTTAAATTTTAAGTTTCTTTACTTAAAGAGATATATCTGAATATTTGGAAAATAAAAAAAAAAATAAATGCTAAATGTCTTGCCTTTTTGTCTGTTCTTCTTTGGGCCTATCATACTACCAAACGCATATGTATAAAAAGGGCTACAACCAATTGATGACAGATATCTAAACATATTTTGTAGATAATTTCAAGTACAAAAAAATCAATCATTTTCATTTACTTAGGTAAAGGAAACTATAAAGGTACAATATCATGTGTACACTGTGAATTATTACTCCTACCAGTATTTCTGTAATTTTCAAGTGTAGCAATCTAATATAAAATTTTTTTCAGATGTAGTTTTTTTTTAACATACATATAGGAATTAGAGTTAAGAAAATCATATTTGCCAAGTTATTCCAGCACTTCTACCCAGGCATTGTAGAAATACAGATTTCAGAATTTTCTCCTGGAATCTTCCAGTGCCGGTTATAATGCAAGTCTATTTAGAGGTCTAAATATTTAAAAATTGCATTTTCCTCTCCTTCATTCAAATCTTATATTCCAACAAGAACTTACTTACAATGACTAAACAGAAAAAGTGATTTAGTATCAGGAAATCTATACATTTATTACAACAAAAGAGATCCCTAAATGCTTATGAAGATATCCTTTTTCTAATATCTTGGAACTTGGAAAGCTTCATCAATGAGCACAAAGCTGCCTGTTGAGGAAGAAGCTTTGATTAATACTCAGATGCTTTTAAAGAATCTTTTGCCAGGTTGATATTCGGACTCATCTTTACCTACCCCATGTCCTAGATAAAAGCAGAAAGTAGAACGGTGGTTACCAGGGGCTGGGGGCCCGTGTAGAGAGGGTTAGGGGAAACAATGGTCAAAAGATAAAAAAATTTCAGATAGTTAGAAAAGTTTTAAGAGCTGTATTGTCCAAAATGGGAATAACAGTAACAAAATACTATATTCTTAAAAATCATTAAGAGACTAAATTTAGTCCTCACCATAAAAATATGTATATAAATAACAGATATGTTTAATTAACTTGGTTTATTTATTCCACAATATATACCTATTTTAAAACATTATACACGATAAACATATGTATATAACTAATATGATTTAAAAAATTCATAAATCAGAAAAACATTTATGCTAGAATCTTTTCTTCTGAGAAACATCAAAGAATTGGGCAAATTGCTCAACAGTGCACCATTCTCTATTTACAGACACCATGAGGATCATAGTCATTTTTATTGGTTCTTGTTACTAATTCTTGTTTGTTCTTCATATAATAATAATAATCAATTCAGCTAAGAAATATGGTCTTTAGCTTAAAGAGTCTTGGTCATATCCCCAAAGGACTATTGCATACTTGCTGCCATTTCCCCCAGTCTCTCAGAATATTTCTGACACCAGTCAATGTTGCTGTCAGCAATTCTACCCTGCCCCCATGAGTCTCCCAGAAATCATCCATTATTCATGGCTCGGCTCTCTTCCCTGAGGTTTGTCTCTGAAGCCATAAGTTCCTGCTCAACTCCAACCTAAACCAGGAAGAAGCCCAGAAGTATGGAAGAATTCTCTCACGGATAATCCTCACCTAACAGGGAAAAATAGCCAGTGTGACTGTTTATCCAACCTCAACTGGGAGGAATTTTATAGATTACTCAGCACAGCAGAAAACTATCCACTTTTATCTTCTGATCTCACTTTTACTGTTCCCCCATTCCTGTTTCTTAAAACTGCATCCCCCCAAATGACTGGTACCTCAACTCTTATGCCAAGCCATAGTTTTTAAGTGAACTCTATTAAGAAATGCAAATTTATATATCATCAGATGCAAGTTTTATAGTTCATGGTGGAAAAAACAAAAAGCCAAAGAATTAAAGTAACTTGACTGTAGATATGAAATGGAGTAGTTATAAAACTATCTCTAGAGCAACTATATATATATATATAGCTTTAATTCTATGAGTTATTACCGCATATGTTTTTGAAATAGGGACCAGGAGATAAATGCTAGTCATTGTCTCATTATACATTTATTTATGTATATATGGAGATATAGATCTCTGATGATAACTTGCAAAAGAAAAATTTAAAACAGAAGTCTATGCTTATTACATAAAGATATAAAATTATTATTATTATTTCCCCTTTTATAGTAAATATTAAATATGTAAATGTATTTCTGTTAGAGTTGCCAATGACTTCTGTCCAAATTCTATGGCTAACATATGACTCCATGTGATCTCTTTAGCCAGGCCTTAAAAATGCAATGTGAGAAGAATTTTTATGAAGTTTAAAATAAATTGAGTATTTGAATATGAGAAACTGAAGCAGAAAAGATGACTCAAATGTAAATCTGCTTCAGCAATAAGACAAATCAGTGATTTTCTCTTAACAATAAAAATTTTTCCATGAAAGCTAGCTACAGCAGGAAATTACTGAGGCATGCTGATAGGCAAGAGCTTTTCAGATATAATAAAGTGTGTGCCCATGAGGGAAACATAAATAAGTTGCTTAGAAAACTTTTAGAAAGCAGAGGACTTCAATTCTTTCTAGGAATATAATGTTCTTTTTCATCATATTTATAGTTTATATTCAGTTTTTATTCTTTTATAGTTTCCAGTTTAGATTTTGGAGAGCAAGTGCTGAATATATATGTATCTATGACCATATTAAAAATTGTGGTCACATTGAAATATAATTCTCTACTTTTACAATGGATATTATAATTTTATTGTAAAACAATCAACATTATAACCTTGATATCAGAATCAAAGAATTTAAAACATTAGCTGTTTATCTTCATAGAAAGTGAACCTCTTTGGAAAATAAGTTCATATAGTATTATTTTTATTAATATTAATTTTTTACAAAAATCCCTCTTTAAGGTTGATGCTATGTTGTGTAATACCTCTATGTCAAATGAATACTAAAATTTACTAGTTATATCTTCTTCCCAAATGAGTAGCAGTATATTCTGGGCATAAACTTGTCTTGGTGAATGATCAGAATGCCTATGGTCATCAGGGCTTGGCTTTTCTTTACTCTGGACTGGAGAGAGTTTGCAATGTTGGCTTTTACTAAATAAAGCCCCAAAGAATGCACAAGGTTTCTGTCTCATGATCCCCTCTCGGTTCACTTAACAGTCTCTTAGAGTAGTATATTTCACAGGCTTTCTTTATCAATAGGACATCTGCAGACAGTCCATGTTTATTGAAAGAGCAAGTGAAGTTCCACCTTCTTAATCCCCATTTTTACATTAAGTTAAAAAAATAAGAATTCATTTATATGCAGAGAATCCCCTTCTTTTAGTGCACCATCCTGTGAGTTTCAACACACATATACCGTTATGAATCTATCACTAAATTAAAATATAGAATAATTCTAACATCTCCAAACTTTCCCAGTAGAAAGTTTCATATCCAGGAGTGACAACCACTGATCTGCTTATTGTTCCTACAGGTTTACATCTGCAATGGTGTTTTATGCATGAAAATATCCTTCCTTCCTCCCTTGTACCCTCCCTCCCTCCCTTTCTTGGTTCCTTCTTTCCTTCCTTCCTCCCTTGTACCCTCCCTCCCTCCCTTTCTTGGTTCCTTCTTTCCTTCCTTCCTTTCTCCTTCTAACTTTCCATCCTAAGTGTATGGTAAGCAAGTACTATCCTACTGAACTAAAGCCCCAGCGCAGAGTAGAGATCCCCCCTTGCCGCACCTCTGTCTGGCTTCTTGTACTTGGCATATGGTATTGGAGATCCATTGATAATTATTGTATGTGAGTTATCTCTTTTAAAGGGTAAAATCCTCATGATTTAGGATAGGAGAAGTGGACATCATATATTTATATATAAACCATCAATTAAAGAAAAAAATAATTCTATGAATACCCTCTGAGAATACCACTTCAGATTAAGAGCCATTGTGAAGAAACAGGATTGAGTTATGATCTCTGAGAATTTACATTTTAGTAGGTATAATGGACAGAGAAGCAATGAAAATAGAGTAAGTTAGGAATGAATAGAAGTTATATGATTAAAGCATAGAAGGAATCAAGTCTTTGAACCTGTGGGAAAATACTATAGGAAAGGGTTAATTCAGTAGGCAAAGGATGCTCAAATCCTTCACATTCCTTATTTCTTCAGTTCTGCATCTTGCTTAATTCTGTACTTAGAGATGACTTCTGAGCCCTTTGAATGTCCTAAGGGCAAAATTATATATCTGAGGCTTTGAGCCAAGTAAGACAGTTCATGCTACTGATGTTATTTGTGGTGGACACTTATTTTTGTATGCTGGAGACTTTGAGCCACATTGTATCAGATTGACCAATGGAGACTGCCACCTGAGCAGCTCAGGTCAATCACGTAGGTGCTACAACCCTCCATGACTGACCTTCAAATAAAATCCCTGGCACCAAGGCCCAGGTGAGTTTCTCTGCTTGACACCATCTCACATGTGTTTCCACACATTGCTCCTGGGGAAATTGATCCCCATCTATGCTGGTCGATAGGGGTAGTAAAATGAGAAACTTTCAACTGATTTTTCATGTACTTTCCCCTATTCCCCTTTTCCCTTTGCTGATTCTAAATGGTACTTTTTGGGGAGGGGGGTTGTAATAAACCACAACAGTGAGTATAACCACTTTTTTGAGTTCTTTGTACCATTCTTTGAGTCATCATTCGTGTTATTTGTTCATTTTAGTAATAGATGACAGTAGAGTCTATTTTGACATGTTTATACAAAAATAGAATAGATCTTATTCAAATTAGGATCCTAGTTTTGGAGATGCACATGATGTTGAGATTCACAGTGGTATATTCATATATGTGCATAGGAAAGTTATGTCAGATTCATTCCATTGTCTTTCCTATTCCCATTCCCTCCTTCCCTTTATTCCCTTTTGTCTAATATACTGACTCTCTGTTCTTCCCTTCATCTCCTCTTTGTTGTTAGTTAGCATCCGCATTTCAGAGAGAACATTTAACCTTTGGTATTTTGGGATTGGCTTATTTCACCTAGCATGATAGTCTCCAGTTCAATCTACTTCCTGGTGAATGTCATGAAGTCATTCTTCTTTATGGCTGAGTAATAGTCCATTGTGTATATATACCACATTTTCTTTATCCATTCATCTGTTGATAGGCATTTACATTGGATCCATAGCTTAGCCATTGTGAATTGTGCTGCTATAAACATTGATGTGGCTGAGTCACTATAGTATGCTGATTTTAATTCCTTTGGATATATACCGAAGACTGAAATTACTGGGTCAAATAGTAGTTTGGTTCCTAGTTTTTTTGAGGAATCTTTATACTTATAGAATGGTTGCAGTACTTTCCAGTTCCACTAATGGTGTTTGAGTGTACCCTTTTCTATACATCCTTGCCAAAATTTATTTTTACTTGTATTCTTGAAAATTGCCATTCTGGTTGGACTGAAGTGAAATCTCAGTGTAGTTTTAATTTATATTTCTCTAGTTGCTGGAGACGTCAAATATTTTTTTCCCCACATATTTGTTGAACATTTGTATTTCTTCTTTTGAGAAGTGTCTGTTCAGTTCCTTTTCCTATTAATTGATTGGGTTATTCATTTTGGGGTGTTGAGCTTTGTGAGTTCTTTGTATAGCCTGGAAATCAATGCTTTACCTGAGGTGCAGGTTGCAGAGATATTCTCCCATAATGTAGGATTTCTCTTCAGGTTCTTGATTGTTTCCTTTGCTGTGAAGAAGATTTTTAGTTGGATACTATATCATTTACTGATTTTTGACTTTTCATCTTGCACTTTAGGAGTCTTGTTGAGGACGTCAGTTCCTTAAGGTGACATTGCAGAGTTGGGCCTATTTTTCTTCTAGCAGGTACATGGTTTCTGGTCTAAAATCTTGGCTTTCGATCAACTTTGAGTTGAGTTTTTTGGCAGGGTGAGATATAGAAGTTGAATTTCATTTCACTGCATATGTTTTTCAAGTTTTCCAAGAACCATTTCTGGAAGAGGCTCTTGTTTTCTCCAATATATGCTTTTGGTACCTTTGTCTATTGTGAGATAACTGTTTATGTGGGTTTGTCTCTTTGTCTTCGATTCTATTCCATTTGTCTTTTTGCCTATTTTGGTACCAATATCATGCTTTTTTGTAAATATGGCTCTGCAGTATAATTTGTTGGTATTGTGATACCTCCTGCTTCACTTTTCTTGTAAAGATTGTTTTTGATATTCTAAAGCCCCTTATTTTTCCAAATGAATTTTAGGATTGCTTTTTCTATTTCTATGAAGAACATTGTTGGGGTTTTAATAGGAATTGCATTAAAGTTTAATAGGAATTGCATTAAATCTGTTTGTGGTACAGACATTTTGACAACATTAATTCTGCCTATCCAAAAACATGGGGGATCTTTCCATTTTCTGAGGTCTTATTCAATTTTTCTTTAGTGTTCTATAATTTTATTGTAGAGGTCTTTCACCTCTTTTAAACCCCAAGTTTTTTTTTCTTTTCTTTTCTTTTTTCTTTGAGACCATTGTGAATGGGATAGTTTTCCTAATTTCTATTTCAGCAAATTCATCATTGGTGTATAGGGATGCAATTGATTTGTAGACCTTAATTTTGTATCCTGCTACTTTACTGAATTCATTTATGAATCCTAGAAGTTTTCTGGTAGAGTTTTTGTACATCTTCTAAATATAGAATCATGTTGTTGGCAAATAGGGATAGCTTGAGCTCTTCTTTTCCTATTTGTATCCCTTTAATTCCTTTGTTTTGCCTAATTCCTCTGGCTAATTTCAAGGACTATGTTAAATAACAGTGGTAAAAGAGTACATTCCTGTCTTTCAGTTTTTAGAAGGAATGGATTCTGTTTTTTTTTGTTGTTGTTGTTTTTTTTTTTTTTTTTTTTTTTTTTTCCATTTAGAATGATCTTTGCCTTGGGTTTGGGTTTAACATGTATAGTTTTTACAGTGTTAAAGTGTGTTTCTTCTGTCCCTAGTTTTTCTAGTGATTTAAACATGAATGTATGCTGTATTTTGTTAAATAATATTCTGCATCTATTAAGTTAATCATATGATTCTTGTCTTTAAGTCTATTGATATGATGAGTTACATTTATTGACTTTTGTATGTTGAAACACAATTGCATCCCTGGAATGAAACCTATGTAATCATGTTACACTATATCAATATTTTTTATGCAATTTGCCAGTATGTTATTAAGAATTTTTGTATCTATACTCATCAGGGATATTGGTCTGATGTGTTTTTATTTATTTATTTTTGTTGTTGTTATTGTTTTTCCTTGAAGTGTTTTTGTAGGTTTTTGCTATTAGGGTGATCGTAGTTTCATAGAATGTGTTTGAAATAAGACTTCCAACTTTTCTTTTTAATGGAATAATTTAAAGAGGATTGATGCTTGTTCTTCTTTAAAGGTCTGATAGAACCTGGCTGAGAATCAATCCAGTCCTGGGGTTTTCTTTGTTGGTAGGCTTTTGATGGCATCTTCAGTTTCATTGCTTGAAATGGGACTGTTTAAATTTTCTGTGTCTTCCTGGTTCAATTTGGGAAGGTCATATATCTCTAGAAATTTTTCAGTGTCTTCAAGATTTTCTAATTTTATTGGAGTACAAATTTGCAAAGTAGTTTTTTATTATCCTTTGTATTTTCAGTAGCTTTTATATTGATATTTCATTTTTTTCATGAAAATTATAATAACTTAAGGATTTTTCCCCCTCTTTCTTTTGGTTAGATTGGTTAAGAGTTTATCAATTTTGTTTATTTGTTTTTTAAAGAACTATTTTTTAATTTTTCATTTTTTTAAAATTTCATTTATTTCTGATTGGTTCTGATTTTGATTATTTTCTTTCTTCTACTGATTTTGGTTTTGATTTGTTCTTTTTGTGGGGCCTTGAGATGTAATGTTAGATTTTGTTTTTTGCATCTTTCTATTCTTTTAATGAATGAGATCAATGTTTTGAACTTTCCTCTTAGAAGCACCTTTATAGTGTTCCAGAAATTTTGATATGTTGTGTCTCTATTCTCATTTACCTTTAATTATTTTTTTTCACCCCTGATTTCTTCTGCTATCCATTCATCATTTAATTGCTATTATTTAGTCTTCAGGTGTTAGAGTAACTTCTGTTTTAAATTTTATTATTGATTTCTAATTTTATTCCATTATGATCTATTAGAATGCAAGGTATTTCTATTTTTTGTTGTTGTTGTTGTTGGTGGTGGTGGTGGTGGTGGTTTTATTTTCTAAGAGTTACTTTGGGGTCTAAGATGTGGTCTGCTGTACAAATTGATCCATGCTGAGAAGAAAGTGTATTTGGCAAATGAAGGATGAAATATTCTATATATATGTCTGTTTAATTTAGACTAAATTATCAATTGTATATTTTAGTACTATACCTTCTTAATTTAGTTTTTGTTTGGAAGATTTATATAGTGATGGGAGAGGCATGCTAAAGTCACCCAGTATTATTGTATTGTGGTCCCTTAAATTCTTGATATTGAAAAGGGTTAATTTGATGTGTGCAGATGATCTTTATTTGTAGCATAAATATTTACAATTATTATTTCTTGTTTTTATATAATTCTGATACCACCAGTTACTGGTGATGAGTTCTGCTTCCTCACATGTTCAAGTATAACATTAGAGAAGCACACGGAGGCAATCATATAAAGCAGGGTTTATTAAAAAAAAAAAAAAGGTAACATAGACATCTCCCAGGAGAAGGGGGCCATAACTGGTATTCTGATATCCCCAAAAGTAAGGGTATTCTGCATTATTTGTATGTTCTATTCTTCCTTTTTTCCCCTGCCATTTTCTCCTTATCTGTCCCCTTCCTGCATACATGACTATGCCCAGGAAATGCTCAGGGAGATAGCCAAAACTCCATAAGTTTTTCAATTTTTTTCTATAGTAATTTTTCTATTAACTTTTTCACTCTCTAAGGGGTCAGGTTTAAACTTTTATGTTTCCTAGTACATCTCTCATTTCCAAAAGATTTTCAAATTTCTCATTAAGATATTGGAAGATAAATATTTCCTTTAGTCTCTTATTTTCTTAAATTATGTCTCTGCTTACCTAGCATTTTTTATTTCTTTTTTTATGATGCTAAGAATAGACTCCAGGGCCTGATGTGTGCTAGGTTAGTGTTATACCACTGAACTATACTACAGTCCCTAAGTTTTAAATGTTTTACTGGCCATATATTAAAAAAGAATTTAAATGCATTATTTCTAAAATTTTTCTCATATGGCATTAACTTCATATTTTTATCTTGATTCTACTTTTGAGGCTGTATTTTTTTTCCCTTCATGAAGTTTTCAAAATTAAATTAAAGATTTTATTTCTGTCCTTTCTGGTACTTTTGGGATTTAATCCTAGGAGTACTACCACAATGCTACATATTCCCAGTTCTTTAAATATTTTATTTTGAGACAGGGTCTCCCTAAGTTGCTGAGGGTCTCACTAAATTGCTAAGATTGTTTGCAATCTTGCAGTCATCCTGCCTTAGCTTCCTTGGTCATTTTGAGTACAGGCCTGCACCCTGCATCCAGCATTTTAATTTAATTTTTGTTTTTTCCTGAGGTGGTGTTCTTACTGTATTGCTCTAGCCTTCTTCATATTTGCAGACCTCCTCTCTCTGTGTACCTGGAATGACAGGCACTCACCACTGCACCCAGATTTCTTTCTTTTTATAGTAGCAATATTTTAACTAAATTCTATTCTCTTTTTAAAGAGTGTAGCTTTTACTTTTTCCCACAGATTTTCATTTTGGGATAATCTTTGTTTTAGTTTGAGAAAATGTTTTTTTTTTTTTTTAAAGAGAGAGTGAGAGAGAGAGAGAGAGAATTTTTAATATTTATTTCTCAGTTCTCGGCAGACACAACATCACTGTTGGTATGTGGTGCTGAGGATCGAACCCGGGCCGCACGCATGCCAGACGAGCGCGCTACCGCCTGAGCCACATTCCCAGCCCCGAGAAAATGTTTTTGTGTATATTTATTTTATTTGACCAATATTTGGACCAATATTCATCTAAGATAGTTTTTCCTAATTTTGAGCAGATATGTTTCTGTATTTTTTAAATTTTAATTCTGTTATATTTTTATACTCTCAATCTCTCTATTTCACTTTAGTCATGTTTCCAAGATACTGATTGTTCTGGGACATGAGCATATTATGTCCCAATTTTTAATTGTCACAAATTTGTAAGGCAATTTACTTTGCTAGTAAAAGATATTATTACAAGGAAAATAAGCAAGATAACCATGATAGTGAACAGTGATAATGACATCACTGACAACTGACAACTGAAAAGATTTAACTGAAGTAAGTCTTCCATCCAACACACTGATCACTATGAAGTTAGTAAAAAAGGTAGTGTAACTTACTTTATCACCTCCTTCAAAAGTCAAATACAAAATTTAAAAAATTGCTATTCTTTTTTCCTCTTCTATATATTTTTTCTTTCTCTTCATCTTCCTGTTCTCCTTCTCTTTCCCTTCTCCTCCTCCTCCTCCTCCTCCTCCTCCTCCTCCTCCTTCTTCTTCTTCTTTTTTTGTTTTCATTTTTGTTTTTGTTTTGAGATAGGGTCTCACTCTGTTGCCCAGGCTGATCTCAAACTACTGGGCTCAAGCATTCCTTCTTCCTAGTCTTCTTAGTAGCTGGGACTATCAGCATATACTACATGTCTCTATTTCTCTTCCAGATTTTCAATCTCCAATTTATAATTAAAATGTTAAGCATACTCAATATTAACTTATACTTTTTATTTTAAAATATTATATTTTAAATTACATTAAAATTTTGTAAAAAATAAAATGCATGTTCAAATGTTAATTTAATGCAATTGTCTTTAATTTTATTTAATTAATTTCATATTTAGTTGAAATTTATTTTTATTCAATGTTTTATCAATAATTTAAATAAATATAAAGGAATAAACAATTTTCATTCTAATTTCACTTGAATGATATAAAATTTTGTCTTTCAACTGTCTTTAATTTAATTTTTTTTTTAACTCTTTGAATCCATTCTTAGTATCACAAAGCTGAAATCTCTTCTTTGGACTACTACTCCAAACTTCTCTTCCTCCTTCCTTCTGGGTAATTTCCTCTTTGGTTCAAATTGTGTCTTTTGGAGCTTTATTTCACATCTATATATTCAGCATATTTTCTGTTACTGGTGTTTGTTAACTGTATTTTATTTTATTATATATAATAGTCTAAGTGTTTCACTGAAAAAAAATATGTACTGGTGGTCTTGTACTGATATCATTGTTTTTCAATCTCTCTCTGCATCTATGGAAAATTGGGTTGTTGCCTAATGTTTATTTAAATTATTCTGTTAATATTAATATTCATGGTTTCTTTCTATCATGTTCAGATACATTTTAAGAGAATTAAAACAGGAACTGAAAATGTTTAGATAAAGTTTAAATTTGAATTCATCCACTCATTACGCTATATGAGAATTTTCCCCACATTCGCACCTACATTCAATGTTATAAAATCAAATGATTTGTTTTTATAATATACATAAAGAATAAAAATCATATTTAACAAAAATGTATTATCTTAGTTTTCAGTGAATTAAAATATCTGTTTGCCATGTTTATCTCTCTATTTTAACTTTGTTTCTCCTGCACTTTTGTCTCAATGCTGTTTGAGTCTGACACACTGTGATTTATTAAATTTCCTTCAAGGCTTATGATCTATGTCTTATTCATAAATATTTCCTATCCCAAGTTTCCTAAAATATGTTTGCTTTTGTTTTACAAAGCCTTTGTTGTTTATTTTTGTCTGTATGTCATTAGTCAATCTAGAATTTATTTTTCATTGGAATATCAGTAGGAAGACTTTTTTTTCCAATAAATTAAATGGTTTCCAATTCACCTTTGTTGAATGGTGCATCTTTGTCTATGAATTCTAAATGCAATCTTGACCACATTCTAAAATCTCATGGATAATAGATTTATTTGTCTGTTCCACTGATGTACTTGTCTATCCCAGATGGTATTCCTATATTTTATTAAATTTTCGGATATGTTTTGTTTTGTTTATTCCAAATTTTTTGTTCTCCTCTCTCCTTCTCTTTCATATTAATTTCAAAATCTTTAAATTTTCTTTAATGTTACTAATGGAAGTGTATGGAAATTCATTGATTTCATTTATAAAATTTGTAAGAATTCAATTCTTTTACAGCATGCCTACTATTCAATAATCTAGACTATTTATTTAATTAGTATGTATGTTGAGAGATTTTTACATATATATTCTCCACAAAAAAGATCATATTTTCTTTTTTTTTAAAGATAGGTAGGTAGGTAGGAAAAGAGAGAGAGAGAGAGAGAGAGAGAGAGAGAGAGAGAGAGAATATTTTTACATTTATTTTTCAGTTTTCTGTGGACACAACATCTTTATTTTATTTTTATGTGGTGCTGAGGATCAAACACAGCGCACCACGCATGCCAGCCGAGCATGTTACCACTTGAGCCACATCCCCAGCCCCAAGATTATATTTTCAGTGGGTACATTTTGACTGATAATTTTTCCTTTAGAAAGTCCTCTAATATTTCTTGTTAAATAAATTTCTAGATACTAATTTTGTTGTTATATTTCCTAACTGAAACATTATTGAATTTTGTGCTTTTATTTAATGCTCAATTATAATATCAACTTATTTATTTGACTTGATTTATCCAGTAAATATTATGGATTATCTATATAGATAGTTGTACATTTAAAATAATAATTTTTTATGTCTGGGTTGCTAATTATATTTAGTTCATTTAATTGTTGCTAAATCATTGACTAGAAACTTAAGCTCAAAATGATAAATAATATCACTTCACTAAAGCTCTATAATTTGCTACTTCCATCTATTCTATAGTTTTTTCTTATCTTTTCAAGCTCAGATCTGAATTTATTCATTTATTCTTAAAATTAAGAATTTGATGTCAGGAGAATTTCATAGTATACTTAATTCACCATTTTAAAAAGGATATCAAAAGTTCAAATTAAATGGAAATTAATCTGCTTAATTAAATCATGCACACTAACCAGAGAATTAGTGCCACCA
The DNA here is from genome assembly GCF_964194105.1 of Spermophilus citellus. Taxonomy (NCBI): domain Eukaryota; kingdom Metazoa; phylum Chordata; class Mammalia; order Rodentia; family Sciuridae; genus Spermophilus; species Spermophilus citellus. Next base: position 64,213,497 of record NC_138186.1, on the reverse strand, counting down.
AATAATCTCTCTTTCTGGGCATTAAAAAGCAAAAACAAAAACAAAACCTTTCATAAATGAGCTTTGGAAGGCTATTAATTTTCTGAGCCTTCATAAGTTCACAACACTTTAAAACGTTGGCATTATCTTTAAAAATTAAATTGCTTAATAAATGTACAAATTACATATTATCAGCAACATTCATACTGAATTTATTTATTTATTTATTTTTTCGCTTCGTTTGACTTTTAGATTTTATGCTTTCTAAATGTATCAAGACCTGGTTGAATGAATTAAGGGTGCCTATAAATTAAGAGGACAAAAGCCAGAGGGGAGATCCCTTAAAACTCATTTCCCTAATTTGAAATGTATTCAAGACCACAGTGCTCCTTTCACAAATTCAGGAAAACAGTCTGTGGAGGATGAAGTGTCCAGCGCAACCTCTTGTCTGTGGATGGTGTCAGATTAAAGCCAAGCTCCCTTGATATTACTTTGCTTTAAAAAAAAATTATTTTTTAGTTGTAGGTTGCACAATACTTTTATTTTTTATTTTTTTAATGTGGTGTTGAGGGTTGAACCCAGGGCCCAAGTGTTCTACCTCTGGGAGCATGGAAGGAATTGATGAACTCTAGATGGGGGGGCGGGGGGGAGGGAAGGGGGGGGCGGGGGTTTAGCAATGATGGAGGAATGTGATGGACATCATTATCCAATATACATATATAAAGACATGCATTGGTGTCAACATACTCTACATACAAATAGAGATATAAAAAATTGTGTTCTATATGTGTAATAAGAATTATGATGCATTCTGCTTTCATGTATTTAAAAAATAAAAGCAATTAAAAAACAAACAAACAAAAACAAAGCCATTTAGGAGTAAGAACTGTGTCATGAATAAACACTATGGGATTTGGGGTCTTCTCCTTGTAGATACCAGGACACCACTAGTACATGCACATGGAGAGATGGCCACATGAAAACACAGCAAGGTGGCCATGGGAAACTATCTACAAGCCAGGAAGTGAGGCCTCACCAGAAACCAGCCTGACTGGCACCTTGATCTTGAACTTTCAGTCTTCAGAGCAGTGAGAAAATTAATTTCTGTTGCTTAAGTCACCCCATCTATTCTATTCTGATATGGTAACTCTAACAAACTCATATAATTCTGGAGAAGAAAGAGATGAGAGGATATTCAATAATTCAAGTCCATGAAGGACAGTGCCTTAGGTTGGGTGGAAATAAAGTTTAGTATGATGTGAATTATACCAAAAGATTTTGCCTGACTATAAGGAAAAAAGAAGTCCCCCATTTTCTTGTTGATCTTACTTTTCCAACACCTGTTAGTTCAGCAGAGAATAGGTTTCTTTGTGGGTGGGTCTCTAGAAAATAGCCTTGCAGATTTTGTGAAAGAGGTTTTAGTTGTTGTTTTTACTGAAGATTCTGATTAAAGCCAAATACATTCTTCTCCAAATTTCCCATAAATACATATTAACACAATGTGACAGGCTCACAGGTATCATGAAGAACTCAAAATACATACTTAGCTCTGGATAAGCTGTTTTGGGAATATTTGTTTTAGAAAAATTGTTACAACAGATCTGAATAGGTGACTTGTGTCACTTTTTCTCCTAAAACTTCTCTTCCTCTCAGTGGTTTTTATACCTAAAATAGTTTGTGGGATTCAGTTTATGTGGACTCTATTGAGATAGAGATTTGAAAGGCAGAAAGCATTTATCCATATAAGATGATCTGTGGTAATAAGTTTTATTTTTTATGTTATGTCACTTAAGAAATACAACGCATTCAGGGCAGTATATTAAGAGTAAAGCTCTATGAGACTATATATGAAATTCTTTATATACATGTTTTATATATTTTTATAAATTTGTTTTTATCATTTGTTTTATATCCTTTTAAGAAGAATGTCTTCATAATGAGGATCAAAAAAAGGGAAAAAAAATCCCATAGCTTTCTTAGCATTTCCTAGAGCTGGTTCTGTTTCTATAGGTGTTTTATTATTATATGCATATTTTTATTTTTATTGCTCACTTGCTTATTCTACTTCATGTAGTCCTGTCATTTTGCTGCTTAAGTATCTTTACGGATTTTTCTTTTTCTCCTCTTTCTGCACTGCATCTGCTCAGCATTGGTGGGACTCTCCCCCAAATTGCTAGCTTGTCACACCAGTAAACTCTTTTGTTTATAAGAGAAGCAGTGGAACACAGTTTCCACAGATCTAACTTAGGGTACTCATACTTCTTCTTTGCAAATGAAAATCAATAGTATTTCCCTATCCTCAATATATTGCTGGGGAACAGTGGCTTGTGTTTTCAAGTCTTGCTAAAATTCTAGGTAGAGATCTGGCATTCTGCATGCACAGCAATGCTGCTACGCTATGTCCTTGAGGAAGCAGTTCTTTGGCTTAGTTCCAGATGTCAAAATGGGAGTCTGAATTCTTGGATTCAATCTGCCCTTAAATTACCTTTAACAATTCATGCAATCTCTTTGGGGAGCAATAAAAGTTGATATATGGGAATTAGAAAAGTTCTTCATTTCTGGAGGAAAAATTAACTTATGAATTCATCTTGGAAAACTGCATACTTAGTTTTACTCTACTTTGGATTTCTTTCTGGTATATCCTTGCTTCCTTACCTTTCTAGAAACGCTTTATGTCTCTTTCTTTCACAACAAATTTATAGGCCCTTTGGATATATAAAATTCAAACTGCTCAGTTGACCTGAGGATGTGTTATACAGGAAGAGAAGGCAAGGAGGATGATGGGTTTTACAGGAACACAGGACAGAATTTTGTGACTAAACTAATTTGGAAGTGGAATATACAAGTAGAATTCTGGTGAGTCTTGTTGTTGTCCTACAGATTAAGAAAGTTGTTGATCTCAAGGATACATTCTCAAGTCTCTCTGGGCCCTTTTCATCCCTTCTCCTGTGGAGGGTCACTCAGTACTTTGTTCCGTACTCAACAGTCAGTCAGTCAACACAATAGCCATTTAACAACACTCTCAAATGTCAGTCTTTCATGGCGTCAATTAATTCTGAACAACACATCAGATTTCACAAAATTGACATCCACACAAACTCATACACATATCTTCTGATAAATAATTCTTTCCTTAATATTGCTCAGCTTTGTAAATTTATAATCATCTTTTTAAAATGCTAAAACATATAGATTTAATATTAAGTTTTCCAAGTAATAAAACACATCAGATAATAAAAATTCTTCATTTTTCTTATATCATATCACCTAGGGCTACCCCTTTGTTCCTTCCCTACTCTAGTCTCCTCTGATTTGGTTTCCTGCAGTACAGAGAAGAGCTAGCACGATGGAATTTGTATTATCTTCTCTTCTGCATTGGAGTACTGGTTATCTGAATCAAATGACATGTCTTATTTGAGAAGGATCCTGGTTTCCTGTGTCTTTAAAAATGCTTCTGTTATAAATTATTGAATTTCTGTCTTTGAGAAAACATGCTTTATCTATTGTACACTTACCTGCTAATGTGGTTAGGTACAGAAATACAGACAGGAGATGAGTTTCACTTGGTCTGCTGCAAGTATTTTCTCCAACAACTTACAGCATCAAATTTGTTTGGAAGTATTCTCTGTGAAAGTTTTCCTTATAGAACTAGGAGTTTTCACACATTACATTTAAGAAATAAGAGTTCTAATAGTTGCTAGTGGCCACTCGAGGATACTGACCAAAAGAGGTGTTGAAGCAAGGTTTCCTAAAAACATTTCATATATCATTGGTGAAGTACAATTTGTTTGGTAAATATTATGAAATAACACATATAGATGTAAACTTTGTCATTAATTTTTGAAAGACAATACAAATATACATGTACACGATTTCTGTGTGTGTGTTCTCAATAACGCCACCACAGTTTTTGAAAATGGTCAAAATACTTGAATGGATAACTCACCATGAAAATATATCAATGTCAAATATGCAAATTAAAATATACTTAACATCATTAGTAATTGGAACTTGCCAAATCCACAGAGATACTGCTACATATCAGAATGAAGAAAACAGAAAAGACTCAATATAGCTACTTTTAGCAACAGTATGGATGAATTAGAACTCTCATACTCTGTTGGTGGTAATAGTAAAGGATAAATTTTCTTTGGAAAGCCTTTTGGCAATTTCTTAGAAGTTAACTCAGTATATGCTACCATCTAATCCAGCTGCTCCACTACTTGCTACTTACCTAAGAGAAATGAAAGCATTTGTCCATTCAACACTTGTGCAAAATATTCATAGTGGCTTTATTTGTAGTAAGAAAAACCTAGAAATGGCTACTAAGTCTCCCTATTGGTAAATAGATAAAATAAGGAAAATGTTTTCAGCTATCAATGAATTGATAATCAGCTCATGCTACAACATGAGTCTCAAAATAATAATTGTGAGTGGAATAAATCATACAAAACCGTGTGCAAAGTATATGATTCCATATGTATATTACATTTTTTAAAAGCTATCTTTTGTGGCAAGCAATTAATGGTTCCATGGAGATCTGGTAGAAAGAGGGATTATAAAAGGAAATGGGAAGCTTTTTTTCTGTAGAAATGATGTATTATTTTCCTTGACCTTGATGATGGTTTAACATGCATGTACACATGTCAGAACTTATCAAATTGAACACTTTAATATAGGTCTATGTTATATCTCAGTAAAGCTCTTAAAAACAATAGCAATCACGTGGCACCTGACCAGAAGGTATAATAGAATAAACATATAGATGCTAATTTTAAGCTTAGATGATTCTTGAAAGAGAATGTATTACATCAATCAAATGAGAATTTTATATTTGGATTTTTTTAATTCAAAAAAGCTTAAGAATGGTCTCCTCTTATGAAATTACTCTTCTTTATTCTCCTGTTTCAGGATTTAATAAATATATATGCAGTATACAGTATGTTAAGAACATGCTTATATAAAATGTAGGGTTATTTCAGCATTGAAGCCATTGGAAATGAGCATAAATATATGTATTATGCAGATTAATAATCATACTTATGAATCTCAGAAGTAAATCTTCTTCTTTTTTAATGTTTATTTTTTAGTTATAGGTGGACACATATCTTTATTTTATTTTTATGTGGTGCTGAGGATCAAACTCAATGCCTCATATGTGCTAGGGGAGCACTCTATCTCTGAGCCACAATCCCAGCCCAGTAAATCCTCTTCTTAATGTTATAATCAAAATAATATTCTATATGATGAATGTGTGTTTTTGTTCCTGCTATTTATATTGCCCTAAATTTTTCTCCATCTTTTCTGGTGCTTCTAAGCATAATTTCTGATTTAGCTCAATGTCTATCTCCTCTTAGAGACTTTCACTTATTCTCCAGCCTTAGGTCAGTGTAAGATGAATCCTTTTTCCTATATCTTTCCCTTTTCTCAGAACTTCCTCTGCAGGCTTTACACATAATATTTTAAAAATTTTTCTTCTCTCCACTGCATTTGCTTAAATCATCTATATACCATACAGAGAAAACACTTTTGATGAATGTAAATTATATTACAGTTTCAAAACAAGAACCAAAACATAAATGGTGCCATTATTTTATATTTTCTTAATCCTTTCTGAAGAAACTTAGCAAAGAAAAAAATAATTGTATAGATCTATTTAAAGCTGTAATATGAGTCACAGCAAAACATTAAAACTTTGATATGTTCTATTAAAATATAGTTTCCTCAAAATAGCTTAGGGCAGAGACTGAGCTATGGCAGAAACATTTCCAGGGAGTCTGAATCTCAGGAAAACTGCTTTTTGGTACATTAAAAAAAATTATTTTTACCTGCTTAAAGGAACACAGTACTTTTTAGGTCCTCTACAAAACATCTTGAAATTTATTTTCCTTTTTGTCTTCCTAACAATTGGAGCAGTATGGAACACCCATTAATGGAAAGCTGAGAAAAGCCAAGCAAGTCTGACAGATGAACAACTTGGGGGATATAGATGCCTCTCATCACAGGCGGAGTCCCTTGATGGGAAGTCAGCTTCCCAGCTGGATGAGAAAATATCAGATAGGGAGATCTAGATCTGTTGTAGATGGTGAAATGCACAGCCAGTGGTGCTAAGTGGAACATTAACCACAAAATGAATGAAAAGAACAGTGTTCAGGTTGACATGGTTTGGGGAGATTTACATTATTTTCTGGCATTAAAGATGAGAGAAGGAAACAGAGCATGATTTTGTTATTTTTCAACTAGCAAAAGTGTGGTGCATCTTGATTGGCTTTCTTTGTCTCTTAGGTCAAGACATTAGTACAATCTTTTCTCAGGTTTTCATGGGGGTGACTTCAGAAATGTTTAACACTATCAAATGTGAGGACCACATTTCAATAAAGAAAGTCAGAGAATTTACTCATATGATTTGGATTTGGTTGTATGTCTAGAATTGTATTTCACTGTGTTCCATTGATAAAGAATCCCACCATGATTTTTTTTAAAGACTTTTTTCAACAAAGTTGTTTACATATTTAAAACATCATGTAACAGATGTGGAGAACATGTATTTTGTTATTATGAATTGACAATTTATATTAAAATTCTGTCTTCTAATTAAATAAGGGTTTCTTGATTGCAATGCTATTGCCATTTGGCAGTGAATCACTTTGCTTTGGGAGGTATGTCCTGTGCCTTGTAGGATAGTTAGCTGCCTGACAGTCTCTTCCCACTAGATGCTGGAGGTATTACACAATCATGACAGTAGAAAATGTCTACAGATATTTCTATATTTTCTGTGTGACAAAATCACCATATTCAAAAACAATGTTTATTTTTCCCAAGGGTAGTATGTTACACCAATTTTAGATACTGGAGTTTGAGCTCTTCAGTTAAGTAGTAAAACTCACATCTACTATATGGTAACATTTTTAAATTTGATGAAATTAGGTAATCTCTAAGAACCTAATTTTCTTTCCTGATATTTAGGAATTAAATTGCATGTAAAATTTATAATGAATAAACAATTACTCTAGGTTCAATTTGTTTTAGATTTAGCAATGTTCACCTCAATCAGCATACATACTAATATTAAAATAATTGAGAATGATTTTGAGATTCAAATAATAGCTTTGTCATATAAAATTTAAAAAATTACATGCAAAAAGAGGTAACTAGAAAACAAAGGATTTCAAATAGTATCTTAGGGACTAAAAGTGAATAGGGTAGTAGTGACTGGTGAAAATAAAATGCATCTTCAGGCAGAAAGTCAGGAGTTTCTCAAGTATGAAGAGGGTGGCCTACCTCACCTCCAGCTTACTCCAAAATCAAAATCTGTTATTTAAGAAACCTTACTCATACACTTTTTTCTCAAAACTACCCTTATTTTTGTTTTGTTTCTCAACATGAAATAAAGTTCCTCAAACATCTGAAGAAAGACTGAAGAATAAAAAGGAATGCCGCAGTCTGGCTAGGCACAAAATCACGAGCCACTCAAGCAGGAACAAACTTTATTTTTTGAAACTGCCGCCAATGCTACGCCCCCGGGAAGAATCCCTATCGACCAATCGACCCACGCGGTGTTCCTTCTCAGTCAAAGGCTCGAGCCCCACTTTGAGCGCCAAATGAGTCCTAAACCCGGATCCGCCCTGGTCCTTGAGCAGGGTCACCTTTCTCAAACATTCCCTCTGGCAAAAATGCCATGCGTCCTACTTGGTTATGGTTCTCAGCATCTCCCCCCTTCTGACTAATTAAACAACAAGCAATGTGGCTTAAGGACCATGCCTGGTAGGTTGTCCAATTCAACATATGGTTCTTACCCATCATGGGAAAAACTGACCTCTGGGCATCAGCCGCCTGTCTTAGGTTGATACCACTGCAATTGGATCATACCAGTCCAGCATACAGCCATACTTGTGGATAGGCCTATGCACCAGTGGGGGGATGAGGTTCTTGCCTCACCTCTGTTGGCCCCCAAATTTGGCCTTGGTGCCAGTGGGGGGGTGAGGTTCTTTGCCTCACCTCTGTTGGCCCCAAAATTTTAGACCATCACTAGTAGAAGGGAGGAGGATACAGAAATGCCACGACACCAAGCCAATTGATGGCTCCTTTGGAAAAATTGCATCACCGGTGACACCATCAGCAAAGATACGCCAGCACTACCACAATTCACTGCACCAACAGATAGTTTACAAAGCATACAAGTGATACATAATCCAGGCAAGTTCTGCAAGCAGTTCAAAGCAAAGAAATCTATCAATATGTCCATTTCCTCCCAAAGTAAATTGACTCCTTGATTGAGCATTACTTGTTGAGTTATTATTCATTGATGCATCAGTTTATACAGTTTACTGTGATAGCTATCATAGAAGCTGTAGTTTGGTTTTATCTTTGTCTTCATCGGCACTGGGATGAAGATAGGAATTCTGGCAATGATGCTAAAAAGAAATTATGTAACATTTCAACAGGTACTAAGAAAACAATTTTTGAACAATTTACATTATCCTGAACAGAATTATTAAATATAATAAAAAGGAAAGGTGAAAGTAAACAAACAGATCTGTTAACCACCTTTAAAAACAATCCTTAACAGCCGTTTACCTAATTTAAATTAAACCATTTAAATCATGTGAATAAAAAAAAATTGGATCCATTTTTTCATGAGCGCTTCTCATATATGATCTATGGACATTAACACAGGAATCCATAGGAAAGAACACAGTATAATAGAGGATTTGGTACTATCTGTCATTTCAGATATCCATTGGGGATCTAGGAAGGTAGCCCCATGGCTAAGAAAGGAGTTTTGTAAAATGCATTTTTTTTTTCATTTTTTTCACTTTGTGTTACCTTAATAAAGTCGAAATTACAAAGTGAGTGAAAATCTAATGGTATAGTGGGGCTTATGTCTACTTGTCTTTTTCAAATAACAAAATAGTTTTTCTCCATTTCTATATTACAGTAAACTCTGAGTCTTCTAAGCCTAGAACTTTCCAGAATAATAAAAGCATCAAGAGTCATCTCTGATCACCAATAAACTGCTACTGAATGATGCCCTGAAAAGAAATTCAGTAGAATTCTCCCACATTTTACAAACTACTGCACACACACAAAAAAATGTTTCAGCTCAAATTCAATCAGCTTTTTTCTTTTTTTTTCTTTCCTTTTTAATTTGTAAAATACACTTTTATACACTTATAAGTGATCATAAAATTCAGGAATAGAAAATAATTTATTAAAAAATGCTATGTACAGAGAGATTCTACTCCATGAATAAGAACATAATGTAATTAAATGGAAAAAACAGTTAATTATAAAGCTGTTTAAAATTAAAACTTATTTTCTGAAGTGAAACAGAAGAAAACTGTGTAAGGGTAGGAAGTCAAAGTAGAAAAAAATCTTCAAGGCAACAAAACAAAAAAGAAAAGATTGAGAATATGCAATGGACTCTCAGGATTAATATACACGTATCACATCTGATTAATGAGAAAACAAAAAATAAAGACCAGAAAAGAAGGGAGGGTATATCATCATATAAACATCACAGGCTAGGCTGGGCACATTGGCACATGCCTGTATGTCAAGGTCCAGCCCTGCAGTGGGGGCAGGGGAGTGAGGTTTCAGGTGTCCTGAAGGAGGAGTGGAAGAAGAGTGAGGACAATAGGTTGCAAGTTATGAGCAGCCTCAGAAGAAATCTCTCTGCCCCTGGAGAGACCTTTATTTTTATACCTTTTTTTTTACAGGTGTTTTTTTGGGTAGTTAATGGATAGTTTCAAAGCCCAAAATTTTTTTGATTTACATAATTTTCAAGAGTTACAATCTTTTCTGACATACATTGATTACCTAAGATATTGAGCACATTGTTTGAAATATTTTTCTGTAACTTTAGTCCATCATAATTAAGCTTTTAGTTTTTTACCTCAATCACTAGGTACTAGGTGACACAACTAGACTACATTACTCCTAAACTATTATTCACTTCTAACTTTAAAGCACACCTATAATTATTTCATTAACCTTTACCTTTAAAGCATACTTATGATTACTGATAAACTTTCTTACTTCTAAACTAAAATCCCAGTAAAACACACTTGAAGTACTGAAATTCTATTATTTAAAAGCCTACTACTCCAAAATACCTCTAAAATATATCTGTGTTAATTTTACATTATTCTATTTTTTAATTTCCAAGGTAATTTCCTTTTTTCATATGACCTACTTAACTGCTTTTTTAAAGAACTTCCTTGATCCTTTGTCAAAGCACACCAATTCTTATGTCTTTGTAATCTTTAACTGAAGGGCAGGCTTTACACCTCAACCCATTTGTCATTTATATTAACTATGTGTTTTCCATTTTCATCAGAAGTTTCTATGTAAAGCAAAGGAGGGTCTACTGGTTGGGGGAATGTATTTTTATTAGCCTCCTGTCCCCGAGGGGGATACCATAATCTACATATGGTGGTGGTCCTTGTACTGTTGGTACAGCAATTGCTTTTCTGTAGCTAGGCTGTTGTACAGGTTGTGGCTTTAGGATGGGGGGGGGGCTAGTGTAAATTGTTTTTTTTTTTTTTTTTTTTTTTTTAAGAGAGAGTGAGAGAGGAGAGAGAGAGAGAGAGAGAGAGAGAGAGAGAGAGAGGGAGAGAGAGAGAGAATTTTTAATATTTATTTTTTAGTTCTCGGCGGACACAACATCTTTGTTGGTATGTGGTGCTGAGGATCGAACCCGGGCCGCACGCATGCCAGTCGAACGCGCTACCGCTTGAGCCACATCCCCAGCCCATAGTGTAAATTGTTAACCATGGGATAAATATTTCTTGTTGTTCAGGCTTGAGGAATAATACCATTGTTTATATCCTGAGAGATATTGAAATGCACCTCATGGGATGTCTCAATTGTATCCTTAGTTCCATTCTGGGAATTTTCCTGCAATCTCAGGCAATACATACTTTTATTATTGATTGACATGTGCCCTGTTATCCATCTCATTAGTATCATAAACAAAACACTTAACATTCCTAATGGTTCTGATTTCCAGATATTGCAGCCCTGCTGCAGCATCCCCCATGCTGTGACCCTGTCAGACAGCAGGTGCAGGAATGCCTTCACCACTGAGACAGGAGAATTTCAAGTTCAAAGCTAGCCTCAGCAACAGCAAGGTGCTAAGCAACTCAGTGAGACCCTGTCTCTAATTAAAAAACAATATATATATACACATACACACACACATACATATATACACACATATACATATATATGTATATATAATAAATATTACAGTTTAATGTTTAGAGCTATAATACTAATCTTCAAATTACAATGTCCTACCAATTATTTAGAAAATCTTACACATACCCCTGTGAAAAACTGAGGAAAATGAGAAGAATGTACAAGGTTCCAAAGAGGCAAGAGAAAGACCATATCTACAAAGGAACAAAAGACACATCGAAAAGAGTTAGAGCTAAAAGGACATTAAATGAGCCTTCTAAATTCTGGGGGACAAGTGATTTTAACATGTGATTCTGTATTCAGTTATGCTTTCATTGGTGACTGAGCACCAATAATAGATATTTTGAATGTGTAGTAACATAAACAATGGGTATGCTACAAGCAATTTCTTAGAAAGTTGTCTGTAAAGTGAATTTGAGAGAATAGTTGAGAGAAAATTTAGGAACTTAAAGCCTTTGGAAATTAAAAAATAATGAATGCAATAAAAGTTTCAGAAAAATAGCCAAAAATGGACTTAAAGCTGTGAAATGGCTATTTTAAAAGAAAAATGAAGGGGAGTGGGGACCAGCATCACACACAACCTAACTACAAATTAGCTACAGGCTGAAGATGATACCTGACTAAAATTGAAAAATCATAAAAGTGATGTCAACTGTCATAGCAGGCAGAGAATACTGGCATATCACTGCATAGGCCTATATTAGGAGGTTTACACACAGCCTTTATTACTGTTTTTGGCATCCATTTATCACCTTCACTACCCCTCTTAATCCCTCCCTTCAATAATTTACAGTGCAAAGCAAGCATTTTAGAAGCCAAAACCTCTTCCAAAGAATGATAATCCCTGCCATTTCCCTAGGATAGGGATAGGGATAATGTAAGATCAGAAACAGAGGGGGAGATAGGTGAACTGAGTGTGGAGACTAAAATCACAGTTAATTAACATCAAAATAATGAGTCATTCAATAACTATTAATAATATTGAATTAATGTCAAAAAAATCACAGGAATTTTTACATCCCAAATCTTATTTAACTCTAAGGGTAAGTTCTCAAGGATTACTATCTCTGCTTTATAAAAGGTTAGGATTTTTGAATGTTAAGATGAGTGTTAGACGAAGGTGCTTGGATTTGAACTCAGTTCTGTTTGAATCTGAAGATCATTGCCTTTCCTCTATATCAAATTTTAAAATAAAACAAAAGAAAAAACATCAGTACTTAGATTTCTGAGTTTATTACAAGGTAAGATTTTCATTTGTTGATTCCTTTAAAGTTTTAAGCAGGAAATTAATTTATAAAAAGTAACAAAACAAACCAAAAAGTTCTTGAGTCCTACTCATGGATACTGTCTTTAGATGCTGATCTAAGTTTACATCCTTTGCTGTGTCCTCCAAGTAGACATCTAATCTTTTGTTCAATCAGAACTGAGGAGACCACCCTGCCTCCCTAATTTCATTTGTTTAGGCTGGTAATGTAAAGCTTCCTCGGGAGCGGGAGCGAATGTCAATGTATATCGCTGGGAAAGCAAAAATGACATGCAGAGTAAATACCAGCAGAAATAATAAGATTAGGAAAAGTCAATAAGAGATGCTGAGATAGGGAGGCCATATTTAGAGATTAGATGCCCCTGAGGAGGCAAAGCAAACAGACTTCAATATGGATGCGACTGATAAGCAGCAAGAGGCCAAAGGGGATTAAAATATCAGTGTGCTGCTCACTGTTCTCCAACCCCCGTCCTAGGAAACACATACACTAAGTTGACTCTGAGTTCTAAGGTTATTTTCCCCCCTATTTTGAGACACATCAACTTCCTTTTCAAAAAATAAAAATAAAGTTAAAATAAACACATATAAATGTCAACTATCTTAGTAGGCAGGGAATACTTGTGAAGTTTAACACATTACAACTGACAAAACCAGATTATCTCAAACTCCAAGTAAAATGGGGAGATCACAGTAATGTGCTTTTTATCAATGAAATTTACTTCATAGGATTGTTTTTATAAAATTATTTTACTACTTCCAGTTAGGCCACATGGATTATTGTAATGTAGTGCGGTTAGTATAGAGTTCTAAATTTCAGGTTTGGCAATGTAGTGTAAATTGTTCAGGTATTCAGTTAGCAAATATAACAAGCATATACACACATATGTCTGTTAACATACAGGATTTATTTGAAACCCTTGATACCAATTAAATGGCCTAAAAGCCAAAAGATTTTAATTTAATAATACACCAAGTTTCTGAAAATTATACTTGTCAATTTCACATTTCCTCTGTGAATACAGATCACTCACAGATCAATTCTTGGTTCTGAGGTCATTTTCAGAAAAAAAAATATGAAAGTGCTTTAAGTTTGGGATATTTGAAACATATCACCTATTGATAAAAATGAATCTCAAAAACATCCAGCTCAATTATTAAACGTGAAGTGAATACCATGTAGACACAAAGTTTACAAAAAAATAATACATCACAGCATCTCATTTTATGTCTTTGCCTTCCTTCTAATGACTACCTCTTCTCCCTATGAAGGTTACTACTAATCTGACTTGTGTATTTTTCCACAATAGACTAGAAATTTCTCATCAGAGTTTCTTCATAATTTTACCTCCAAAACATTCAGTCTTAAATAATAAAGGATAGCTTAGAAATTTTAAATTTTATATAAATGGACTATTTTGTGTCTGTTTCTTTCTTTGATCAACATCAGGTGTGAGATATTGCTAAATTTAGTAGGTATACCTGTGACAATTTTTATTGTTGTAGGTTATCAAACTTTAATAATATGTCATTCTAGGTTTGATGGACATTTTAGTTGTTTTGACTTCCTGGATATGATGATGTTGCTTTGTTGCTATGGCACATTCTGGTACGTCTCTGAGTGAATATGTATAGGTATTTCAGTTGATATGTAGTTTGTAAAGACTAACAGTTTCTTCTTTATGCTTTCATTAGCAATTTGTGAGACTGTTATTGAAAATTAAGACACTATTCAATAGGTAGAATGTCCTTGCATAGTATTATTAAAAGCATTGAACATCATTTATATTAAAATACTCTCTCCATAAAATCATTGCATTTGCAGGTAAATGGATGGAGGTAGAGAATATAATGCTAAGTGAAATTAGCCAATCCAAAAAAACAAATGCTGAATTATTTCTCTGATTTAAGGATGCTGATTCATAATATGCAGGAGGGTGGGAGGATAAAATGAACTCTAGATAGGGCAAAGGGGAAAAGGGAAGGGAGTGGAAGGGACGGAGAATAGGGGTAAGAAAGACACTGAAATGTGATGATCATCATTACCCTAAGTACATGTATGAAGACTCAAAAGGTGTGACTCTACTTTATGTACAACCAGAGATATGAAAAACTGTGCTCTATATGTGTAGTATGAATTGTAATGCATTCTGTTGTCATATATAACAAATTAAAATTGAAAAAAAAATACTCTCTCCATTTCCAGTTTGAGTTACTTCCCTCTGGAAGCTTGGCCCAGTGTTTTTGTGCTTTCTGGATCACCAAATGTTTCAAATCATCTAGTTTCCAAATGGCTGGGCCACTCAGATTCTTCTAGAAGAAATGTGACACAGAATGTTATCTCTAAATTTGTAATGGATATCTTCATGTCCTATGAAAGAAAGTTTAAGGAGACATCTCATTCTAAACTTTGAAGATTATTCCACTTCAGAGATAGTCTACTTTGTACCAAAGTGTGTCACAGATCCATTTTCAGCAAGACATACTTGAGTTATTTTTCTGGTAAAAATAAGATTTTTTTATTACATTATCCTTATCAAATTCAATGTCTACCTGTATTAGATTTGTAACGTGAATCTTTGGAATGCAGATATTTTATTTTCAGGTTATGAGTAGGAAATAAATTATGATATGAGATTTATTAAAACAATTATGCAAATCATTACTTTAAATAGCATGGCCTACCAATGCTACCACACATCGATTCAAGAGGTGTGAATGCAAATGCCAAGTGCAATGTTACATAAATGTTGTTGAAGGATAATAAAAACAATTGAAGAATGAATAAATGTCCCAGAACACATAATTATAAAGACTCCTTATATGCAGAAAACATATCACAAAATCATACTGTAGAGTCTTCATTCTGTTTTGAAACTGAAGCCAGACTTCTTTTTATTTTATATAATTAATGTCAACAGAAAACATCGTGAAATATTCAGAATGCAGGCAGTAATCATTATAACATACTTAATACTTAATTTTGCAGCATCTATCAATTTAAAATGGTTAGGAAGGAAATGACAAATATCATTCTTACAATGGTCTTAAATTAAGAGCAGAGATAAGAGAGAATAAATTTTCTGAAAATCATGTGTATGTTTAGATACCAAGTGTTCCTGCAAATTATGTAGGATCCTTATTACTAACAGAAATCTTTTTGACCATAAAGGATGACACTGACATATAACAGTATTAAGTGTCTGTTAGAACTTTTTATGTGATTTGAGGAAAGAGTAGATAATGAATTAAAGTCAGCCACCTGAACTTGCCTGGTCTTTCTGGAACCACATACCCATTTGCCTTGATGAATGACTTCTACTGCTTTTCTCAGAAGTAACTTTCAGAGAAGACTGAAGATATTAAATGCACATTAAAGATTCCTTTCATTTTCTTTTCTATAATCCGAAGAGCAGCAAGGGTCTCATTCCTCAAAGTTGACACAAATAGGTTGTACTGTTTTAGTGAACTGTGATTGAAGTTTCAATTCTCTTAAAGAAGTTGAAACTAATGCCTTATGTTTTCTTATATGATTTATTTGATAGAAAAATAATGCTGAGAAAGTTTATGTTTACAAAGGAATATGAGCTATATTCATTACTGAGGATAAGGAATGGTAACTAATATTTGTAAAAATATTCTTTGTGCCAACAGACTTATTTTTATTATCTAAGGTATTTCCCCAAATGATCCTATATTTCTAGAAATCAGCATTATTTCAGATAAAGCAGTGGGAAACCTGCTGGGAATAAAATGTAAAATGCCCAAAGAAACACATCTTGCAAATTAGAAGGATAGGATTTAAATTCAGAGTTTTCTGGCCCCCATGTCCATAATCTTTCCTTCTTAACATACCAGTTCCATACAGAAATGAAAATTAGATAGTAAAATTCTCTATCAGGTAAATACAATTATTCATACAATAAAATGTTCACAAATTTTAACTTTAAGCAAAGGTAAAATGTATTTGCATCTCTTTTTAATATTCTTGGCAAAGTAAACACTTCATATTTTTCATTAGGAAGAACTACATATGTGTTGAAATAAGAAATATTTCAATGACAAAGATTATAGAAATAATGGACGGATTGTGATTAGTGGTCTTTGTCATGTCCTTCTCTTGACTGGACTCATATATTCTGCAAAGCTTTTGGATCTTTGTTCAGAATTGAAAAAAGGGCACAAAGCCCAGGCAAGGTGCCCTGTAGCACTGATATGGACCATTGTCATTCATCTCTGGACTGTCTAAAGGAAGAGAATGAAGCCAAGAAGCAGAGGAAGGGAGATTCTCATCTAATCACTCATCCATATGTGACACATGAACTTGAAATTAACCACTCACCTTCTGATTTTTGCATCTCAATTTTTCTCCTTTGAAAGTAAATCTCTGAGCCTATCTGAAAGCTTGACTGTGAGGTTTTCTATTTAATTTTACACATCATAATCTTGCAAAAATCATGCCAGGCAAATTATAAATTCCTTCCTATTTTCTTAAGTGAATAGTTTTACTTATGACTTGATTATCACTGCAGTTGAATTGATTTTGCATGTAGAGGTAAATTTCAGAATGGCATGAAGATCGATAGTTCTGAAAAATGCTTTGAAGATCTTTGAAGAAGTCACTTGTAGACTTGCTAAGTGCTATTTGTCTAGTTTTATTTATAATCAATATGTTATTTACTCTTAAATGTTGCAAAGAAGAGCCTGCATAATAACAAACTAATATTTTATATGAACTGCATGTGCTCAGCATGAGACAAATTAATAAGATGCAAAATTCAGAAATGATACATAGAAAAATAAAAGTGCTGTGCAAGGCAATAAATTATAGGAACACAGTAAGTGTTACACACAGTAAAAAAGCAACAAGAAAATCTTGAAGAGAGAAAGAGACTATATGTGCTGAATTAGACCAAGAGAACCCTAAAGAGAAAATATAACCACATATATATTCTAATTAGTTATACATGACAATAGAATACATTTTGACACATCATACATAAATGGAGTATAACTTCTCATTCATCTAGTTAGAGATAAATAAGTCATGTAATCATATATGCACATAGGGTAATAATATTGGATTCATTCTACTATCATTTCTACCCCCATGCCCTCCCTTCACTGCCCTCTGCTAATCCAAGATACCTCCACCCCCACCTTATCGTGAATTAGCAGAGCAAACATTTGGCCTTTGGATTTTGGAGATTGGCTTATTTTGC
This sequence comes from Spermophilus citellus, assembly GCF_964194105.1. Taxonomy (NCBI): domain Eukaryota; kingdom Metazoa; phylum Chordata; class Mammalia; order Rodentia; family Sciuridae; genus Spermophilus; species Spermophilus citellus. The sequence goes on along the minus strand of NC_138186.1, from coordinate 64,195,833 downwards.
TTAGCATGATATTCTCCATCTCCATCAATTTTTCTGCAAATGTTAATATTTCATTCTTCTATAAAGCTGAGTAATATTCCAGTGTGTGTGTGTGTGTGTGTGTGTGTATTTATCCATTAATCTTTTGAAGAGCACCTGTGTTGGTTCCATAGTTTAGCTATGGTGAATTGACCTGCTATAAACATTGATGAGGCTATGTCACTATAGTATGCTGATTTTAAGTCTTTTCAGTTTAAACTGAGGAGTGGGATAATGGGTTAAATGGTTGTTCCATTTCAAGTTTTCTGAGGAATCTCTACATTGCTTTCCATAATGGTTGCACCAATTTCCAATTCCACCAGCTATGTATGAGTGTTTGGTAGATTTGTATGTTCCCTGTCTATTGAAACATTCCCATATGTTCCCTATGGTTTTCCCCATATCATCACCAACATTTCCTGTTGCTTGTATTCTTGATACTTTGTATTCTGATTGAAGTGAGATGAAATCTTAGAGTAGTTTTGAATTGCATTCCTCTAATTGCTGGAGATGTTGGACATATTTTTATATATTTGTTGATCAACTGTATTTATTCTGTCAAGTTCCTTTGCCTATTTATTGATTGGGTTATTTGGGGTTTTTAGGTGTTAAGTCTTTTGAGTTCTTTTTGTATCCTGGAGATTAATGCTTTATCTGAGATGCGTGTGGTAAAGATTTTCTCCCATTCTGTTGGCTCTCCCTTCGTGGTTTAATTGTTTTCTTTGCTGAGAAAAAGCTTTTTAGTTTGAATCCCTCCTATTTATTGATTCTTGATTTTACTTCTTGTGCTTCAGAAGCCTTATTAAGGAAGTCAATTCTTAAGCCAACATGGTGAATGTTTGGATCTACTTTTTCTTCTATTAGGCATAGGGTCACTGTTCTAGTGCCTAAGTCTTTGATCCACTTAGAGTTTTTTTTAATAGGTATAGGTGGACACAATAACTTTATTTTGTTTATTTATTTTATGTACTGCAGTGAATCAAACCAAGTGACTCATCCATGCTAGGCTAGCACTCTACTACTTAGCCATGACCCCTGCCCTTAAGTTGATTTTTGTGTAGAATGAGAGATAGGGGTTTAATTTCATTTTATTGCATATGGGTTTCCAGTTTTCCCAGCACCATTTGTTGAAGAGGATATATTTTTTTCCATTGTATATATTTGGCACCTGTGTCTAATATGAGATAACTGTATTTATGTGGGTTTATCTCTGTGTCTTCTATTCTGTACTATTGGTCTATGTATCTGTTTTGGTTCCAATACAATACTGTTTTTGTTACTATGGCTCTGTAGCATAATTTAAGGTCTGGTATTGTGATGTCTCCTGCTTCATTTTTCTTACTAAGAATTGCTTCAGCTATTCTGCATCTCTTATTTTTCCAAATGAATTTCATGATTTCCTTATCTTTCTATGAAGAATGTCATTGGGATTTTAATAGGAATTGCATTGAATCTATATAACACTTTTGGTAGCTCTAACCAAATCTTGAAGAGTAAGTTATACAAAATGGTAGAATATCATGCCTGTGAAAATTGAATAGGCAAAGATGATGACAGTTTATGTAGTATGTTTTGAGGACAATAAGAATAGTATAGCTGGAGTCAGGTTGCTATGTTGGAAAGTACAAAACATATATGGAAATGTAAATTTCCAAATTTACATTTTGTGGCCACTAATGTGAGATACAGACTTAACTGCTATTTCTATTCTAATAATGTTGATTTTACTAATTAATATAACCAAGTAAAGTCCTTTAATATGTAGACTAAATTTTTTATAATATATGAAGTTTTGTTCATTAGATTTGTATGTCCCTATGTATTGAAAAGCCTATGATTATAATATTTTAAGATGTCTAGATTTAAATTGCAGGTAGTGAGAGACTCAGTATTATCTTGAGTAAGGCTGTCAGCACTGTCAAAGTCCTAATTTTGGAAGATAATTCTGGAAATATGGATAAGAGGGCAGGATACCACATAGTAGAATACTGCATTAATCAGAAACTGAAGTACTGTGAACATTGGGAGTAAAAAGAAAGGATATTAATTAAGTAAATAGGAATTCTTCTAGTAGAATTCATATACCCCCCACCCCAAAAATTAACATGAGATTTTTTACAAGCACCTTGGTTCCCACTGGAATTCAGCATGGAGGGAACAGATCTCTTGGTACTCTTTGACACATACATGCCAATGCCTAACTTTCTTTTCCAATTCTGGTGGAGGGATTAACGGGGCAATTTATTCTGCCCGGCTAACTGTTCTTCAGTTCATGAGAGCTCATGAGTCACTGAAAACACAGTAAGAATAATAAATAAAACATTTTTTGAATATTCTTATAGCAGTTCTCAAACATCTTGATCTTAGTCCCCATTATATTATTAAATGTTATTGAGAAACTCAAATAATGTTGGCTTATTTGAAGTATAGCTATTGGTTTTCTGTCATGTAGTAATTAAAGCTAATCATTTTAAAATATTTAATATTTATTAATTTAACATATAAACTGATTATTTGTTAATGCAATTAACCAATGGCTTAAAATGTAAAATAGCTTTTTTAAATAAAAAATAATTAGAGAGAATGTCATTATTTCATACCTTGTAATCCTTAACATGTGTACTAGTAGAAGACAGCTGGATTTTCATATCTGCTTTTTTATTACTTTACAGATTTACATTCTATAATCTCTAGAAGCTCCTCTATACCTATGGGAATAAATGAGACTAAAAATGGAACTTGCATTTTAGTATTATTATGAAAAAGATTTTGACTTTGAGGATCCCTTATGGCTAGGATCTCCAGACCATACTTAAGAGATTCATTATACTCTAATGAATTATAGGAAATTTAAAAAAGGGAGATTGTGTAGATGAACACACAATAATAAAGGCAATGAGTTAGCAAGTTTGAGGTGTAAATAACAAAGGGACTTTTATTTATTAAGAGAATCATCATTACCCAATATTTTTTAGATTTTTTTTATAAAATTTAAAAAGGCACGTTTTTCACTCATCTTCTCCTTCAAATAAATGTACGCAAATTTGGACCACAAGGGGCAACCAGTTCAGCTCATGAGCACCTTATCATTGACGTGTTGCTTCCACTTGATGCTGTGCTTTTTAATACCTTCTTACTATTCCTTTTGCAGAGAAGATATACCCTTTATCTAAAAAAAATACTGTGAGTGCATGTGGTAGCAAGTATCTGTTAGGCTTTCACATGGGACGAGTGTTCTTGCTTCTAAGGAGCAGAAAACATTGACTATATAAGACACTTTGCTACATCATGTCCTGACCCACCCCAAAACAATGTCATGGCACTGGGAGATTCTACAGAAACAATGGAGCATTGTCTTAAAAATATACTGATACATTGTGATCCTTGTGCTGACATTTTTTAAAAAAATGTTTTTAAAAAAGGAAGAAAAGTCAAAGGAAGCTGCTTACCCTTTGCCTGATATGCAAGCTAATGAGTTCAGCTCCAGTAGCTATGATTGATGACCATGAGGAGAAGCTCTGTAACAGAAGAGTCGATTCTGATAGAGTCTATTTTGGGGAATGTTTGCTATGAAGATAGGCTTTGACATTCTGAAATTAGATATTTTGTACACCAAAGTTGCAATTAGAACAGCTCCAGTATAGAACTAATACTTAAAAAGAACCATTGTGGAAATAAGAACTCTGTCTTAGAAAGAATGTCAAAAGGAAAGACAGATTAAAAATCTGAACTATGATTCTAGAAGAAACTAATTTTTTCTTTAAGTAAAAACTGTGATGAAACTGTGTATATTTTAAAATACTATGATATGTGTGTGTATGTGTGTTGTGCAAGATATAATAGAGCTACAAGCACATCTTTAATCCCAGTATCCAATTTCAGTGACTATAGTAATATGTCCAATATCATCATTTAGAATAAAAGAGATCAAACAGTGTTATATTATCTGTGGTAGATCACATAAATCCTTCCATATAAACTCCCTGTGATTTTTTGTCTACATATTTTCCCCATAACTACTTTCTGTAGTTGTGACAGAGCATTACAAATTAATGGAAATTAATTGATAGGCAATTTTATTTTCACCTATTCATATGAATAACTATATAAAATTTGATAAGACTATATCATTTATAGACTCTGATTGCTTATCACATACTTGGTCCATGCAAGACCTTTAAGTAAGAAGCACGAGTATTATTTTAATTAAACTAACTCAAAGATATTTTGCACTGAATTCAAGTTTATAGAACGGGTATAGAATAAAATTAATATTGCAGTGTGAATCTGATCCCATTGTACACACTTCCTAGAACAACCAGAACAAGGTACCATAAACTAGGTAGATCAAAGAATCAACCACACTTGTGTGAAGAAAACCCAGTTAATTCTTCAAATAAACATTTTTTGTTGATTTAATAATGTGAAGTCCTAGCTAAATGCTAAAAACATACATCGAATAAGTGGATTATTTTGGCTGCTTTAAGATACAAGTAACGAAATGATTAAAATAAAATAGACTTAAAAGCAAAGAAATAATATCCCACATTGTAGCTATAATTAACAGGCTAGAACTACTAAAAATCATCAAAAACAATCAAGATCGAGGTATCAGCAGAGTTGGTTCATTCTGAGGGAAAGATAAAAGCATACAACAATCATAAATTAGAAAGATACTTCGAGACTTATTTATGGGATCTGGTATTGAAATTTTCCATTCATAATTTTGAACTATCTTTGCATATTATATTCATAGGTGACCTTAAATTTATTTTCCAATATTTGCTGTACCTACAAGGTTGTAAAGCAGAATCACAGCCCCCAAATTGCAATCTCTATTTTCATAGTATAATTATTGCCATAATTATATCCATTTCAATGGGCAGCCCACAATCTCTGCCTAGTGGATGACGTGGAAAAATTTAACCTCATGCTTTAATTAAGACAATTTTGAAGGCCTATCTCAACTTCAGAGTGCCTGTGTAATATGCTAAAATTTTGCAGACACTACACTGCCTTTAACTTCTTCCACTGTCTTCTTGCTTGCTTCAACTCTCATACATGCCAATCACAGATCATCACTTGGTAACCCTCTGAATACTTATCTCAGAGTCTCAATGTCATGTCCTACGAATCTCAAACTGTGACAGAAAGAAGGAACAGAAAAGAGAGAATAATTTGGCACAAGAGAACAAAATCTGCAAAAGGTTACAAAATTAGAAGTGCCGACAAGATAATTGGTTCATTAGGATGCATACTTCTTTTGCAATTAAAGAGACACGAATATGTGGAAGAAGATAAATGATAAAATTGAATACTGAGAATGTTGATGCTTGACAGCCTTATCTTTTGTTTCCATGCAGCTGAGAGCCAGTTCTTCTGTTGAGATAAAAACAGATATGTTCGATGGTTGATGCAAGTTATAAATTTTCAATAGAGAAGGTATAGAAAATGGAAAAGGGAGGTGGTCATCACAGGTACAATCATTATTTAGAGTAATATTGCAGAAGAAAAAACTCAGAAAAACAAGATGAAAAGAGCAAAAATGTCAAATATTAGCAGAGTTTTTTTTTTTCACGTAAGTATATTAATCAGAGTTTTAGTAATTTCAGTGAACAGGGGATACTAATACCAGTTCCTGTTCCTTCAGAGAATTGCTGTAATGATTAATATACATATCAAAGTAAATTTTATAATAAATTACAACAGCCAAATGCATGTAAACAGGTTTTTTTTTTAGTTAATGTAATTAATACTGAATAAACTTGGCAAAGAAATTGAACAAAATGCCAGGTGCGGTGGCACTCAGGAGGCAGGAAGATTTTAAGTTCAAAGTCAGCCTCAGCAACTTAGCAAGGCACTAAGCAACTTCATGATATTCTGTCTCAAAAAAAAAAAAAAAATATATATATATATATATATATATATATATATATATATATATATATATATATATATAAAGGGATGGGGAATGTAACTTAGTGGTTAAGCACCCCTAGGTTGAATCCCTTATACAAAAATAAAACCCAAAACAAAAAAAAAAAAAAGAAAGAAAAGAAAAAGAAATTGAACAATATGCAGAGAGCAGGAAAATGTAAAACTTGAACCACATTAATACACAAAGTCTTCACGTCTATGCTTGGAAGTGTCACTCTCTGTGTACTTACAAAAAAAATTCTACAGGATCATTGAATAAGGAGCTTTGTAAGGGTGGCTTATAACTGGATAGCTTTAGAAAAAGGGTGCCCAAGGTAGATGAATGCACCCTAATAGAAGCACTTATTTCTCTGCCAAGTGCTATGATTACTTTTGTTATTTGATTCCATTTTTCCTGGGACCTCGGGATTCAACTGTCTTTGATTTGTCTGTTTTTCCTTGGCCTGAGGCACAATTAAACATGTCAGTGGGATTTAATGTTTTGCTCTACCCGTCTTGGCCATGTTATTCCAATTGATTCCATTAACTTTCTGTTCATTTAGCTCTCTGAAAATCTCTCTTCAGTGTACAGTTCTAAGGTGCAGAGGTACAATTAGCATGTTGGCTTCCTTTACTACTTATCTGGAAGGAAGTCTCAATACAGTGTCTCTTCACAAATTGAAAAAATAAATAAATAAACACACAGAAAAGGCAAAAAAAAAAATCAAAAGGATTTGTCATTTGGCTTGCAGTTTATAAACTAACTAGATTCCCTGATGCTGAAGAAGCATAATGAATGGTGCACTGCAAATATTTATTGGGATGAAAACTTTTTAAAAAGGCATTTTGTTAGTCAGCCTCTTCAGAAAACACACACACACACACACACACACACACACACACACCTATCACAATTGTGAGAATGTCCTATTGGAAAAAAGAGGGTGCAGATACAGATGAGTATACAGACATATCTATATTTAGGAAGATTTATGCATTGATGAAGGCCGAGAACTTCCACAATTTGCAATCTGTGCACTTAGAGACCAAGGGAAATTGGTGCTGTAGTCTGGAGACTTGAGAGTTAGAAAGCTGATGGTGTAGATTCAAGTCTGGGTCTCAAGACATTGAGGCAGAAGAGCATGATTAAATTCTGTCCCTCAAATTTGAGAAAAAATATGCTGAGATGAACAGTATATCTATAGAAACAAGATAGTAGAAGTCTGAAAATTAATAAATAAATGTTGGAATGGCATAGAGCTCTAAAATCTTAAACATCAGGCTAGGGGAATTCAGAGAAAGGAATATTGATTAATTCAGAAAACTCTGACTGGTTCACCAAGCCTATTATTTAGGATTGGGCTGGGAATAACTAAGAATTTAACCAGGTGATCAACTGGATGGTACTTCAGGATATAGAGGTAATATCAACAATGGTTCAGAAAGATAAAAATGTTCTAAAAGTATCGAGAGACATCCTGGGAAGACTGAGGGCTTTGGAGAAAGGAAACTAAAAAGACAGGATGTAGTGTGTTCTACAAACTGTGCTAATGCTGTTCTACTCACAATAAAACACCATAGAGCACTTTTGAGAGAATGAATTAAAATATTCAGAGAAGATTCTAGAAAAACAATTCTGCATTCATGCCAAATTAAGGAAATTCATTTAAAAGGCTATGTTATCCATGTAAGTTATGAGAGTCTACTGAGGATAGTAGTGGGGAAAGAACTGAAAGATGCATTTAAGAGACAACTAATTAGATGATTTTATATGCAAATTAGAGGTCTGAATGAAGAAGAAGAATTAAAGATGTCTTTGAGCTTTCCTGATTTTATCACAAGAAAGTAGCAATGTTCATTGAGATGGGAGGGAGTGGAAGAAGAAAATTTTCAAGGGTTTGATGATGTGATTTTAGTTTAAGGAAGGCAGATTTTGGTTTTTGAGGGCAGATAATAAGTCAGAAACTTGGAGAATGTTGGCTTTGTCAATCAAAAGGCAGGACAGGAGAAAGAAATCCTAGCTCTCCCAAAAGGATGTTGTTTGCAACTACCAAGAACTGATGGAGCAAAAAGACATTTCTCTAAGCCCCACCATATTTAAAGCCACTCTGCAGAGATCCTTAACTATATAAAGTAACATTATGATCATAGACATAAGCAAAAAACAAAACTGCTACTACTTTATTGGATGGATTTAAAAACTAGCAATGTCAAATGCTGCAAATATATTGGATAGAATGAAGACCTGGCTCATCAAACTTTGCAGCTAGAGGTTTTTCTTAATTTGTTGGGTTTATTCCACGTTCTTGAAACACAGTTAATACCTGTCATTGTAAAAACATCAACTGATTATTTCATTTTATGTCCTACTTTTTGCTCTTATCATTATGATGCTGGGAAATTATCTGGAGAACTAAATAAATCAGCTAATACTGGAAAGGTACTGTTTAACTGAGTCTGCATCCTGGATTATACTGATTATCTCCCCACACAGAGTCAGGAACCTGGGATTCCAACTACTCTTTCTAACAGCTGGTGCTGCGCAGTGTGCTACCAGCAGTGGCTCATAGGAATAAATCAAAATAGAAAAGGGAAGAGAGCTGGTCTCATTTAATACTCAGTCAAGACTTCTTTCTTTCAGATGCATAGGGAGTGGCAATCAGGCTCCATGTTCAAAAGGGATTTTCTTCTTGTTGCTTTCTGAGATTGTCCACTCCTCATATGGTTTATGAAAAGACACTTGGTTGTCAGTGTATCTCTGCATGGCTGCTAGTTAATCTTGTTTTGTTTATATTTGGCAAAGATTAAAGCACTATTGATTCATCTCCTGTATTCTCTGTTGGACTGGAATATGTTGAATTGAAAGACAATATGCACAGCCTGTATGTCTTTATCAAAAAATGAACTTGTTGGAGGAGAAACTGCTCTCCTTTGCTTCCCCAAAGAACAGACCAAAAGGAGAACAGAAAGTAAAGAACAAAAAAAAAAAAAAAAAAAGCAAGCAAATAAAAACTCTACAGGCAATGATGCAAATCAATTCAGAGAAAAATGAACAAAACACCTGATTTTTAGCATTTGACAGTTTCAGTGGAATAAATGCTCACAGCATGACTAATTTTCAAGCTATATGGAGCTAAACACCAGTTTGCAAAACGTGTGAGAATTGAACATTTAGATCTAGTGACCCATAAAATCTAGCACTGCGCTGCTAGTGCATAAGTGTTTCTTTGTGTATGTGTGTGTGTGTGTGTGTGTGTGTATCAGAGACTCGATGCATTTTTTGTTAGAATATTTATTATTTTCAACAAACATCATTGTCGTTTTTTTATCTGCACTTCCTGAACTTACCTACGCACAGAGGATAACTACAAATGTTTGTTTTATCCTTTTTACCTCTTAAAGATAATGATACTCCTCTGCTCCCAAGTCAAAAGAAAAGTAAAACCCATGAAGAACAGATTCTATGTTCCTTTCCTTCCCAAAGCTCATGTGAATGGATGTCCTGAATGTTCTTTCACTCTCAAGAAGGCTAAACTATGTTCTTTTTATCTACTGCATCAAGATAGATTAGGGGGCTGGGATTGTGGCTCAGCGGTAGAGCACTCGCCCCTGCAGGGGCGGACCCGGGTTTGATTCTCAGAACCACATAAACAAAGTAAATAAATAAAGGCATTGTGTTGTGTCCATCTACAAAAAACAAAAGATTTTCTCTCTCTCTCTCTCTCTCTCTCTCTCTCTCTCTCTCTCTCTTTCTCTCTCTCTCTCTCTTTCTCTCTCTCTCTCTCTTAAAAAAAAGATAGACTAGGACATTTGTCATCTTGGGTCAGATGTTTCACATTTTAAATTGATTTTCAATTGACAAATGATTATCATGTTTTTGAGGTTCATTATGAAGTTTTGTTTTGTGTATAAATTTAAAAACTTTTTCAATTAAGCTAATTTTAATATCTATCATCTTATCAATTTAATTTTTTGTGCCAAGATTTTTTTTAAAAAAACCTGTTCTTTTAGCAAGTTTGAAATACACAGTATATTTTAATACATCACTGATACTTAAGTGTTCTAAGAGTAAATGAAACTTCATATTCTTTAATCAACATCTTCACTTTCCCCACCTACCTTTCAATCCCAGATTTTGGTAATCTTTCCATTCTGTTTCTGTGAGATTGATATTTTTATATCTGATATGCAAGTGAGAACTTAAATTTTACTTAGCACAATGTCCTCCAGTTCCAACCATGATGTTGCAAACGATAGAAATTTCCTTTTTTTTTTTAAGATTGTGTAGTATTCCAATGTGTACGTATACCACATTTTTTTTTTTTTATCCATTCATCCATTGATGGACCCTTAGGTTGCTTCCATATCTTGACTACTGTAAATAGTGCCAAAATCAGAACACAGGAGTGACGATCTCTCTTAGACATGACAACATCAATTTTTTGGACATGAACACAGAGGTGGGATTGCTGTGATTCTAATTTTAGACTTTTCATTAAATTGTGTGCTACTTCCCAAATGATGACTAATTTACATTACCAACAAACAAAGCTTGGCGTTCTCCACATTACCTGTATCTTCCGTCTTTTTCATTATGGTCATTTCATCAGGTGTGAGGTCACATTTCACTCTAGTTTTTAAATTTGCATTTCCCTGATGGCTAAATGTTGGGCATTTTTTCACATGTTCACTTCTTTTGCGAAATGTCTGTTCTGCTCCTTTATGCTTGAAGAAAAAGTCTGTTTGTGTTCTTGCTATTGTTTTTTTTCCTCCTGTATTTTCAGTATATTGTCCTTTTTCTGGATGTATGTTTTACAGATATTTTCTCCTATTGCATGTATTGCCTGTGAACTAGGATTTTTCCTTTCTGTACATAAGCTTTTTAATTTGATGTAACTCCATTTGCCTATTTTCGTTTTATTGTCTGTGCTTCTGAAATCCTGTTCAAGAAATCATTGTTCAGGCTGATCTAATTGTATTTTTCCCTATGTTTCATTCTAGTTGCTACCAAATTTTCAGATCTTACATTCCAACCTTTGGTCCATTTTGCTTTAAGTTTTTTATGTGAGGTGGAATGGGTCTATTTCATTCATTGCATTCTTCTGCATGTAGATCTCAGTTGTTCTGAAACTGTTTGTTGAGGAGGCTATCCTTTCTTCATGGTGAGCTCCTGGAACTTTGGTCAAAAATCAATTGATCATAAACACCTGGATTTATTTCTGGACTGTCTATTCTGTTCCATTGATAACTGTGTTTTTTTAATGCCACCTACATGCTCTTTTACCTATAATAGCTTTAGAATATATTTTGAAATTAGGGAGGAGGATGACTCCTGGTTCCTTTGATTTGCTCAAGATTCTTTTGACCATACAGTATCTTTTGTGGTTCTATATAAATTTCAAGGTTGTTTAATCAATTTCTGTGAAAAATGGCATTGGTATTTTTATATGGATGGCATTGAACCTGTAGATTGCTTTGGGTAGGGTAATTAGTTACATAATATTAATTATTCTGATTCATAAGCATGAGATATTTTTCTATTTTGTGTGTGTGTTAAGTTTCTTTCATCAATATTTTATAATTTTTAGTGTTTTCCATTTGGAAGTAACATCATTTAGTTCACCTAAATTAAGAATAATGCTTGTGGTTCCGATTTCCAAAATTAACATTTCATTTTGGAAAGTATAACAGCTGAAAAATTAAAATAAAAGTCAAAGGAAATTATATATTTGGATTAAAAAAACTGATAACATAGAAATATATTACTATGGCCTTTTAGTGGTATTTAAATTGTTTACTGTCAAATGTAAGTAAGTGCAACTTTCATGTTCATATGAAATCAACTTAAGGAGGTTATCTTAAATTGTAATCACAGTGAGATGCTTATTTTCAAACTTTGATTTTTTTTTTTTTTTTATGAGGAGCGAGTATTTCATAAAATGTGGCACAGGGGAATATTGATTTTTCCTTTATTAACACTCATATCACAAGCTCTGTGATTAATATATATTAGGTTATTGTTGTTAATGTTTCAGTGACTTTACATTGTAAAAACAGATTTTAAATAATCTAAAGGTGTTACACAACTAGAATTTCTACAGCGATTCTCTTCTTCATCTTGCTGGCTTTTAGAAAAAAATGTATATGATTAAACCTTTTCTGGCTTTACTTGTTCAAGTCTCCAATCAATTTAATTGAGATAGAGCTAATTGTAAGCAATATTTTGTACTGTTACATAGTTCTATAGCTTGAATTTCTACTGATGTACATATCATAAAATCCCTTAAATGGAGATAGCATGTTTGCAGAGAAGGTTTCTCAGTAATATAAAATCAGTCATGTTTAACCATTGGTCATTTGTGAAGTCATCCTTATTACCTTTTTCATTTCAGTGTACAAAAGTGGTGAGCACACTGCAATGCATACAGTTAAAAGAAACAACGTGCATAGAGCACTGCTTATTAGCCATGTTTGGAGCAGTGTTATTTCAGTGAATTGGATGCAGGTACCACACTGTAATGCATGTATCAAAGATGTTTCAAGGAATGATAGAGAAGTGTTGAAAGCTTTTTATCTAATATCAGAAGCAGGGCAAGGATGCCCAATTTCACTATTTCTATTCAAGATAGTAAGGTCTAGCCAAAGCAATTAGGCAAAAATAATAAATAAAATGCATTCAAATCAGAAATTGTCCTTGTTTGCAGATGACATGATATTATATATAAGACTGTTTAGAAACTGCTAGAACTAATAAATTTAGTTAAGTGTGGTATTCAAAATTTACTTTAAAATCGGTAGTGCTTCTAGACACTGCAGGGAACTATCAAAAAAAAAAAAGACAGACAAAATCAAGAAAACAATCACATTTGCAATAACAAGTAGGAAAAATATTTACAAATAAATTTATCTAAGAATGTGAAAGATCTATACACTGAAAACTCTTAAATATTCATGAAAGCAATTGTAGAAATAATAATGGAGAGACATTTGTTCATGAATTAGCTCATTTGACATATATTCACATTACTGAGTGTCTGATGACATCATAGGGGATGAGAAAACAGTAGAAGAAAATCTTTCATGTCTCATGTTAAAGCCTTGAAAATCTGAGTTAACAGATTGAGGGGGCAGGGAAAGAGTCTGTGAGTTCCTATGAGAAATTATACCTTTTCTCTTGATGCAGCCAGGATCTTTTGGAGCAGTGGTTAAGCCAAGGTTGAAGAAATGTCTGCTGAACTTTAACCAAAACACAGGCAAAGAATTTCTTTGCTACTCCCTATGCTAGTTAATAAGAAAAATAGCTCCTAGAATTTTTAATTTTCACACTATTGCAGTGAGTAATAATATGTTTATTTGAAGGAATATTTGCTTTAAAAAGTAAGTATTTAAAAGGTTTATCTTGGGGCTGGGGTTGTGGCTCAGAGGTAGAGGACTCGCCTAGCATGCATGGGGCACTGGATTGGATCCTTAGTACCACATAAAGATATTGTGTCCACCTACAACTAACTAATAAACAAATAAATATTTTTTAAAAGTTTATCTTGATTAGTTAAAGCATATCTCTCTAATCTTTATACTGTGTGTGTCTGTGTGTGTGTGTGGAGGTGTGTGTATAAGATAGCATGTATCTGTGCACGTATATACAGCTTTCCATACTCTATAGTCACTTACTTTTTCCAAATAATTCAAATTGTTTTATCCTCTTCCTGGTTTGATAGTTGAAAAGATAATCTAATATACTCTGAAATTCTATGCTTCAACACTTTTAAATATCCTTAACTCAGGTAAAAAAAAAAAGCCAAAGAATTAAAATTTTTATCTCACAAATGTTCTCAGGTTTGTTAAAACATGACCAGTGATAGTTTTGTTATTAAGATATTCATGCCACTAACACAACTCCTCTCTTTTCAAATATTGCGACACTACTCAAGTTGCTTGAAAATTTACTGAATTCATTACTGATCAATGAGAATATCTATGATACATATGTTGAATATTTATTTCATAAAGACAAGGCAAATAAAGTAGAAATTACTTGATGGGAAAACAGGGTATCTACAAACACTCAGGAGTTGTCACTAATATTCACTTTAAATAATTTATTTTCCTTCCATCATTCAGAGCATGAAAATATATTTAATATCTTAGAAATATTTTATCATTATCTTTAATAAAAGCAGAGCAAAAATCATTGAGAGCTATATATGGGGTAAGCTTTTAATATTGGCTTAATAACTCCTGCATAAGTTTAAAATATTCTCACTTTTCAATTCTTTCAAAACACGTTCTATAAGATAAAATAACATTTACAGCACAATGCACTTGGAATCTTGATCAGTATGTGACTGCTCTTATCCAAGAATAAAATTATTTATTCATACTTCAGGTATATATTGTTTGTATCATTCAACCTGTCCTTACTTAAGTTGACAAGGGCTTACAATATAAAATATAGAATCCCAACTGTCTTTTTTGTTTTATTTTTAAAGTTTTATATTTTCTAGGACAACTTATTTTTATCCTTGCTCCTTTCTGATCTCTCTTCCTCTCCATTTCACCCCCATGCAATACAATTCTTGGGTCTTTGAAGAAACTGGATCCTTTGCTATAATGGTTTTAGGTTTATTTTTCAAGTAATCTGTTACTCTAACTAGAAAATGAAATTGTTCATGTCTCCCTAATTCTTGTACAGTATACTTTGCAATTGTCCCTGACTCTGGTAACTTTTAATCTCTTTTTTAGTTGTCCTAACATGAACATCTCATTCCTGAAAGCACTTTATAAGTCACTCAATGACTGAAATATAGTAATCTTCAGCAAATATTATTGATAATATTTGTTATTATTACTATTTTCAATATCTTCCCATCCCAACTGAAACTCATTCTTTTGGTTTAGAATTGCCCTTAATGTCCTTATTATCCTTAATTCCTCATTTTGTGGTTCTGCCCAGATATTTCAAAGGCACTCCACAATTTCCTATGTGTTTCCAACACACACGTGTTTACATAGATAATCGTAAACACAGTTTTGTTAACACATCTGTTCATAACATTCTTTACCTTTACTTTGCTTAAGTTGTGTTGAGAAATCCTCAATAAAAATATATTAACACTTTAAATTAGCTAATCATGTGACTTTAGTTCAGTACACAACAATATCCAAATGAACCTTGTGAAATTTTCATTTTATTACTGGAAATTTTCTTCATCAAGCTACCACTCTTCATCTTTAGCCAATATTAGCCACTCTTATTTGGTCTTAAGTAATTAATACTCTATCTTGTCTGTCTTTCTATCTATCCATCTATCTATCTCATATAGCAAACACACTGTGCTAGGTAGGCCATGTTATTCTATCTGCTTATAAAAACTGAATCTAATAATTTGAGTTTAAGGTTTTAAGTCTTGGTATATCACACATTAGATTAAAGTAAGTAACATTTTTAGTTGTTTTATAAGCTTATGGGTAGGTGTTTTTTTTTTTCTCTATTGAATATGTAACAGTTGTCCATATTTATGGAGTACAGTGTGCTGTTTCAGTGCATGTATACAATGTGTAATGACCAAATCAGGGTAATTAGCATTTCTAATTTCTTATCATTTCTTTATGTTTGGAGTCTTCAAGCTTCTCTTTTACAGGTGAAAGAGAAAATGCACAAATAAAAATGCATATTAAATACATAATAGTTTATTATAAACTATAGTCACCCTACTGTTCTTTAGAATACTAGAATTTTTCCTCCTAAGCATACTTGGGTATTCACTATACAGCCTCTGTCTATCTTGTGGACAGAGTTCTCAATCATCAGATGGGTTTCTGCTTACAGAGAATGATGTTCCCTACTAATGGTGATTTGCTTAGTGTTCTAGCAATAGCTAATCATGTGACTTTAGTTCAGTACACAACAATATCCAAATGAACATTGTGAAATTTTTAAAACTTTTAGGCATATTTTCAATATTTAACATTACAACTTGCAAACTTAGAAACCATAGTTTGAATTCATTTTTATCCTAAAATTAATTTGTTGAAACAATCCCTGATAGAATAAGAGATGGGGCCTTAAGGAGGTGACAAGGCCATAAACATTAAGGCCTTATGAATGGAATTAGTGCTTTTACACACATTCCCAGGAGTCTGTTTACCCCTTCCACCACACGAAGGCATAGAAAGCACCATCTCTGAGGAGCAGACACTCATGAGACATCATATCTACTTACTGATGCCTTGATCTTAGACTTCTGGTCTCCAGAACTGTGAGCAATACATTTCTGTTGTTTATAAATTACCCAATCTAAATAACTTTGTTATATTAGGTTGAATTATTTAGGACACCAAGCACAAGCAAATTTTCCTTAGTGTATATTTTATAAATTAATAATTATTCAATATTTAAAGTTTTGTTACATGTATAATTAGTCATTTCCTATGAAATAAATGTTTATCTTCCTGACTTACACAAATAATCTAACATAGAAAGTAGTATAAATGTAATATATCATATAATAGTATATATAGTATATAGTAGTATAAATATAGCCTATAGTAGTATAAATATAGCATACAGTAGTATAAATATAGCATGTAGTAGTATAAATATAATATATAATATATAATATAAATAGTGTAGAGAATTTTTTAAAAATAAGAAAAGCTCAGCTTCAATCCAATGTAATCAGTAGTTTTACAACTTTTCCAAATAATTCCAGGTAAAACTGAGAATGACCTCCATGATTATTTTAGTAAGTTTAAGGTTTGTGTAAATTTTTAAAAATGTTTTAAAACTTTTAGGCACATAGAAATCACACACACAATTTTAGTGATTACATTTATTACTTTAAATGTAATTTTGTACCAAATAATTATTTCATTAGTTACTGACACATTTTATTAATTTCACTGTTTTCTATCTACATGTTCTTAGTTTTAGAAATACCTGCAGAATTTTCTATATTAAGATAATGCATACAGTTCTTAAAGGAAAAGACATTGTCTTCTTCCAGTCAACCTTATTCTTTATGGATTAAAGATATGTTATTCTTAATTGAGAGACAGGGTAGTTTATAAGTTCATGGTGATTCATATTTATGGACACATTTATTGTGCTGTACTCATTGGTGAACATGAAATTATCAATGTAACGGGTTATATGTACCCATCTCTCTACTCTGATGTCCATCTTATATCTTCTCAGTGCATTTACATTAATTCAGTTGTACTTTAGTTGCATCTCATGATTACTACGCAATTCTAAAGCTCATATGCTGGGAGCTAAGTTGTTGAGACCGTCCATCCAGTCATTTCTACTGAACATTTACTAAGTCATCATCTTAAAATGTAATATTAGACCCATTTTTTAATATGGATTTTTGCTTGTAACTGGTTCTGATCATTATCACCCATTTTGCTCACAGCTTCTCTGCTTCGTTTTTTATTTGTTTTCTTTTGTTTTTAACTTTTCATAGTTCTATATGTATGTAATTGAGAGGACAGAAAAATGTTTATCTTTCTATACTAAAGTCACCAAAACAGAGCACTCAGATATTGTAAATATTCCATTTACTTATTTAAGCGGTAATATTAATCACAGACTACTATTTCAATTCCATTTTTATCATCACCACCAAAATAACTTATAATAACTGATGTACTTGTCATAGTTATGTTCAAATTTTTCAAGGAACTGCTCAACAGTGGAGATATTCATTGCATAATTGGACATGAGGTGAAAATCTGTTATGAAGAAAAGGGTTATTGTTTAACATAGAAAATAGTCAACAGGAAATATAATAAATCACTAGGCAGAAGGAAAATAAATGAACAAGCTGCAAATTTTTGGAAAACTAAACAAATTTCAACTAAACATGAACATTAAAAATATTTCTATATATTAAAAAATATAATTCTTATGAATCTGGCAGATCTCTGCATAGATAACATGGTTTCACTTCCAAGAGACCAACACCATTTCCAAGAGAACAAAGTTTTCAATCACAGAGACACTGACAAATTTAAACATGGTCAAAAATAATAGAGTATAACAGACTGAAAAGATGTTCTATAATAAGAAGACAATTTATTAAAAACAATGTACAAATGTTTTATAAGAGATTTAGAGCTGAATTTCATTAGTGGTGGTCTTATGGAATTATTAAAAAGGTATTGCAAGCAGGTTTTAAGAAAACTGAATTCAGGCTAAATGAGAAAAAAAAAGCAAGTAAAGCAAATTAATTTCAAGATATTGACCTATTGCAACATCTCACCTACTTGCTTGCATTAGGTCTTTAAAAAAGATCTTTTTAAAATTGTAATATTAAAATAGTTGGCAGTTTTATTGCAGGTTAGTGACCAAATTCTCAATATGATTTGCAAATTAATCAAATAATGTTTGGCATCAGTGACACAATATTATGCTGGAAGCTAAAAAAGACCACATTATATAAGCTAATTTATTTCTCTTAAGAGACATTATTGAAAACACATTTAAAATGTGTACACTGCTTTCCAAATTTAAAAGAAATAGTAAAGTAAGAAAAACTTACCAGTCTCTGAATTCACTGCACCATCAAAATATATGCAATGACTCTCTCTTTTGTTCAGCAGAACTTTCTGAGATGGCAAAATGTTCTGTTTGCAGTTGCCTAGGATGGTCTCTGAATAATTCATAATTGAACACTGAAATGCAGCTAGCATGATTGTTAGACTGAAATTTTAATTTTATTTCATTTCAATTAATTTTAAGTGGCCATACATAGCTAAGTAATACCATGTTATACGTGAGGTATGAGGTCTAAGTTTAATTTTATGAACACTCAAGCTTTCAAAATCACACAGGTTCTATGCTTGCTATGATGAATCAATGTAGTTAGAAGACAATGAAAATATAGTCCATGAATCTGAGAAATTAAATCTAGAAATACATAAACTAATTTTATGACACTGGAATACTTTAAAGTGTAGGACATCTATTTTTCATTAGGTGATAAGGTGACCTTCATCAAAGTCTTAGGCAAACTGTTAAATGAAATATTGTATGTGCACATTTCTTATACTAGCTATACAACCTTGACCCACACTTTTCAAGGCACTGGCCATAAGCCCATGTATCTGTTGAAGACTTAAAATGCAGCTAATCAAAACTCAGCTGTGCTATAAGGATAAAATGATACCAGAATCCAAAGACTTCATGTGCAATGAAGAATGTAAAGTATTATCAAAACTTTTTACATATCAAAACGATAATTTGTCAAGTGGGCTAAATAAATATATTACCAAATATAATCACATCTCATTTTTTCTTTTTGCTTCTTCAATTATATGACTCCCATGGATGGCTGACTTTGTACTTCTCCTGAAAATCACTGATCTAGAATCTTTGCTGATGAATAGTGTGTACTGGCCTCTGCTCGAACTTTGTGTAGGGTCCATGCACAGCTCTGCCTCTGCAAGCAGAATTAATGCTACTGCCTTATCTGATCAGGGCAAAAATATTGTCTCATTATTGGCGAAGAAGTTTACTTTGGCTTACATGTATACACTACATGTTTTCCCCAAAGTTCTTTCATATGCATTATTGTATTTTATTTTCCACAGTAATCTTAAGATATAAACACAATGTATTTTAAGAACTTTCGGGAGGATATGATAAATACCTTGTGGAGTTGATCAAAGTATTATTTAATAAGTGAAATTTAAACTGGGGCATTAAAAAATAACCAGGACTCTCTTCATAGGCTAAAAAAGGAAGGATATGCAAATAGAGGAAGATTTCATGCTTACAGATTTGAAATGTGTCTTGCAGGGCAGGTGAAAAGAGGCCACCCCCCAAAAATAAATAAATAACTGATGAATGCTGCTGTAGTTTGGACCTGCAATATCCCCCAAAGACCCATGTGTTAAAGGGTTGGTCCTCAGTTTGGCATTATTGGAAAGTGGTGGGATATTTAAGGAGTGGGGCTTAGTGGGAAGTTTTAGGGTCACTGGGCGTGTGCCCTCTAAGCAGACTGTGGGAAATGGACCTCTTCTTTCCTCTTTGCTTCCTGGATGCCATCAGCATTTCCTCTGCCATGCAGTCCAGCCACGATGTGCTGCCTTGCTACAGGTACAGAAGCAATGAGGCCAGTCACTGGCCATGGACTGAAATCTTGAAAACAGTGAGCCAAAATTACACTTTCTTCCTTTTAAGTTGATTTCTCTCAGATATTCTTTATATTAACAGACTATCTTACAAAGGAATTAATTAAACTTGTATTTTGATAGGTTGAAATTGGAATTGACTTAGGTTAGAAACCTGAAAATCAGTTTGGAAGAGTTGTGAGAAATTTATGGAAGCAAGTATTTTGACACTCCACAGTATTCTCTGGCCTGATCTAGTTGCTAACATAGGTTCCTCCTCACATCGATGAGGAAGTCATCTGACATGTCACATTGCACTTAAATTGTCTAGCTCTTTGCATAAAAACTCAGTGTATTATAAAACTATTTCCAATCATTTTGTATCATTCCTATTTTGGTTTTTACACCCCTCCTCAAGTACTCACCTCATTCAATTATGAATATTGCTTTAGTATTATTCCATATCAAAAACAACTATATTGCAATCGGCTTTGGTAAGTAAGTAATGTGAACACTGTGATATTCAGATTTTTTTTCTTTGAATCCTCACTCCAACTGCATGATAGATTTTCTTGTTTCATTAGTAGGAAATTTAATGTAGGGCTATAAATTATGTTTCTATCACTAATTAAATGTGTGATCTAATTTATAATTCATGCAATATTTATATATCTGTTTCATCTATGGAAGAAGGAAAATAACAGCCCACTGGATAAGGATTTGTAAGGGCTGTACATTCAAACATTTGAAAAACACTCAAAATATATATCTAACTTGATATATGTTAGTTTGTATTTTTCTTTTACTATAACTTCACTAGAAATAATAATTTACCTGACAGAAGTTAAAACAGAGAACAGATATTCAAGACATATAAAGGAATAAAATTTGCTTTCAGGGCAATTCATACATTATACAATAAAACTTCTAAGCCCTGGAAGCATGACCATAAAATATAGGCTCATTCTTTATGTTATATGTCCCATTTGCTATCATTATTTGTACTCTATTTCCAAAATATGTTAATATTATTATCTTAATTTGAGGTCAAGACTTAATCATAAGTTCTAATAATTCCTCTTACATCTGTTTTATTATTCATCCACAAGGCACTAGATGACAGTGTGTATACGTTTCAAACAACACTCCATGCTTTTAAAATGTTGTCATAATACTTTCATTATTAAATAACCAGAAAGCAACACTGTTTTCCTTTTCTCACTTGTCTTCAATCAACATTTTCCTTGACCCTTTACAGAAGAATATCATATTTTTGGTTCTTCCTTGTTCTATCTCTGCTTCGTTTTGCTATCACATTTCTTCATTCAACTTTCGGCCATATTACCTCCTCTGACATAGACTTTTTTTTTTTTTTTTAGTGTCCTATACATTCTATTTAACAATTCCTCCCTCTTGTTTAAGCTCTTACTAGGGTGATCAAAAGTTAAGGCACTACAATACCCTTGGCTACCATGATTTTGGGTTCTGGTCTCAACATATTATTCACAGGTTCCAGTTCCTCATGGTCACATTTCTTTTTGTCCATCCATCCAAAGAAAGACCAGGTGACATTTGACAGATGGCAGCATACAAACATTTAAAACTTTTAAGAGAATACAGTACACCAGGAAATGACCTTTAATACTATCAGGAGGATAATACCAAGAGATTGGAATATGGTCCAGGGTCCCCATGAACCAAAACTGGCTAAAATCAAATATATGGAAGAATGAACCAGGTAAGGACTCTACTCATTTAACCATAAGTAGTCTACTAGTTTTTGCAGCTGAGTCTCTACAATACCCAAAGCATTTATCCCGCTGCAACAAAAAGTGTAACTGCACAAATTTCTCTCTATTCAGCTAGTAGATTATCTAGCATGCCATGCATGGGTTAACTTACATTAAGGAGTGAAAATAGTAGGTCTAAAAGTCTGACTGTATGTTATAAAGGGATCATGAGTACAATTTGAGCAGCAGTTGCATATCCAGCATTTCATCAAGTTACCCACAGATTCTGAAATTCTAACCACAGCATTGTTCTGACAAGCAAAAGAGGAAGGAATTCAAGAAAAAATGGAGAGGTAAGGGGCTCATTATGATAGAGAGTCTTATTCTGACATCCTGGGAAAAGCTGTCCACAGCATGTAGTTGTCAGCTCCTCCTCCTGGTTTCCAGTTTGAATGTCTCTGATTAAGGCATAAGGTGTTTTGGTGAACTCTCTTGTGATGACACATAAAGCATGAGACTTGTCCCTTGAAATTTACATCAAGTTGTCTGATGTAAGCTTTAGTTTATAGGGCTTCATGGACAGAGCAATTCTTGTTCTTAGTGATTCCACAGGAGAAAAATGGATTGTAGGAGTCCAGAAAAATATGGCAGCTTGTAAAATCTTTTATCTCTTTGGTAGAAGGCACAACAAATGACTGACGGTCACTAATGGTTTCATCCTTCATCAGGCCTTCCCTCACCTTCCAGGACAGTTAAGGCCTTTGTTTGCCTTGTGGGACAAGGTGCCGTCTTTACTGCTGACGTACTGTCTCGGGGCTCAAAGTGCAGGTCTCATGTGCTAAAGTACAGTCTCGTAGAGGAGGTTCAGAGCAGGCCAGCCGGGCATGGGGAGCCTGCTGCCCTTACATATACTTTTAAATCTTGGAGGTTTCACTCTCCCCTATAGCTTTGATTATTATCTATTATGTAAATAATACACCTATACATATTCTCATTTATTCCCTCTTATTTTCTGTTACTGCCCATTTTGAGTTTTAATTTCATCACAAAATCAGATCATAATTAAGCATCATTTTTATTTAGAAGATCAATTTTGTGTTTATAAACTCTTCTTCCTTTTGACTTCCCAGATGGGAGCATCGTTCTCTCAATGTAGATTCAATACTCTAGTTGATATTATAGCATAATGTTTAAGAGCTGCCTTGGCAGTTGAATGACTTTAAAATTATCTGTTCCTTTCACCACTCTGTGGCATTTGACTGATCTTTAATGTTTAAGACATATTATTTTATACATAAAATGAGAATAATAATATCTGTAGAGTTTCAATGGCAATTAAGTAGTGCATTACTTATGCAATAATCAACACTATGTCTTCACGTAGTAGGAGTTTGGTTTAAGTGTCTGCTGCCATTCTTAAGCCTATCCACACAGAGAACCAGCCACATCACTGGTCTTCAGTAAATACGAGAATGTTTAATAAATAACTTCATGCAGTCTCCAGCCTCTTCAGGATATAACACTGAGTCATATTTCATAAAACACCTTGAGTTTGGTTTTCCTTTGTATTGATGATTTTGTTTTGTTTTGTTTTCAGCTCATTCACTGAATTTTATCTACAAAGAGAACACAATACAGAGTATGACACACTTTAACTTTTTAGCTGAAGACAAGAGGGCCAGCACTTCTCAGCCTTCCCTTTTAGCTCTACACCATCAACAACCTGAATGATACTTCCCAGGCACTGAAGATCAATATGACATTGACATTGATAGGAATTGAAAGGAAAGAAAAAAAAATTTAATCTTCTATAGAAGCTGCACTGTTCATGCAGGCATCAAACTAGTGCTATGTGCTGAGGTTAAATTTGTATTAAAATTTTTGTGTAGGAACTGGTAGCATCACAAAGCTCAGCTCGGATAGCTCTCTTAGAAATCATCCTCTTAGTTTTTTACAGTCTCACATTCTGACACCCTTATTTCTTTCCTAATACTTATCTAGAATTCCTTGTGACCAAATGAACTTTTAAATAAATTTTTCAAACCTGTCCACCACTTTTAATTTTTACTTTACCAACACATTTAGGTATGAATCTTCAGATTTCAAACTATAATTATAGCCCATGATCTTTCTGTCCTCATTTTTTTTTCCTACAAATAAGTGGATCATATACATCACAACAGAAAAATCTTTGGTGCCTAAAGGCAAAATCAACTGTATTTAACTTTACTTGTTAACATTTCTGACTTAACTCTAATCTATGTACCTCAAGTTTTTGCTCTAATATTCATTAAAATTTTTCTTCTCTTTTAGGAAAACTGATTGACCCCCTATTTTCCAAATATTCTGCTTCTTTCTGGACCATGTCCCTCTTCTCAGTACCCATTAAAATTCTACCCACTATACAATTCTGATTAACCAACAGCATTTTAATTAAATGTAATAGCCCACAGAGGTTTCTCACATCTTTTGACTCATTTGTTACTTATTAATTCTTTCATTTCATTTCATTTCAGTTATTCTTTTATCTCTGAGAATAAGCACTATGCATGGCACTTCTAGTTTATAGTTTTTAACTCATAGTACATATTTAATAAGCATGGGCTATTTTGGCAATTACTGTTATTGGAAACAATAAGCAATCAAAGAGAGAGAAAAGCACATTTAAAAACACATACACTTAGAATTTATCTATCTATTTATTTATTTTGAGATGGGGTCTCACTCTGTTGTCCAAGCTGAACTTCTTTGAACTCCTAGGCTCAAATGTGGATCATCCTACCTCATTCTCCTGAGGAGTTGGGACTAGTGATGTGCCACCAAATTGACTAGGACCAGTAGGCTCTTATGAGTAGAATTTGGAATTTTACCAGTGAATATTTCTTACCCTATAAAATCTGTTGAACTATTTTAAGTGTTAAATAAATTTATATGATTTGATAATATCATTACTTGGTCACTTTGAAGATATTTGCTCAACAAGTCATAAGAAATTGAAAAATGCTGAGATATGTCATTATTCAATATAATATATGATATTCACTAATATTTCCATTCATCTTGTAACTAATTCAGATTGAAATTTAATAGTAATGAGAAACCATCAAGCTCATGATAACATAAAATCTTTTCCTAAAGTCTACTTTTTGATTGAAAGCTTAAATTTTATTATTAGCAACAAGTACTATAAGATATTTTCTTTGAAACTAAAGGGTAACTGCTTTCATTTATGAAATTATCTGCCAAATATCCAAGTTTGAGTGATCTTATTTCTCTGTCATTTTTTTTAATATTAAATAGACCCTTATTCTAAGAAAATTGGCTAGGTCAAATGATAAGGTAAACAAATGCCGAAATCTTTTCTTGAGATATCCATTATATTTTGTTATGCAGTAAAAATGCTTTATTTGTATTTCCCAATTTGTTATAAAGAACTTTTAAAAGATGTGTACACAAGGATTGATATTTATTAAAAATAATTTTTATGTCTTACTCATTATTACTTTTCAGACATAAGAGCACTGGGAATGTAATTAAATCAGTGAAAATTAAAATTACATCTTAGCTCTGTTATGAAAGTAATTTTGAACTCTCAAGTTCATGCTATATGTTCCATAGATCACTGGAGTTCTGCCACCACTTGCAAAGTATTTCTGCACTAGTAAATTTGATACTCCTTCCCAAGGATCATTAAGATATAAATGAATTATCAATTAATAATTTAGGAACGAGAGACATCACTATAGATTCTAGAGTTAAACTTTTAAAAGCATAAATCTTATAATACAAAGGCATTTCAAGTAATTAGAAAATTAGAACAAATCTCTAGTGAGTTTAATGCAAAATCCTCCCAAAGCATTAAAAATACATAGTCTTATATATAAAGGTAATATAGTAGCATTTGATTTATTCCAGAAATTTATTTATTTATTCAAGCAATATGATTCTCCACATTAATATATTCAGTGAGATTAAATGATGATATCAACAGGTTTCAAATAAAATCAAAATCCACTCATGATAAAAAAAGAAAAAATTAGCAAACTTGGAACATAAAGAAACTTCCTAATTTGATAAAGGGTATTAGGGTAAATGTTACTATCTGAGTCTAAGAATTAAACAGTTGTATATTAAGTTCATTCCTATTCTGTATTACATGAAAATACTGCAAAGTTAATACACAGTAGAAAGGGGACTAATGTATAAAATGGAGAGTAGTAAGCAATACTGTAATTACTCACAAAATATTATGAGTAAATATTTAAATGAATATATAGAAAATTTAATCAGTAAAAATACAAATAAATAAATTTGATAGGTAAATTTAACCATGCTCCTGGATTCAATGCCAGTCTTTGAAAAATTTTTTTTTAAATACAAAGTTTTTTTGTGTTTTTTTTTTTTGAGGAGAAAGAGAGAGAGAGAGAGAGAGAGAGAGAGAGAGAGAGAGAGAGAGAGAGAGAGAGAATTTTTAACATTTTATTTCCCAGTTTTCGGCAGACACAACATCTTTGTATGTGGTGCTAAGGATCGAACCCAGGCCGCACGCATGCCAGATGGGCGTGCTACCGCTTGAGCCACATCCCCAGCCCTTTGAAAATTAATTGTATTTTTTGTATTAGCACAAATAATTAGAAAATAAATCTTAAGCTGAATCAAAGAACAAACTGAGCAAGAGTGGAACTGATTGATACAAATGATGTTTATATCTAAAACCTTATTAAGAAAAATAAGAAATTTATTGAATAAATCACATAATTCTAATATTTTTAGTTTGGAAGATTTAATATTCCAGTAATGACAATTCTTCTCAAATTAATCCATCAATCCAATACATTTCTAATCAAACTTTCAGTATACTTCAGTACTTTTTTGTCATAATTAGCATGATGATTCTATGATTGATATGAACATTTAAGGCAAGGTTGAAGATTAAAGCTGGAGGAAAAACACTATAGATATTGATTTAGTATGTACTTATAGTAAACAAGATAGGATATTAATTGAGTAAAAGCTAACATATTGACTGGTCATAAGAGCAGATTATCCAAATATAGACTCTCACAAATACAATTATCTGATTTGTGATTAAAGTGGCTCTACAAGAAAGAATAGTCTGTTGAACAAGATTTCTTGGTCATTTATATAAAAATGCAGAGAAACATTTTAAAAAGAGTCTGAACCATCACCTCACATTAAAAGGAATTTCAAAAGCATTTTGGGTCTTAATTTGCATGAAATAACAATAAATATTCTCTATCAGAAAATATGTCTTAAGATCAAGAATTTGAGTTTTGCAAAGAAAGGTTGGATCATAAAGTAAAGTTGATGTTTTGGATTAAAAATATTTTGTTAATTAAAAAGTCACCTCCACCTGAATGAAAAAGGCACATCTTAGAGTAGGAGACAATCTCTACAAAATATCTAACTAAATAAAAACAATTCATATTTAGTTGTCAACAAATTTCCTACAATTCAGTAGAAATAATTTGAGATAGAGTGTTTAGACAAGTACTTTATTAAAAAAGATATTTAATGTTCAAGGAAAAAGAAAAGATGCTAACTTCATTAGTCAATCTAGAAATACAAGTGAAAATTAAATGTACAGTAATATTACATTATAAACTAAACAGAACAATAAAATTTTAATTATTTTCTATGTCCAATTTTTATGACAATGATGCTAAACTGGGAGATTCAAAGTTCTAGATTTTTTTTTCATACTTTGGAAATCTTTTTGACATTATATAAGCAATTTAATTTCAAGTTATACACATTTAAAACATGTGTTCAGTGAAAGATTGTACAAACATATATTATATATAAAATCCTGGAAAGAAAAACACCCAAATATACATCAAAGCGCAATGGATAAGAGTTGTGGAATAGTTCACAAAGACATATAATATGGCAAAGGAATTAGAGTATTGTTAAAAATGTACTAAATCTCATAAACATTTTTTAAGCAAAAATGCTTGATGATAAAGAGTGTATAGTGCATGGTTCTTTCACAAAGTTGAAAGTGTATAAGACTATATATTATGGTGTAAAAATTCAGAATACTGTTTACTATTGGGGAAAGAGGAAAACAAGATCATGGTAGAATGAGTTTTGGTTTAAAAGGATTATTAGGCATTGTATAGATGCATTTATTTTGTTCAAATTAACAATATTTGCACCTATTATTCATGAACATATATATTCAGATATATGTGTCTTATAGTTTAATAAAAGTTTACTAAAGAAATATTGTTGTGTCTTTCCCATAAGTTATTGCAATTAGAACTTGCAAATTATAGATGTTCCCACATGATTATAATGTAAAGCTAGTTTTGAGAATAGCTGCAATAAATAATACTTTCTCTTTTCAGTCCTAATTGATATAATTATAATCATTGATTCTGCTACATCCAGTCAACAGATTTTATGAGACCAGAAATCTATGAATAGTAATCCATACTGGTTATGTCATTCTTCATGAGATTTTTATAACACTGCTAAATATTCTGATTCTCCTATATTCCCTGAAAACACACAGAATCCTAAATCAGGAGCAGAGTACTAATTCTAGGCCAAAATGTCAAGTGGGTGAAGCTTATCTAAATCCTATTATTCTTTCTTTTTTAAATTTTTGGTTTTTATTTTAAAACAAACCAATAGTTATATATATTAATGGATTATCAAGTAATATTTAATGCATATTGACATTTTGTATCGTTTAAACAGATTAACATTAAACCAGGTTAAATGTACTTACTAATTATTTATCAATACTTTGGGGTGAAAACTTTTAAAATCATTTTTTTAGCTTTTTGAAATACATAGCACATAATTGTTATTTATACTCACTATAAATGACTATGATCTGTAGTTCCCTAGAGCTTCTTGTTCTTGTCTAACTGAAACTTAATAACCATGAATCAAATATTCTATATCCCTCTCCCACCACCATCCCCAGCTTCTGTTAACCACCATTCTACTCTCAATTTGTATGAGATCAGCTTTTTTAGATTCCACATGTGAGTGATGCTAATCAGTACTTGTTTTTCAGTGTCTGACTTATTTCACTTAACATAATGATCTGCAGTTCCATCCATGTTGTCACAAGTCACAGGATTTCATTCATTTTTATGGTCAAATGATGTTCCTTCATGTAAATATCCATATTTCCTAATTTATTCATCAACTGGTCAGTGCTTAGGTTGTTTTCATTAAGAAATGAATAGTGCTGCAAAAAAAGAAAAAAAAAAAAGCAGAGTGTAAGTTTCTCTTTGACATACTGATTTTGTGTGCTTTGGACATATCCCCAGCAGTGGGACTATGGGGTCACATACTTACCATTCTTTCAGTGTTCTTTAAAGAACCCACTGTTTCTAACTTCACCTGGCCCTACCTCCCCAAACCATGACCCCCATATTCATTCTCTACTAAATATCTCTTTGCTACCAACTCATTCTTTTTCTCCCTAGTATAAAACAATCTTCATTTATAGTACTTAGCTATGTCAAAATATTATCTACCTTGTTTAATTCCCAGCAAAACACAAGTTTCTGTATTTTGTTTCTTTGACCATTACTAGTTGAATAGTTACTCAGTACATCAATACCAATTAAAGAGTTTATGATCTTTGTGGTGAGAATTTTACATGAAGCTACTCATAATTTGCTTCAGTCAAAATTCATTAATTATGGTAATTCTAGTCATTGAGTTGGAACACTGGGAAAGAAATTGTACAGGAAAATATTTTGAAATGAATCAAATCATATTTATTAGGGATTGTTCTTCAAATTCTAGACTATGCTTGTGCCAGGAAAATGCAAAGATGAAAAATACCACCTTGAAAAACATCATCTTGAAATTAGTTGGGGGTGGGGGCAGGTGGGTACCAGGGATTGAATCCATAGGCACTTAACCACTGAGCCACATCTTCAGCCCTATTTTGTATTTTATTTAGAGACAGGGTCTCACTGAATTGCTTAGCACCTAACTTTTGCTGAGGCTGTCTTTGAACCTGCGATGCTCCTACCTCAGTCTCCTGAGCTGCTGGGATTACAGGCATGCGCCACCAAAACTGATCCCTTCTTGAAATTTTTAATGAGTTTTTTCTTTCAAACTTTTCCCCAAGGATCACACAAGCCAAATTAGAGATAACTGTAACGTGTTTTGTAATATTAGATTCCAAAGTTTAAGGTGTTATTAGAGCTCTGATACATTATAAATCTTTCTGAACTTTCATGGCTCACATTCTACTTTTATAGACAGAGTTATAAGGTAAGGTTTACTTGAACTATCCTTTTAAAAGAACACATTGTTTCTTTACCCTAGAAACATTGATATAGAAATGGATTTAATGCTGTTGATCCCAAGGCCATGTGGGTTACTAATTACTATTAGTAATATCATCTGCCTATTACATCCATCAGTTAAATTTTAAAAATTGATTGACCTTTATAGTAATTGAGAAACAGGTCATCTGTGATGGGAACATTTAAAATTATATAAAGTCAGTCTTAGATATGATTTATGAGTTTATTGCTGATGGTAAGAACTAGCACTTAGAGTGCTATCAGACCTGTTTACAGTGCTTTATATAACTTCAAGACAATCCTACCAGGTAGGTATGATTATCATCTCTTTTGCAGATAAGGATAAAAAGGTAGAAAAAGATGAACTTTCACTTCTGCATATATGGACATGTTGAGCCAGGATTTAAAGCCAAATCTGTCTGTAAACATTATGTGCATCATTGCTTCAAAATATATTCATCATACTAGCTTTTCAGCAGCACAGTTTTGGAAATGCATTTGTGTTTTACCTTATGTTATGTCTAAATAAGATTGATAGTAAAGCATTAAAATCCAAATTTAAAATTGATGGGTTGGCTGAATTAATTGTAAATATCACTGTGAAAAAAAACAGATCTGTGTGCAAGATTATGAAACAAAAATAGACAAAAATATTAGATGCTTCCTCCTATTTCTATAAAATAGAACATATTTTTCATTTTCTTCCAAGAACATTTTGTAAAGTAATATTTAAAGCATCTAAGTGACAAAGTACAGTTAGATTGAAGAACAATTTAATGTACAATTGAAGTACAATTTGATGATTTGATATGCCCCCCTCTATTACCATAAGCAAATTAAACAATCAATCACCAAATGTATTGCAATTATAATTGCAATTATCTCATGTCATTGTATGTGTAAACGCTGAGAACACACAATCTACTGTACTTAAAGTTTTAAGTAAATAATGCAATATTATTAACTGTAGTCACCATGTGTAAATTACATCCCCAGAATTAATTCATCTTATATCAGAAAGTTTGTACTCTTTGAACAAGATATCCCCATTTCCCCCCTGGAAGCAACCAATCTACATTCTAATGGTATAAGGTCAACTTTTTAAGGTTAGCTCTCACTATATAAATGAGATCACACAGTATTTGTCTTTTCAAATCTGGCTTATTTTACTTAGCATAACATGCTTCAGTTTCATCTATGTTGTTACAAATGGCAAGATTTTCTTCCTTTTTAGGGTCAAATAACATTCCTGTGTGTATGTGTTTCTTTTTAATTTTTATTATTTTATTGACTAACAGGATGTTTTGGTATCTTGGTGATTGTGAATAATAGTACAATGAACATAGAAGTGTAGATATATTTTCCAGATACTATTTCATTTCTTTTCGACTTATACATCTGCCTATTCAGATGTAAGCATTCCTTATCTCAGAGCAATGTATCATAATTCATGGTTTCTTTCTATAAATTATTAAATTCTTCTATCTTTATTGCATTCTAATTTGGCAAGTAAAAATTGTTTATATTTATGGTGTACAATAGTCTATTTTGATATGTGTGCACATTGTGAAATGATGACCACAATTAAGCTAATTAATGTATTGGCCACCACACATAGTTATTTGTGTATTTACGTGGTGATAACATTCAAGATCTACCTCTTAACAATTTTCAAGCATGCAGAAGGTTATTGTTTACTGTGGTCACCATACTATACAATTGAGCTCCTGAACTTATTCATCCTAAGTAGATGAACAACTTTTACATCTTTCCATTCCCACCTGCCAGTGCTTTATTGGATTATATGAAAATGTGAGAATAGACTTCCATCTGAAACAGATTTGGATGGATATAATTAAAAATATGTTCACTGGGGAATAAGAAACTACAAACAGGTTAAAATTATTTTTTATCATAGTTTCTGAGATTATGCAGCATGTAAGTTTTAGGTTCCACTGTTTTACAACATAACTTTCATTTCAACATGTAATCATAGAATGATTTTAAGTTTTTTCCAATTTATATACTGAACACAAAAAGATGAAGATAGTTAAGAAAATCTTGTTTTCTAAAGTGATATACATTTTTTACTACTATTAATAGTGAATAATTGCCATTTTTAAAACTTCCATCCTCAAACTTTTCATCAGATTTTAAAATTTTGGCCAAAATAGATGGGATGTGTATCTCATTTTGACCATAATGTGTCTGTCTTTCCTTGGCCACTTACAAATTTAACACCTTTTAATATCTTTATTAGCCATTCATATTAATGCAAATAAGATGCTGTTGAAGTCATTTACTCATTTTAGAAAAGTGAAGTTTATTTTATTTCCTAGTTGTTTATGAGTTTTTATTTTTTATCCTGAATACAATATTGAGATAGGTATATATTATTCCAATGTTTTCTTTTAGTTTGTGGTACACTTTTGGGAATAGAATGTCTACATTTGAATAGAGTTAAATTTCTGAATTCACTTTAATAGTAAGGTCTTTTCCCTTTATGGAAGAACACATTTTCCTAGTCTAATTTTATCAGTACTTTATTTATATTTTCTTCATATAGCTTATGCGTTCGCCTTTTACAATTGAATATATCATTCTTATGAAAGTTATTCTTTTTTTCCAATGCAGATTGTAATGTCTCATAAAAATTTATTGAAGAAGCAGTGGTTTTCCTGAAAACTTCTGCAGCAGCCCAGTTGTGAATTCAGCTTTAATAGATGCACACATCTGTTTCTAAGTTATATATTATATTAAATTACTATAGTTGTTTATTTCTGTGCCAAAATACTCTATCTTATTTAACATAAATCTTCATATTTGGTAGAGAATATAAATTACAGTGTTATCCTCATTCTGAACTAAATTAGCTATACCTCCTGCTTTGATATTAAGATTGCAGTATATTCTTTTTTTTTAAATACATGAAATGATTTTATTACTGAAATTGGATTCTTCATGGTTAGCATTTTATTCTGCTGTTAGGTTATAATTGAAGACATAAATGGAAATGGAGAGGACACTAAATATAGTTTTTCATTAAGCACTAGTACGTTGCTGTTGAGAAAAATTCATAAAATACTTGAAAAAAAAGTTGGCCTAATAGTGAAGTTAATTATGATGATCGATATTTGAAATTAATCTCAGTATTTACATTGTATGTCCTTTTAGTGAAATATATCCAAAGCCCTTTGACAATTTTTAGTACTAATGGAAAGGCTAACAAAACTGAATAGGACAATGTAACAAAATTGGATCAATAAATAACATTAAGCATACTGATGTTCAGCTGGGCGTGGTGGTGCATGCCTGTACAGGAAGGTATAGAGGAACATGCAGTATATTCTTTACTTTAATATACATTTGCTTGGAAGGTACTCGTCTCTTACTTTTAACTTTTATGAATCACATTGCTTAGATATGGCCTCTTAATAGAAACAACAGGATTTGCATTTTGGTACAATTTTAAATTCAAGGAGTAAGCCCATCTACCATAGATGTTATGAGTGGTGGGCTTTATGTCACATTTTTATTTGAATTTCATTTATTATCTTTTGCCACAACCAGTGCAGCCAAACTAGCAAGTTCCAGTGCTGGGCAATTGGGGGATTATAAAAATAAAGACTCAAACATATAGAGATATTTTTGAAGATATAATAGCTGGAATCAGGTGGAGCGTTGTTCTCTAATGGAGAAGCAGGTGTGAAGAGTTAGACCAGTTATCTTTATTTGTATATGTTATATTATCAGGTTAAAGACTATGCAAGCATTATTCTTTGCACCAAGAAAATTACAGGGATGGAAATATTTATATGACTTTTCAGCAGTTGCAGTTTACAGTTGCAATGTGCAATGTTAGGAGTTTTGGGTAGCTCGAAAGAAAGTCCATTATTTAAAGTTACTGTTAATTGGGCAGCTTCTGAAGTAGTGGGGCTGGTGAAATTGTGGCTGTCCAGCAGGAGAGTTTCTCTATTCCAGGAACTATGTGCCTGAGATAAAGGTCAAGTTTGATAAGACTCTATCATAGAGCCTCCTCATAGAGGGCATTGCCACAGCAGGTAGGTATCCTGCACCCTTGACCAGGAACATTGCCAGACACTAGGCTTGGTACAGCCAAGAGGTCATCAGAGATTGCGATCTCAGATACTGATCTCTCATTCTCTGTCACTGCATTCCACAATATTTTTCTTGGTATGTGGGTATCTATGTGTGCTTTCTCTGATATTTCAGAGAATAAATACAAATATTTGTACTAGGGGTTAGTTTTAAATTAACTTTGCTTTTAATATGTACACACACACACACACACACACACACACACACGCACCATATATCTGTATCTATAATAAGCTACACTTTTTACATCAAATAATAAATGGAACAAAAATATAATGTATGATGCATATAGATATGGTATGTTTTCTTAAGCCTACAGTTTTCTGAAGATTAATTTCTATAAACAGAAAAACATTGATGTGTTTTTTTTTTCCTCCTCCCTCCTCCACCAATATTAGCCACCCAATAAAGTAATCACACATATTGGTATCTTCCTCCTTCCTCCTGTACCTTCAAACTTAGTACTAGTCACTAATATTACATTTTAGAGTGCCCTTTTGAAATCAAGCTAGTGAACATATATTTATTGACTTTTTGCAGTGAATGGTATTATTTTACTGTCAGACTTACAGATAAGGTAATAGGAAATATTATTCCAATTTTTCTTTCCTCTTTATTCTGTCAGTTTAAAATTTTGAGCCTTAATTTTTAAAACAATTTTAGGTTCACAGAAAAATTTAGGAGCAAGTACAGAGATTCCACACACTGCCCCCCTACTACATGGTTTCTCTCATGGTCACTATCTTGCATTAGTAAGATACATTCATTAACATTATTAACTAATGTTCATTGTTTATATCATATTTTACTCTATTGTTCAGTACTATGGTCTTGACAAATGTGTAATGTCAGTTACATGTGCACCATTGGAGTATCATACAGAACTGTATAATTAACCTAAACGCCAGTGCTCTGTCTTCTCACTCCTCCCTCCTTCATCCTGATCCCCTGGCAACCACTGTTATGTAGTTTTGCCTTTTATAGAAATTCATGTATCTATATTGTTTTAATCAGACAGTATGTAGTCTTTTCAGACTGACTACTTTTCACTTAACTAATATGATTGTTTTCTGTCCTTTGTAACTTGATAACATTTCTTTTTGAGAAATATTATCCAATTATAAGGAAACAATACAGTTTATTTACTCAATTACTTATTGAAGGAGATTTTATGGCTTCCAAATTTTTGTAATTAATAGTAAAGTTGCCATAAATATTTGTTTGCAGATACTAGTGTAGACATTATGTTGGATTTATTTGGATAGATGCCAAGATGTGTGATTACTTTATTGGGTGGTGAATATTTAGCTTTGTAAGAAATTGCCAAATTGTTTTCCAATATAGCTGTACTATTTTGCATGCCTACCAGCAATTAATGAGAGTTCTCCTGTACCACATTCACATGGGTATTTTGTGTTGTCAATGTTTATTATTTTGACCATTTTAGTTGGTTCACATTAGTAATTGTTTCAATTTGCAATTGTGTAATAATACATTGGGCTTCTTTTCATGTATTTATTTGCCTTCTCTATCTCCTTTGTTGATGATTGTTCAGATTTTCCCATTTATCAATTGTTTTGTTTTCTTGTTGAGTTTTTTTTAAGTCTTTTTTTTTTTTAAAGAGAGTGAGAGAGAGAGAGAGAGAGAGAGAGAGAGAGAGAGAGAGAGAGAGAATTTTTTTTAATATTTATTTTTTAGTTCTCGGTGGACACAACATCTTTGTTGGTATGTGGTGCTGGGGATCGAACCCGGGCCGCACGCATGCCAGGCGAGCGCGCTACCCCTTGAGCCACATCCCCAGCCCTTCTTGTTGAGTTTGAAGATGTTTCTACATATTTTAGATATACATGTTTATCAAGTATATGCTTGTGAGTATCTTCTTATGGTTTTTGCCTTTTCATTCTCCTAATATGTATTTAACAGAGCAGAATATTTTTATTTTAATAAATTTCCACTTGCAAATCATTTCTGTCATAGGTTATGCTTCTGGTGATGTGTTTTAAGAGATATAGCCAGATCTAGATTTTTTTTCCTCTGAAGTTCACTTTCGGGAATTTTATACTCTATATTTTACACGTGTGTCTATGATCCATACTGAGTCAATGTTGAAAGACACAACTTTTTGCATATCTATATTTTTCCTTGCATATGGATGCCCGCTTCTTCTAGGACCATTTGTTGTTAGCACTATCCTTTTTTTACACTGTTATCGTCCTTTTCATTTTTCAGAACCAACCAATTGTGTCAGTATGTGGCTGGGCTTTTACTGTGACTGCACTGACCTGTGTGGCACTTCTTTTATCAATATCATACTGCATTAATTACTGTAGCTTTTTAGTAAGTCTTCAAGTTATATAGTGTCAGTATTTTTATTTTGGTTTTTAACATTGTGTTGTCTAAAGTAGTCTTTTATCTTTCTAGGAAAACTTTAAGATTACTTTGATTATATTCATAGACTAACTTTCTGGGATTTGGGGATTGCACTTTGTATGACAACTTGAGAAGAATCCACATAAACCAATATCGACTATTCCCATATGTTCACATATACTCTCTCTCCGTTTCTTTAGTTGTCTTAAAATATTTTTATCAGAATGTTGTTGGCTTCCTGAGATAAGTCTTGTGCATATTTGTTAGATTTGTAAGAAAGCATTTCACTTTTTTTGGTAAATGTGAATATTGTTCTGTTTTTAAATATCAAATTCTAATGGTTCACTGCTGGTACATAGGAAAGTGATTGACTTTTGTATATTAACCTTATATTGTGAAGCCTTTTTAAACTGATGATTTGTTCCAGGCTGTGGCATTGTCTTCCAAGCTGATTGGATTCTTTCCAATTCTGGTGAATTACTCATTTTTCCTGCAATGTACACACAAACATTTATTATATATTAACCTCTGAGAGTCTCAAAAGCATTCCAAGTATGATAAATTATCAAGTTTAATCACTAAAATACCAAGATTGGGAGTCTTTAATATCTTACTATTAAGTAATTCTTCTCCATTATTCCACTCATTTGCCTTCTCCATTCTTTTTCCTATGATTGTTTTTCCCTAGGTAAAATAGTCCGACTGCAATAAACTAGCAAAAACAACAACAACAAAAAGGTTTGAGAGAGTCAATCAATTTTGTATATATAAATGATGATTAATTTCATAGCCCGGTGCCTGAATTAAGTAGGATATAATTTTATTTGAATGATGGAAGTTTATTTCTCCTTTTGGGAAAATAATCCTAAAACTGTTATTATTTATGAAGTGATGCAAAATAACTGAGTTTCAGTTTGTCTTAAGGGATTCTCTGACAGTTAATCTATATCCTTTTATTAATGATGTTGTAAACAGCATGACTTTTTCCTAGTTAATAGTTCCTGGTTGTCTTAGCAAAGCTTTAAATATCCACTAAAACTTTTTTTTTTCAATTCTGAGAGGTATTTTTCCCCAGTAACCTTTTTTCTTTAATATTTTTCGATACGTGGCTCATTTTTACATTAGCACTTATTTTATTTTCCTTAAATTTGCCTTTTATCTCTTTAAAATAGGATATATTGGGGAGTATATTTACCTTGGGTGAATGTAATAGAGACTTTGCTGCTGAGAAAATGATTAAAATTAGCTTTTGTCCTTGGGAGTACAAGGTTTGCAGTTGGGCTGCTCCATGCCTGGACTGATCCTTTCGGTTCCTTTGCTTGCTATGTGTAAGATTCACAAACAGCACAATGGGATAAGTGGAGAAGATGCCAATTTAAACTACACTTACAATTTCTCAACTATCATAATATAGAAGAAAAATGCTAAACATTTCAATGAAGAGACTTTTTTTAATCTAAGGAAATATGGCCATTTACATTCAATTTTCAATGCATTCCTGTGCTTCTCTTTCTTCTGCTGTGCTTTGAATATCTAAGATGTCAAGAAATTGAAGACTATTCAGTGAGATAAGAAGAAAGACATGTTTTTAGCCTATGAATGTTTGGGGTCAGGGGAATGAGTTGAACTAAATAATGTAACTGATATCATGCACATACCCACTAGCATATCTGATGGACATTTGTTTCTCAAGACTCAGTTTATGTTATTTGCTTAGTCTTTCCTATTACTTCTAGAGTGACATTTCTAATTACTATTCTTTCTGTATGTAGGGTTCTCTGTGTGTTGAATATATATGTATAAAGCTGTATTAAAAATTTCTTTGGTGGAGGATATCTACAGGATTATTGTTATTATTACTGGTATTGAGAATTGAATGCAGAGTTGCTCTACCACTAAGCAATATCCCCAAACTTTTTATTTTTTATGTTGAGACAGGATCTCACTAAATTGATGAGGCTGACTCAATCTTGCATTCCTCCTGCTTCATCCTCTGGAGCAGCTGGGATCACAGGTGTGTGCCACCATGCTACATGTAATTAATTATTATTTTTAAAAAAATTTGGTACTTGGAATGAACCCGGGGTGCTTTACTATTGAGCCACATCTGTAGCCTTTTTAAATATTTTATTTAGAGACAGGATCTCACTGAATTACTTAGGTCCTTGCTAACTTGCATCACCGTGCCTGGTGCACATTATTAATTTTTAAACACATTCTCCAAGTCTTGTATTAGCCAGAATAAAGTGTAACATAACATTTCCATTTTTGTATTTATAGAGAACTGAATCATGAAACGAATTTGGTCAGTTTTTGGTAAGAACATGATTCAAGGTAATTAACAGCAACAACACATATTTCTATGTGATAAAATTATGGTGTATCTGGAAATGTAGTGAGAACTTAGAAATTTTCCTTAGTTTAATAGTGAACATACTGTATCTCCATGTTTGACTCAAAGGTACCTCAAATTCAGTCTGTTATTTACAACACACAGGATATCTTTCCATAAATGTGTTCTAATTTAAATGCCTTCTTCCTCAGAGCACAATCTCTTTTATATCCAGTTGCACTAGCCAGATTCCTAAGAATCATTCTTAAGCCTTCCCACTATTCCAAATTCTATATCTAACCTATTAAGTTCTGCAAATTTTATTTTCTAAATCCTGAAGACACTTTATTTCCTACTGAATACACATGGTTTTCTCTCATTACTACCACCAAGACTTGGTCTTGGCTGTGTATCTTACAATTGTTTCCCAATGGATTCTTCACTGCTGCTGTTTGGAATCTTAACCAAGTATCCATAGCATGGTTTTCAAAGTGCTGACACATTTGTCCCTTGCCTACCTCTCCAACTTCATTTCTTCTATATCCTGCTCCCCTTGCTCTACCTATTCCATAGTGGTTGAATATCTTTCTGTTATTGCCTTTTCCTTAGGTCACTGTGCCAAAGGGATAGGACAAACACTGTTTCCTCTGCTTAGAATACAATTGCTCCTCTCATCTACTTGGCTTCTATCAATTCTTCTCACCTGAACTCCATTATCATATTTTCAGAGAAGAGTTCCCTGATTTTCCTAGGTATATAATCACTCATATATATATATATTATACTCCTAGGTATATAATCACTCTCATAGATGGTCTTAGTGCACTATATACCAGCTCTTTTCAGCACTTATAATTACAGCTTCCTATGTTTTGTGTGAAATTAATTACCATCCTCCTACTAGAAATTAGCTCCAAAGAGGTGAAGACTATTTATATGCATTTACTATTGCATACTTAAGACCAGTACATAGTGGTGCTCAAAGATATTTGCTAAATAAATCAAGAATTTGATACCCGGGATTGAACCCAAGGGTGCTCAACACTGAACCACATCTCCGGCTCTTTTTATTTTTTGAGACAGGGTCTCACTAAATTACTTAGGACCTTTCTAAGTTAGAAATCATGTTTTTTATGACTTCTTTATCAAAAAAAACCCACAATTACTAGCTAACTGTACTAATGTGAAGACTTTAGGAATGAAGCACACTGACAGCTGCACTTACTTTGAAATGGGTCGAAAAAATAAGGTGGACTGATTAGAGGGATGCTTTGGTGGCAAAGCAAGAACAGCAAGATCTGGTAGAAGGTATGCAGCATAACATTCTGTACCTTTTCTATATATTTATAATTCGGTATAATTTGTTTTAATATTTTGAAAATTTAAAAATAAAATTATAAAAAACATAAATAAAAGAATTTTGGAAAACATGAAAAACCAAAGTAAGGCATTTATTAGTAACTGAATTGTGTGTGTGTGTGTGTGTGTGTGTGTGTGTGTGTGTGTGTGTGTGAGAGAGAGAGAGAGAGAGAGAGAGAGAGAGAGAGAGGGAGAATGCATGTGAGAACAGAATATATTTTGTTTTAGAGCAGTAACTATCTTATTTGGGGAAAATATACTGGAGAGATGAGAATTTTCTCTTATTTATAGGTTGGTATGAGAGAGAGAGAAAGAAAGAGAGAATATGAATCACAAGATACTACAGAAAAACTGTAAATGAATAGAAAAATTGGAATGGATGCAAGAGGAATTTATTTACTAATTGAATGTAGAGACAAAACAAAGGAAGACTAATAATGTCTCCACATAGGCTTACTGCAGTTTATTAACAGAGCAATGATAAATGTCTGCTATATAACTATATAGGCTCTTCTTCTTACTAACTCTGTATCTTCTATTTTTTATTTGCCTTTCTTGCCCTTTGATATGTTGAAAACAGACTAAGAATCAATTAAAGGAAGCACCTGATCTTGCTAAACTATATAACAAGAAAAATTATTCTATACCTAATTTTGGGAAGGGTAGAAAATTGCTTAAATATGTGATTGAATGATGACTTAAAATATGAATTAAAATTCCAATATTAAGATTAGAGTAAATGCCCTAGTGTGGTCGCATACACCTGTAATTCCAGCAGTTCAGGAGGCTGAGTTCAGGAGTTTGAGGCAGGAGGATTATGAGTTCAAAGCCAGCCTCAGCAAATTAACAATTAACAATTAACAAGTCCCTCAGCGAGACCCTGTCTCTAAGAAAACAACATAGAAAGAGCTGGGAATATGGCTCAGTGGTAATGCCCCCTGGGTTCAATCTCTGATATTAAAAAAAAAGATTTGAATAAATGCCTATTGAATTGAAGAGCTTTCCTAAGGTAATTTAATTAATAAACAGAAATTTATCACCTACCATTTTTTAAAATATTTTTTTCTAAGAATAATTGTATAATTCTTCAAAATCTAGAAATTACCATTAGATAGGTTAGAACGGAGATCAAACATTTCTTCTGAGTTGAAAATATAAAAATTCTTATGATATTGTTTGGGCCTACCACTTTCTACGAAAAGATTCCTGACATGTATGTAGTCTCTGACATATAGGGATTTTTATTGCAAGAAGGAACCCTTGACTGAGAGCTCAGTAGTAGTTATTAAATGTTAATGGTAGAAATAGCTAACTATTTAATCTTTCTTATTTAGGGCATTAAAAAGATAAACAGATTGAGACAACATGAAGGGAAAATAGAGGGAAAAAAGATAAGCTTCTTAAGTATAAGAGAGGATTGTTAGTGGTGATTAAATACAGGTGTCAAGAAAAAAATGGAGGTGGCAAAGGGAGAAATTATAAAAATAAGAGAGGAGGAGGAGGAGGAGGAGGAGAGAGAGAGAGAGAGAGAGAGAGAGAGAGAGAGAGAGAGATGAATGAGAAAATACACAATTGGCAGTATATTTGAAGAGTGCCATTTATGATCATTGAGCCTGTCTTATCTTCCTAGGTGAAGAAGAATGTGTTTTTGGAGCCCCAGATGCCCTATGTCTTTTAGGAACATAGCTCAAGGTTTATGTTCACCTGAGCCTGGAAGTAGGTACATAATCACTTTCTTCTATTTAGTGGGGAGCTATCTGGTTGGTGGATATTCCAAGTTTTCCACTTCTAAAAACCTTCTTGTTCAAGAGTATCTAAAAGAGTAGGAAGTAGACGCTGAGATATGTACACCAGAATATAGAGGATCACAGACACCTTAGCATGTAGAACTTTTAAAATTTCAAATTCTAATTTAAAAAAATCACCAATTTTTAAAATGATCAAATTTTATATTTTACCAAATCATATTAATGATTTGTAGATATCATTGTCTTGAGATTTCTACCCAAAGAAAATATTTTAATAATTCCACTAGAATTTCTGATTAAAATAGTGCCGCTTTAAAAGGGGAGCCTCAAGTGGAATAAATACATTGAAATTTTTCTCTCAGGAAAGACATGTGAGGACTACTTGGGTGCTGGCTTTATAATCAATTCCAACATTCTTATGCTCAAGAATGATTTAGAAATAAGGAATACCTGGTAGTGATTCCTACAAATATGTATTTAAAATGAAATAAAAGTGATCATATGCATTATTTTTTATTTAAGAACCATAAGCTTCAAACAAACTGATGCTTTTCAATGACTTCACAAGATCTTGGTTCATATTTTTTTTTTAAAGAGAGAGAGAGAGAGAGAGAGAGAGAGAGAGAGAGAGAGAGAGTTTTTAATATTTATTTTTTAGTTCTCGGCGGACACAACATCTTTGTTGGTATGTGGTGCTGAGGATCGAACCCGGGCCGCACGCATGCCAGGCGAGCGCGCTGCCGCTTGAGCCACATCTCCAGCCCCAAGTTCATATTTTTTAGTAATTTTATTCATAGCTATTTTTTTCTCTTTATCTCCAATATTTTCCTAACTTTTTATTATTTTTTTCTTCAATCTGTAAAGCAGAAACAAATGTAATCTTTTGGCATTACAATTCTTCAAATAACCAAAACAAACTAGCATTGTGCTGTCTTCATACTCTTCTCTCCCAAATTTCAACTATTCCTCACATGAC
The DNA here is from genome assembly GCF_964194105.1 of Spermophilus citellus. Lineage (NCBI taxonomy): Eukaryota > Metazoa > Chordata > Mammalia > Rodentia > Sciuridae > Spermophilus > Spermophilus citellus. Next base: position 64,152,841 of record NC_138186.1, on the reverse strand, counting down.
ATAGGTTTTAGTGTTCTAAAGATTGTGGTTGATCCTTTGTGAAAGATACAATACAATACATAGTAACTCATATTACAATCACAAATAAATCTTGGTATACATATTTGGTGTGTACAATTAAATCTTCAAATTCTACCCCCAAATCCCATCAAGGTATACCACCAATATATTTTTTACATGATTTTACCATATTTGCATCCAGAAAACAAATGATGCTCACTGTAGCCTGTATTTAGAAAATGGGTTTGCTACATACACAATTTATTTTAATATCTGTCACATAAAATTTAGGCTTTTATTTTCAACAATTAACAGAATAATAATGTCCTTTATTTTAGAAACAAAGACATAGTTAAATTTTAAAGAATAGTATTCACACTTTCAACAACTCATAAATCACAAGGTTCTGATTCTGTGTGTAAAAGAAATTAATTATGAGGCATTTACAAAATAACTTTTCAATTGTTAAAAAAACACCATTCAGATCCATTCAGATGTTTGTCATCACCCTTTTTTTATAATACCCATGATTCAGTCATAAATTAGGATAGATATAGTTGAAGTGAGCATTATTAATAAAGGTCTTGATTCTGCATACACTTTTCTACTTTGAGCACAGGGAGAAAATGAGTATACATGAAAATAAGTATAATCATTATTTTAAAAAATATTTTTAAATGAAAGGTATTATGACCATTGTTGGCATATTTAAAAATCTGATTTATTTAATTTTATTTTTCTCATAATGGTGAATTTCTATGAGATACTTCATTGAGCAGGACTACTATTGAGAAGCATACTTTTAATTTCATTTCGTTAGTTTAAATGTTTTGGCACAGTGATAAATAATGGAATCAAGGGACATTAAAATATGTTCAAATATTTATAAATTAATCTTCTGTCTACATGTATTGCTGTACAACCAGGAAGTCATTTATAGGACTGTTATTCCACAAATTGGAAGGAGAAAATTTCATGGTGCATCAATTGGTTGAAGCATTTTCAGAGAGCCCCAACAATTTGGCTTTGTTCTCAATTGGGGCCTCGTAGGTAGCTAACGTAGTTAAAGAGAAAACAAAAAACAAAAAACACATTGCCAGTAGCTGTGCATCAAACTAACAGAAGGGCTGGCAGCCTTTAATAGAAAGATCTATGTTTGGGCAAAGTTAAGAAAAGTAATAGTGAATGTGAAGTCAATTTATTGCCCTAACCTTAATCCTAGCCTCATCCTGAAGGGCTATATTTGTAACTCACACCACAAGACTCATAATAATTGGTCTAACATATAGTTACGGTTCAATGCTTTGTCTCTCCAAAACACATTGAAATTTAATCCCCAATGCAACAGTAATGGGAAGTGGAGCCCAGTGGAGGCTGATTAGGGGATGAAAGCTCTGCCCTCGTGAATGGATTAATGCTATTATAAAAGGGTTTGCAGAATTAGGATCTCTCCTGCTTTTCTGTCATGCCAGAAATGATTTTTATCTTCTGTTTAGGGTGCAGAATACAAGGCATTATCTTGGATACGGAGATTGGACCCTTGTCAAACTCTAAATCTGTTCATTTGTCTTGGAATCCTGGGATACTTAATCACAGAGCAACATCGCCAGCTCTCTTTATTTTTTGAGACAGGGTTTCACCAAGTTGCTTAGGTCCTTGCTAACTTGCTGAGACTGGCTTTTGAATTTGTGATTTTCCTGCCTCATCTTCCTGAGCATCTGGGATTTAAACATGAGCCAGAGTTCCCCCCTCACACTCTAAATCTGCAAGCATTTTGAGGTTGGGCTATCCAGCATTAGAACAGAATAAATTTATGTTTATTATAAATTATTCAATATCAGGCATTAAAGTTATAGCAGATCAAAATGGATTAAGACTATATCCTGGAAGTTGATATTTTAAAAAATTCTCTACAAATAATCCTTAAATGTGTAGCCATATTAGGTGACTTGAAATTGATTGTTTGACCAAGAAATTCAGAATAAAAGAATAACCATACCACAGGGCATGTCATGCATTTGTTATAAAGGATGTCACATATTTAGCCATGTGGGCAAATCTGATATCTTCACCTTATCAATAATTTTCATTGGGAAGGCATGGAGTGACTTTCTTCACTAAATGCATAAATGGAACTAGTATAAAAAGAGTTTTCCTTCATTTTTCAAGATGCACAAGAAAAAAATTGATATTTCCACATCTGATACAATATTATGATTACATTATGATGATTGGGCTGTGTTAACATGATATCTCTTTTTCCAAAGCCAATAGCTTTGATGGTTTTATAAAGTAAGAATAAAGAGGTAAAATTTAATTTGAATGTTAATCCGACACTTGAGAAACCTTGATAATCTCCATTAGAATTAAAAATTAATGCTATAAAATCTGCTAAGATAGAGTAAAAACTCCAAATAAAGTAAGATTTGTTTTCTCTAACATCTGGATTGTAATATATCTCTGGATGCAGATTAAATATTCTTTATCTAGATCAACTTTGGCTTATATGCAGTGCCTCCATAAAGAATTTATTTACCAAATATATGTTTTTCAGTAGCTTATATTTAAATGTTAGAAAACATATCTAGGAAAGTAAGTTGCAGCCTTTGTGTTCTCAAATGAAATAATAGTACTTTTTTGGGTTGTCAGTCGGTACATAAAATATCACACCAAATTCAGTGGCTTACTATTGCCATAGTAATTTAATTTGCTTATACATTAACAATTTTTGCAGGGTGCAAAATGGAAAGTTAATGCAGTATCAGCTGGTGTGACTCAAAGGCTTGGAGTTGCAGGGAGTAGAATCATCCCAAGCCATGCTCACTCATGTACCTGGTGATGTATGGTAACTCTCTTATTTTTTTACTTTTAGACAGGGTCTCTGAGTTGTTAGCCCTGCCCTTGATCTTGAGACATTTCTGCCTCAGCCTATAGTCATTGGGATTAAAGACATGCACCACTGTGCCTGGCTTTTTCTGGTAACTCTTGGCTAGAACCTCAGATGATACATTAACACAACCCCTCTCCAGGTAGTGACTTTGTCTCATACTGCAATGACTAAAATCTATTGGTAATGCTCCCAAGAGATAAAGGAGTAAGTATTTAACAATATTATGATGTAACATCAACCACTTCTGCCAAATTCTATCAGTCAAGTTAATCACAAAGTGAAGATTGAGAGAAACCATTACCTTATCATTACTTATCCTATCATCACTGTAATTCTACAGGGAAAAAATTTATAAAATTAGAATTTCTGGAAATGAAAATAAAACTCAGTAAATAAACTTAAAAACATACACCATAATTTTAATTTCAGATGCCTCAATAAATTAGTGCAATTATAAATTGATCTCAATAATGACCAATGTCAAATACCATTGTAGATTTTTTCCCACAATAAATAAAAAGTAGTTATCATCATAAGACTAAGCATCTTAATACTAGTGCTAAAATAACTGACTTGATCACTCAGAGATTTGAAAAATAAAATATATGAATATATTTTGAAAATATAGTATTATTATAGGATAAAATTTATAAAGTGTATATACAAGAATATCAAAATAGTCAAATTCTTTAATACATAAGGGAAATTCAAATTTCATATGAATGTAGTGCTTTGTGCCAGTTTTAGACCAATCAGCTCCTAAAAGGAAAAGCCATGTGTCTTGGGATAGTGGAAGATTCTTTCATTTCACCAAGATTTTTGGGGGGATGAGTAATGGGGTCTAAATTCAGGGATACTTTACCACTGAGTTACAACCCCAGATATTTATTTTAAAAAATTTATTTTGAGATAAGATCTCACTAAGTTACTCTGGTGGCCCTTAAACTTGCAATCATCCTGTTTTAGTCTTCCAAGTAATTGGGATTAAAGGTATATTTCTCTGAACCCAGGTTAACTAAACATTTAAAATTTTTCATTCACTTGTTTTCTCCTTATTGTTTAGGACACTGGAGGTGCTTTATTCTCTGTATTTAACAATTACTTAAAAAAGGAATGCATGTATTTTGAGGTAGCATTTCATTAGTCTGTTTTCCATACTGTAACAAGATATTTGATAGAATTAACTCTAAAGTAGGAAAGATTTATTTTGACTTAAGGTTTTAGAGACTTCAGTGGGTGGTCAAATTGGCTCTGTTGCTTTAGATCATTTTGCAAAAGAATACATCCTGGTGGAACACGAGGCAGAGGAGGTATGTTCACCTTATAGTAGGTGGGAAGCAAAGAGATAAAGTGGCAAGGGTCACCAAATACTCTGGAAAGGCATGACTCCAGTTAACTTAGTTGCTTCCCACAAGCCCTACTTCCCAATAGTACCAAATGCTGGGGACTGTTACTTTGGGGGATATTTCACAAACTATAGCAGGCAAAATGAATGTCCCTTAACCACTCTAGAAACAAGAATTTAGTAGCAATGTGGCTGCATCCAAAATAGATTTTTCATTGACCTATTAAAGAAGAGAAAAAATTAAAGTAAAATAAAGTAAAAGCCAAAATATCACTGCCTAAGTTCTAAATCAGGTATATGAACTCTCTTACCAATGTCAAAGCAAAAAGAGTAGTTATGAATATGTCAGGGGTTTTCCATTTCATGCTTCCTAATTAAGAGTCTTGCAGTTTCCCTTTTTCTGTCTTGTTTGTTGTCACAAGCATTTATGTTACTTGGCAAAGAAAAAAAAAAAAAAACAGGATTTTGAAAGGAGTAGAAAACACAGTATGTGCCATGTTGGTTGTCTTTTGCTTTCCATCTATCATAAATTAGTCTAAGAATTCAAGCAATATTTCTGAAGCATTTTGAATAGTGCTCAGCAGCATTAAGCAATACTTTCATGATATTCACTCTATTTGGCATTTACAGCTAGATGGGAGAAAATGTACCACAGCAAAAGCATCTTCTTGTCCTATTAGCAAGTGGTTCACTATCATTAAGCAGAGAGAACAGAAACAAATAAATAAAATGTCCTGACAAACTTTAAATCTTTTCATAAATCTTTGGAAACTACCATAGACTCTGAGATGATAAAAAGACCCCCCCCCCCAAAAAAAAAATGGAATCTTTTCTGCTTATTTCCTTGAGATAGAAACATTTTAGGGAGGTGACTGTCTTGAAAGATAATTGGTATTAATACATGTTTGGTCAAAGACAAGAACAGGGATCATAGGTAAAAAGACAATAGGTCTGTATTAAAACCTTTCACAAAAACTGACTCAAAATAGATCATGGACATAAATGCAAAATATAGGATACAGAATTCCCACAAATTAACTTAAGAGAAAATCTATATTTAGTTGTCTTTTATTTACAAACCCAAATGCATAACCTGTAATACAAAGAAATTTGTAACTGGAAATTCATTACAATTAAAAATTAATGCTCTGTTATATACATGAATGAAAAAGCAAATCACAAGAAAATATTTGCAAGCATATACCAAATATAGATGCATATCTGAAATATACATTTTTAAAAAACCTCTTAAAACTCAACAATGAGAAAATAAATCAATCTGTTTCTCAGATTACTTCAAAACAAAGCCATCCTGAGTTTTTATGCCCAATCCTAAGGAGAGGGATATCTATGTAGCACTAAGAATATGACACCAAACTTCTAAATTAGCTCATTACACAGGTCTAAAGAGCAGGGTTTACCTTGCTGTAAGAAGCCCAATACACACAGAGAAGCTAAGTGTAGGTGCTCTAGCCAACAATTCCAGCAGAACTTAATTTTTATGTCATCCTCTCCCAGGCACACACACACACAAAAAATGAGTAGAAATAGCTTCCAGTCATTCAAGTCACTCCAAACCCTTTCAGTTTCCCTGGCTTAGTCCACATACCTTTTCCATCAGATACAACCGTGACCGGCAGAAATAGTAGACCCCAAAATTAATATTGTTTTAAGTCACTGAGTATGCAAGTATTGTAAGTCAGCAATGGCAGTAAGTGTGGATTAGTTAGGAAGTATTAACTAGAGGATAAATCAATAAGACTAATCAGATAAATGAGCTCCTCCTGAGAGAAACAAAAGAGCAGAAATAGCTTCCCTTATTGTCTCCTAACACAGGCTCCTATTTTAAAGACTGAAAAAGAACTCAAAAGGAAACAGATGGCTATCTGAAAAGGACAATATAAAGTGAAGCAAGGTACATGCCAATTCTGCAAGTTTTATAGTTTTCATGCGTTAGGAATTATTTTAATGAATACTAATATTTTGCTAAAATCTACTAATAGTCATGAATAGTTTATAAATGGGCTATATTTTAATATACATTATATTAGATTATGTCTCTTAGATATATCATGTATACTTCAACAACAAATTTTGTTGTAATTAAGACCATTACATGTAATGGTCTTAATTACATGGACCTTACCTTGCAGCTAAAATAAAGCAATTTAAAAAACTATTAATGCAGATTTTATAATATTAATGGAAGTTTAGTGAGTTTTAAAGAGCTACTAACTTTCTAAACAATGAAAATAACAAAAACACAATTGAAGTAATACTCTAGTGGGAAGAAACAAGTTTAGAAAAGTGTTTACAAAGTTCATAGAAACATAGGTTAAACTTCCCTGTATCACCACCATTTCAAGTTTTTTGCATGAAAATGTGTAATGAGGTTGGATTCAGGATGTATAAAGCTCTTCATTTTTTAAAAGATAAAAAACTATTCTCTATTCTTTACATAGCATAGATATCTCCTTATAGATACAAGTATTATCACTGTCAATGTTTGTAAAACTTTGAAGGACATGCCATGGCCTTCTTCATGTTATGACAATGCAAAGAAAAATCATGCTTCATTTTGCATGGAACGATTTTGATCCACTATCTCCCACAGAGTCTTTTTTAAACTGTTTTTCAGCTGCTTCAAATTACCATTTTTACAAGCTGCTGCCTTCATAGATTAACAGTTCCGTTAAAATTAAACCACCTGCTCTTCTAAGTCCAAATAAAGCTTAAATTTAATAATTACTACCTCATTCTGAAAAATTTATTCTTAAATTAAACCTCTCACTGAAATTAAAATGTAAAATATTAACTGAAAATATCTCTTGACTATTGCTAGTTCATTTTTCTGTCTCAAGTTACATGGTGGTTGTTGAAGAAATAACAACAATGTAAATATATACAACACACACTGATCTAAGACACTGATCTAAGGCTATAATTATATTATCTCATCTGGAAAAGCCTCCAGGTGAAAAATATTATGATCACCATTTTACAGATATGGAACAGAAGCTCATAGTTTCTAAGACAATTGCTCAAAGCCACACAGATAGAGAACAGTGACAAAGCCATGATTAAAACTCCGTCATTCTGACAACAGAGTCTGCAGTATCTTTGCTTTTCATCATGGAACATACCTGACAAGAGCAGCTTAGAGGAGGATACATTTATTTTAGGCTCCTGTTTTCAGAGGTTAAATCTATGGTTAGCCAATTCGGTTAATCTGGGTTTGAGGTGAAGCAGAACATTATGGTAGAAGGATGTGGCAGAGGGAATCTGCTCAGCTTTGCTAGCCAGGATGGATTGGGGTGGTGGAAGTGCACAGACAGATGTAGCCAAGCCATGATGCCAGTGATCTACTGCCTTCAGTCACAACCAATTGTTGACAGTTACCACCCAGTAGTCCATTCAAATTATTAATCCATCAAATGGAATAATCAACTGATGAGGTTACAGCTCTCATAATCATTTACCTCTGAACATTCCTGTATTATGTAACATGAGTTTTTTGGGGGAACACCTCATATCCAAATCATAGCACTTCTGATATTTCCATGTGCCATAAAATTTCAATATTCTATCTTAAAATTATTAAGTAAAAGGTTGCCGCAGTCCGGCTGGCTGGGCAAAATAACAAATAACGGGGGGGGGGGGGGTGATGAACAACTTGTGTACATTGATACAGCAGGAGTGGAAGCCGTTTATTTTAGGACAGGAGTGGTATATATACATTCCACACACCTTATCTTAATTAGCATAAACTAGATACATCAGTCAATCAATAAGAAATCTCCACACTTAATAGCTCACTGGCCTTACTTCACAAACCACTCCCTCTGGCATTTTGCCAGGCGCCATCCAGACTTGTTTACACACTCTAATATTCCCCTGGCAAAATGCCAGGCGCCATCCTGACTTGTTTACAGACTCTAACAAAAGGTAATTCTACTATAGCTATGTACATATCACTTTTCTACATTTCCTCTTTTTTCAGCAAAAAAAAAAAAGGACTAAAAGATATCAGTTGGGGATCATTTCCTACTTGTAAGGGCTATGTGATAATACTCACAAGATATACTTTAGAGATAATTCATATGCACATATGCACTTTCCATTAGTAAAGTTTTGGATGAATGAATAAAGAAAATATATTTAACAGTAAGAGTAATTTCTCAAAACTATTCTTAGAATACACAAAATTTAAACAGCTTTTTAGATTTTAAGATACAAGGACTATTCAAGAATGAAACATTTGAGCATCTCTATGAATCAAGGCATCATATCTTAAGATAGAAAAGAAATTGAGAATTTATTTTTGTTTTTTGAAGAATTTACAGTTTTGGAATTTAAAATTTTTTTTTAAAAGAAATACTGGGCTGGGTATATAACTCAGTTGCCTCGCATGGACAAGACCCTGGGTTTGATCCCCAGCACGACCCCCCCCCCAGAAGTACTAATTGTACATTATTAATGAGGTTCAGTGTGTTATTTCAACAAATGCTTAGAGCATGCCTGGATAAAATAAGGAAAATTAGCATTTACTTCTTCTTACCTTTTTTTAACCACTGATCTATATGCCCAGGCTGTTTTACTATTTTTTTTTATTTTGAGGAGAGGGTCCTACTAATTTGCTCAGTTCCTTGCTAAATTGCTGAGGATGGTCTCAAACTTGTGAGACTCCTGCCTTGGCTTCTCCATTTTGCTGTAATTACAGGCATGCACCACAACACCCCCCTCCTTATCATTTGTTTATGTTTGGATCTTCTGAGCTCCTTTTTAAAATAGGTATTCATAAAATAAATAATAGATATTGTACACTGTAATCATGACCCTGTAATGCTGAACATCTAAATTCCTTTCTTCTGTGTTTTGGTACCCGTTCCCCAACTTCTCTCTATCCCCTTTTCACAACCTCTAGCATTCATGATTGTACATTCAATCAACGTTTGTTAGAGTACACATATGATACACAGTATGTGGTATTTATTTTTCCATCTGGTTTATTTCACTTAACATAATATCTAGTTCTATACATTTGCTGCCAATGACAGGATTTGATTCCTTTTTTATGTCTGAATATTATTCCATTGTGAATATATGTCACGTTTCCTCATTCATTCACTCATTGATAGGCATCTAGGTTAATTTTGTGTCTCAGGTATTTTTTTGTAGATGCTCTAAGAAACCACTGAGCTAGATCCAGTCCTGTATCTCAGATATTTTGAATGGTTCTATAGTAAACATGGGGGGGGGGAGTAGGTATCTCTTTGATAGGCTCCTTTCTTCCTTCCTTTCTTCTTTCCTTGCTACCTTTCTTTCTTTCTTCCTTTCTTTCTTTTTCTTTTTTTGTATATGTACTCAGAATTGACATAGTTATTGATGCTATACATAATGGGTATAGAAGTCCATATTCTCACCAACAATATTTTTTAGTATATTTTTTCTAAAAATCCTCAACAGCACTTGTTATTTATGGGTTTTGTTTCTTTTTCATAATATGGGGTGAGAGGATATATCGTTCTAGTTTTGATATGATTTTTTCTCTTATGGCTTAGGATATTGGACATAATTTCACATATCTTTTGGCCATTTGTATTTCTTCTTTTGAGAAGTCTCTACTCAGAGCACTTGCCTTTTTAAAACTTAGGTTTTTTTTTTCTGTTAAGATTTTTTCCTGTTATATTATGCATATTAATCCTTTTTCAGATGAATAGTTGACAAATATTTTCTCCCATTATTTTCATTGCCTCTGTGCTCTGCTGATTATTGCCTTGACTCTCCAGAAGCTTTTCACTTTGATGCAACCCCATTTGTTTAGTTTGGCTTTCAATTTCTATGCTTTTGGCAACATATCTAAGCATTATTGCCTAATCTGATGCCTTGAAGTATTTCCTCATATTTTTCCTACTAGTTTCAGAATTTTGAGTCTTATTTTTAGGGCTTTGATGCATTTTGAGTAGAGGATGAGAGACGAAGATTATGTTTTAATTTTCTGTACATGCATATACAGTTTTCCCAGCACAAATTATAGAAGATGCCATACTTTGACTAGTGTATATTTGTCTCATCTTTCTCAAGCTTTGGTTGGCTCAGTGTATATATACCAGTTTATTTCTAGTATCTCTCCTTTATTCCATTGATCTCTGTTTTTGATTTATGCCAATATTATGCTGTTTTATTTATCATTGCTTTGCAGGATGTTGTTATGGTCTGAATATGAAGTATCCCCCCAAACTTCATGTTTTAAAGCATGATCCCCGACAAAGCAAGTTTCAGAGATGGGGTTTTTAGGCAATGCTCATATAATGGGGACTGTAACTTTATCAGTGTATTAACAATTTAAGAGGACTATTGGATGATACCTGGAGGCAGGTTGGTGTTGGCTAGATGAAGTAGATTAGTGGGGGTGTACCTTAGGGATTATATTTTATCACTGGCTCCTTGAACTCTCTGTCTGCTTCCTGGTTGCCGTGGGCAAGACAGATTGTTTTAGTCAGCTTTTGCATTGCTCTGACTAAAACGCCCAACAAAAACAACTTAGAGAAGGAAAAGCTTACTGGTGGCTCATGGTTTCAAGGGTTTCAGTACATAGAAAGACAATTCCATTGCTCTGGTATTAAGGTGACACAGCATATCATAAGGAAAAGGCCCAACAAAGAAAAGATTATCAGCTCATGGCAGGGTGAGGAAACAGAGATAAAGAAGAGAAGGAAGGGGCCACCAAAAAGGCACACTCTTTGGAGCATTCTGTTGGTGAATCTCTTCCTCCAGCCATATCGCACCTGCTTCCAGTTACCACCAAGCGAGTCCATTCAAACTAGGATGGACCTATTACATTTCATCTCATAATCCAATTATTTTACTTCTGAATATGTCTGCAGAAACCCAAGAGCTTTGGGGGTCCAGCTCATATCAAAACCACAGCAAACTTTCTCTGCCATGCCCTTCCACCATGACATTATGCCTCAATTCATGCCCAGAGAAGAGGTTTTGAACTGAATCTCTGAATAAATGAGCCCTGATAAAATTTTCCTTCTCTCCACAGGTATTTTAGTCACAGTCACAGAAAGCTGACCAACACAAAAATTGGTACCAAGAAGTGGGGTCATTGCTATGAGTAACCTGCGTGGTTCAGAAGACTTTAGAACTCATTTATGAGAGAAATAAAATGGAAATTAAGTCTAGAGAAGCTTCAGAATGCTGTAAGCAGTACTTAATGAGCACATCTGGTGGGAGCTCAGAAGACCAGCATGCTGGTAAGAATGTGGATAGTAAAGACTGTACTCATGAACTTTCAAACAGAATTAAGGGCTCAACTGGGGATTGGACTAAAGGCCACATGGGTTACACTCTGGCAGAGAATGAAGGTTCATTGTAACCCTGTCCTGAGATTTTGAGGCTAAATTTAAAGGTGATGGACTAATTAATGTGGCAGAAGAATTTCAAGGCCACACAACATTTAGAAGGTAGTAAGGGTATTGCTGGCAGCTTTTTTGCTATGAAAATTAGGAACAGAAAGCACAGAGGAAAAATCTGAAACACTTGCAGTTTAAACAGAGAAGCACGAGTAAAATGGGGGCCAAGGATGAAATTGTCACTTAAGAAATTACTGCCAGTAAAGAAAAGCTAAGTAGTTTGTTTGGAGGCAACAGGAAAGATGCCTTAAGGTCATTTCAGGAACCAGCAAAACCACACCCATTGCAGTTACAAGGTGATAAAAGTGAAAAAACTCTCTCTTTTCTTCTCACCTATCATTTATTAATTTATTTTTATTAACTAGAGCTTTACTAAGTTGAATAAGCAACATGAAAAATATCCAGATAGTATCAAAGTTGAACACCTCATGGAATTACTGTGGTATGTATCCTGCCCCCCCCCCCAATACCTTCAAGACATAGTAAAAAGACTCTAGCATTTATTGGGAACCTCTATAGGCATTCAACAACTTAATGTTGAAAATAAGGCATAAAAAATACTAAGCAAGGGAAAACATATGTAGTTCAAGGCCAAGAGTAATTATTTTACCTTTATTAGTAGGCAGGAATTGAATATATATTTGTTAGAGAACAAAGTTCTCCTGCCATAATTTTTTAATTTAATGTTTTTCACTGTTTATAAGCTTCAATCACAGACCAACATGCCAGGAGATCCACTTGAAAATGTGTGTGTGTGTGTGTGTGTGTGTGTGTGTGTGTGTGTAGTTCTCTCTCTTTTTAATTTGTTCTTTTTAGATATGAATGACAGTAGAGTGTACTTTGACATATTGTATATACACAGAGTATAACATTCTAATTAGGATTCCATTCTTGTGCTTGTACATGATGTGGAGTTTCATAAATGTGAAAACTTTTTTAAAAAGATAGGGGAGGCACCCTGCTCACACAGGGCAACCTAGAAAACTGTTTCCCCAAAATTCATTTCAATAGGTCCAGTCACCCAGTCACATGGTCCAATGGTTCCCAGCTACTGCTCAAGTTGGTGGCAGGCCTGTGTTATTATCTACCTGGTGGGGTTCTATAGAAATGCAGGAATCTGGAGTTAGGGGGTTATCAGGCTTCCACTGATATTTCAAAGGAAAGCAAAGTATGACAAGGTCAGAATCCCTGCAGGCAGTCCTTGAAAGAGTGATGCCTGAATCATTCAGAATGAAGGAAAAATTTCAGCAGAGACTCGACCCCCTCGCCCTCCACACTCCCCACCCCCAGCCAAATTAAGAGAGGCCAGGAACATGGAATATCTGTTACAGAAAACTGTAGGAATTGAGTAGAACTAGGTGAAGAGAGATGCCTGTGGTCTGATATTGGCAAGGCAATAAGAGTAGAATATATTTTGACATATTATATATACATGGAGTATAACTTATTCTAAAAGAATTCCATTTTTGTAGTTGTACATGATGTGGAATTTCATAAAAAGCCCTTTGGGACTCATATATTTCCACCATGTACTCCAGATTCTGAACATGGATTTATAGAAGCTGACAATGTTTGCCTCATGTTTCAGTATTGTTTTGATTTCATTCCTTCTTTCTATACCACTAGTACTCCCTTTTGGAATGGAAATGTTTACTCTGTGCTATTTATATCGGATATATATATAGCTTGCTTTAGATTTTTGCAAGGGCTCACTGTCATGAGTTTGCCTTGAGTCTTGGAAGAGACTTTGAACTTGGAATTTTGGGCATTGATGTAACTGTAAAGACTATGAAAACTTTTGGAGATGTACTGGATGTATTTTGTATTGTGACATGGCATGAGCTTTGGGGGCCCAAGAGAAGATTACTATGGTTTGGATATGAATTGTTCCATAAAATGATCCTGTTTTGAAAATATGATCCCCCATACAACAAAGTTCAGAGTTGGGGCTTTTAAGGATGGTTAGATCATAGTGGCTGTAACCTCATCAATGGATTAATCCATTTAATAGGTTAAAAATTTGACTGTACCACTGGGTAGTAATTGTAGACTGGTGGAAAGTGACTTTCTCCATGATACCCTTTCACCTTGATGTTCTGCCTCACCTCTCAAGTCCAGAAGAATAGATTGAGCCAAGAATAGACTGAATCCCTGTAATCATGAGCCAAAAATAAACCTTTTCTCCTCTATTTCTCCTTGTCATGTATATAGGGCACAGTGATGAAAATTAGAGAAACACAGATGTCCTGTAATCAGGTATTATGACAACTCCAGCCATGTTCCTTTTGTTCAAAACTGCTTTGGCTGTTCAGGATCTTTTTTGATTCCACATGAATTTTAGGATTTTTCTTCTAGTTCTGTGAAGAATATTACTTGTACTTAAAGGAAATTGTATTGGATTTATAAACCTGGGTAGTATGAGCATTTAAACCATATTACTTCCTGTCTATGAACATGGGAAATCTTTCCATTGTGTGTGTGTTCTTGGATTTCTTTCATGAGCAAAATTACATTATACAAGTCTATGATTTCCTTGACTAAATTAAGTTATATGTGGGTGTATACCTATTGTGAAAATATCTGCTTTCATTATTTCATTCTCATTGGGTTTGTTATTGGTGTATAAATGTATTACTAATTTCTATATGTTGATTTTTGTATCTTGCAACTTTGTTGAATTTATCAGTTCTAGTAGTATTTTTGGTGGAGAGTAGGTTTTTCTATCTGAAGAGTAAAATCTGTGAACAGGGATAATTTGTCTTCCTCCCTTTCTATTCACACACCTTTATTTTTTCTCTCTTGTCTATTTGCTATGGACAAAACTTTCTATAATATATTGAATAAAATTAGTGAAAATTGACATCCTTGTATATTTTCTGGTCTTGGAAAAATGCTTTATAATTTTCCCCATTCTGTAAGATGCTGGGCATGGATTTATAATAGATAGTTTTTATTATATAAATAATAAATGATGTGATTTTTATTCTTCATTTCGTTCATGATACATCATGTACATTGATTTGAATATGTTGAACCATCCATGGATCCCTGGGATAAATTTAAATTGATCATGGTGAATGCTTTTGATATGCTGTTGGGTTGGATTGGCTGGTATTTTGTTGATGACTTTTTAAATCTATATTCATCATGGATATTGGTCTATAGCTTTCTTATTTTGTTGTCCTTGTCTGGTTTCAGTATTTTGTTAATTCTGGGCTCAAAGAATGAATTTGGATGGGTTATCTCATTTCAAATCTTTGGAATAGTTTAAGAATAATTTATGTTAGTTCTTTAAATGTTTGATAAAATTCAGAAGTTAAACCATCCAATTCTAGGCTTTTCTTTTGGGGGAAACTTCTTGCTACTAATCCAATGTTGTTTCTTTTAGTATAAGTCTATTCCAGGATTTTTGTGTCTTATAATTCAATTTTGGTAGACTACATGTGTCTAAAAGTTCATTTCTTCTAGGTTTACTAGTTTGGTAACATGTAATTATTTTTAAGACTCTTAATAATTATTTTTATTTCTGTACTATTGGTTGTAATGTCTTCTTTTTTTACATCTCAAATTTTATTTATTTGGCACTTCACTCTGTTTTTATCTTAGTTAGCCTAGATAAAGTTTGGTTATTTTGCTTATTTTTAAATAAAACTAGCTTTATTTCATTGATTGTTTGTATTTAGTTTCTATTTTGTTTATTCTTCTCTAATTTTTGTTACTTCTTTTCTTCTACTAATTTTGTGTTTTGTTTTTCTTCCTTTTTCTATGTCTTTGAAATGGAGTTTTACTTTGTTATTTGTATTCTTTTCGATTTTTCTATGTAGATTCCTATTGTTAAAAACATTCCTGTTGCACTATTTTTGCTGAATTCTATTAAGTTTTGTTATGTTGTGTTTCCATTTTCATTTGTTTAGAAAAAAATTTTAAATTTCCCTTCTGTTTTTATTCATTAGAAGTTTGTTGTTTAGTTTGCATGTATTATTCAATTTCTAAAATTTCTTTTAGTAATTTGTAGATTTATTCTGTTTTGATTAGAAAAGACACAGAGTATTGTTTCAGTTTTTTGAATCTGTTAGGATGTGTTTTGTGGTCTACTATATATTTCTATTTTAAAGAAAATTCTATGTACTAGTAAAAAAATATGTATGGGGCTGGGGATGTGGCTCAAACGGTAGCGCGCTCGCCTTGCGTGCGTGCGGCCCGGGTTCGATCCTCAGCACCACATACCAACAAAGATGTTGTGTCCGCCAATAACTAAAAAATAAATAAATAAATTAAAAAAAATGTATTCCATAACTGCTGGAGAAAAAGATTTATGAAAGTTGATTATGTCTATTAACTCTATGGTATTGTTTAACTCTGATGTCTGTGGACCATTTGTCTGGATGATCTGTTCATTGATTAATGGAAGATGTTGTATTCTCCTCCCATTATTATACTGTAGCCCTATAGATCTAATACGTTTGCTTTATAAAATTGCGTGTTCTAGCATTAAGTGTATATACACTATAAACATTATATCTTCTTGTTACAGTGACCTCTTAATCATTATATAATAACTAACTTTGTATATTTTTACATTTTTTGTCTTGCTCTATTTTGTGAAATATTAGAATAACTACTCATAGTTTATATTTTCATTCATGGAAATTTTATTTTTCCATTCTTTGACTTTCAGTTTGTATGTGTCATTAATGGTGAAGTGAGTTTTATTTTAGGTAAATATTTCTGGCTCTTTTTTAAAAAAAGCAATCAACTGGTCAATACACTGTATGTTTTTCTATCTTTTTATCTTTTTATTTTTCATTTGTTTGTTTGTTTTTTCTTTTCCTTGCTGATAATCAAACCACAGCCCTTGCATACTTGTCAAGACCTCTAATACTTATCTACATCCCCAGTCTTGTATCTTTTAATTGGGAAATTTAGTCTATTTTCATTTCAAGGTTACTATACATAATTAAACTCTTATTCATTTCATTTGGTTAATTTTCTTTGATTGCTTGCTATATTGGTAAAGTTTGATTATTTACTTCTGTGTGTCTGTGTTATCTATTCTCTATTCTTGTAGTGGATTTTATACTTTCATGTGTTTTCCTGATGTTACTTATTTTTCTTCCCCTTCATTGTTTTTGGCGAGGCTGGCCTAATGGTGAAGAAATTTTCCAGTGTTTACCTGTCTTTAAGGTTTATATTCTTTTCTTCATTTCTGAAGGATATCATTTTATGAGCCTAGTATTCTTGGTTGGCAGCTATTTTCCTTCCTGGCCTATAGTTTTTCTGATGAGAAAACTGCTGAGTGTAATGTGGGTGCACTTAAGTGTGACTTAGCATTTTTCTCTTGCAGTTTTTAGAATATTCCTTTCGTCTTCTACTTTTGACAGTTTGACTATAAAATGCTAATAATGAAGATCTTTCCTGGTCATGACTATTTCAAAATACTCATCAACTGTTTTATTTCAAAATGAATATGTATTATGCATTTATTTTATACACCAAAAGAACAATATAAGACCCCTGATATATCTGAGACAGCTTTTCTATAGCTACTACTTTCTTCATTTTAATGGATATTTATTCCTTTATTTTAAGATAACTGTTTTGGTATTTCTCTAGTGATCAGTAGAAAATTGCACGAGGTAAGGAAGTAGTATAATTCACAAGAAACTAGATCTTCATATCCAACGGAATAGCTCTAGGGTCTCTGAGATGATGGCAGACATTAGGTTAGCATATTGGTCAGCTTTTTATAACTCAGACCAAAACACCTGGCAAGAACAACTTAGAGGAGGAGAAGTTTATTTGGGTTTACGGTTTCAGAAGTCTCAGCCTTTTGTTGGCCTACTCTATTCCTCTGAGCCTGAGGTGAGGAAAAACATCATGGAAGGGGATATGATGGAGGAACACTGCTGAGCTCATGGAGGTCAAAAAATAGAAAGTGAGACAGAGGAGCCAGGAACAAGGTATATAGTCCCCAAGGCCATTCTTTAAATGTTTGCATGCCAATGATGAAATAAGAATTTCAAATTATCAAACTCAGACAATTTAAGGAATGTTAGGAAATTATAAAGCAGCAAAAAAATGATAACATAAATAAATGTATAAACCTGCCAAAATGAGTTTGTGTGGGATATACCTATAATATATTCTACTAGTAAGCAGAACAGAACTCTTCTTTTCTTCCACATATGATAAAAGTCGTTTTTCACTTCAAGGTAAGTTATGGACTCCTTTGTGATAAAAAGAAGAGATTTATCTCATATTAGTTAAATGACTAGCAGAAATAAATCAAAAGGAAGAACTTTTAAAGCCCTCCAGCGTCTCTAACTTCCTGTTGTATGTTGTAGTGATATAGTCCCCAATTAAAAAAAAAACTGTATTTGGCAGATAAACTTAAGAAACTTCGGCAAGGCATTATATCTGTAAAATTCAGTTCCATTACTTTACCTCAGAAGTGATAATTATTATTATGAGAGAGAAAGCTGTGATGTTATCAGAGGTGAATGTGATGTTAGAAAGGCTGAGGAAACTTTGCAGAAAGTCATATTTTGCATAGGTAATAAACAAAAGGGTGCAGATAAGTACAAGTCTAGAGAAATAACAAAAGCAAGGATATACAAGTAGAATTACTAGTGGATTGCATGTGTGATTTGAAGAAGGCTAGGGGGTATATAGTGGAAATGTTTTTTGGATGCTGGTATATAAACTGTCTAGGCAGAATTAAGGGTGGCATCAATGACAGCCAGACAAAAGAATTTAGCTTTTCAAGGTTAAGCAATAGAACAGATTTATTGATTCCTTGACCAGAGTTCTGAGAAATGGAAGAGTCATAAGACAATTGATGTCTCCCGGTTAGAAAGAGAATGTTTTCTCTCTCTCTCTCACACACACACACACACACACACACACACACACTTCAATTCCTTTGAAAAAAATATTGCCTAAGAGGATATCTAGAAGCTGACTAAAATATGGAAAACAGTCCAAATAAAATGCATTACCTTGATCAAATGGGTTTCTCACCCTAAGAATTCTAAAGAAATGGACTATGGCTTCTTAGCCTCTTTGAATTATCTGCTGTGTGCTCAAGGTCATTTCAGAATAAGACAGAAATTGAAGGAGACCAATAAAAACTCACCCTAGGTTTTAGACTCTTACAGTGTTTCCTTCATGCAAATAGCATTACTGACCTCAGATTTGAGGTAATTCTCCACATCTCCCCTCCTGATACCTCCCACTTCCTTGTACAGCAAAGTGATTGATTAAAGGGGCTGTCAGGTTCTCCTTTAATACCAGAAGCACAGATGGATTGATTGTAGCATTAGTGGCAACTCCCTGAGAGGAAAGCAGTTGAAATAGAAGCTCTGGGCACTTGCAGTCAAACAGAAATACCTTATACTGTCAATCTATTATTTGAGTTTTAAAAAAATTTTTATTGCTTATTATCTTGGTTACCAAAGGTAGGGAATAATTATATGAGACTGTTGAACACATTTTTACCTTGAAGTTTTAGCTTCCGAAAAAATGTATTAGCAGAATTCTAAAAATAGTGATGTTAACAAAATTAACTTCAGAAACCCTTTGTTTTGAGAATAAACATATTAATAATCACTTACATCACCAGAGTCTGCACAGCATGTTTGGGCTTTTTTAATTACTTAATGGCTTTAGCTTTGCTAAATATAGGCTTATTCATAACATTTTAAAAATTTTCTTCCAGAAATATAACAAGAAACTTTCAGACTAAAATATTTTAAAATAGTTTGCTAGAAATTTTTTCAAATATCTTCTATAAAATTACGCGTAAAACCACAGTGAATATCTCTTCTCACTTCATGAATGACCAGTAATGAATATTCATTTGTGAACTGACATCTTCCTTGTCGTTATTCTCTATGTTGGGTAAATTCCCCTAACCCTCATGAAATGTGTGCTCATGAGAGTCAATCATATTAATATCACATTGCATTCTAATTGAAGTATCAACTTGATGACAGGCAATGTAACACCACAACATATGTTTTCTAGTTTTTATAAAGCCTAGATGTTTGTGTAATTTCCTTTCAATTACACTACAGTTTGGATCTTCAGTATTCCACTACAGCACATGTGTTGAAGGGAACTATGTGTTGGTCCCCAGCCTATGGCACTGTTGAAAAGTAGTGTAAGGGGTTTCGTGGAAGGAAGTTTGTTTATTGGTGGCATGTTCTTGATGAGGATATTGATATTCCAGCCCCTTTCTTCTCTTTGCTTCTTGATTGCCATAAGTTAAGCATATTTGCTCCACGCAGGCTTCTTGCAATGATGATGTGCTGCTTCACCATAGGCACAGAGGAAATGGGGCCAAGCTGCTTTGGGCATAAACAGCTGTAACTCTTAGACATTTACACCCTTTTAAAAAAATAAGTTGATTATCTCAGGTGTTTGTTGTAGTAATGAGAAGCTGACTGATACATAATATAGAAAAATCATTGTTACTATGAAGTGGAAAAAATAAAGGAGAATTTCTATTATACCTTTTTTTAATTAAAATAATTATATTTATAGATGGATAGCATACCTTAATTTCATTTGTTTATTTTTGTGTGGTGCTGAGGATCGAACCTCATGTGTGCTACACAAGTGCCTCACATGTGCTAGACAAGTGCTCTGTCACTGAGCTACAGCCGAAGCCCCAATTATATCTTAATTGGTCCTTCAATTACAAATGTACCACTTAAACATAGGAATGAATCCATTTTAACAAATCTGATTATAATTTATATATATATATATATATATATATATATATATGTGTGTGTGTGTGTGTGTGCGTGTGTGTGTGTGTGTTATTCTATTTAAAATATTCTTGGTTTGGGCTGGGGTTGTAGCTCAGTGATAGAGCATGCATGAGGCATTAGGTTCGATCCTAACTACCACATAAAAATAAAAATAAGGATATTGTGTCCATCTACAACTAAAAAAATATTTTTAAAAATATTATTGGTTCAACCCTTCTGTTTTCTGTGTGCTCCAGAAAACTAGGCAAAATTTCTGATCTTAGGACTATCCACATGCCTCCAGTAAACTAGTTTACCATTGCAATTACTTATTAACTTTGTTTGTAACAAGCTTTATACAAGTATGGTAATTCATAATTCATTTTAAATACTTAATAGTTCATTAATGGGGGGTGTTTTTTGGATGTTTTTGGACACACTTCATGTGTCCTGAAATATTCTCAGAACACATTTGATATGCAATGTGTTCTTTAAGAAGTAATAAAATGGGAAGAAAACAAGAGCAGAATCACAGTTTCTCAGTTAAATTTTGAGCAATAGTTTTATATTATACTCCAGTGATAGGCTGTTACAGCTTGTGGTAGACTGTCAATAAACCCTCCCATTCTCCCATTCCTTTAAGTATATGTTGCTGCTCCCCATAGAGGTCGTCTTTTTACTCCTCTCTTGAAATCTTGGTCATCCCTCTGACTGCCTACAACTTTTGCACTTGGCAAAAGTGACATTATAGCATCTCCAGTCCTGAGTCTTAAGAGGACCAAAGGGTTCCACTTTTTTTTTAACAGACACACAGCCTGCTGGAGAAGGGTCATGGGAAAAGAAAACAGCCCTGGATGATGGAAACATGCAAAGAGAGGGAAAGAATAGTTCAGCCAGTGGTCAACCATTCTAGCCACCTAAATGGAGGTATCAGGAATGGGAGGAAATCTAAATTTTCCAGCTCCAAGCATGCCCTAAGCCAATACAACATAGCAAAGATGAGCAGTCTCTCTTAGCTCATCCCAAATTGAAAATCCTTAGCAAACAAATAATTAATTAGTTATTGGTTTTAGCCATTACATTTTAAGGATGTTTGGTAAGAAGCAGTAAATTATCAAAACAAAATGCTTTCACAAATTTTCATCTGATCACTACCATTTTTCTTCCTTCTCTTTCCTCGTGGAGCCTTGCTTTTCTATCTCCCCTCCCTCCCTTCTTGCTTTGACTTCAGTTTTAGCTTTGTCCCAGGGGATATAAAATTGTAGGTGACAAATCATGGTTTCTATTGAAATTGACTTTGTGATATAATAAGAAAAAGCCTACTTGTCAATGCCTTCTTGAAACATAACTACAAGAATAAAAACAAGTGGCTGTGCAGGGAGCGGGGTTACATAGTCTTTAGTACATACAGTACTTTGTTTCTCTGACAAGGGAGATGTTGGGAAAATGCCATAAATATATCACACTGCAACTAAAACATGGATATCTGTTAATAGTGATGAGGGTGATGGTGGTGATGATGATTATAGTAACAACTAATTTTATGAGGCTGAGTTTTAACAAACTCATCATCCCAAGACTATTTGCAATGGATTACATACAAATATAAAAAAATTATTGATTTTCCTTTTTTTCACTATAAAATTAGTTGAATAAAACAAGAGGAGAAATAATGAATATGACTGATTCACTAAATGCTTTTTTAACTACATAAGAAAATGAAAATGGCAAACTACAATATTTTTTCAATGTCTACTATATGTGATTGCCATAGTTTAATTATTTTATAAAGATCTTTCCAAAAAGTTTTAAATAACTATTGTGTCTTATTTCTGCTACATGCTACTATTTTATCATCAGCTGGTCTCTAAAGGGTAGGGATAATTGTTCAAATTACCATAAAAAGAATTTTAATGACAAGAGAAAAGTGAATGCTTAAGTAGATTTATATTTGCCATATGCAATATCTACTTCTATGCCAGAAGCACCTAGTGACAACTATTCTTCCATGCATGAAGTGATTCTGGGTTAATACAGACATCAAAACAAAAGAGAAAAATATTAACACTTAGATAATACATTAAAACATGATTGAGTTTGAATATCTTAGTGAGTGACCTCCCTCAATAGGGATTTCTCATCTATTGCAAACCATGTCCAAAATTCCCATTTTCTTTAATTTATTTTTTAAATATCATTAAATATTTCTTAATCTTTAAGTAATAAGAAGAGAGGATAACCAAAGTAACTTGCAATTTGAAGGGGAAACTGAGATGAAAATAATAAGGCTGGAAGAGTGGAAATTTAGGTCAGAAAATATAAAGCAGCAGATGTATAGGATAAACAAGTTTATAGATCTAATAATGTACAACATGAGGAATATAGGTAATAAAATTATTCCATGTATGGATTCTTGTTTAATGAGTATATTTTAGCTATTCTTACTATAGAAACAACAACAAAATAGGTAACTGTGTGAAATGTTAGATATTACTTTGCTTCACTAGAGTAACCTTTTTATTATGTCTCTGTTTCCCACAAAACCATGTCATATAACTTAAATATGCACAATAAAATTGATTTAAAAAATAAACTCCTAAAAATATGTCCACTATTTTCATTGTTCTACAAATGAAGTGAAAAGTTTGGACAATTTCTCCCATAGAATTAATTTGTATAAAGGAGGCAGAAATATAAAAACAGACATGGATTTACCTTCTACAATTTCAGTTACCCACAGTGCTCCAAAAATGTGAAAAGGAAAATTTCAGAAACAAACGATTCATGAGTTTTAAATTGCATATCATTCTGACTAAATTGATGAAATTTTACAATTTTTGATCCTGTCTAGATTGAATCATGGTGTTGTCCAGCATATCTACACTATATACACTCCCTACCGGTGAATCTCTTAGTAGCTGTCTTGATTACTACACTTGCTACCATGATATTGCAATGCTTGTTTTAGTCATCCTTATTTTATTCAATAATATCCCGAAGTTCCAGAGTAGTAATATCTGCAATTTTAATATGCTAAAGAGAGGTATAATGTGATTCCTTTTAGGTGAAAGAGTGAAAATTCCTGAGATAATAAGAAAGAAAAAAAATATATATATGCTGAGGTTGTTAAAATCTATGGTAAAAATAAATCTTCTATATGAATTGTGAAGAAGGAAAAAATAAATCTGTGCTAGTTTTGCTGTCTCACTTCAAAATATAAAATATAAGACCAAGTTCATAGTACTTAGTTGTAGAGTTTAGGGCTTTCAGACATCCACTGGGGTCTTAGAAAGTGTCACAGAAAAGGGGGAGCTACTGTATTTGAAGGCACTGGAAAGTGACAAAAAAAACGTAATAACAAAACAAGGAGATCACTGTGGACATACTGTTATTGTTTCAGTGAGAACTATGTATATAATTTTTCTTTTAAAGAAGGATTGAACAACCACTCACAACACACTCCAAACCTGTCTGTTGAAAACTGGATCATGGAGAAGATGGTAGGATTTAGAACAATAGGACATCTGGAAACTTAAATGGGGGTTTTAAAAATAAAGGAGTTGTAGCCATGCATGATGGAGCATCCCTATAATTATTCCTATAATCCCTATAATGGTTTGGGAGGCTGAGGCAGGATGATTACAAGTACAAAGCTAGCCTCAGCCATTTAGCAAGACCCTGTTGCAAAATTAAAAAAAAAATTTAAAAGGCTGTGGATTTGGCTAAGTTGTTAAGCACACTTGGGTTCAATCCCTGGTGCCAAAAATAAAATAAAATAAAATAAATAAAACAAAATGTTGTATATAGTGATGAAACCTAAAATATGAGTAATATCTCTGGCAAATATCCAATATATGCTTGTATTCTGTTTCATCCCCAATCAGATATATCATGATTCAATTCTTGCACAAACCACCTGGAGTTAGCATAGATCCTACAAGGTAAAACATATGACCCCCAACCAGGCTGCTCTCATATCAAATGCCAGTCATACAACAGTGGTTCACATATTAAAATCTCACATTTCGAACAGCTCAGCTCTAAATATATGGGTTCCTATGACCCCCTCCTTTGTGATGATGAGTTACTAGAATGACTCATAGAACTCAGAAGAGTACAATTATAGTTTTGTTATAAAGGGTATAATCAGGAGGGCCAATTGAATGGAGAGATAGAGTTAGTTCTGGGAAGCAATGAAGAATTTCCATTGCCTTTTCTGTAGAAACAGGTGTATTACCCTGCCAGCACCTGGGTATGTTCTCCAACTAGAAAGTTCTTTTGAGTCATGGTATTTACAAAATTTGTTGAAGTCTCATTATGTAGCATGATTTATTAAATTATTGGCCATGAAATAGAATTCAATCTGCATCCCCTTCCCTCTCCCCAGAAACCAGAAGGTATCAAAGTCCAAACATCTTTTTTTTTGTCAAACAAGTGCTTTTCTTTATTTAAAATTTCTCATAAACCATTCATGATTACATGGGGGTAGTGGTTAGGGAATGGAACACAGTGACATGTAGTCAAACTTTGCAAATCCAAATCAAACAAGATTGACTCAGAAAAATTGCTTCAATGAATCTAATTTTGGTGTTAAAAATATGCACAAATAAAGTTTTTTCATCTGAATTGCTAAATGCTAAGCAATTATATCACTTGAAACAACCAAAACCAACAAAATTTATTAAACAACAAAACCCAGAAAACTTGAACAATGCTAGAGAAAAATATGACTATAATAGATTATGTTTATGCTATTTGATGGGCAGTAAAGGAAATTTCAAAGCCAATATGCATACCTACCATTTTGCATATTCAAAATTTTTTACCTTCCACAATGACTTTAGAACCAAAACACCAAAAAAGACATATTTTGAACTTTCCTGTACACAGAAGTAGTCTAGAAACATCTCATAGAATTAACATTCCCAAAACACATTTTGGAAAACTAATTTTGTTGTATAAAGTCAACACTCAAATTGAACATTCACTACTGATTTTGAGTGGCACCAGGCTGAAATTATAATATAATTAAATTTCTTTTTTGATTATCAAATAGAATAATTTTATAAGCTTTTGATTAAATTTGTTTGTGGTGCAGTTTTTTTTATTTTAAGTTTTTTTATTATTTGTTTTAATTATTTACACATGACAGTACAGTGATCTTGACATATCATACATTTGAATCAAATGGGGTATAATTACTCCTTTTTCTGAGTGTACAGGTTGTTGAATCACATTGGTTGTACAGTCACGTATATACATATAGCAATAGTAGTATCTATTTTATTCTGCTGACCTTCCTATCTCCTCCTCCCCTCCCTTCCCCTCACTTCTCTCCACCCAATCTAATGTGGCACACTTCTTTTTTTATCACATGGTTGATCTTTGTAGAAATCAACACCTATTCTCTGGGCCTTTATTCACCTCATTAACACATAAAATAATCTATCACTCAGAAAATTCCAGAAGTTTTAGAATTTCCTTACCAGGAACCCTGGACAAAAACCAGACAAAATGGTAGGAGGCAGGGGATTAGCAAGGATGGTGGAATGTGATGAACATCATTATCCAAAGTACATGTATGAAGACACGAATTGGGTGTTAACCTACTTTATATACAAACAGAGATATGAAACATTGTGGTATATATGTGTAATAAGAATTGTAATGCAAAAAAGGACAAAAAACAAAAAGTACATGTATAAAGACATGACTTGGTGTGAGGATACTTTATATACAAAGATATGAAAAAATTGTGCTCTATAATTGTAATAAGAATTGTAATGCATTCCGCTGTCATGTATTTGAAAAAATAAAATCAATTAAAAAATGCTATGATTCAACAGCATGAAAGATCCAAGTTAGACCAGCAAAACCAACAGGCTGTTATGGTTTAGGTATAAGGTGTCATCAAAAGCTCAGGTGTGAGACAATGCAAGAAGGTTCAGAGGTGAAATAATTAGACGATGGGAGTTGTAATCTAATTAGAGAATTAATCCACAGATGAATTAACTGAGTGGTAACTATAGGCACCTAGAGTGTGGCTGGAAAGGGTGGGTCACTGGGGGCTGTGCCTTTGGGGTTTATGTTTTGTCCCTGATGATCAGAGCTCTCTTTCTGCCTTTTTTTGATGCTTTACTTTGCCACACCCTAAATATACTGTGATTCCCTACATAAACTTTTCACTCTGATAATTCTTGTTGGGTCTTTTGGTCACAGCAATGAAAAAGCGGACTAAAATGCAGGTGGAAACTAGTGTAGACCAAACAATCCATAATGAGGTTTTTAAGTTACTGCCCTTCTAAGTGTGGTCTGGAAACGATGCAAAGCTTGGAAAGCAGAAAGAGGATAGAAGACAGGTCTACGTCAATGATCAAAGTGTCAGTCATCAAAATGTTGAAAGAGAAAATTAGTCATTTAAGTAGAGGGAAGGAACAAATGACACCAGGGGAAATCCATAAAGACAAAGAACAGAGAAATCAAAACCTGGTTCTTGAGAATATGAATAAAATTAATAAGCATTTAGCTAGACCAATCAGGTAAGAAAAGAAATAAAACAAAGGACAGAATCAGGAACTCTCATTGGAGTAACAGTGTCTCTGAAGAAGGATCCGAATAGTTCCTGGAGAGAATGAGAGCTCCACTCAGGACCCGTGGGTCTTGGCATATGTGACAGAACAGAGTTTCAGCACAGGCCAGTCAGAGGCATAGCAGTTTATTTAGGAAAGTAGATACTTATTCAAAGGAGAACATGGGCCATCTCAAGAGTGAGAGACATGGTTTGGGGGCTCCCAGCTCTTCTTTAAAAGGAAACTTGGTAAGGGGTGGGTATGGAAAGGTACCTAAGAATAATATCAGTCTGTTGATCTCAAGACAGTTTCTGGTGGTCTGATCAATCTCCAAATTCATTGGCTGATGTTGTCTTCATTATTTGATCAAAAGATGGTTTTGAAAAGTCCCCTGAAGTATAGCTTCCCTAAGAGATCATAGCTCTACTTGCTTAATCTATTTATTAGGGGTTTAATTAACAGCTCATAGGTATATTTTCAGATTTGCCAGGAATTTGGGAGAAAAAAAGCCTTGGGAGAGAGAGACCAGCCTAGAGAGTGACAGACCTGGAAAAACATGTGGGACTTCTGAATTAAAATTATTTGTTTTTCCTTCCTTTGTGTCTCCTTTATACATATTTCCTCTATCTTCTATCTTACCTCAAGATTGCATGGCCATCAAAATGACAAAAATGGGGTATTATGAAATATCTACATCAATAAATTTGTCATCTTAGATAAAATGAACTAATTCATCAAAATACGGAATTTACCACATGACTTCAGAAGTAAATTGCTTAGATCCTAAAAAGTGAAAAAAATTGAATTCATAATTGAACTGCTACCCAAAGCAACCTCAAAGTCCCAATGGCTTTTTTTAGTAAAAAATATAAAATATTTAACAATATATAATGTCAATCCTACACATATTATGACACAACACTAACAAAACCAGAGAAAGAGAGATACACTAGCATGCAGTAAACACATAAACATCAATGACCTATGCAATATGCTCGTAATGAAAATTGATACAAGAACCTTCAAATGTAGCCAACAGAATTCAGCAGTATATAAAAAGACAAGCACATCATTGTCAAGTGCATTCTATCCCAGGAATGTTAATGTTAATTTTTGTTGACATTTTAAAACCAGTATTGAAATGATCCATTAATTGAATAAAGGAAAATCAAGTTAAAAGCATATGAAAACATATAGAAAAAGCATTTGAAAAAAATCAAACAGCCATGGTGCTAAAAATCAAATTCCAAAATATCTCCCCAGATATTATAGCACAATTAAAGCATTTTTCTAAGTATGGTATTACTAGTAATTTTGCTGACCTTGACAACCTAAAGTGTGTCTACTCATCTTCTTGGGGCTGTTCATTTTCTTCTATTATCCCCCCAAAGATAAAGACTATTCATGAGAAAACTTTGCAATATGGTTCTAGAATATCAATTTTCCTTTGAGTTTTGAAACTATTTGCAAAAGTAGGAAATTCAACTTTATTCTGTATATATTAAAATATGGTATGTTTTAAAAAATAAAATATAATTGTAGCAATCTTGTTTATAATGCAAGAAAGTATTTTCTAAATCATTACCCTTATTTAAAATGTAAACTAAAAGATTAAATATAATTTATAAACTTTGGAATATAAATTAGAAATAAACAGACTAATGTATTATTTGAAAATTACATATAATGTTAGTTGGTTTCTTAGAGCAAATATGCTTGGTATTTAATTGTTTTAGACCATGATCTAAAATGGCATACTATTCTCAATTTTAAGTCTTATTTTAATGAATGGGTAACAATTCATTTGACACTGAATATTTTGAATACTGGAAAACCTCCAGATTTGCAATCTGTTCTTCCTTAAAAAGAAAGTAATGAAAACAATAAAGCATCTTTAAATGTCATTTCATAATAAAATGTAGCTTGTATAGAATCTTGAGCTTAATTGGATTTTTGGCATTGCTGAACTCTGATTAAATGCATTTGGATTGATGTTAATTGGCTTAACTATGAAGTGCACATCACTGAGTCACTCCTAGTTGATGAATTACACCCCTTTCCTCCTTCTTCTTTCTTTCTTTTTTTGGACAGATTTCTTCCTCCTATATCATTGAATAATATCTGAAATGAGTTATGATTTAAGTGACAGGCAGATTCCAAATTAACTGGGAAACATCTTAGCCAATCAATCACCTATGATAAATGACCATCTAGACAAGACATAATTCATAGACTCTTCTTAGTTATGTCCATGTTTGCTTTTTCCTATATTTTCCTTTTGTTTGGGCTCAGGAAAGAACTATTGATCTATATCAATAGATATAACTGAAACTCTTCAGTGTCTTTCTTGTACTTTTATTGAGGAAGGAAAAATGCCATAATCCACTGATTCTTAGACCAGGCTTAAGAGCTATTGAGCCCACTCTGTCTTGGAAGATGGCAAGATCAGCTCAGATATGTATTCATTCTTTACATATTTTAATATCTAATACATATAAAACTTTGTTACATACCACCAAACAGATGCATAGTACAGGATTTATCATCATTATATTATTTAAATGTATTCTACTTTCTCCTCTAAAATAAGTACTACTCTCATTTTAGAGTTGAAATTAAATGACCTTCCCAAGTCATCCAGCTAATAAGAGATGGCTTGTGATTACTCACCATGACTTATTTCAATCAAAGCCCAAGCACATTTTATTTTGTCCTATAGCCTAACATCAGAGTGACTTGAAATAAGTACTGAATATCTTTCAATCTTACAAAATTCATGTTAGGTAAGTAACATTACAATATTTAAAATATTTATTCTTTTGTAGGCCAGAGCAAACATCTCTCCAGCTCCCTCTCCTTCTATTTTTTTTTCCTTTTTTCTTTTTTTTTCAGTAGGTGCTGGGACTCAAGCCCAGGTATTCATGCATGCTAGGCAAGAACTCTACCACTGGGCTACATTCCCAGCCCTCCATTCTTGGTGGGTGTGTGTGTGTTGGGGGGGGATTCTTTTTATGTGCTTACAGTATATGGTAAATGTGGATTAAAAGCAGCAATTCCCTGGAACTAGAATTACATTATTTTCTTTCCCACAAGTTTCACGTGGGGCATTTAGAATTAGAACTCTGTCACATAATACATAAGTGCCTTGCAGTCTGATCCTGTACTCCACCCAGGGCTGTGCTCCAGGCTGCCTGGCATGTGTCTTAGCATCTGTCATGTATTAGGGCCACATAAAACTTCTAGTGGAAGAACAAGAACAATTGGTAATAGCAAAAAGATGTGTTTTAAAGGTAAAATCAAGGGCTAAGACTCTCCTTCAGATGAGAACATTGTTTTGTATTTGTGTTTTGTTCTGTAACACAGATGGTCTCCCGCCCTGTACTCCCTAGCTTTCAGGATACACAGCACCTGAAGAGGGGACACTATGAACAGGTAGAAGCCTATGGACTTTCTCTCTGGCACAAGGAGAAATAAAGTCACTAGCTTCATTTGTTCATCACAGTGAATTGTCTTTTGTGGATTTGGTTTAGTAGTAGAGCACTTGCCTGGCATAAGTGCGTCCTTGAGTTTGATCCCCAGCACAGAAAATGAGTAAGTGATTACAAGTCAATTGTTCAACAAAAACTTGTCTGGTTTGGGGAGATGAGCCAGGATTAACTCTGAAAGAGACAGTTAACTTAGTTTGCTGGATACATTCCTCAGAAGCAATGTCTTACTCTGAGGCAATACTTTGGCCATGACCAACCTAGTAGTCTTTAACCCCTAGTTAGCAGAAACTAACCAAAATTTGGTTTATTGTCAGTTACCTCTTTTTCCTTACCAGATTCAAGTGGTTCAAGAACCATTGAGTACCAACACCAACAAGAAAATAATGTGTTTGTGTATATTCTCTATCTTTTTCAGATTTTCTGTTTTCATATCTATAATAAACATTCCCTTGGTGAATATTTTGACTGGGTAGCTCTTACAATTATATATTCAATACTAAAAGCAAAGTATAGCACATGTAAAAATGAATAATAAATATTTGTCGAACAGAGATCACTATGTGACCTTTCTTGAGAAAGGGAATAATATAAAGATTAAAAATATGGTACAACTCAATTTAGGTTCAATTTTCATGGAGAAGTTAAAGTATATTTTTGCTGTCCTTAAATAATATTCAACATACTTTTCAGGAGGGAGGGGGGGAGAGAGAGAGAGAGAGAAGAGAGAGAGAGAGAGAGAGAGAGAGAAAGAGAGAGAGAGAGAGAGAGAGAGAGAGAGAGAGAGAGAGAGAGAGGTGATTCCTGTTATTCCCCTATTTGTATTAAAGGCAAACAAAATTCACAACAATAATTGGAAATCATTAAAGAAAAAATGTTAGGTCAAATTTACTTTATAACAAAGATCAATGCTTTGGAAAATGTGTGTTCAAAAATAAGTTTATCACTTTACCTCTGAGTTGACTGAGTCTGTGTTGTAGAAAATAACCCCAATTAAGGATATCTTGTTGGACGTCAGAAGACCCAGGTCTAAGGATTTACTTCTGGGGACACTTGAACTCACAACAGCCATGGGACTTAACCTCATTTCTTAGGTTTAGCATCTACTTTGGTATATTCCTTTAGGGTGAAAGAATACAAAGATATATTTATTTTTAAATTACAGTCTGGCAGAGTTTCAGCTCTATGTGCTTTGTTAAGTGGTGAAATGATTTGGCTAGTGGTTTCTCAGTCAGAATTCCATAGTTCTAGCAAATGGAGGACTCTGGGGAAAATGACTGAACCATCCTTGTGTCATTTTTTAAAAGTTGGAGTACCTGTAGCAATTCTTTGATCCTAGTCAAAACCCTCTGATCCTAGCCAGAGAAAGTATTTTGAAACTTTAAGCCACTGATCCTAAGCTTCATCCATTTCACAAAACTGGAATCATTTAAGCAACAATCTTATTACCTTTGCTCCAAAAACTCTTCTCCAGAGAGTCTCAGAGTAAATTTGAAAGGTTTTTTTTTTTGTTTGTTTGTTTCATGTAGGGGCCATTCCTGGGAGAAAGCCTGGTAAAGAAGAAGAGCTGTTAAGTGTTCCATCTATTCCTTTCACCTTTGATGCATCTGAATATTCTGTGCACAACAAGTTATTTATCAGAACCTAAAACTCTGTGCTTAGGAATAGTCTCTTAGAATAAAAGAAAGCTCTAATTATTCTTAAGATTAAAACAGAATAAATGAGATTTATCTTTCATGGAAATCATAAAGTTAAAGGAAAATTGACCATCTTTTAAAATTCTTAAAGACAATTAGAAAAGCTTTTTTAAAAGAAGAAAGAAAATGAAAAAAAGTCTTATATCACAAGGAAGGAATTTTGCTGATAGTAAAATGTCTTTGAGAGAGGAGAAGGTAAGGTGTTTAACATAAGATGGCTTTTGAGGCATTGCAGCTAATGTATTCGAGCTTTGTAACATTTAATTCCCACAGATGGTGACAAAGCTGATTCACTATAATCAGGAATTTGATGTTTGCCAAGTATTATAGGTCATTTTCCCTAGTATTTTATTTAAGAGATTAAATAAATATTAAACTGCTGTTTACATATTTAAACAAGAAAAGAAAGCTTTCAAAAATCCATCATTTTGCATATTACAGTCATAATTTAACAAAGCATTCATTTACTTATATCCATTCTGGTTATTTTATTTTCTCTGAATATATACAGCATCAGGTCAGAATTTTGGTACCTAGTTGCTTTTAACCAATTTTTCAAAAATGCACATTATTTACCAGCTTTAAGTGCATATTCCACTGTTTTTTCCCCATATATTCAGAGAATTATGTAACCACTGCCATAGTGAACATTTCCATTCCCCACACCCCCCCCCCGCCAAAAAAAAAAAAACACCCTGAGACTATCATCAATCACTCCCCATTCTCCCTACATTGGAAACTACCAATCTACTATCTGTCTCTATGTATTTGTTTATTCTAAACTTTGATATAAATAAATTTATACAATTGTGGTCTTTGGTGACTGGCTTCTTTAGAATGATGTTTTCAAGGTTCATCCACTTAACATAATTAGTATTTCACTCTTATCATAGCATTATCAGTATTTCAATTATTTTTATTGCTGAGTAACATTCCATTTTATTAATTTATCACATTTTGCTTATTAGTTGATGAATATTTGGGTTGGTTCCACTTTGGGGATAATATGATTAGTAATTGCTATCTTGGAACCAATCTGTTACTTACTATTGAACAAGATGACATAAACTCATAAACTCAAGTCCCTCTCCTCTGGCCAAAACTCTCACATCTGCTGTTTGGGGCTCCTCTAAATTGATATTTTATAGAGATCAGACTGGTGTATTCTGTTAGTTACAGTACTATACTCGGTATCAAACAATTAATGTTACTAGGAGGTAATGTAGAATAAACTTAAGATAAATTATTGGTTTGGAGACGACTTGATAATATTTATAAAAAGCAAACCAAAAAATCCCCCAAACAATAGTGATAGCCTACAACCTCCTATTGTCACTGACTAGACCTTAATTTTTACCAAGATGGAAAGATGAAGTACACCGATGAACCACATAAAATGGGTGTACATTTCAGTCTCACTACAGCAAGATTAAAAAATATTCTATTATTGTTGTTGAGCAATGAACTTGCTCATTATCATCATAATTGTTTTGAAGACTAGGATCTGCTATAAGTTCCTCTGGAAAGCCCTGGTAAGGAAAGAGGTGGCTTCCTAGGTGAAATAGAGAACATCTGAATGGTAGAACAAGTTAGCTTGGTATTAAGGGAAATCTAATACTCTCTTTCTCTATTTATAAATACTCTTGGAAACTTTGTCTTGGCTAATATATTTCTCATTTATTCTTTGCCTTCATTTTGATCATTTCTTCTTTCACATATGAGCCTCATTGCCCACAAAAGATATTTAACCTATTGATTAGCACTCTGACGAGGAAAGAAAAGTTAGGGGTCAATTACATAATGGATTAAAAGAATAATTTCCAGCCAAGGAGAAAAACACGGTATAAAAAAGTTTGACTTCTGTTTTTGAATCATTTTTGTCAAAGCCTAATAAACTAATAAACTCTTTTGTACTTTTACAGCCTCTGAATGACTTGGAATTGAATCAAGGAACAGCCAATAACTCATCCAGAATTCTTATATTCAAGTGTTTTAAAATTAGAAATGGCTCAGTAAGGGGAGGTGCTGAATGCTCTAGGAGACTGAAAAGAATGAATAACTGAGTGATTAAGCTGATTGCCTTGGCTGTCCTGAGAGCAATGGCTGCATCAATAGGAAGAAAAAAAGATTTTATACTTCTAGAAACTCTATAGGTAAAATTGAGGAGAAATATCAACTCTTTAAAGAGCTAGTTTTATTTTGGGCTTCCTGGTAGTAAACTGAAGACTAATTAAAATTCATCTTAAGTGATCATAATCACTTTTAAATTTGTTGCTGTTGCCTGTTTTTATTTCCTCTTTTCTCAGTCGTATTTTTTCCAGACTTTTTTTCATTAAAAAATTCAAACTTACAGAAAACATCAAAATGTAGTCCAAAAAATTCCCACATATCTTTTGCTTCAATTCAGCAATTAATATTTGCCACAATTGCTTTTTTTCTTCCAGAAGAAAGATTGGTAGATAGATAAGAAATGATAGGAAGATGGATTATAATAAATAGACACATGAATAGATAGATTTTTGTGGAACTATTTGAAATTGAAGGACAGACTAGCAAACTGTTAAAACTTCTATAAAATTTTATCAGTTTGTTTAAAAGCATATCAAATTTTCTAAGATTATTTCTTTTATATTTCTTTTTTGTCAAAGGGAGGAGATACTTGAGATTGAACCCAGGGGTGCTTAACCACTGAGCAACTTTAGTCCTTATTTTTTATTTTGAGACAGTTTTCCCTAAATTGCTTAGGGCCTCACTAGGTCACTAATATTGGTCTCAAACTTACATCCTCAGTCTCCAGAATCTCTGGTATTACAGAGGTGCTCCAGCATGCCCAGCTTCTTTTGTATTTTTTAACTCTCATTTTTTTTTTCCTGTGAGGAATTTCTTTTCCTTTTTCTAACTCCTACATGATTGCTTTCTGTATGTAAAAATCAACAAGAAATTAAGTAATGTTCAATGTGCTTTAGTTCTTTCCTGTTATTATTAGTTTTCATGGTTGATTTGTCTTAAACTTGACCATTCCCGTTGATCCGACACCCTTTGACATGTCAGTATCAATTTTGAGCCTTAATTTTATGAATCAACAAAGATATTTTATTTATTAACTAACTTACTTGTGGTGCTGAACCCTGGGCATTTTGAATACTAAGGAAACTGTGAGCTGTGCTCCCCCCAATGCCCAAATTCAGGATACAACTGTCTGTCACCTGCTTGAACCCAGGACTGTGGTCAACTGAACTGCAAAACTAATGCTTTTTTTTTTTTTTTTAAGCTTCTGTTTATTGCTTGCTTGCTGACTGAAAAATTCCAGTCCTGCCTAGAGCTCACAGGTCCCACTTATTAATGTTTCAATATCTGTGATTGGCTAGTTTAAATGATGATAAGCAAGTCACTGAGATGTGTTATTTGCGCTTATATTCTCCTTGGATGAACCAGTAAGCTACTGTCCTCCCACAGAGCTTGAGTCTCTACTATGGTGGGTGACAGTCCCTGGCCAGGTAAATAAAACTCTCTTTTGATTTGAAATTTGGACTTGGAGTGCTTTCTGGAACAGCTCCCCATAACATTTGATCTGTCATTACAAAGTTTTGCTTTCATTTCTTCATCCCAAGTTACTCTCTTCTTCTCCTACAATAATAAAACTAGCTTCAAAGAATGTTAATATATCTATTTACTTTTTCATTGAGTCCTATACAAAACAATTTCAAAATCACTGCACCAATTCCACTACCAGCAAGGTATTTTTCGGGTAATTTTTTCTTCCATCAGAAGTACATAACCACAGTATGTTTTTTTAAAATATCAACTGAATATTGTTTATTACATGTGTTTATGAAAAATATTGGTCACTTTTTTCAAAATTCACAATTTAAAATTATCCCGTTTTGTTGATTCACTCTTTTTTAATATGCAGAACATGAACAGTTTTCAAAAGCTGTGACCACATAAGCCTCTTGCAGCTTCTTGATGCCAAGTTCCTCTTCCACAACAATGTCATTTGCACTCGCATTAGTGCTTGGACCACTTCTTACCAGCTTTCAACTCAGCCTATTCTCAAGCATCTGCAAGTTGCAATATTGAGCAAGTTGTAATAAGCTTACTGGACCTAGTAATATTTTTCTAAAAAGAAGTACCTATCAAGGCATTTCTGTTTGTTTGGGGGATTTCGTTTCTTATTGATTTGTGGAGATAATTAGATATTCTACATATTTTTATATATTCATTATAGATATCTGGTGATTATGGATAATTAAAGATGATTTTAAAGCTGATGGTAACCAGATATATTGGTTGACTAATGTGCTTTAACAATCTATATGGTTACTTCATAGATATCACAATACCTTTTACTGTATTTGTAATGCTTTTCTTCATTTTTTGTCTATACTACTGCATACTGAAGTATGGCTAGGCAGATGTATTTTCTCAATACTTGTTAAGACTTTTTAGTACTTGCAAACAAATGTTATCATTTTAATAAACTAAGTTAATGTTATATTATACTATTAATTCCTTTGAATACTGAGGACTATTTTTAAAAAAAAAGAATGCTTAAATGACCACCTGACCAGATCTTTCTCTCTTGTTAAAGATTCTAGGTTTACGCCTAATTAATTTTTTTGAACTGGTTGAAGCAGATTTGATTAAATTTTGTGCAAAATGAAGTGATAACTAGCAATATATGAAATCATGCTGTTATAGGCAGAGACCCAAAGGCAATTGAAATTATTTTCTCAAGGTGTAATATTTTCTATTATTATATGTTGTTAATGAAGCCAAGTAGATTTAATATGATACCTTATTTTTTTTTCTTCTTAGTTAACAACAAGGTGTATATATTCATGTGTTTGTGTATATGTGTATGTGTTTGTGCATGTCATTTTAAGTTTTTTTTTCTGTAAATTCTGTACTTTTGAGTTTAGGGGTTCAAAGGGGACCAACAAAAACCTATTTTGGAGTTTGGTCCTTTGGAGTGGACTTTAAGTATCATCTGACCCTATCCATGGATGATGAGTCATAGCTTTCAAATGTAATTTTAAATATGGAAATTGAAACACAGTTATTGTTCTAGCTTTGCCAACTATTTTTATTTATAGTCATGATTAATTCCACATTTCCTTGTAGGATTCTTCTTAACACCTCTTTAAGAAGACACTGTTCATCTCTTAATGTGCTTGAGATTCAGTTAACAAATAAGGTAGGAAATCCACTTGCAGTTCCTATGAACTGCACAAAGGTAGAGAAGCCATACATAGGGAAGTGAGTGATGAGTTAGGTTAGACATAAAATATTTGTTTAACCATTATGTATGCCTTAATCTTTATTTTTAATGGATTTTCCTTTTTGTATATCTTGTTTATGATAAAGTAAAAATGTTATTTGATAATATAAAAATATTAGACAACGTCTTATTTTTTTCCTTCCAACTTCCACTTCAAACTCACTACTTTATTCCTGTGGATGCAGATTGCTTCCCAGTATGGTCAAGATCCTGGGTTCAATCCCTAGTACTGCAAACATGATAAAATAGCTTAAATGAAATTGAAAAAATAAGATTCACCACTTTATATCAAGCTTTAGTTAACTTTTCTAAAACAATATTTTTCTATTGCTTTTTCAATTGTTTATCTTACTAGCATCTCTGAAGATTTCCTTAAACTACAATTCATGAAGAAATGATAATTCCTCTGTTCATCTCTTTTCATCCAATTAAAAAGCCTTCAGATTCTTTTTGACTACTGGAAATTCTTCTTTTTCTCAATAACTGAAAGAACAACCACTTGGAAGAACTAGCTATTTACTTCCTCTTTATTTCTTGCCACACTAAATTCATCACCTGTATATTTGCACTTCATATAGTTTATGCAGCACCCATAGATCTTGTATGTACCATGAGCAATAAGCTCATTTCATCTTTGATAGGATTATTAGGTCACAAGGATGGAACTATAAATACTATAAATGTATTGTGAAACTTACAGTTGTTAACTTGTTAAATATATTTTTAATTTGCCCTTCCGACATAAACAGAAAATTCACTGAAAAATAGAGCATTTGCCTATAATGCTAACAACAACAACAAAAAAGATGTTCAAGTTCTTAAGACATGTATATAAAGGAAAAAAAATTGCCAAAACCCAATAATGTATTTCAAAATAATTAAAATAGGAGAAAACTGAGTCTTGTTACCACTCCTGTCTATTAACAGAGATACATAGGAAAAAATACAAACAGATTAAAAAACACAGCACACTTTCAAAAGTTTTTTCGATTTTCCAATGGATACAGTGTAGTGTAGGTAATTTAATCTTATTTGTCATGGCTCTTGGTGAGCTTTTGAATGTGCAGAGTAGAACATGATCCAAACAGAATACTAAATAATCCTACATGAGATTGAGAAGAATTCTTCCATGGCAGTATAAAGGATCGCAGCAGACCTTACACACCTACACTGTTACGCTCATGGAGCACAGCACATATATCCTTATCAAATCAAATAAAGGTAATTTAGAAGTAAAATCAGCTTGATTGGGGATGACAGAGAAGGCCTCTTAGGTCCCCACTTGCACAACTGGCTAGAAAGTGGTACTGAATTGGGAATATGATTATATCTATTAAATAGTGACCCCTGTTTCTAGGCAGGCTCCAAGTCATAGAGAGCAAAATCAGGGATACTGGTTTCATGAACTGATTTAATGAATATAGAAAACTTACCAAACTTCAGTTTTCTGCCCTCTATAGAAACATCTGAATACTTTTCACTAAAATATTTTCAAAAATGTTTGTCTATCTGGTATATAAAAACACAAAATAGAGCTATCATAATGTACTCAAAAATACAAATACTTATAATTTCATATACACATATATGCCATCTATCTATCAACTGTCTATTCATTCATTCAAATATCTATGTAGCTATCCCTCTAGAATCCTTGCTTATGATACTAATGACATTTTAAGAAATACTCATCTGCAAAATAAAGGCAGCTGGAAATATTTCTCTCTTAGGCAAAATACCTGAGGAATAAGCCTAATTTTCCTTGAGCCTCTTCAGCGATATGGCTGGGAGTGATAAACACCGTTGTGGCAGACAACTAGAAATGGCACCTCTGTCTCTGTCTCTGTTGATTCTGTTTTTCTCTTTGTGTTGCACACAATGAGAGGTGTAGATAAGCAGAGAGAAGCTGGAACATCTCTCTCTTTGTATACTCTTCACATTTGTAGCCATTCCATCATCCTTAAAGACGGCAGGTTGGCATTCCAGTTATTAGAACTGTGGTTGGAAGACACTGGTGGTCACTGTGTAAAAGTAAGACTATTCGAGAAAATGGACAGAGATTGTGCCTTCCCTGTTAACACACCAACACGTGTGAAGGCTCCACCCTCTGGCTTGCTTCCCCACCCTCCATTCCACTTTCCTCATATAAAGCAATCTGAACACTGTGTTTATATGATACAACACGTATGTTTTCCCTGTCAAAGCAAAGAAAATGACCCCTCTTAGATAAGTCATCTCTGGCAGGCTAATCATTGCCCAGACCAGTGTAAATTATTCTCTAAAATAGCTGAAGCAAGTCACAGTGATAAACAGGCTGGGGCACATCTGTCTTTGCAAAGCTGAAATTGTTACTGCTAGGTGAATCCTCTGTATTCTCCTCACACTATTGCACCCATGGAGTGCAGCACCAATATCTTTGTTGAATCAAATAAAAATAACATTCCTGGTTTGATTACATTTATTTGATGCTGACTTGTGATTCACCTCCTGATGCCAGATACTTTTTTCCCAGATTCACTTCACTTCTTTCTAGAAATGCTGATTTCTTGTCTCTTTACATTTCTACAGTTTTATTTCAACCTTATTTTATTTCATACTATAACTTACTTATGTTTCATGTTCTTTTGTTAACTTTCTATAATTCCATAAACTTTGAGCCTAAAACTGTATCTTCACATGATTATAGATTATCATAATGCTTTATGAGTATTTCCAGACCAAGACAGCAGATGAGTTTCAAGGTATGAGACCGAATCTGTGTATTCTATGTAAATTCAGAAAATGTGTCAGTCAGACAGCTTTGCATACTTAATAGCTAGATAATTCATAAAACGTGAAGAGCAACTGAGATATTTCAGAATTTCTGTGAAACAAATTCTCTCAGTAACATTTCTTCTAATAGTTTGTTTTGAGAAAGAAAAATTATTACCTCTTTCCACTTCCAATCCCCTGAACCTGTGATGTTAGACAGCACTTAACATTTTCTTCCCTTTTTAAATTCAAATGTCCTTTCTCATTTTGTTTCATAGTGAAGGTGACATGCTTCTGGGTTTGGCCTGTTATCCGACAACCCTATCCAATTTAGAATTCATCCTGGAATTTTCAGTTTCCCTACATTATTAATAATAAATGCACTAAAATAAGCCCAAATAAATTTGGAATGAGTCCTCATTTTTTTTTCTTGCTGACATTCAAATTTACCATCCAGTACTTTGTGACATGCATATGAAATGAACAACTTTCTACTTTAATATTTGGCAAAATCTGGAAAAAAAAAAAAAAACAAGTGCTAACCTGTCTTTTTTGACCTTTCTAAACAGATTTTAATATGCCTTTTACTTTAAAGGGCAGAATGCAAGGGATGCAAAGACAAAGTGTTCTGGGACTAAAAAGGACTGGAATAACCAACTCTCTATACTCTCTTCTAGTGGACAAAATAATTACTCTAGTCCATGCCAGGCGATCACTTGTTATAAGCAATCCTGACATTCCTATGGGAATATACCTGGTCCTGAGGCTGGGAGCCTTTTAGACTAAAAACTAGTGGGAAAGTATAGTTAAATATAGTAAAACTAATACAAGCAACAGGATGAGCAGCCTGCCTTAGAGCATGGGAAACTCTTAATGCCTCACTTCTAAGGTTTTGCAACAACATTTCAAGGATCAAAATTGTAAAAATAAAATAATTCATTCACTTTATGGCATGGTGATGATTTTTATTCATTCATAAACAAGTTTTGCATCAAAAACTAAAAATTGTGAAACCTTATGTTCATAAAATATTATTATTGAATTCCGGTTCCTCAAGAATACTTAAAACACACAAATAAAAATAAAGTGTAAGCAAGTGAAAATATATTAAACTAATGAAATCTTCCATACATCAAAAGGAATAATTAAAAAAATTTTAAAAGGCACTTACAGATTGGAAGAAAATATTTGGCAATCATAAAGGATTAATATCCAAAATATAGAAGGAACTCATGTAATTCAATAGCAAAAGGCAAACAAAAATGAAACAAAACAAATAAGCTAATTTAAATGAGCAAAAGACTTGACTATTCAATCCTTTGAATAGTCCAAAGACAACAAATAACATCAAGTGGATAAAATTTAATACAATATAATTAATCAAGAGGAAAATGCAAATCAAAGCTATAACCTTATAGTTGTTACAATGACTATTATCAAAATGTAAAAGATAAGCATTAGCAAGGTATGTACGCTCTTGGTAGGAATATAAATTGAAACAGTCATTATGGAAAACAAAGAGGCTGTTCAAAAAATTTAAAATGGAACTACCATATGAACCATCAATTCCTCTTCTAAGTAGATACACAAAGGAAATGTAATCATTATTTGTAGACACATCTACCCTCCTGTTTTCGTTGCATCAATAGCCACAGTAGCCAAGATATGGAAACAACCTAAATGTCCATCAATTAATGAATGGACAAAGACATTGTGAGGTGCTATGATATGTGTGTTTGTACATGACTAACAATCAACATTTTAAAAAATGACATTTGGGACAACATGGATGAATCTGGATGATACTATGTTAAATGAAATAAGCCAGATACAAGAAGAAAATACTGCATGGTCTGACTTAAATGTGGAATATCTAAAAAGTTAAATACATAGAAACAGAATTATCATTAACAGTAATTGCCAAAGGAAGAAATTAGGAAAATGTCAGTAAAAGGATGTAAAATCACAGTTATGTTGGAAGAATAAGCCTAGAGATATAAGGTATAGAATGAGGAATGTAGTTAATAATATAACATTTCATCCTCAAAATTTATTAAGAAAATACATTTTATGTGCTTTTATCATGTACACATAAAAAGTTAACTGTATGAATTGATATGTGAATTTATAAACTATTTATTATTTCACTATGTATAGGTATAACAAAATATTGTGTTGTTTGCTAAAAATGTCTAAAATTTTAAAATATTATTAGTCAATGGGTAATTTGCTCTGAATGTTGATAATTTCCACCCAAAAAGGAGGCCACAATGATATCATAGACTACATAAAAGCTAAAAAAATGGATTTCATAAGACCATACTCCTTAATAGGTGGTTATGTACAATTTGTTCAAAACTAGCAATTTACTTCATGAAGTTTCATAAAGTATATTTAGACATTCTGTAAACATGACTATTGATATCAAATAAACATTTTCTAATTAATCATCACTCATTTATTCTGTTTTTTGTGATATGTAAAATGAAATTACAACTCAGTGCATTAATTTCATTAGCAGGATGTGAATTTCACAGTTTAAGAATCTAATCATCTATGTTAGTTAAATTCATTCCAAGAAAAATTCAAAATTTTCAATAAATTCATGAAATCAAGACGAAGTCTTTAGTAGTATATTTCATTGATGGTGAAAGATCTTATGTTACTGTGAATAAGAATAAATTAAATTGAAAATTTCACCATTGAGCCAGGTGCAGTGGTGCATGCCTGTAATGCCTTTGGTTTGGCAGGCTGAGGCAGGCAGATTACAAGTTCAAAACCAGCCAGAAAGTTCAAAACTAACCAGAAACTTAGTGAGGCCATAAACAATTTAACAAGATTGTATCTCAAAATAATAATAATAAAAAAGCTCTACTGGGTTTGATCACTGGTGAAATTAAAAAAAAACATCATTGAATTATTTTGAAGCAATCACTGTAACATAAATTTTGGTAGAATGTATTGTCCCTAAATTAAAAAAGTAAACTTGGAAATGGTTGCACTATACATAATAAATAATGCATTCAAATAAGTTGCACTATTTAAAATTAAAGCTTTAATTTGACAGAGCACATTGCAAGCATTTTATATATGGATAAGTAAAGTAATTAAGTTACAGCATTGTTTGGTAAAGCTGATGTGAAAAATGAAAAAAAAAATTCAGTGCAACAGTTTTTCTGCCCCAAATTAATCAGGATTTGGAATTATTTGGGCTTAAAGTACTTACTTTGTAAATCATCATAAGTATTACTCACTTACTCTCCAACTAGTGTAAAGTTATATTTTAAATTTATTTTCAGTGTATTAGAACTCTTCACCTGGAAAACAAAATTTTTAGAATGTCTTTGTAATCTTTGGAAAACAAAAATTGGAGTCAGAAAGATTTTGAAGTTTTTTTTTCTATTTCAAAAGGAAATCTAGAAGAAAATTAATAAGGGAAAGAGCTCAAGTAGTATGCAAGTTAGCACTGAATTTTTCTTAATTGTGCTTGGGAATATCCTGAGGTCAGGAGCAATATTTTGATTAAGACTTTATGGTAATGTAGATATATTTTCAATTTCTACTTGAATGGAAAGAAATAAATTGACTTATAATATATGTAGGATCCAAAATTGTTGCAAAAAATAACTTCAAAAAGAGCAATTTGCAAGTTTTGGTTATAAAATCATGTTTATAGATACACCATGTAAATTTGAGGAAATATTATCCATGAAAATTTCTGGGCTGAAACATTTACATATTTCAATATGAAAAATGTTGAACTGAAAATACTTAGCAGATTCTTCTTTGAGCTTATCAGTTACCTCAGCACATAAATATTTTTTCAAATTAAAAATTCAATTAAAAATACTATGCCTCACAGAAAAGAGCTAAGTAAGGAAAGTTTTTGACAATTTCCAATATTTTAAACATAGGGTGAAATTTTGAAAATAGGAGGCATGCAAGTAGTATATTATCATTGGCCTGGAATCATTAACAGAAAATTTCTGCAACTAATTTTTTCTCCCTGTACACTGACTTTGTGACTCATCTACATTATATTGCTTGTTTTGCAATTTATTAAAAATATCTCCTCACCCTGGATTTTAGAGGAAATTCTTTGGAATACTGAGTTTTACACAAAAGGGAAAGAGAAAAGAAGAAAAAATAGTGTTTGCTTGGAGCTCATAAAAGAACAATTGTTCTTGCTCCATGACTTCCATCCATTCTCATCACTACCCCTTCTTGAATCACCTCACTTTAAAGGCACAGAATTTTTCTCT
Source organism: Spermophilus citellus (assembly GCF_964194105.1). Taxonomy (NCBI): domain Eukaryota; kingdom Metazoa; phylum Chordata; class Mammalia; order Rodentia; family Sciuridae; genus Spermophilus; species Spermophilus citellus. The sequence continues at coordinate 64,108,384 of NC_138186.1, read as the reverse complement.
CTTTTACAGATTTTCTTTCCCTTTCCTCTGAAGCCAATTCATCAGTGACACCCAGTTTCTTTTAGTGGAGCTGGTGGAAATTATTTGCTTTGTCTCAATCCTTCTGAAGGTTATTTTTACAAAGGTCATGCTTTCCTGAAAATCTGAAATCAGGGAAAAAAATAGTAAGAATATTCACTGTGTACTGGCCGAGTTCCAGCACTGGTATAGGTGATTTACCTGTAGTGATCCTCATACCTCCTCCTAACAACACCTCATTTTAAATGAGGTACTGATACAAACTAAATGATGTGCCTATTCAAAAACCAGGTACTATTATACCACAAATGTGAATTCAGAGAGGTATAATGCCAGTCTATAAGTCTTTAATATTTTCCAAAAATATCATTATAAATAGCCTTTTCTCCCTATTGGTACAGCAGTAATAATGACTAACTTCATTGACTGTGTACCATTTGCCATGTACTTTGCTAATCACTTTACATAAGTTCCCTTGAGTTTCATTTCAGTAACCAAGAGATGAATGTCCTTTGATGTCCATCTTTTTAGTGAGCTAAGCAGATGCTTAGAACATTTTCTTAATTTCCAAAAGTCAGAAATTAGAAGAAAGACTAAGATTCAAATCCAAATGTGATAGAAGGCCTATCAATAAACTATGCCATAATGAACATTGGGACATTTGTGTGTGTTTGTGCATGGGAGTGGGTGTGCACATATGTCCATACTCTGTAATAGCAGATGATACAATTGTTGTCATTTATTCAATGGTCTTTTTCCCACCTTGGTTCTAGAGATTGAACTCAGGGTCTCATGCATATTAAGTACATGATGTATCACTGAGCAACAATGCCAGTTATGGTCAAGTATCAGCATCTAGAGAAAAAATATTTTCTGAAGTCATACAATATTTTCAAATTAACATATTCAGATTCATAATTAATTAATTATGAGGTTTCCAAGGGAATCATACATTACAGACATCAAATATAGGCCAGATGAAGCATTAAAAAATAATGAAGAATGCATGAACTTTATCACAAGTCTTATGGCCATAGGGTCTGGAGAAAGGTACTAGGACATTTCATTTGTGGAGAATACTCTTATTTTCTTCTGTCAATCAAGCATGCATGGCAAAGACACAAACCATACTCACTTCTTTGCAAGACGTCTGGATCTTCTTCAGAAAAAATATGGAAAATGAGGTATAAAGATACAAAAGAATTTGAATCTGAGTTACACAGCTAGTGAGGATAAAATCCAGAGGAAACCCTATTTTCCTTCTTACTTTAACCTAACTTGACTTTCTAAAATTAAAACACCAGAGGGCTTTTGGGATGGCAGGAGCTATTTCCAGATTTCGTTTATTCTAAAGTAGACTCTTTCAAACTTGACTGCCTAATGAAATGTCTTGTAAACTATAAAAACAACTAATCTCACTTTAGATATAAAAATGTACAAGGCACAGGAGTGTTACCCAGAAGCTCTTCAGTGACAACCTGGCCCTATGCATAGCCTCACCAGGTGAGCAGGCCCTCTTAGTATAGCTGGAGCAAAACATGTTTCAGCTCAGCCAGGAAAATGAAAGGCTTGACCTCAAATGAGTCGGTAGTTCATTTTTAGGCTTTCCTAACTACATATATTGCCTTAAGGAAGTCAAGTTGTACACATTTGCTCTCCTAGCAACTGCATTTGTTTAGTACTGTTATAGTTCATTGCCCTGCAGGCAGTAGGTTAAATTATTTATGTTTTCATTTTCCTTCACATATTTTATAAAACCAGTGTTTACTTGTAAAATACATTCTACTTCCTTTATAAATAAAATGACTTTCATGAAATTATCTAACATCTGGCCTACACATGAGTATATTAAAACATTGAGAGAGTCACCCTGTGGTTCCAGAGAGAAAAAAATTATATTCAGGAACACAGGTCATGAAAGAACTACTATAGAAACAGGAACAGTGCAACAATACCGGGTGGTGCGTCAGGCAGCGAGTACATTGACAAAGTATTGACAAGAGGATGCTTAGGTTTGGAATTGCTAAATAAATGTCTCTTTTGCTCTCAAGTACAATTCGTAGCCAGGCACGGTGGTGCACACCTATAATTCCAGCAGCTCCGGAGGCTGAGGCAGGAGGATCATGAGTTCAAAGCCAGCTTCAGGAAGGGTGAGGCACTAAGCAACTCTGTAGGACCCTGTCTCTAACTAAAATACAAAATAGGGCTGGGGATGTGGCTCAGAGGTTGAGTGCCCCTGAGTAGTTCAATCCCTCATACCCTCCCTAAAAAAAAAAAAAAAAAAAAGGACAATTTGTAGCCAGAAATAAATACAACACAAAATATATTCAGGAAAGTCTGTCAAAGTAAGTAATACAATAGTTTATTATGTTGAGAGTGAAATGAGTAAGGGAGTTTTTCATAAAATAAGTATGAAAAAAAAATGATCAATGCTATATTTATTTTAAAATAATAAAAAATAAAGATAAGTATTACATAGACCCATTACTTCCTAATTATTAGTTAGTATATGTCTTATATAAAGTATCCAGGTATCAGAAGAAGTGGAATGAACAAGAAAATAATTCACATTTTAAATAGTTTTCTTTGTTCTTTTCAGATTCAATACCAAAGAAAACATGAGAAATCACTGTGGTATTATTATAATTATTATTGTTTGATTTGTTACTGAATGTAAGAGAGAGGCTCAGAGACATGTTTAGGGAAGGAAGTTAGAAGGATATGTGGAATTTTTATCAATATATAAATCATCGAGATGTATGAAGAGTCAACAATCTTTTTTTTTACTGTGTCAATCTGATAGCAATTGGTGATCTTAGGAGAGGAGATGTCCTACATTTATTTGATAAACTGTACAAGTGTTCTGGAGGTAACTCTGGGTCAATGGGCAAAGTTCTACAAGGTCTGGTAGAAGATTAAAGTTAAAACATGCATAAAAGTACCTTTTTTATACTTCAGTTATTTTCTCACCATGTATTCAAAGAAGATGTAGGGTTTTTCCAGCAAAACACACTTGTTTCAAATTTTAGTCATTTGTTGAAAGTGCTTTAAAGTATACCTATGGCTTTTAGAAGAATTGAAATTTTACGATGACAACATGTAAAGACCAATTTACAGTACTTGTCATTGGCTGTTATATTGTCAAAAACTTCAAACCATTTACTAAATCAATGATGAGCAGTGTCAGATTTTACCATACTTCCCTACAGTGATGCCATACTCTATAGAATATCCTAGGAATATCTTCAATTTTTCATAAGGAATAAACTATTTCTTCATATTTTAAAATCATTGAATATCTATAACTTCATTTTCAGTTATATAATAGCACATTTTATCAATTTCTGTGTTTTCAGGAGATAATTAGATACTGTGAAACTTTGGGTAGAACGTGGATGGTTCAGTTGCTGCTCTTCATGATCACTAAAAGCAAGCACCTTGGAAAGCACACATAGTGGAACATGGTACAAATGCAGAGCTCATCCACAAAAGGGTCTTCAAGAAAACTAATTATATCTAAATCATTGTAATTAATATTTTTGTAAGCTTTCTTAATTCTAAAATCCTATTCGTTCTGTTTAAATCATTCCCTTTTCTCTTTTTAAAGATTTGATCAAGTAATCTTAGATAATAACAAGTTTCTTGCATTATAGATTGTTTCTTGTTTTTTTTTTTCAAGTTTCATCAGAAAGGAGCAATCATATAGGAATGGTTATTACCATAGGTTTAAGAAAAAGCAGCAAAGAAATGTTGTAGTGTTGGTGAGAAACACTCTTAGATTTACAAGGGCAGAGAGTAGGACGTCATAAAATCTGGAAAAAGCACCTGAAAGAAGCAGCTTCCCAGTAGGAGCCATGATTTTTAGAGACAGGAGAAGACATTCTTCACTTATAAAAGTGGATGTAGGAATGATCAGCATCTTGACAGAGCAAGTAAATGGGGAAAACTCTCCACAGAGGGCAGAAGAATCTACTAATGATAGAAAAGAGAGTGTACTCCCCCAAAGGTCCCTGAAAGACTTAAGACGTGGGGAAGATCCTAGATGGAAGCATTTACAGAGGGCTGCCAGATCTGGTTAAAAAACTATGAGAGGGCTGGGTAATATTTTAAGTTCCCAGAATTGAGTGTTATCTATCTCCGTATTCAAATGGCTTACCAAGTGCCTTGATAGATGAGAAAGACAATAAAAACACTGTGATGACTAGTTGCTAAGCAAATTACCCTTGCTCTACAGTGTATGGGCTGAAAGGTGCACCTAGAAAGCTATTTTCTTCAGAATTTGACACAGATTGGCTTCCAAGGTTTTGTGATTTTCTAATAATTAGAACTTCTTGATGGATGAAGAAAATGTGGTACTTGTACAAAATGAAGTATAATTCAGCCATAAAATCAATGTAAGTCTATGATTTGTGACTACCAGAATTAAACTGGAGATTATTATGTTATGCAAGATAAGTCAGGCAGAGAAATACAAGTACTTCGTGATCTCACTCATACATGTAGAGATGTTAGCCTCATGGGAATTGACAGTAAGAAGGTGGTGACTAGAGGATGGGGAGAGTTCAATCAGTGGGTACTAAGTTACAGGTAGAGAGGAGTAAGACATTCTGGTGAGCTATTGGATAGGACAGTAACTAGATAATCATGATGTACTGTACATTTCAAAAGCATAAAGAAAGGATTTCCAATGTTTTCACCATGAAGAAATGATTCATGTTTGAGGAGATGAATATGTTTAACATCATTTAAACATTACACAATGTGTTCATGTATCAAAATGGCCTGGTAATAAATGTGTAAATTTTTTTGTCTTTACATACCTGTTAAACATAATGATTATTTTTTTAAATAATTAAAATGGTATGTTGAATATGTTAAAACATTTTTGGATTGGGGTCTTCCTCCAACTTCAGGCAAAATTTTCTTTTTAAATGCAGATTCCTAAGCCCTAACCTAGACCTACTAAACAAAAATCTAGGCATTTTAAATTTTATATCCTCTCTTTGCCCTCCAGGGTAATTCTTAAACACAATAAAATTTATAAACAAATCTCTTGCAATTTTAAAATAAATCCAATCACTTAGTATTTAACTCTATAGGTAGTTATAGAATGATACAGGATAAGTATATCTGTGAGAGTTTCACAGAAAAAGAACAGTTGAAGAGAAAGGAGAAAAGATGGAATTAATAGAAAAGAAGGAGTCCATAATCATTCTAATGTTTCATAAACTTGATACCTCATTTTGAGTGAGGGAATATAGGTATTGCAGAAGAGAGGTGGGGAGTTACTAGAAGAAAAACTCAGTATCTAAAAAACTTACAATTTCATTATGTTGTTTAAATATGGCAATAGTGGAACATTCTTGTAACTGGCATTAAGCATCAGAATTAAAACCCATTATCTTCCACTTGTGATAACAGAGCACATGTGACAGTCAAGTAAATAATCAAATCATTTTATTTTCCTATCACTCTATCCATATTTCACATTGATGTCTTTTTATTTATGACATTAGAATCTCTGGCATTATCCAGTTGTGATTTTCTATCTTGGAGTGCCCAGATTCTTGGGAGACTCTATCTGCAACAAGAATCTAAAATGAAATCCAGTTTAATTTACCAGAAGGGTCTTAAAATGATACCCATACTTAGCTGTTTAGCCAGCTAAGCATACTTACTGTCCTTTCTTAAAGTAAGATAACATTAAATGGTAGGTAATTACTTAAAAGTAGAGTTCAGTTGAGTCTGAACTCAAATCTACTTGTATGGAAAAAAATCACATAAATAATTTAATCATAAAATATAAATATAGTTTGATCCACAATCCAGATAAACACAACATAAATCTAAAAACCATTTTTAACTTCTAAAATCTAAAGGAAAAATGGATCAAATGTTAAAAAAATCACAACAGATTATTACAACTGAAAAATTTCAAGCCTTCTTCAGTTGATTCAACCTATTTCGTTTAGACCTTCTCCATTCATTGTGGAAAAACCTTTTCACATCGACTTATAAATCTTGATGTGATATTTTACAATGTGTTCCAAACACCATTTTCTTTTATGGACAGCATAAATCCTCTAGAACAGGGCTATCTGTATCCACAATACACTAATCTGAAAACATTAGAAGCAAATTAGGAGTCTTTGCCATACAAAATTAGACTAATAAACTAATTAACTCACAAATGCTTATGCAGCTTATAACAAATTTAAAGGAGACCAATAAAGTTGTTTATAAGGTTACAATAATTAAAATAACTTCATTAATGTACGCTGTTCATGGATAGGCAGAACTAACATCATCAAAATGGCGATATTACCCAAAGTTCTCTACAGGTTTAATGAGATGCCAATCAAAATCCCAACAGCATTTCTTGTAGAAATAGACAAAGCAATCATGAAATTCATATGGAAAAACAAAAGACCCAGAATAGCAAAAGCAATTCTAAGCAGGAAGTGTGAATCTGGAGGTATAGCGATACCAGAGGTCAAACTGTACTACAAAGCAATAGTAACAAAAACAGTATGGTACTGGTACCAAAACAGGCAGGTGGACCAATGGTACAGAATAGAGGACACAGAGACTAATCCACAAAGTTACCACTATCTTATATTTGATAAAGGGGCTAAAAGCATGCAATGGAGGAAGGATAGCATCTTCAACAAATGGTGCTGGAAAAATTGGAAATCCATATGCAACAAAATGAAATTGAATCCCTTTCTCTCGCCATCCACAAAAATTAACTCAAAATGGATCAGGGAGCTAGATATCAAATCAGAGACACTGCGTCTGATAGAAGAAAAAGTTGGCTATGATCTACATTCTTTTTGAATAAAAGAATATCCTAGGATATTTACCCTTGAGAAACTTGAAGAGACCAACGGTTGTCACTAGGTGAGCCACATGGTCCTGAGGATGTCACTTCCAAAGTATCCAAGATTTGGTGGACATCTGTGCAACATGAGGTATTAGACAAAACCAGTGACTTTCATTTTCTTTTTAAAATTTTGTTCTAATTAGTTATACAAAAGAGTAGAATGTATTTTGACACATTGTACACAAATAGAGCATAACTTCTCTTTCATCTGACCAAACATGGGGCAGAGTCATACAGGTAGTGTAATCATACATGTATCTAGTGTAATAATGCCCATCTCATTCTACCATCTTTCCCATCTCCACTCCCCCTCCAATCCCCTCACCTCACTACCCTTAGCACAATCCAAATTTTCTTCATTTGTCCCTACTGCTGTCCTCCTTCCATTATGGATTAGCATCTGCTTATCAGAGAAAACATTCTGCTTTGGTTTTTTTGGATTTGGCTTATATTGCTTAGCATGAATTTCTCTAGCTCCGTTCATTTACTGCCAAATGCCATAATTTCATTTTTTTAGGTCTGAGTATTATTCCATTGTGTATATGTACCATATTTTCTTTATTCATTCATCTGCTGAAGGGCATCTAGGTTGGTTCCATAGTTTAAATATTATGAATTGACCTTCTATAAACATTGATATGGCTGCATCACTGTAGTATGCTGATTTTAAGTCCTTTGTGTATAAACTGAGGAATGGAACAGCTGGGTCAAATGGTGGCTCCATTCCAAGTTTTCTGAGTAATCTCCATTTTGCTTTCCATAGGGGTTGCACCAATTTTCAGTGCCACCAGCAATATAAGAGTGTACAAATAATGACTTTTTATCTGTTTCAAAGAGTCCTGATGGATACAGAGACAGGCAAGTGGACAGATGAGCTTTACTGTTATTGTTAAATATTTGGAGGTTTTGCATTATATGTCTTTGAAAAGTGATTTCTTCCTAAAAATGTATTCTTGGTAGGGAATAGCCACAGAAAATCCAGAGATCGTGTCAGCAGGATCCTTGTCACAGAGGAATGTGTAGCACATGACATGGGAATTTAGTCAGCATTGAGAAAGCCTTTCACATAGGTAGTTAGAGTCCTTGGATAAGGAGGTTCAAGAGCAAGAAAGAGATCCTTGGTCCTAGAATGATGAAGATGCTGAGAAGACATAGATGTGCACACCTGAGGATAGAGGGACAGGTGTGAAGATAACAACATGGCACTTTAATGTGGATTTAAGGTGAGGAAATGAGTCAAAGTTTTTGTTTCTAACACTGAGTCATATATCAAAATGAACAAGCTTCAAGGGTAAAATATCTTCATAATTTTAAAGGATAGCAATTTAAATATTCAGGTGGTGACTATGTTGGTCTTAGAACCTGCAATGGTGTTAAGCCTATTGCAAGGAAGATAGATGACTTTCCCTCTCAGCAGAAGTAATTCCGAGATAGAAAAGAGCAAAGCATGCAGAAAAACATGACCTTGAGTTTACCTTTGTTTTGCTTGCACTGTGGAAAGGAACACAGTCACTACAAGAGAAAGGAGAAATGTCGGATTTGTGGAAGTTGTGGAGAGAGATTTTTAAATTGGACCTCTGTAATGTTGATTAGGGATAGATACAGCAATGTCAGATCTTCCTTAAAGTAGGAAATTAAGTGGGATTTAGATCCAAATGAACATTGAAAATTTTAATAAGCACTCCTATTTATAGAAACTTAACAGTTATCTGTTGTCACAGTGAATAAATGCATGATATTTGAATGATGAGTAACCCTTATTTCTATACTTATATGAAGAGTTATGGATATTTTGGTGAATTAAGGGTATTCAAAATTTATTAGAAGTTGAAAGGTTATTAAGCGAAAATATTCATTGACACCTTATGTTAAAAAACAAAAGAAGAATGCTCTAGTTGAATTAGAACAGGGAAGGAAGAGGATAAGAAGAATTTTACCCACTCAGCATCTTCTTGCCTATAGGGTCCTGCTGTAGCACAAGGCTTTGAGGGACACGTTTCAAAATCTGGATGGAGGCAGAAAGATAGAAACCTTTGGTTCAATGTCATTGAATTATTTCAAAGCAGGAATTAGATCTCTTTAGTTATTTAATGACCTACATATTTAAAACAGTGTTCTGAATACATTTTAGAGGTATTAATTGAGATGAATAATTGTAGAATAAAAGAATGAACTGCAAAAATACAATGAGAGTATGAAGCTAGTTGATAAATTTTGTCACTAAAATTCATTTAATTTGGCATTGCAGAAACTTGTTACTATGAGCTTTTCAAAGCTTCTCTTCTATAACAACAATAAAAAATATTATTTTTTCAGAATGTGCTTGCATCATTAATATTCCCTCTGGGAAAATAATGGTGTCTCCAAATTGGTACTCAAAACAGAAGTGGAAAGCTTTAGAAACTCAGATGGTTTCTACCAAGCCTTTGAGGATGTGTTTTCATTAGTGAGATGTCCCTCATAACTCATGATCAAATGTATCAGGGAAGTATTAAGTAATGTTTACTTCATTCGTTTAAGACTTTTTGTCTTTTATCTTTATATCAGTGTTATTATTGTTCTCATTTATATAGATAAATGTATGAGTCATAAATATTTTGTAGTTCTAATCTCAGATATAGAGTCTCAGAAATTCTCCTAGAGAATCAATTTATATTCCACCAAAGTATTTTGGTATTCTATTTAACACAAAATGTTTTGTATGACTAAAATATCCAAATACTTTATTTTCACAATGCTACACATACTACTTGAAGAAAAACTGGTTGACTGTTAGTTCAGGTTTCAAAGATTTGATCCAACTTTTCTTTTCATGCAATTAAAGAATTCTTGAAAACAACTAACAGAAGTCAATCCTAGGATTTTTTTCTCTGACTTGACTGTAAGTACTATAATCGCACACTAATTGCTTATTTTAGTGTAATATAAGTCAATAGGATTTCAGAAGGCAGGCAAAAACCCATAGGCACTTATAAATGTCCTGTGACTTAAATAGATAAATAGCCTGCATTCTCATCATTTATTTGACATTTCATTAATAGTACAGATTTTGTGATTCATACTGTTTGAAAACATTATTTCTGATCCTGAGTCATTTAAAGGGACATTTTTTTCCATGTAATTACTTCCAAGGCCTGAACAGTACCAAAATCAACATTCTGTATTCTTTGAAAATTTAAATTTATAAGAAGAATTTCCTCCCATTAAAGTAAAATATCTGGGGATGGGGCTGTAGCCAAGTGATAGAGTACTTGGCTAGCATTCCTGAAGCCCTGGGGTTGGCAAATAAAAGAAAACAGAAAGAGAGAGAGAGAGAGAGAGAAAGAGAGAGAGAGAGAGAGAGAGAGAGAGAGAGAGAGAGATATCCATATTTTAATTTTTTATATCACTAGAATATACAATCATTTAAATTTAATGCTTCTGGAATAATCACCTACATAAACTTTGAAGTAAGATTAATGTACGTGATATTACTGTCAACCATAAATATATGGAATTTTGAGGCTCAAAGAAGCAGCAAAGAAATATTGAAAAATATTTGACATAGATGACTTAGAAATGAGTATATAAAAGGTTAAGAAGACTAGGTAAAAGGTGACAAAATTTTCATCTAACTCAGAAGAATTTCAGAATAGCATTCATTAAAATAATCAGATTAAACAAGGATTGCCAATGTCTTGGCTGGGCACAAGATCACGAGCCACCACACAGCTTTGTCGATTCAAACAGCAATTCTTTATTCCCGAACTCACACCGGCCTCTACACACGTTCTGGGGAAATCCCAGTTCTGCTGCCGCCCAATTCACCTACTCCACGAGGCTTTTTTCCAAAATACTTTCTGAATCTCACGAGAACTCAATGGGAGCTCAGGTAGCAGGAACGCCCTATTTCCAGCAGCAATAATCTTCAACCTCCAACTTCCCTAAAACCCATATTGTCTTAAACCGGGAACGCCCTAAACCCAAGGACCGGGATACTTCCTCAAACCTGATCAGCTCTAAACCTGGATCCGCCCTGGTCCTTGAGCAAGGTCACCTTACATGCAATGTCAACAGCGAAATTCCAAGGCAAGTCCATTTAACATGGGGTACGCTGGCAAGGAAATTTTGATGAGTCATTCCTACTTGGCAATGGCCCTCAGCAAAGGATAATTGTATAAATAAGTGACTGAATAAAATACATTGCTTAACTGAGGCATGTTATGAAAGTTTTATCTGAGTTCTAAAGACTGGAAATAAACTAGGTAGATTATTTAGCTTTTTTCACTATTTTTTTTACTAGTTTTACTTAAAGGCAGATAATATAAAAACATATTAAATATTTGCTATGCGTTGATTTTTCTTAAATGATATTATCACGATATAATTTAGAAATAATAAGTATACCTGATTTAAATGTACACTATCCAGAGTTTTAGCTTTTATGCTAAATTGATAAAACTATTTTTTATAACAGAAATTTTCCTTAATCCCTTTTGAAATCAACCACCACCCTTATTCCTGGCTCCAGGCAACTATTGTCCTGCTTTCTACCACTCTGTCCTGGCTTCCTTTACTCTAAACTTTCACATAAATGGCCTCATGTTGATTGTGCTCTTTGTTATGTTGTTATCAACAGTGTTTTTGTGTTTCATCCATGTTGTGTGACTAATTTTTTATTATAAATCATGATTATGTTTTCTGAATATAACAGTTTCTTCATTCATTCACTATTTATTTTCCCTATAAATTTTTGGAAGTTTCATAGTTTTAGTTTTTTTATATTTTACAAACATGTCCATTTTAAATTATTTTGTTGTGTTTTTTATTATATATAAGAAATAGGGTTCATTTTTTTTCCATGTGCATTTACAATTATTCTGGCATTATTTGATGAAAAGACTTTCTTGTATTCATTAGGTTAATTTAACCTCTGACAAAAATCAATCATTTTGTGTGGCTTGATTTAAGACCTGTTATTTCATATTAAATTTATTGTTCCAAAAATACTGCATTGTTATGATTACTGAAGTTCTTGAAATCAAGTTAAGTTCCTCAAACTCATAGTTTTTCAAAATTGTTTTACTATATGCCATTTGAATTGTTTTGTGAACTTTGAATCAGCTTATCAAGCTCTATAAAAACAGGCTGCTGAAATTTTAATTAGAATTTTTTTTTTCAATCTATAGAAAAATTTAGAGATAATCAATGTTGCAAAAACATTTGAGTTTTATAATTCATGAACATGGTACATCTCTCTCTTTATTTGGATCTTCCTTCTTTTCTGCCAATACTTAATGATTTTAAGTGCATAATATTAAATATTCATTAATATGCTATTCAAAGAAATAATTTATATATTTATTGAAATAAAATACATTCAACGAACTTTTACAGAGCTAGGTACAAGTCATTGAAATTCATATAGAAGAAAAATGCAAGACAGTGAGCTTACCAAGCATTAAAACATGTTAAAAAGCACCAGTATTTGAATTAGTGTGTTACTAGGTATGTAATGGGAAAGACAAGTATATAGAACAGAAAGTCAAGAAATAAACTGAAGTAAAAACGAAAATTGAACACACTGTAAAGTTATATAGCAAGTCATTAGTGTAAAGAGGAACTTTTAAATAAATTGTCCTGACACAATTGGATGTCTCCTATAAAAATTAAGTTTTCATCTATTCCTTACTGTACATTTAAGATTAAATTTCAAATGGAGGAGTGATCCAGTGCAGATAATAAAACTTGTAAGTACTTGAAAATATAAAAGAATTCCTTCATACTCCAGGTATGGAGAAAGCTTTCTAAGCCTCCTCAGGAACTGATAAAATAAAGAAAATTTTTGATAAAGTTAACAACAAAAACCTTGCATAGCAGAAATGAAAGCAATAAGTACAGTCTCAATTTTACTGTTTAGTGTTGTTCACTTACCTTCTATTGCATACTAAATGCTAATGCTCCTATAGATAAAGAACTCAAGAATATAGAGAAAATTGGCAAAATGATCATGAATAATTGTTTTGTCAAAAATAATTAAAAAATACTAAATGCTTTTAAAAACTTAAAAACATACCCAACTTTATTTATAATAAGAGGAGTGTAAAATAAAACTGTATTTTTCATTGATTCTCAGCTATCACATTGGCAAAAGTTAAAACAAGTAAGTCTATGGATAAACAGAATTTCTCTCATTACTTTGGGGAATGTTTTTTAAAATATTTATCACATACAATTTAATATTATATACCAAAATTACAAGTTCATGCTTTTTAACCCAGTAATCCAACTTCTAGAAATGCATTCTGAAGAACATGTTTCCAACAATATGTATAGATTAATATGCATGTGTTATCCATCATAGCATTGTGCATAATTGCAAAATGTCAGAATTCATCTAAATGCCCTTGCACAGGAAATTGGATGAACACGGTACATGCACATGATGGAGTACTGCAGCTGCAAAAAATAAGAGGGATATGGAAAAAAAAAATGTTCAGGAATCACTACTCCTGAATAATTCGTATACCTTTGTTTGGAATGTGAGTCACTCTGGGAAGAAAATAAACATCAGAAATATTAAACCAAAAAAACTCTATTATACCCTAAGATATTGAGATCAAGTATTGCCCAAATGACAGTAGAAAAGCTTTTGAAGATAAAATAAAATGAATCTCTCTCTCTTTCTCTCTCTTTTGTGGTGTGTGTGTGTGTGTGTGTGTGTGTGTGTGTGTGTGTGTCTACGTGTGTGTCCCTTTTATTATGAAGAAGTTATTTTGGTCTAATGAATGATACAATATCCCATAGCTGACCTGAGACATGATAGATGTATGCAGGGCCCTTCTTCCTTTCCCCTATAATTCCAATATCTTACATTTTTAAAGCACTTTATAGTCTAAGATCCTTGGCACATATCATCTTATTCAATCCATTTTATTTTAAGTTACTTTAGTACATTGAACTTTTACATGAGAAGCCACCCTGCTCCAACTTTACTGGCTATCCCCATCCCACACCAATCACAAACACAACTAATTAATTCTTTGCTTCTATCACTGATCGTGAGTATAATGGCAGACTAGATGGTAAATTTTGTATTTTTTATATGGTACTATACTTAGGTAGAGTATACTACACTATACTTTAGTGTAGTAACCTAAATATTGTATACTTAGTCAGTATTATAGTTCATGTACCATGGTGTGATTGCAAGAGTTGATTTTCTTTTGAGAAGAAAGTATGTATCCCAATAAATATTGTTTAATGTTTCTCACTTACCTTCTCTTGTGTACTGAATTTCCTCAGCCCCTGGTCTAGTAATTTCTGTATTTACACATTACTTTTGTTATTTACTTTCTAAAACTTTTTTCTTGATACAAGTTTTAATTTTTCCAGGATTTCTTCTCCCTGATGTTCTCCATGACCTGAATTACTCCTTCCTAGCAGACAGATGTATGGTGTGAAAATGAGATATTGAAATTCCAGCTAGAGCTCATGTTTGGAAATTTTGAAGAGGAGACTCTTTTGATTACAAATATTATAGAATGTCACAAGTGAATTTTATGAGAACCTATATACTGTCCACAAAGCTGGACAAGATTCTAGATAGCCATGGATGAAAAAAATCTTCCCTTGCAGGGGTATTTATGTAGTCTAATTTCTATGTTTCTGTTTACATGCAGCAGAAAAGACTTCAAAGTTCATTAAATATTAGATAGCCACATGATCAAAATTGCTGGAAGGTTTGTGGTTTAAATCAAATATTAAATAAGCAAATGAAAATATCAGAAAAAAATATGAAAGAAAATAAAGGTGGAAGTGCAGGGCACACACACTTACTTTAAGGCAGAGATGCAATAATATTTAAGCTCCTACATGTATTAGAATTCAGCAGGGAAATAAAAATAACAGGGCACATACAGAGATAGATAAGAAGAGATTATTATAGATAAGATTATTATAGATAAGAGATTATTAAAAGTATTAACTCAGCAATTCTGGAGGCTCAGAAGTCTCAGGGTATGCCATCTGCAAGCTGGAGAACCAGGAAAGCTAGTGGCATAATTCAGCCTGAGTCTGAAGGACTGAGCAATAATGGGGCCGGGAGAGGGGAGGGAGGGGAGCAGTGAAGAATGTCCCAGAGTCCACAGGTCCATGTACTGGGAGGCCAGAAGCAGTTGAAAGTCCCAGTTCAAGAAGAGAAAGGGAAGGGCAGGGAGAGGAAAGAGAAATAATTAGCTCTTCTGCTTTTTTGCTGTTCTTAGGTCTTCTGTAAATAGGAAGATGTCCACTCACCCAAGAGGGAGGATGTTCTCTACTTAGTTACTGATAGAAACACTAATCTTTTCCAGAAACATGACTGTCATTTGAGTGTGTCCCTTGGATAATTAATTCAGGCATTGCCAATGAGACAGAGTCGGGAAGTGGGTCCCTTTGAGAAGTGATTAGGCTGTGAGGGTTCCTGCCTCATGAGTGGAATTAAGGCCTTTATTAAAGGGGCTCCATGCAGCCCTTGTCCAACGTGCTATTGCACTTTGCTGCCACATGAGGACATGATGGTTAGTCACTCCTGAGGCTGTAGCCAAGATAACCAAGTCAGCTGGTGACTTGATCTTGGACTTTTCAGCATTCAGAACACTAAGCAATATTTATTTTTTTACTTTTATAAATTTCCCAGTCTGTGGTATTTTTTAATATTTATTTTTCTTAGTTGTAGTTTGACACAATACATTTTATTTTATTTATTTATTTTTATGTGGTGCTGAGGATCAAACCCGGGGCCTTGCATGTGCTAGGTGAGTGTTCTACTGCTGAGCCACAATCCCAGCCCCCAGTCTGTGGTATTATGTTACAGCAACACACACTGAATAAGACAAATCCGCTCATAGACATTCTTAGACATAATCTCACTCTGGACATTCTCAGAAATAGATATTCTACCTGGTATCTAGATATCCATTAGCCTAGTCAAGCTGACACGTGTAATTAACCATCACATTCCATGTCAGCTTAACAGGATAATTTGCTACATCAAAGTAATGGAGTTTTCATGTGTTCATGGTAAATAATCCTAATATTTATTGAGCACCTATAAAGTCCCAGAACTGTATTTGATACTTTGAAAGAAAAAAAAATCATCACATACAATTATGGGCAATGTGTTTGTTCTAAAAGAGTTCAGAGAAGTTATTATTTAAATTGAAGTGAAAGTAACAAATGATGAAGAATTATTTAGAGAATATAAAGCATTGTTGACCTTTCAAAGAAAAATATTAAGCTTCTTTTTTTAAAAAAAATACAGAAGGGCCATCATGCACAAAAAGGATTAGTTTCGCATGTTGGCTGTGATGATAATAAAATTAGTAATGTCACAATTGTTGATGTGTTTTTATCTATATTAGGAGGGTAATTTAGTTTCAGGGCCAAAAAAAAAAAAGTTAAAAAGCTTAACCTGAACAATTGTTTGGTATGTGCACTGTAAGCAGTTTGCAGTATATTCAAGTTGGGGATAGGGTAGGATAAGTTCATATTTGAGAATGTGATGTTCTCCCGGAGGCTAAGAATTGAGTTGATATAGTGAAATGTGTAAATATAAAACAACTGAAGAAACCTGTCACATTGTATAGTGGTACTTTTAAAATATACAGGATAAAGTTTCTAAAATTTTAATGAGAAAAAGGCAATTGAATTTTCCTGCTTTTCAATGCTCACTGTGGAGGGAAGGGTATTGACAAAATACCCTTAAGCTAAGCTCAGGAGCAGACAGCCACACAACTACTCCTTCTGCTCCCATAAGACTAGCCAGAGAGTGAGAGAACACTATGGGGCTGTGCCCATGGAGAGAAGTGATGAGCTTGCTGATGAGGAGTATCCAGCATTTCTCCTACATTTTGTTAATTTTTTACACTCTAAGTCTCTCTTAGGTGAGAAAAAGCCAGAAATATCATGTACTCAAACTCTCTTAAAATGAAAACATAGATGTATGACTTCAGTTTTCAAATACGAAATTCTCAGATTCAGAAATATTTGTTTGGGTGATACTCATAATCTTCGGAAACATTTGGTGGCAGAGACCTGTGTAGGCTCTCTCTCTCATCCAGTGAGGAGGTCCACAGAACCGGATATAGGAGACTGTGGCTGCGGAGTCACTAATCAAGACCTCGAGAGACCAAGCAGGAAGCAGGTCTGATTTACTGCACAGTTACCATGTATATATATTCAGGCAATAGCTAAGCAGATTATAGGCAGCCACCAATGCAATTTCTGGCCAACTGTCCTTGCAGCAACCAATGGAGGAGCGGGCCATGGAGCAAGCACAAGGACTGCAACACACGGCCTCACACCCAGGACTGAGCCTAAGGGGTAAGTGGTTTGCCACTCATGCCTAGCACAGGGGAGTGGTTTGCCACTCTCCCTTAACGTATGCCATGTATGCAGTACTCCATGCACTTGTCCCCACAAAAGCTGTGGCCTATTTTAGCGGTAGTGGAAAACAGGAAAGATGACGGTGCCCATGGGTGAAGCCCATCTTGATGTGATTGTGCATATGATCCACCACCAGACTTTGGCTCCCAGAATCATAGAAATTTGGCAACCTCTTTAGTAGGAATCTTCTTTCCAAGATACAACTTTTGCAGGCAGCACTAACAAACAGACCATGGGTCTGGATTCAGAGATATATCTCTTATTAGTATTATATCTATATCACCTTTGGTTAGTTATATGTTTCTGCCACAAGCTCTGAGAACACACATAGAGGAAACAAGAAAAGGGGTATCTTATAGATATGGTTAAGATCATGGTCCACAACCACATGTAAATACCAACTTCTATGCTACGTTCTAGTGACAAAAGAGATGAACCTAAAATAGGAACAGATCACCGCCTTCCAGTGATCTAAAATGGTGCTTAGAGAACAAAAAGTAGCAGCCAAAGAAAGAAATAATATAACACTTCTACCCCTCACCACATCCCTCACACTGCCTTCACCAGATGTCTGTCAGTGTCGCCTAAATAAAGACTCTCTTTTCCAATATTATAGTTCATTTTTCCTCCACCAAAGCAACTCTCTTTTCCAGAGAGCTGGATATGAATTGTAAGCTGTGCCTTGTCTTCTGTTTCCCCGCTTTGGCCTCATCTTGTACGCTGCTCTTGGCTACACACTAGCCACATCCAAGTAGCCCTTTACAGGACCCATACCTCCTGAAGTACGGCTCTGCTGCTGTTTTCTAAAGGACACCAGATCATATTCTTGGCTTATTGGTCCAAGTAATGTTTCCAGTCATTCATTGAGGCTTTGCAAATACATGCATGTGTTTGACTCTCAACAATGGTTAGTTTAGTATTATTCTTTATGCTTTTTTGAAAATAGTTGACAGTGATGATTAACAATAAATTATGCCCAGAATATTCTTAATGAGAGTAGGATGTATTTACCCCATATAACTCAAGGAATAGTGCCAGCTGTGGATGGTAGAGTTGTGGAGATGGTTACTGGAGATAATTGTTGATATTAGAACTGCAATTCATTTAAAGATCCAAACCTGAGGAAACTTCTGGCAGATAAATAATCTGCTTTATCATTGGTATTGGCTTATGTCTCCTGGCTTTACACCTGTAGTATAGATTGAAAGCTACCTCTAGTTCTTGGGAATTACAGAAATAACCAATTTGGATGTCATTAAAGTAGATAAAATGCCCAGGTGATTGTAAAGAACACAAATACACAGTGAAAGAAAGGTTTGTATGTCCAAAAATGGGTGCTATAAAATGTATTTATGACATCTTTCCCAATAATAATGAAAAGATAGTTTGCAAAATACACAATTGAGAGATTCATTTGAATTTTTTCATCATGCATTTTCCCCCTCCGTGGCATTCTTTATCAAGGAAGCTGAGTTGAGAGACAAAGTATGTTCACATACTTATCTATATAGTATATACATAGCTTTGTCAGGTAAGCATTATGTTAATATTCTCATTTTATGAAAAAAGATTTGATTCTCTCATCGATTAATTATCCTGATGAATAGAAAAAAAAATTAGGTTGTAATGAACAGTGATTCAGAAGTCTGTCTCTGACTCCAAATCTGCAGTCATTCCTCTCTGTGCACAGTTTTAGTAAAATCACATTAAATTCCATGAAGGACTTGTAAGAAATAATAATGATGTCTGGAAAATTTTCATGCATTTTAAATAGAAATAACCTCTTAGAACCCTACGGCATACAGAAATTTGCATTTTCAAAGAAAATTATTTTTGTTTCCTATGAATTGATTGCCAACTGATCCATAAATTTCAAAATAAAACATGAAATTAAAGCACTCAAAACGAGTGCCTGGAATTTACATCATTTCCCTCATGGAATTAAAGTGAAAGCACTTGGTAATTTTGCTTGGTCTAAGGGCCTTAGGAAAATTGACTTTCAGTGTTGATGAAATAATATTTTAAATGACAAACATTGGCAGGAAGACAATTTACTCTGTTGATAACATTGAGGAAGGCATTTTCAGCTTCAGATTTAGTCAGAAATCTCTGGAAGGATGCAATTTACAAAATGATTGCTCTGTGACTTTGCAAAATGACATTAACCTCTGATGACTCCGAATGCCAACATCTTAGACAATAATTCCCATGGTTTAAAAAGTCACAATAGAATTGAATGTCAATTGTACACTGGATTAAATGAAGGAAAGCTTGCTTTAAAATTCTAAATTCTATCGAAAAATAATAAAACTCCTAGAAAAGTACTCATGCTCAGGAAAATGTACCATATGTCCTCTAAAACACAGGCTAAAACAAGTACATTAAGAAAGCAATTCAAATGCTATCCTGTGGTGCCGAATTATGAGTTCACATATGGCATTCCTCACCTGTAACATTTTTATTTTACTTGGTTTCTTTCATAAAATTAAGGTATTTAGTTATTGTTTTGGTGGTTTACACAAGATAACAAGGACAATAAAAATGTAATAATGCTTTCACAAATAAGTATTAGTTATGTTCAAGTTCAGTGTTTGATCAGATCAGTTTTATAAACATATAATCTCTAAAAACCTATTTTTTGCCTTTGTTAAAATATTAAGCAGATTAATAGAAGTAAACAAATTGTAGGAGAAATAATGAAGTAAGAAAATAATAACTAGCATCATGTCTCTATAGTATATGTGGTTATAGAATAATTTTCCATTGATAACCACACATTTATTTATAATTATTGTTTGTTTTTGGGGGCAAAATATTAAATAGGGTTTTGAAGGTCATATTGAAATTAAGTAATGTAGTACATTGGTTAAATTTGTGGACTATAAAATGAGGAATAAATAGCAAATACTGGTTCTTACTTATACCATTAGAATGCCCACAAACTATTTAACTTTCATCATGAAAATTGATATTTCTTCACTTTTTTAGAATATCTTGTGTCAAGAAACAACCAAAGGGCTTATTGTTTAGTGTAGATTGGATTCGTGTCCAGAAATGTCAGTGAGAAGATGAGAAGACAGTTGCCAAATATGTTTAGGACTGAGAAAATTTACACCCCTCCCAGCCACACACACACACATACCGGGAATAAAGTAACTTTGACAGTGGACTGTAGGGAATTCTCAGCCTTTTTTCCTTGAAAAGATGTTCAGTGTCTACAAAAAGAATATATCTAACACAAGTAAAAAAAAAAAAAAAAAAAAACTAATGAAGCTAGGGAACAAGTCAGTTTTCACAAAGTGCAAAAAGATTTTGCACTTGAATGTCTAGAGCAACTTGAGAAATCATCCAGGGAAGATATGTTGGTGTCAAGCACAACTCAGATAAAAGATGAGATTAGCTTGAATTGATTGCATTTTCAATGTTGTAGAATGTATCTTTCCTGGTAAATAATCCAGTTCAAAAAGATTTATTCAAGAAACACTAATGAATAAAACTAGAATTGTGTCTTATTACTTTTGATCACGACTATCCAAATTTAGAATAAAGTACTATGAGAGACAGAGTTGTTTTACCAGGATGTAGTTGCTAATCTAAAATCTATAAAGAAAAGAGTGCATGAAAAAAAAAAAAGCTTTAGACACTTAATACATATTTGCATCCATCAACATGGAATTGCGCTTAACTTGATAATGATATACTCCAACAGTCTAAGAAATAATTTTAGGCTTTGTTGAGATATAATTTGACATAAATAAACTGCCAAAGTTGAATAGTGCAATTTGGTAAGTTTTTATGTAGGTATGCCCATGAAATTTTCATCAAAATTAAAATGATAGACCATGTTCATCATCCACTGATAGCTTCCTCATACCTACTTATAATCCCTCTTTCTCCACAGGCCTCTACTCTACATCCTGTGCTTCTTGTCACTAGATTGGCTTGTATGTTTTGGAATTTTCTACAAATATATCTGATTACATATTATTTTAATTGGCTTTTTAAAATCAGGATAACTTTTAGAATCATCCATATTTTTCATTCTTTCATTATTGATGAGCATTTTTCCATTGTATTATCCTAACAATTTTTTAAACATTCTCCTGCTGATAGCCATTTGGGATGCTTCAAGTTTGGGGCAAAACAAACAAACAAACAAACAAACAAAAAACTGTATGAGATAGTAAGAACAAGGTTAAAAAAGAAAAAAAAAAAACACCTTCAGTATGAGGTTTTGTGTTAATCTGGCAGGGAGTTTGACTGTGTTTAATGGTTGTTCTAATTACAGTTGCCTCAAGATTCAAACTCTATTGGTATCTTTTTTTTTCCCACTGGAACAGGGCAGTGAATCCAGGGACACTCAACTACTGAACCACATCTCCAGCCCTTTTTTGTATTTTATTTAGAGACAGGGTCTTGCCGAGTTACGTAGGGCCTTGCTAAATTGCTGAGGCTGGCTTTGAACTCACCATCATCCTGCCTTAGTCTCCTGAGTTGTTGGGATTACAGTCATGTGACACCATGCCTGGCCATTTTTGGTACCATTTTTTTTTTTTTTTACTATTTTCCTGCTATCAGTTTTCCTTGAGAACTCCTTCTTAATCAGAGCCCATTGTATGTGACTGTTCATATTGTATTATAATGTTTTTTCCTAGAATGATATTGATGTAGTGGTAAAATGTGAAAGGAGGAAAATCTTCTTCTAAGTTTATGATTAAAATCTCAGCTGTTATGGTCCTGTGCCCTAGACTGGCACCTTTGTAAATACCTTCTAGCTTCCTTAGGTGACAGATGCAATAGAGGGGTTTGACATTGCATAGTCATCTTCCCCAAAGGTCTAATAAGCTTCTGGCAAAGCCTTCTCCCCTGAAAAACATGCATCTGTTATGGAAAATTCTTTAGTCATATGCCAAAATTATTTTTTCCTACCCCAATCTTGCACAGGAAGCATGAAGATTTTTCTCACCATTCCATGCTGAGAATCTCTGGACTTTCTACACATAAAAGCTTTTATTATTTGCCTCATCTAATAGTACAGTCCAAGGAGTTTGTCAGTCTCACACTAATCTATATTCAGCCTCTAGAAATTCTTCCAAATTGTCATTTAAGTGTTCCAGTTTTTGGCTCCAGTGGCTTTTGGTGAAGGTAGTTGATTTCAGCCATATTTCTCTGTACTCACCTGTCTCTTCCAGTTGGGCAGTGGCAGTTTGCCCCATGACTTCAGTTCTCTAGGGTTCTAAGAAAAGTTGTTGTGTTTCAGTGTAGTTAGTATTTTTCTTGTTCTGAGTGTGGAGCTGACAACTTACAAACCCTTACATATCAAAGCTGTAACCAGAAGTCTGTTTAACTTCTCAGAAATTGCCAAAGTATTACAAAAGTGGTTGTAATATCTTATATTTTCATCAACCAGTATCTAAGATTACACTTACTCTGTATGGCATAGGAATAAATGGAATGACCAATGTTTTTTTTTTTTTTTTTTTTTTTTTTTTAATTTTAGACATTCTAATAGGTGTATAATAGAATAGTGTCTTATAGTTTACAGTTATTTAATATTTCCCTTTTCAATAATTTTCTTGGACTTATCCTACCATGTAAGTTATATTCCTTAATACTTTAGTATAGACTACATTGAAATACCATTAACTAGTGATCCATAGAATATTTGAGATATTATTGGACCCTTTATTAGTTTGACCTTTGTTGCTTTTTTTTCCACCCCAAATAAATGTCATTTCCCCAGTAATATTCTGAGTTCCTCGAGAAAAGTATTATTATATTTTTCTTTTTGCCAGTCCTCTCTATAACATAAGCCAAAAATAAACTAGTGCTTATTTAATAAATACTGCATATAAGTATTTGAATGGAATATGTTCTAGATTGTAATTAAGAAATCTTGGGCTGGGGATGTGGCTCAAGCGGTAGCGCGCTCGCCTGGCATGCGTGCGGCCCGGGTTCGATCCTCAGCACCACATACCAACCAAGATGTTGTGTCCGCGGAGAACTAAAAAATAAATATTAAAAATTCTTTCTCTCTCTCTCTCTCTCTCTCCTCTCTCACTCTCTCTTTAAAAAAAAAAAAAGAAATCTTGTTTTTCTTCTTTAGGAGAAAATGCTATACCACCAGCAAAAGCAAATTCTGTCGTAGTGAGCATTCTTTAAACTTGAAAGGAATAATTAATAGAGTGTTATTATTGTGATTCCTACATATCTTTATTTTGTTAATCTGTGGCTAAGCAATAATAATGTCAGTTTGACTGAGTTGGTAGAATAGGAACATTAGAAACTTTTAGGACTTAGTTAGAAAAAGAAATTAAGAGGGAGGCATACCAATTCACCCCTGTATTCTGTAAAGTCTTATTCATGATTTTAACTAAGCAGAGGTCATCCTGTTTGGAACAAATGCCTTACGGCATTCATAAAATACATTTTAAAAATCATAAAGCTAGGCTAACAGAAATATATTCACTGTTTTATTTATACTTGCTTTCAGTGTAATGATTGAAATAATAAAACCATTGGTAAGATTACTTTTGGAAATACATGCAATAAGTTTTCTTTTAATCTAAATTGATTACACTTATACAGAGAAATTGAAAAACAAATTGATAAAAGGTATAATAATGGTAGTCTTCATTTTTTCCTTCACTCCAAAAATGAAGTGAGATAATAAACTTACAAGATTTGTTGAATTAACTCTATAATAAGTCCGATATTTTTAAGAATAAAAATGCTATGCTTTATCAGTGGAATGTTCAGTATTATATTTTTCAAAGTCTCAAGAAAAGTTTGATAATCATCATATAACACATTTCTCTGAAATAATAACAAGCAATAGTTAACCAATATTGAATATTCATCATGTGCCAGGCACTGTGTAAATATATATGTTTATATGTTATATATAATATACATTTATAATTATATATTTATATAATTATATATATATATTCTTAATTGTGAAACAAGCATATGAAATAACAACTATTACTGTCTCACTTTTATAGAAAACTCCCTGAAATGCACAGAAAATAAATAACTTGCTCCTGGTTTCACAAAGTGGCAATAAAGAATTCTCATTCAAATTTATACACTTAGTAACTGAATTGGCCAAGAATATATTTGAATATGTGGAATATGTGTGATATCCCGAAATCAGGGCCAAACACACAACTGTATCCTGTTATTGGTACATGCAACTCTGTCTCTGTCTTCCCCTGGACATTCTTCTTGCCTTAGCCATGTTTGCAACTGAAGCTATGGACAGGAGCCCTCAACAACCTCATTTTCTATTTAAATGGTCTAATGACTTGGAGAATATACCATGCTATTCCTTCCTCCTGAGCTTAAAGATAGAGGACATGCAGATATACTCCTTATTGTATAATTGTCTTCTATCTTCTCTATAATCAAAACAAAAGATGAAAACAGACCACAGTTCCAACATACTCCAAACCTACTGCCTATATCACATAATCAAAAATTACATACAGATTTTCCCCAAAATGCTCAAATAGTAAACACAAAACATAAGTTTTACATCTTTGTCAGCTTGATTCTGTGAAATTAAACCCATCCACAATAGACACATTAGCATAAACAGTTCTTCTTGCCTGAGGGTGGAGAGGTAATATATAATGGACAGTCACTAATAAAAGTCAAAATACTTTCTCCTGTATGATTTATAAACTATGATGCACTTGCCTTAAAGGGAAGTTTTTCTCCATTTGAAGTCTCCCAGACTGTGATCTGTGTGAAAATAAACTTAAATTTTTCTTTATCTGATTGGATTTTAAATATCAGGCATAGTCAATGAAAAAAGAGTAAGTACCTTTTCCTTCATATCTAGCTCATTTATACAATCCTGATTGAGCAACATATTGCATTCTTGATTTCATAAGAACAAAGAAATGAACCTATGTATATGGAACACTCTTTAAGGAATATTATGAGGATGTCTGGAAATACTTGAAATTATTGGAAAAGTTAAGGATAATGGAAAATATTTACCTTATAGAAACAAAAAAAGAGAAATTATGTAAACACTATTATAAATAAAAGATACTACATATGATAAAATGAAGGAATCCAGATACTGTTGACTTCAGTGGAGAAACCATATAAAACAGAGGATCATCAATTTCTTAAGTCTTAAAAGTACAATTTAGTGTTTTGAACTGAGTGTTCCATTAAAAAGTTTGAGGTGCTGCAAGAAATCAGACACATACTCAAAAGTTACTCAGCAAGACAAATTTACTTTTACAGAAGTTGTGCTACCAAAAAGTTTGGCAAGTAAGTACAGTGGGAAGGAAGTCTTCCCAGGATTTTTCCTAATGTAGTGCTGTTTCTTGCTCTGATAGGAGGAGTTCAGGGTTACAGTCTACATAATTGACTAATTTGAAAATGAGGAAAACAAGGGGAAGGGCTGTAGTTATGATTGGATCACTTACTATACTACAGGCATTATGATTGGAAGACTGAGGACAAAGGGAGGTATGATGGGGATCTCAAAATGATGACATTTCAACCACGTGGTTTAGATTACAGCAAACACATTTTTGTTACAGATAAGGAAAATCAGACTATAGGTTTAATTTTGACAGAAAAGAGAACATTAATCTTACAATACCTATCTTCAAAAAAATTTTTAGAAGTTAAAAAAAAACAAAGTATTTTCTCTCCAGCACTATGTTAATTCTCTATGATAAAGCACCTTACCACACTAGACAAAGTATAGCGAACACTTTTTTGCATGTTTGGTATTATAAGAAATTGAGTGAAATCATCAGGGTTGTGAAAAGAAAAGAAAAGAAAAAGCTGTGACTTCCCTTGGAGGTCATTTTTAGCCTGTATTAAAATAGTGGCTTCAGAACATAAAAATGGAAAGAAAAAAAATTCAGTACCAGGAAGAAACAATGAACATTAGAAATGTTTTCTGACTCAGCCAAAGTCATGTTTTACTTTGAACTACTTAAAAACAAAAACTCTCACCTACTCTTTTAGCCCATTAGTGTTATATATCTAAGTATACTTTTTCCTTTGCATTAATCCTGCTTTGATTTTATAGAACTTCTGATTCTTTGTCCCAATACCTTTAATCATCTCTGAAAATTTTGCAGCTATTATCTTTTCAACTGTTTTTTCATGTATTTTCTCTCTCCTCTGCTTTTAGCTTTCAACTGTATTTATATTAGAATCTCTCACTATATCACATCTCTTACATTATTTATTGTTTGTAATTTCCATTTATTTTTCTCTCTCTGCTTAGGCCTGGATATTTTTCCTTTCTTGCCTACTTTCCAAATCATTAGTTGTCTTCTTACATGTGCTGAATCTTTTAAACCAATTATTTGAGTTATTAACATCAGCTATTTTAACTTAATTTTTATTTTGAACATTTTCAGGTTTCCAAAGCTCTGCTACTCACTCTTGTCTTTTTATTCCTTGAAAAAATTAACCAAAGGTTTTAAAACCCATATCTCAAAAATGTCTATATATCATTGGCTGTATGTTGTTTTTCTGAGATGATCTATTTCAAATACAATTAATCCCCTAAACACCTGCTTATTTGTTATGATGATATACATAAATATGGAGAAACTATTTGAAACTCCATCTTCGCTCAGAGAGGAATTGCTTTTACTCCTGGAATATCTCAGTATGTCTATCAATACCACAGCAATAAATGAATCAGGAATTTCTTTGATTCAAATACTGGTAACAATCTTAGTGAACACCAGTATAATTTCTGCGACATTTCACTCTTAGACAGTAGTTCTTTGGTCGTTCAGTGGAAATCATGGGTAATTACCAGGACCCTTCCTAGGTGCATAGTCCTATACTCCATTTAAATCTTCAAAACTGTAAATCTATCAAAATCTTTGTAAAAATTCTTAAGTCTCAATTTCCATGTTCATGCCTGACAGATGCATGTATTTTGCTTTTATTTTCCGATTATTTCTCAATATGAAAGATGGTCCAAAATCTCTCATTTCACTAGTGAAAGTGACACTTATAATTTCCCCATATTTAATATTGTTTATGTTTGATATTTTTATCTTATTTGTAATCTATCTTTTCCAAAAGAATAACAACTAATAAAGTCAGGGATTTTGTACTATTTAGTCCATTACTTGAGATTTGTGGTCAGGCTTCTTTTTATTGTTCTTACCCTTATTCTGATGGACAGATTTCAAGCTATGCTCTTTCCCACCCATATTGAAGGCAAATGTCCCTATGTACTTGTTTTGACCAATAAAAAGTGAACCTAAATGACATGGTTGATTTCCAGATGGAAATGTTATGGATCTGAATGTCCCACTCCTGGTTCTCTTTTCCTATGACAATTAATAATAAATATTAAATGGTGTTGCTTTGGTTTACAGAGGGGCTACACATACATGGCTCAGGGACTCAACTATAATACATGTTGAAAGACACACAACATGAGCAAATATCAGTCCTTCTTTTAGCTTGTTAATATTTTGAAATTAGTGGTTATCATTGCATAATTATTCCTGACGAGCATATACCCAGTATCTAATAAGGTGCTAGATCATTAAATGGTTTTATAAATTTTGCAGAATGACTGAGTAAATAAACGAAATGATTTCATTTAGCACTTTTTATGAATTATGCAGGGCACTCTGCATTTTACACACATTATTACATAAAATCATCTGAAATATCCTCCAAAATACATATTAATTATATTTTTCCTTAAAAAAAACCTGAAAACAAGTATCTAAGAAAAATTTTTGAATAGCACGGGATATTAGTAGAATATCCAAAATTCAGAACCAGTTCCATTATTTGAAAATGAAAGTGCTATTAAACATTAATCTGTAGCAGAAACTGAAGCTATATTAAGTGCTTTATCAAAAAAAATTATTTTACACTGTTTACAGTATAAAATGTATAAAAGGACATATTTTCCATTGATCATCTCTAAGAGTACATCACAGAAAGCAAGACAACAACACTCCAGTAATTCAAGAAGGAAAGCCCATAAAGTTAAGCACATGGGAGTAGGTACTAGGAAGGACAACACATTTTAGATAAGGAGTCATGGAATTTCTCATCCTGGTGACACACAGGGTCTAGATGTCCTTTAGACCCCTCATAAGAACTATCCTAGCTATCAGTAAGCACATCCAATTTTGGCTTAATAAAATTCGCAAAATAGCATAGAATCCCCTTGCCTTTACCTTTAGCAAAACAATTTTGTAATATAAACTCCAACATTTATCCCTTAAACACTGATAATACCCAAATAGGAGATATATCTTAAATGAGGTTTTGATTTGACCAGAGTTAGACTATTTAAAATATAGGTGTGGAGAGTATTCAATGCAAAGTAAATTTCTGTCAGAATTTATTGGTATATTAATGGCATATTAAAGGCCCAATCTGCTTTAATATTTGTTTTCATAAAAAAGTGCAGATTATTAGAATTATATAGAAGGCTGGTTCTATTTTTATTATTTATTTTTATTATTTCTTTTATTCTAATGAATGTCAATTCTGGTTCAGTTCAAAGCTCTTAAATCTCTGCAGCAAAAAATAAAGTTATTTTAATATCTTTCTAATATTTCTTCAAAAAACTCATAATGTTTCATATTTTCTGTAAGTAAATGGTATTTTTATGATAATTGCCTGAAGTGATATTCATTCTCAAAGGAATCTTGAAAGAAAGAATGTGAAAATACTAAATTCTGTCATCAAAATGTGCTTAAAATAAATTTTTGGCTATACAAGTGCAGAATATTACTATTGGATACTCCTACTCAATTTGTCATTTAGTATCTTTTGGACTATACTGACTTTGAAACTGAAGCCTTCTTTAGATAAAAGGGTGTATTAATGTGTGTGTGCATGAATAGTCATGTGTAAGTGAAAGTTTAACATGTTGAAGTTAAGGAGGTTTAAATGAAATGCCTCATAATGGATGAAATTTAGTCCTAGATAGTCCTCAGTGTTTTGCGAGATGCTGGGATGTATTGAGGTATGGTTCGATTTGGCAGTACAACACATGTAGGAATCATCAGACAGTGCCATTATAGATTATTCCATGTGGGAAACCTAATCTTTAGGTCCTTCTAAAATTATGAAAAATAGTAATACCAAAGGGTGTGAAAGTTAAAGATGATTCCAAGAAGTGAAACCTAACATGAAATATAATACAATGATAGAACTTAAAAAAACAATCCTGGAGAAACACTTTTTTGGAAAAGAGAAAATATTAAGAGTCAGAAATAATTATACCATGTTTGGAAGAAAAGGGATGGATTTTTAAGTGCAGTGAATAATTTGTGAAGATGAGGACTTGACTGCAGGATTATATGGTACATTTGAGTAATATTCTAAAGGTATCAAATATTATAGCAAGAACTGGACTTCCTTCTATTTAAATGAGAAAAGTCATTGCAGGGTTTTTTAAATTATTTTTAATTTGTATGGCAGTATCAAAAGTCTTTGGATAAAATTAAGTAAGGCCACCACCACGGTCACCATTGAAGCCATCATCTCAGGACACTGCCACCTCCATCTTAGGACACCACCCAGGGCCTGGAAGTCCATCATCAAGGTGCTGCAGGTTTGGTTACACCTGAGGTCTGCCTGCTAGATAGGATAATAGCCACCATCTTGCTGCTTCTTCACATGGCCACTCCTTTATTTGAGCAGATCCTTGGTAGTCTTTCTAATTACAAATTAAAACAACATTGAGATCTTGACTGCAGCATGATGAAACCTGTGGAAACTGAAACCCAGATCCGTGAGTTTGCAGCTAGGACTGTGTAGACA
This sequence comes from Spermophilus citellus, assembly GCF_964194105.1. NCBI lineage: Eukaryota > Metazoa > Chordata > Mammalia > Rodentia > Sciuridae > Spermophilus > Spermophilus citellus. Next base: position 64,078,275 of record NC_138186.1, on the reverse strand, counting down.
GATCTGAACCTAGCAATCATTTGGAAAGTCAGAAATTGGGAGCATTTCACGCTGGGGGAACACAGGTTAGAGAGGCTGGAGAGAGCCAAGCTCTCCCCAGCTCTGTGAGTCCTGAAGTGTGCAGGCATGAATGAGGCTGGCTGTAGTGGGTTGGAAGGTTGGAAGAAGGTGTGAAAGCATGTTACCATCAGCTAGCCCAGATAGCCAGTCTGACACCCACTGGGCCCACTTAGATCAGCACTCAATGGGTCCCAGCACCAGCCTGGTTCCCCACTCCTCCACCCCCCGTCCAACATCCACCAATCCCCTGGTCCCTCCAGGTCTGGCACCAGTCCAGCACCCAACAGGGCCCTCCAGCTCCCCAATCCCAAGTCTTCAAACCCCTCCCTAGCCCCCAACCCAGGCCAGCACTTACAGCTATACGGTTGACCTGAAAGTCTCAGTGCATGTCTTGATCCACCAGGAATTGTGGGCTACACAGGCATCATCAGGGGCCAAAACCAATACAGAACAGTTCTTTGTGACAGCTGCACAGGTTCCTGTGCCCATCCCTCAGAATCACCTGTGAAAGAAGTGCCTGACCAAGAATTAGACAGTGCAGGCACAGAATAAATCAAGTTTGGAGATTAAGTCAGAGATCAGTGTTTGGAGTGATGAATGAAGTATTACAAGTTGTTTGAACCATCTCAAGGTAGAGGTGATGCCCTTCTGAGAACTCTTGGTGGTATCTCTCCAATTGGAGACTTCTCAGTCACTTGTGACGTCCTGATCAAATAGTGTTCTGTGTCTCACAGTATTTACTGATTCAAATAGACTTAGCATCAAATGCCAGCTGCCCTGGGGATAAAAAAGAAATGGGTGTGCTTGATAGCCTTGAGATGTCAGCTGTCCAAAGGAGGGAGAAACATTATGCAAACTGAAAAGCCCAAAATAACTGTTTTCCTCACCACCCTGCTTTTGTTTATCTTGAAGAAGCTTTCTTACAATAAATATTTTTGGTGTTTAAATTTATAAAATAAAGACATGGAGCTCTGTTCTTTGTTGCTTAGCTAGACCCCACCAGGGCTGGCTCATGAACTTGGCCCTACTTCACCTATTTTTATGTCTTTATTTTATTTTTATTCTCACTATGTTTTCAATCCACTCATCACTCATGTTCAGAGAAGTATTTCATGCTGTGGGGGTTGCAGCAAACCAGGAATTGTGTGCTACACAGGCATCATAAGGGGCCAAAACCAGGCTCCTACATCATACCAGTAGAACCCAATGGAGATTCCTGTGGTGCAGTCTTCCAAGGTTGGCTGAAAATTGCTATTCTCTGCCTTCATAACTTTCATCTCTAGGACTAAACTTCCAACTCTAGTAAGCCTCACCATCCTGAGGATGGAGCCATCTTCACACTTCACAAATCCCCACCTATCTTCTAAGAAGATAAGCTGAGAAACTTTTGAACACCAACAGAAAAAACTGTTCAATTTTCCATTGAGATTTTTTTTTTTAAGGACTGGGATGTCTCAATAGTATATTAAGGTTTTGCTGTGCATTTTTTATTATTAATTTTTTTTTCTTTTTAATTTTTTACTGGTATATATTTTTCCTCTCACTTATCTGTTTCCCTAGATTCTCTTCCTCTTATCTAAACTTTATTATCCTGCTTAGCTAACCTTTATTAATTCTACTCTCACTCCTCCTAAATTTTTTTACTTCTATCGTCACTTCTTCTTTCTCATAAATATCACACCCTACACCACTTCTCTTCTCTCTTTGTCCACCATTTAAAATTGTAAATCCTTTTAGAAAGCTTACTATTTATGTTTAAACTCAGATACTAGAAACTTTCAGGGACACCATAACTCTACAGGGTAGAAACTATACTGCCTCAAATCCACATTGCTGGATGGAAAGACAAAGAAATAACATAATAAAAAAAGGGAACAAAGCACCCCAAAGAAACCAAGATGCTCAAATAATAGAACCCATTGGCAAAGAGTAGAACAAAAATCAGAGAAGGAGTTTAGAAACTGATAGATAAATAAATTGATCGGTAATGTAAAGGATTATGTATGGAGTGAAATAAAAAATAAATTTCAGAAGGCAAAAGATTACTTAAATAAAGAGATAGAGATTCTATACAGAAATTAAACAGAAATCCTCAAAATAAAGGAATAAATAAACCAAATTAAAAATTCAATGGAAAGTATCAACAACAGATTAGATCACTTGAAAGAAAGAATGTAAGGTAATGAAGACAAAATATATAATCTTGAAAATGAAGTTGACCATGCAGAGAAGATGGTAAGAAACCATGAACACAACTTCCAAGAATTATGGGATAACATGAAAAGATCGAATTTAAGATTTTACAGGATAGAGGAAGATGCAGAGATAAAAACCAAAGAATGCCCAATACTTTCAATGATATAATATCACAAAATTTCCCAAATATAAAGAATGAAATGGAAAATCAAATACAAGAAGCTTATAGGACCCCAAATGCACAAAATCACAATAGACTCACACCAAGTCACATAATGAGAATGACTAGCATTCTGAATAAGGATAGAACTTTAAAGGCCATGAGAAAAAAATATATCAAATTACATATTCAGATAAGTCAAATCAGATCTCAGTTGATTTCTCAACCAAGACTCTCAAAGCTCGCAGGGCCTAGAATAATATTTATCAAGCTCTGAAAGAAAATTAATGCCAACCTAGAATTTTATATCTGACAAAATTAAGCTTCAGATTTGAAGATAAAATAAAGACCTTTCATGATAAACAGAATTTAAAGAATTCACATCTAGAAAGCCTGCACTACAGAACATTATCAACAAAATATTCCATGAAGATGAAATGAAAATAAAAAGTGAAAACCAGCAAAGGGAGGAATAGTCAATAAAATGAGAAACTAAATCAAATAAAAAACAGAAATAAAGCAAAATGACTGGGAATACAAATTACATCTAAAGAATAACCTTGTATGTTAATGAACTAAACTCATCAATCTAAAGACATAGACTGAGCTGGGCAAGGTAGTACGTGCTTGTAAACCCAGCAGCTTGAGAGGCTGAGACAGCAAGATTGGGAGTTCAAAGCCAGCCTCAGTAAAAGCAAAGCACTAAGCAACTTAGTGAGGCCCTGTCTCTAAATAAAATACAAAAAATAGGGCTGGGGATGTGGCTCAGTGGTTGAGTTCCCCTGAGTTTAATCCTTGGTACCAAAAAAAAAAAAAAAAAAAAGACATAGACACTCTGCAAGATAGTCACCTCATAGGGAAAGACAACCACAAACTGAAGGTGAAAGAATGTTTAAAAAAATCACTTAATATAGATTGTGTAAATAAGCAGGAATGTTCATCCTCATATAAAATAAAGAAGTTCAAGCCAAAATTAATCAGAAGGGACAAAGAAGGACATTTCATACTGCTTAAAGGAATTACACATCAGCAAGATATAACAGTTATAAATATTTATGCCCCAAACAATGGAGCATCTATGTACATCAAACAAATCCTTTTCAATTTCAAGAATCAACACAATAAGACTGGGTGACTTTAACACATCTGTCTCATTACTGGATAGGTTTTTAAAACAAAAACTAAATAAATTATAGAACTAAGTAATACAATCAATAATTTAGACTTTACTGACAAATATAGAATATTTCATCCATCAATGAGCAAATACACTTTCTTCTTAACATTACATGGATCCTCTTCTAATGTCTTATATCTTATGCCACAAAACAACTCTTACGAAACAATCAATCAAACAAAAACAGATATTATACCCTGAATTCTATCAGATCTTAATGAAATGAAATTAGAAATCAATACAATAAAATATACAAGCTACTCTAATACCTGGAGACTAGATAATATACTATTGAATGATAAATGATAGCAAATGAAATCAAGGACAAAATTTTTAAAATGCAGGTTAACAAGAACACGATATAACATATCAAAATCTCTGGGACATCATGAAGGCATTGCTAAGAGGAAAGTTCATTGCATTGAGCTCCTTCATTAAAAGAATAGAAACTCAACAAATAAATGACCTAAAATTACATCTCAAAGCCCTAGATAAAGGAGAACAAATCAACACCAAAAGCAGTAGACAGCAGAAAATAATTAAAATCAGAGCTGAAAACAATGAAACTGAAACATAAGAAACTATTCAAAAAATTGACAAAAACGTTGTTTTTTAAAAAAAATAAATAAAATTGATAGAACCTTAGCCATGCTAATGAAGAAAGAGTGATAAAATTCAAATTACTAAAATTCATGATGAAAGGAAATATCACAATGGACAATACTGAAATACATCAGATAATTAGAAGCAATTTTGAAAATTTATACTCCAATAAAATAGATAATCTTGAAGACATCCACAAATTTCTAGATCTACCCATCTGATCTACCTAAACTGAATCAGGAGGACATACATAATTTAAATAGATGAATTTCAAGAAATGAAATAGATGATGCCATCAAAAGACTATCCATTAACAAGAAGAGTGAAGCAGGAGGCATCACAATACTAGACCTTAAACTATACTATGGAGCCATAGAAGCAAAAACATCATGGTATTGCCACTAAAACAGACACATAGAAAAATCGTTCAGAATAAAAGACATGAAGGCAAACCCACATAAATATCATTGTCTTATACTAAACAAAGGCACCAAAAATACTCATTAGAGAAAAATATCCTCTTCAACAAAGATAACCTCTTTCTTGTGCTGGGAAAACAGGAAATCCATATGTAGCAAAATGAAACTCAACTCAACTCAAATGAATCAAACACTTAGGTACTACAACAGAGACCCTGTGCCTAACAGAAGAAAAAGTAGGACCAAATCTTAATCACCTAGGTTTAGGAACTGACTTCCTTAAAAAGACTCCTAAAATACAATCAAGAATCAATAACTGGGGCTGGGGATGTGGCTCAAGCGGTAGCGCGTTCGTCTTGCATGCGTGCGGCCCGGGGTTCGATCCTCAGCACCACGTACCAACAAAGATGTTGTGTCCGCCGATAACTAAAAAATAAATATTAAAAATTCTCTCTCTCTCCCTCTATCACTCTCTCTTTAAAAAAAAAAAAAGAATCAATAACTGGGATGAATTCAAACTAAAAAGTTTTTTCTTAGTAAAGGAGATAATAATGTAAAGAGAGAGCCTATAGAATGAGAGAAAATCTTTACCACATGCACATCAAATAGAGCATTAATCTCTAGGATATATGAAGAACTCAAAAATCTTAACACCAAAAAACAAATAACCCAATCAATAAATGGGCTAAGGAGTTAAATAGACATTTCACAGAAAAGGAGATACAATTGGTCAACAAGCATATTTAAAAAAAAAAACTGTTAAACATCTCTAGCAATTAGAGAGATGCAAATCTATTCTAAGATTTCATCTAACTCTAGTCAAAATGGTAATTTATCAAGAATGCAAACAACAACAAATGTTGGTGAGGATGTGGGGGGAAAGGTACACTCATACATTCCTGGTGGGACTGCAAATTAGTGCAACCACTAGGGAAAATAGTATGGAGATTCCTCAGAAAACTTGGAATGGATCCACCATTTGAACCAGCTATTCCACTCCTTAGTTTATACCCAAAGCACTTAAAATCAGCATACTACAGTGATGCAGCTACACCAATGTTTATAGCAGCTCAACTCACAATAGTTTTACTATGCAATCAAACTCTATTCCCCTCAATAGACGAACAGATAAAGAAAATGTAGTGTATATATACACAGTGGAATATTACTCAGCTTTAAGGAAGAATGAAATGGTGGCATTTGGCAGTAAATGGATAGAACAGGAGAATATTATGCTAAGCAAAATAAGCCAATTAAAAAAAAACACAAAAAAACAAAGGCGGAATGTTTTCTCTGATATGTGGATGCTAATTCACAATAAGGGTAGGGAACTAGGGAAGAATAGAGTCACTTTGGATTAGTCATGGAGAGGGGGAGTGAAGGGAGGAGAGGAGGTAGGGGGGTAGGAAGAATCAGGTAGTAGAATGAATCAGACATTATTACCCTATGTGCATATATGACTACACAACCAATGTGATTCTACATCATGCACAACCATAAGAATGAGAAGTTATACTCCATTTATATATGATGTATCAAAATGCATTCAAGTTTCATATATAACTAATTAGAACAAATAAAAATATTTATTAGTTAACTTGTGTCAAGCACTAATTTCAAGGTGTAGGTATGTAATCAAGAACAAATTCCCAAGTTATCACTATTATTTTTATTTATAGTACTTGGGATTGAATTTAGGCCTCAGGCATGTTAGGCAAACCTTGTACCATTAGGCTATATCCCCAGATCATTTTTAATTTTTAAAGTTATTTTGATACAAGATTTTATTAAGTTGCTGGCCTCAAAATTTCTGTCCTCCTATCTCAGTCTTCTGAGTAGTTGGGATCATGTGTGGGCTATTAAACCTTGCCCACAGTTATAAATGCAATGTATTGTGTCTCAAAGATGACGGGAGTCTTCTCAATTTTAGTATTTTCATATATCTTCAATAAAAAATAAACATTCAGGTCAATATGAAAGCAAATATAATAACTTATACCCTATGCATGCAAACTCATTAGAAGACAAATAATATGATACATGTAAAATTACAAAAATATAGCAAAGCCTAAACCACCATAGAGAATCCACAAAATTCCATACAACATTAAGTACAGAGGGGTGGGGAGACTTAGGAAAAGCATAATGTAAATAAATCATCCCTGGAGGCCTGGTACCAGGTATAACAAAACACTGGCTACAGTGGAATAAAAATGAAAAGGTTTGGAAGTGTTCAGGAGCATAGAATACATGTCTCTCCAAGGAGCAGATGCTGGTAAAGAAGAGGATCTGTGGGACATTTAAGAACAGAAATGAAGGAAAGAAGAGTGTTAAATATTCTTCAGAAACAAAATCAAAATCAGAGCACATAGCAATTCCTTCACACCCATGGGAAAGCATTAAAGATTTATGAATTTAAAAAATTGCATCTCACAGCACAAACAACACTAGGCACTCATGGCCAACAACAAAAAAATATACTATTCCACCAAAACCTTTCAATTGTATCTGTATATAACTGTTATCACTCATTCAAGAAAATGAGATATTCATACCACAGAAAACAGCAGAAGTCGTCTTCAAAAGGCCACCATATAGAGAAGGCTTTAAACTTTTGTGTTTATCACAGTTCCCTTTATAATGGAATGAAGCCATGGACTTCATTCAAAAAAATATTTTAAATTCAATCATAATGTAAAAAACATGGAATTGCAATGGGAAAATATATCAAAATATAGTTTTCAAGGTATGTTCAAATTTTGATATTTAGTGTACTAATTTATTAGCAGATCAAATAAACTGTTAATATATGTAAATATTATTATGAGATACATGTGCTCACTATAATGTGATATAAAAATATCTCTGATATCTACTGATGACAGATTCTTGGGAACTGATACTGATACTACTACTATAATGTGTTGCCTTGATTTGTAACACAGTATGCTAAATTCCAATTAGAAACTAATAAAAAAATTAATACAAGTTCACATATACTACTGCATGTTGGTAAGTGTTCAGGTGTGCACATTCATTAAAAGGATAAAAAGAAACTGATAAAAGTGGTTATTTAGTGTAAGATTTAAAAAAAGTAAAGAAAATAAATAGAAGAAAGATAAAACAGAAAATACAAAAAAACCTTTGAGATCTTGAAAATGTCATTTATTTCTTAGATATGCCACCAAAAACACTATTCATAAAATTTAAAAATCCATAACTTCTGCCTCCTCAAAATTTAAAACTATTGAACTTTGAAAAATATCAAAAAGAAAATAAAATGAAAAGAAACAGATTAGAAGGAAATACTTGTGAAAGATACATCCAACGGGCTTATATCTAGAAGACAGGAAGAACTTAATAAGAAAAAATGAACCTACTCAGCAAATGGCCTCATGATTCAAATGAACCTTTACCAAAGAAGATATGCAAATTGATATTAATTATAAGAAATTTATTCAAAATCATAATCATTAGGTGATTTTTTCCTTATTTTTTTTATTACCAAGAGAGTAATTAAAAAAGATAAACAGTAACTAACGTCAGATAGGAAATAGGAATTCTCATGCCTTACTGGTGGGAATGTTAAATGGTACAGTCACTTTACTAAACATTTTTATTTATTTTAAACATAAATCTACCATGAAACTGAGAAGTTCTACTTTTAAAAATCTGTTCAAAACAAATAAAAGCATGTATATCCACATTATCCATATAACATATATTTTTTCTTTTTTTGTGTGATGCTGAGTCTCCCACATGTTTAGGCAAGTGCTAGTGTAGCTCAGTAGTAGCACACCTGCATTGTGTGCCAGAGGCCCTGGGTTCAATCCTCAGCACTGCAACAAGGAAACAAACAAACAACAAAAACAACAACAACAAAATCAAAACTAAACATCTTATGCCCAATATTCATGCCAGCATTATTTAAATTGAACAAATATTGGAAACAATCTAAAGGTCCATCAAATTGGGAATAACTAGACAGAATATAGTATATATATAATGAGATACTATGCAACAATCAAAAAAAGGGGGGGGGGGTTGTGGAGGCATACTACTACCTGAATAAGTTTTTTTGTTTCTTAGTTTGTTTTTTGGTTCCTTTTTGGCACTGAGGATTAAACCCAGGGGCACTTAATCACTAAGCCACATCCCTAACCCTTTTTATTTTTCTTAATTTTCAGACAGATTCTCATTAGGTTGGTTAAGGCCTCACTAAGTTACTGAGGCTGGCTTTGAAACTGCAATCCTTCTGCTTCAGTCTCTGGGATTACAGGTGTGTGCTACTGCACCAGGACAATAAGTCTTAAAAAACATGTTCACCTGAAAAGCCAAACATAAAAGAGCATGGATTGCATGACACTATAAAATACCAGAAAAAGCAAAAATATGGAGACAAAAAGTCAATTAGTGGTAACCTGATGGGTAATATGCAGAAGCTTTTGTATTTACAGAAATGTTTGTGAGAGAGCCTACGGGGGTAATCAAGTCTTCTAAAACTGATATACATTCATAATTACACGACTTGATGAATTTACTTTAAAAACTTTAAAATGAAAGATTATATGATATGCAAAATATGCAAACTTTAAGGCTGAGGTTGTGGCTTAGTGATAGAGTGCTTGCCTAGCATGCATGAACCACTGGGTTCAATCCTCAGCACCACATAAAAATAAATACATAAATAAAATAAAGGTATTGCGTCCATCTATAACTAAAATTTTTTAAAAAAAATATACAAACTTCTTTTTTATTATTAAAAATGGTAAAATACACATGGTTGGAGTATAGAAACAGGATGAAATGGAAGACTTTAAGACAAGACTCTTCTGTATATGCCTTTCTAGACCATTTGACTTTTCGAATCATGTAAGAAGACTTATCAATTAAAATAATTTTTTAAAAAATTCGGTTGGTTGTAACCACCATGTATGTTACTTTATACCAAGGTGCTAAGTGTTGTTTTCTCTCCAACTCCTAGCATTTTCTACTTTTGTTGACCCTTTACTTCTCCTGGGAGGTTTTCAGAGGATACATAGAGTTTCTTTTTGACAAATCCATGAATGGATATCATTATGAATTTACAATACATCCTTTCTTCACTTTGTAACTACTTTCTCCTTTTCTTCACATATAATATCATTGTGAGGGGAACAGGAAAATAAACAAGGAGAGAAATGAATTACAGTAGATGGGGTAGAGAGAGAAGATGGGAGGGGAGGGGAGGGGGGATAGTAGAGGATAAGAAAGGCAGCAGAATACAACAATTACTAATAGGGCATTATGTAAAAATGTGGATGTGGAACCGATGTGATTCTGCAATCTGTATATGGGGTAAAATTGGGAGTTCATAACCAACTTGAATCTAATGTATGAAATATGATATGTCAAGAGCTTTGTAATGTTTTGAACAACCAATAAAAAAAATAGAGTAAGGGAAAATAGAACACATGTGTAAATTCTCATTCCAAGAATGTATTCCTGCTCCAATTTTAGCCCTTTTCTTCCAAAATGCACCTGAAAAGCTCTCGAATGTCTTGGTTGGAATGTATCATTTGGAAAGAAAAACTTAACTTTTTAAAACCCGCCCTAAAGAATTAAAACAATTCAGAGTATTTTGTCTTCAATATTTAAAATGATACACTTTTAATATGAAGTCAAATATATTAAAAGAATGCTACAATTTCCCTGTTCTATAGTATAATTTAAAAAATTTAAAATATAACTATATCCTCTAATTCTATTCTTAGTTTACTGTGGTCACAAAAACAGGGGGGAAAAAGATAATACAGATACCAGAAATAGTAAAAGTGTTGTTTGCAGGTGTGAGGTTTTAGGAGAAAACAAAGAATACAAAAAACAATGTTGCCTATTAATATTGCTGTGAGTGCTTCAGGTGTTGATGCTGTCTTCTCTCTGATGGTTCTTGAGAAAGAGATAAACACACAAATCTCTTAAATGCCTCACGGCAAGTGATACCATCAAAAACATATGTGTAGAACAGGGATTTTTAATCTTCTTTTTCTTTTCTTTGATCCTGTAACAGCTCCATGTTACCGATGCCCTTTGGGAGGTATTCACCATGCTTATGAGGAAAGTGAGAACAGGAATTAGCCATACTGACTTCTTGGTATAGAGTACTATTTAAAACATTTTCTCATTTGTGATTTTTTTTATATATGCACAAATCTGCATGGTTGGAAAGGCAGTGAATACTTTCTTTGTTATAAACGTCTCTTCCTCCACAGTGTAAAAGGAGATGTTACATTTGGCTATAGACCCTTGCCCAGGTGTAGTTCAACCATTTTCTTTACTATAAATGAGACATTTTATTTTTTAAAAGATAAAGCATAAAATAAACTAGTGTTTTCCTAGTCTTGTTGTTGTTATTGTTGTTGCAGTTGGACACAGTACTTTTATTTTATTTATTTATTTTATGTGGTGCTAAGGATTGAACCCAGCCCCTCTCATGTGCTAGGGGAGCACTCTACCACTGAGCCAAAATCCCAGCTCTGTTTTCCTAGTCTTATTTTTTTTTTTAAGATTCAATATTTTGATTGACACCTTAGTTTCTGTTTTTTATTTTAAAAATTTTCCCCAGGATTGAAAAAGTGCGTAATAATTAAGGGGATGATTTTATAGTTTAGGTAGGGAGAGCTGTCTGGTCCAAGAAAAATGTGCTTGCTATCTTTGAAAAGCTGAAAATGCTCAGGTGGTATCTTATAACTATGATGTAGGCAATTTTCTGTCAGTGAATTAAGATCTAAAAGGGCCTGTGGAACATATGGTTCTAGGAAAGTTTTCTGCACCAAAGAAGGACAAACTAGACATTTATTTTTGCCACTATGAGTTCAGGTGACTTCAAGTCTACTCTTTCTAATTAGAATGGAATTACAGTTTTAAAAATTACTTTATAACCCCTTTTGTTTGTTTGCATCTGATTTGAGCAGGGAGAATCATGTAGTTACCATACCCACCACCGCTCCAACCAACATCAACACTATCACTTCCAAATCGAAGTAAAGCACATTTATATTCAATATATAATAGATAGTGGCTAATAAGAAACAGCTAATTAAGAGTAGTTTTCTCAGTTTTTTTTTCTCCCCAAAGCACCTTTGATACTGGATATAATGTTCTTTAATATTCTAAAAGGGTACTTCTGGATAATAATAGAAATGTAATCTAGAATGTTTTATTAATGTAATTCACAGTTTATAAATTCTCCATCTCATATAATTTCATTTTAATTGCAAATTATTTTTTACTTAACACAAGTCTTTTGTTTTAAGTACATCTGATTCTTAACTAACCTTGTATTTACAATCTCCTAACACTTCTCAACATTTTCATATCATCCATGGATGATCCTTCAAATATTTAGTTTAGTATTAGATAGAATTTTCAACAAAAAATAAAGCTTAAATGATTTTCTATTAATGTAAATATTGTTATAAATATACTAAAGAAAGAAAAATCAACGTATAATTGATACCATATGAAGCATTAATTCTTCACAAACTATTAGAAGATGCTTTTTTTCCAATATTTTTTAGTTGTAGTTGGACACATCTTTATTTTATTTATTTTTATGTGGTGCTGAGGATTGAATCCAGGGCTTTGTACATGTTACTCTACAAGTGAGCCACACCACAGCCCCTAGCAGATGCTTTCTTAAAGTGCAATGAAATCTTAACTCAAAGTCAGTGGACAAAACCTTCCCTAATGCTCGTTTTGCATTGCTTTTTATTTGGTACTGGGGATTATTGAAACCAAGAGCATTTTATTGCTGATCTACATCACCAGCCCATTAAAAAAAAATATATTTTTTTTTCTTGGAAAGAAGCCAAGTAATTAATATATATATATATATATATATATATATATATATATATATATATATATATATAATTTTTTTTAAGAAAAAGTCTCTTTAATTTGCTGAGAATGGCCTGTAACTTGCTGTCCTCCTGCCTCAATCACCCAAGACACTGGAATTACAGACATGCATTATTGCACCCCATGCTCTACATGCTATTTTAAATTTCTGTCTATGTTAATTTTGACCCTGGTGAAGATTGAAACAAAAAAAATCTTAATTTTATACACATTGTCCCATAATATAAACTTTGAAATTGTATCTGTAATATTGGATGACATTGGCTTTGTATGGGAGTAAAAGTACTAATGTGATCAGTATTTCCATCGCACAAAAAATAAACACTAGATTTTTTGTTGAGTTATTTTTCAAGATGTTCAAAGACATGGATGTAATGTGTAATTACTGACTGTGAAAGTTGTGAAGTCAGAATGGACTCTCTTCAGGAAAACATGATGTTTTCTTTTTTGTTTATTGCTTCTTCTGTGGGATAAATAAAAGCTCATTATTGAAAATTAATATGAGGGCTATCAGAAAAAAACCATTACAGTCTACAGAAAACAATAAAAATGAATAGAACAAAACACTAACCACAGAGTGAAAATGCTGAATTACAAAAAAGAGTTTCTAGATGAGAGACCAATATGTCTTTGATCCTGAAAATCTATATTTCCAAGCAAAGGCACACAATTGGATAAATATATTCATGAAGCTAACGTTTGTATGTGAATGTGAATAGCATCACATATACTTTTCATACTTCTAATTTATTTTTACCTGACATTATGGTAATTTATTTATCAATAATTCAATCTAGTCTTTTAACCTACACTTATATTATTTTGAAATTAATCTTAATAGAAAGATATCGTTTTTTTGTTTTACATTGTAAGAAACCAAGTTTACAAAATTTAAGTCCCTCGATGAAAACTTCTTTGGTAAGGAAAGAAGCCAAGTAAACAAATAAATCCGGAATTGAATTGAGCTCTGTGTGATTCCTATCTAGGTTCTTTCAACACAATAGGGCTTAAGGCTCCCTCTTGTAGGGCTATATTATACTCATTTGAGTTAATTTGTTGAGCTTACCCATAATCCTACAGTTTCAGTAGATATTTAATAGAATCTGGTGGCCCTGGTGATGCTGTGTTAATACACCTGGAACCCTGGTTTTCTGTCATATTCTGATGTCAGGTAATACTGTAACCTGAATGAGTTACTTTACAACTACATGCTTCATATTCTTCAAATAGAAGAAGAGAAGCAATTGTAAAAACTTACATGAGATCTCTGCTTTGAAACCCAGAACACTGTATAAAAAGGACACAACAGCAGCATGGGAAAATCAATAATACCAGATTTGGTCCTTATTCCAGGAATAGCCTCTTGCTGCCATTACACTGGCCAATCCCTTAAACACTTGAATTTGTGGTCTGAATGTCTGCTCTTTTTTTTTTTAATTTTTTCTTCTGAGAATTACAGAAAACTTTCTAAAATAATATAAAGATACTAGATCCTGCCACCCACACCGACCTGTGCAGGACCCAGGCTCACAGTAGGTCCAGGTTCATCCCTCCACCAGCAGACACTGGCTGGAGACAGCCCAGATCTGTCCACACTGACTTGTATGGGACCCAGGTCCAGGGCAGGTCCGGGTTTGTACCCCACCTCCACCTGAGATTCTAAGCCTAACCCACTTTCATCTTGGGACACTGCAGTCATCACTATAGACTTCCCCACGCAGTAGCCCCTAACTTTTTGATGATAGGGCCTAGAAGCAGCTGCATCTCATAGCAGGCATCCCAAAGAGAGTGTGAGGTCCACCCTTTCAGTCCCATCTCTGTAAAACATTGCATCCATCTTAGGGCACCTCAACTAATATCTTGAGTTACCTTGGCTATTGCTGCCACCACCTGTAGTAGCAGTAGCATACATTGAGGGACACCAGAATGGTCTGGAAGCCCAATATCATGGTGAAGAACAGATAACCTGCACAGATACTACAAGAATATAGGGTAGAAACTGTAATATCTCAGATCCATACTGCAAGAAAGGAAGACACATAGACAACATGAAAAAACAAGGGAGGAAAGTTCCCCAAACAAATCAGGACAATATAATAACAGATCCCATGGACAGAAAAGTTGAAGAAATATCAGAGGAGTTCAGCAGGCTCATAATTAAAATGATCTGTGAATTAAAGAATGACCTACATGAGCAAATACAGGCAAAAATTGATGACTCCAATAAAGACATAAGAGAACAAATACAGGTAGCAAAAAATTACTTCAAGAAAGAGATAGAGACTCTGAAAAGAAAACAAAACAAAACACAAAAACAACCAGAAATCCTTGAAATGAAGGATACAGTAAATCAAATAAAAAACTCAATAGAAAGCATAACCAACAGATAGACCAGATCACTTGGAAGAAAGAATGTCAGATAATGAAGATGAAGTATACAATCTAGAAAACAAAGTTGATCACACAGTGAAGATAGTAAAAACCCATGAACAGAAAATCTAAGAATTATGGGATAGCATCAAAAGACCAAATCTAAGACTTATTCGGATATAGGAAGGCACAGAGTTCAAACCAAAGGAATTCACAATCTCTTCGATGAGAGAATATCAGAAAATTTCCCAAGCATGAAGAATGAATTGAAAAACCAAATACAAGAGGTTTACAGAATACCAAATATACAAAATTACAACAGATCTATACCAAGACACATTATAATGAAAATGCCTAGCATACAAAATAAGGATAGGATCTTAAAAGCTGCAAGAGAGAAGATTAGATCATAAATAGTGGAGACCAATTTGTATCTCAGCAGATTTTTCAACCCACTCTCAAAGCCAGGAGATTTGGAACAACATATATCAAGTTCTAAAAGAAAATGGATGCCAACCAAGAATCTTATATCCAGAAAAACTAAGCTTTAAATTTGATGATGAAATAAAAACCTTCCATGATAAACAAAAGTTAAAAGAATTTACAACTAAAAAGGCTATAGTACAGAACATCCTCACCAAAATATTCCAAGAAGAGAAAATGAAAAAGAATGATGAAAATCAGCAGATGGAAGTATTACACTGAAGGAAAATCTAATCAGTGGAGAAACCAAGTCATATTAAATACCAAAAATAAACAAAAATGGCTGGGAATACAAACCATGTCTCAACAATAACCCTGAATGTTAATGGCCTAAACTCACCAATCAAAAGACATAGGCTAGCAGATTGGATTCAAGAAAAATGATCCAACAATATGCTGCCTCTAAGATACTCATCTCATAAAAAAACACATCCATAAACTGAAGGTGAAAGGTTGGGGAAAATCATACCACTCACATGACTGTGGAAGCAAGCAGGGATTTCCATCCTCATATCTAATAAAGTAGACTTCAAGGTAAAGTCAATCAAAAAAGACAAAGAAGGACACTACATACTGCTCAAGGGAACCATACATCAACAAGACTTAACAATTATAAATATATAAGTTCATCAAACAAACTCTTCTCAAGTTCAAGAGTCAAATAGACCACAACACAATACTTTGGGTTGACTTTAATACACCTTTTTTCACCACAAGATAGATCTTCAAACAAAAGCTGAACAAAGAAACTAGAAATCATTGATACAATCAATAACTTAGACTTAACTTCAAGAAAGAGGTATATACTCTGAAACAAAACAAAACAAAACAAACAAACAAACAAATATATGTATGTAAAATATTTCATCCTTCAGTGAGAGAATATATTTTCTTCTCAGCAGCAATGGTATCTTCTCTAAAATAGACCATGTATTATGCCACATAGCAACTCTTAACAAATATAAAAAAGTGGAGATACTACCCTGCATTCTATCACATCATAATGAAATGAAATTAGAAATCAATGATAAAATAAAAAATAAAATCTACTCCAACACTTGGAGACTAAATAATTGCTACTGAATCAACTGCACAATGAGTCTCAGAAGACATCCAGGAGGAGGTTAAAAATTTTTTTTAGAGGTGAATAAGAACACAGATACAATGTATCAAAATCTCTGGGACACTATGAAAGCAGTTCTAAGAGAAAAGTTCATTGCATGGAGTTCATTCCTTAAAAGAAGAAAAAGTCAACAAATAAATGACTTAACATTACATCTCAAAGCCCTAGAAATACAAGAAAAAAAATCTACATCAAAAGCAGAAGACAGGAAATAATTAAAATCAGAGCTGAAATCCATGAAATTGAAACAAAAGAAAAAATTGAAAATATTGACAAAACAAAAAGTTGGTTCTTCAAAAAAATAAATAAAATTGACATACCCTTAGCCATGCTAATGAAGAGAAGGAGAGAGAAAACTCATATTACCAACATATACGATGAAAAAGAAAATATCACAAAATACACTACAGAAATACAGATGATATTTAGAAATTATTTCAAAAACTTGCACTCCAATAAAATAGAAAATATCGAAGGCATCAATAAATTTCTAGTTATATAATTTGCCCAAATTGAGTCAGGATGATACACACAATTTGAAGAGATCAATTTCAAGCAACAAAATAGAAGATGCCATCAGAAGTCTACCAACCAAGAAAATCCCAGGAACGAATGTATACACTGCAAAGTTCTACAAAACATTTAAATAAGAACTAATACCAATACTCTTCAATTTATTTCAGGAAATAGAAAAAGAGAGGGAGAACTTCCAAACCAATCCTATGAGGCCAATATCACTCTGGTTCCAAAACCAGGCAAAGACACATTAAAAAAAAAAAACACTTCAGACCAATATTTCTAATGAACACAGATGCAAAAATTCTCAATAAAATTCTGGTGAATAAAATACAAAAACATATCAAAAAGATTGTGCACCATTATTAAGTGGGATTCATCCCAGCGATTCAAGGTTGGTCAACATACAGAAATCAATAAATGTAATTCATCACATCAATAGACTTAAAGATAATAATCATATGGTCATCTCAATAGATGCAGAAAAAGCATTTGACAAAATACAGCACTGCTTCATGTTCAAAACATGAAGAAAAATTAGGGATAACAGGAACATATCTATCTATGCTAAGCTCCAGGCCAACATTATTCTGAATGGAGAATAATTGAAAGAATTCCCTTTAAAACTGGAACAAGACTGAGAAGGTCTCTTTCACCACTTCTATTTTACATAGGTCTTGAAACACTGGCCAAAGCAATTAGACAGATGGAAGACTTTAAAGGATACACATAGGAAAAGAAGAACTCAAATTGGCAATATTTGCTGATGATATGATTCTATAACTGGAAGACTCTAAAAGTTCCACCAGAAAACTTCTAGAACTAGTAAATGAATTCAGCAAAGTATCAGGATATAAAATCAACACCTATAAATCAAAGGCATTTCTGTATATCAGTGACAAATCCTCAGAAAGGGAAATGAGGAAAACTATCTCATTCTCAATAACCTCAAAGAAAATAAAATACTTGGGTATCAACTTAACGAAAGAGGTAGAAGATCTATATAATGAAAATTACAGAACCCTAAAGAAAGAAATCAAAGACCTTAGAAGATGGAAAGATCTACCTTGTTCTTAGATAGGCAGAATTAATATTATCAAAATGACCATACTTCCAAATGCACTATACAGACTTAATGCAACTTTGATCAAAATTCTAATGACATTTCTCATAGAAATAGAAAAAGTAATCATAATTTTTTTTTTCTGGAGAAATAAGAGACCCAGAATAGCTAAAGCAATTCTGAGCTGGAAGAGTGACGCAGGTACATCACTATACCAGAATTTAAACTAAACTACAGAGCAATAGTAAGAAAAACAGCATGGTATTGGCACCAAAACAGACTGGTAGGCCAATGGTCCAGAATATAGGTCACAGATACTAACCCACAAAACTACAATTATCATATATTAGACAAGGTGCCAAGAACATGCATTGGAGAAAAGATAGCCTCTTCAACAAATGGTGCTGGGAAAACTGGAAATCCATATGTAACAAAATGAAATTAAACCCCTATCTTTCACCATGCACAAAACTCAACTCAAAATGGATCAAGGACCTAAGAATTAAACCAGAGACTCTGCGTCTAATAGAAGAAAAAATAGGCCATAATCTTCATCACGTGGGATTAGGTCCCAACTTCCTTAATAAGACTCCTATAACATAAGAATTAAAACCAAGAATCAATAAATGGAAGAGATTCAAACTAAAAAGTTTCTTCTCACCAAAGGAAACAATCTGTGAGGTGAACAGAGAGCCTACATCCTGGGAGCAAATTTTTACCTCTCACACATCAGATAGAGCACTAATCTCTGGGGTATATGAAGAACTCAAAAAGCTAAACACATACACAAAAAAACTAATAACCCAATCAACAAGTGAGCCAAGGACCTGAACAGACACTTCTCAGAAGGTGATATTCAATCAATCAACAAATATATAAAATAATGTTCATCATCTCTAGCATTTAGAGAAATGAAAATCAAAACTACTCAGATATCATCTCACTCCAGTCAGAATGGCAGCTATTATGAAGACTAACAACAATAACTGTTGGTGAGGACATGGGGGAAAATGTACATTCATACACTGCTGGTGGGACTGCAAATTGGTACAGCCAATATACAAAGCAGTATGGAGATTCCTTGGAAATCTGAGACTAGCACCACCATTTAACCCAGCTATCCCTCTCCTCGGTCTATATCCAGAGGACTTAAAAACAGACTACTACAGGGACAGAGCCACATCAATGTTTATAGCAGCACAATTCATAATGGCTAAACAGTGGAATAAACATAGATGTTCTTCAGTAGATGAATGGATAAAAAATAATGTGGCATATATACACAATGGAATTTTACTCAGCAATAAAAGAGAATAAAATTATGGCATTTGCAGGTAAATGAATGGCATTGGAGAAGATAATGTTAAGTGAAGTTAGCCAATCCCCCCCAAAACAAATGCCAAATGCTGTCTCTGATACAAGGAGGATGATTCATACTGGGGTAGGGAGGCAGAGCATGGGAGAAATAGATGACCTCTAGATAGGAAAGAGGGGTGGGAGGGAAAAGGAGGGAGCAGGGAATCAGCAAGGATGGTGGAATGTGATGGACATCATTATACAAAGTATAATGAATTGGTGTCAACATAGTTTAATACAACCAGAGATATGAAAAATTGTGCTGCATATGTGAAATAAAAATTGTAATGCATTCTGCTCTTATTTATTTTTTAAAAAAATCAATTAAAAAAAAGTGGATCCAGGACCTAGGAATTAAACCAGAGACCCTGAGTCTAATAGAAGAAAAAGTAGGCCCTAATCTCCATCGTGTGGGATTAGGCCCCAATTTCCTCAATAAGACTCCTTTGGTGCAAGAATTAAAATCAAGAATCAATAAAAGGAATGGATTGAAACTAAAAAGTTTCTTCTAAGCAAAAGATACATTCTGTGAAGTGAACAGAGAGCCTATATATTGGGAGCAAATCTTTACCCCTCACACATCAGATACAGCACTAATCTCTAGGCTATATAAAGAACTTAAAAAGCAAAGCACCAAATAAACAAATAACCCAATCAATAAATAGGCCAAGGACATGAACAGATACTTCTCAGAAGATGATATACAATCAATCAACAAATATATGAAAAAATGTTCATCATCGCTAGCAATTAGAGAAATAAAAATCAAAACTACTCTAAGATTTCATCTCACTCCAGTCAGAATGGAAGCTATTATAAATACAAACAACAATACATGTTGGCAAGGATGTGGGGAAAAAAGTATACTCATACACTAGGACTGCAAATTGGTGCAACCATTATTGAAAGCAGAATGAATATTCCACAGAAAACTGGGAATGGAACCACCATTTAACCTAGCTATCCCCCCCTTGGTCTATATCCAAAGGACTTAAAAACAGCATACTACAGGGACACAGCCACATCAATGTTTATAGCAGCACAATTCACAATAGCTAAACTGCAGAACAAACCTAGATGCCCTTCAATAGATGAGTGGATAAAAAAATGTGGTCCATAAACACAATGGAATATTACTCAGCAATAAAAGAGAAAAAAAATCATGGCATTTGCAGGTAAACAGACAGAGTTAGAGAAGATAATGCTAACTGAAGTTAGTCAATCCCAAAAAACCAAATGCCAAATGTTTTCTCTGATAAAAGGAGGCTGATTCATAGTGGGGTAGGGAGAGGGGACATGGGAGGAATAGAGGAATTCTAGATAGGGCAGAGGGGTGGGAGGGGACATGGGGTTAGAAATGATGGTGGAATGTGATGAACATTATTATCCAAAGTACATGTATGAATACATGAATTGGTGTGAATATATATTTTTATAAAACCAGAGTTATGCTCTATATGTGTAATATGAATTGTGATGCATTCCACTGCCATGTATAAATAAAAAATGATTAAAAAAACACTAGATCCTAAATCTGGAACCACTTTACATATATCTTACTCAGTAATTTGTGCTTTTGGTAAATCCTCAGGAAATGCTAAGCAGCAAGGACAGGTCAGAGAGTTTAAAAATTCTTTAAGGTTCATCTTTATTGACCATTGTTTCTCAACATAGTCACAGCAGTATTTTCATTTTAACTTGACAAACATATTGAAGCAACGATAATTTTATACCATGAACATATTTTTTTCCTCTGCTCTGGTTAGAGCAGTAGGTGGCTCTCTTGAGCTACTCTTTCTGTTGTCAGAAGTCTGCCTGCTGGGATTCTGCTGCCCCTGGGTAGATGGCAACCTCTGTAAGTACCTTGGGAGGGAAGGCCAGCTAACTTGAGAAAATCCAGTTCATCACTTGGCTTTCAGGTTTCGCTGATTTTAATTCTGTGTTTTCTCAACTATGCTGGCTATACAGAAAGATGCATATTCTCTCATCCATTAAGGAAAACAGCTGTCCTATGTGTTTCCGGTTTGATTCAAGATCTATGTGTTACATGGTAAATTTAGAATTCTCTTGAAGATTAAGAGTAAGAAGTGATTAAGCAATTCATTGAAATGCCCATCTAGTTTTAATTTCTTATGCTGTCATGTGCTTAACTGTGATATGAAAGATGAAAGTAAACGAATTATAAATCACACAGTTAATATTTGAAGTTTTACCAAATCAGATGCGTATTTTTGCTATATTAGGCCAACAGTCGTGGTTGCTGTTCATAGCCAGTGAACACTAAGGTTAAGTGGTTTTATATTTTATATTTTAAAAATTTCATAACTGGATGGCAGAAAATGGTTTTACATTGTTTCTGTCTTGTCAGATTATTGGAGAAATACAGAAATCTCTGGGTGTTTTTGCTGTACCTTACCCTTTACTGTTATGCAACCTATGAGCAGATGGTAGAGAGTATCTCTGCTTAATTACTTAAGTTTTGTACCAGAATTTTATGTATCAGGTGTTAGAAAGTTACTGTCAAGATAATGAAAACAAAAGCAAAGTAGAACAATACCAACTCAAACCCTAAGTGAATGAACAATCATGTCTAACCACTATGCCAAAAATCCCAATATTAAACACCTTTATAAACCAGGCAGGAAATGAAGATGGTGAGGCCCATCAGAATTGTGAAAGGAATGATGGTGATGTGGAGATGTGAGCCAGAGAGTGCTCACAATCCTAAACCTTGAATCAATATGTTAACCAAATAAAATGTGCCTGACTGCAGTCTCATGTTGAATGCACATTTGAAGCCCAGGCAGCCATGGTAGAAGAATCTGGACTCTGGCCTGGCCTCTCCATCTTATTTGTTTTTAATATAAAGTGCTATTAGGAGAACAAATCATGATCATCTGTGACACATACTTATTAAAACTTATGGAAAATATGGATAGATAAGATCCAGAGAATATTAAATAGAAGATCAGGATTCAAATGAAACAGATTTTAATAGAAACTCTTTCCTATCAGAAAAGTCTGTCAGCCTCCAAAGTTATTTCAAAATAAATCAGTGTTCTGGTTTTTATGATAAAGTAAATATAATCTGTATAAATTGGTTGCTGCATTGCCTGTCTTGGTGAGTTCTAGCTTTCACTTAGGTAATCTAAAATCTACTTGCTGGAGTTTAGTAAAGTGCTGAACAAAATCCACTATTAGTGTACATGAAAAGAACATTTTAGAAATGAAAGGAAACCTTTCAGAACAACTTCCATTATAAGAAGATGAGTCTAAATTTTAGTTAGGTTAAAGTTTAAGAAAGATTAAAAATGACTACTACATGTCTTTATTGTCATATATCATGTGCACAATAAAAAATCTGCTACATTATTCCTTACTTTGATACTTTATAAGTTAATGGCCCCATGCAAAAATTTAATTGCATAGTTTGTACATTTTGAAAAGCCATCAAATTCCACAAAACAGAATCAGTATCAGTAACCTGACACCCAAAGTGGCATAATTTTACCTGCTGTGCCAGCTGTGCTATTAAACACGATCCTTCAGATTTATGGACGTTTTATTGAGGAGAGGGTGGTATCCTCTAACAACAGATATTCTAGATAGAGACTGTCTTTAAAAAGTTTATGTGTAAGATCAAATACATCCTCAGCACTCACTGGAAGAAATTTAGTACTCAAATATCAAACTTTTAAATTTACCCAAGAATATTTCAAACTCAATGATGTAATCATATGCATGAAACTTTCTAAATTTAGTGATGCTTCCAGATCTCTTTCACTTAAATACGTGTAAAGTAAAGGCTCCTCTTTGAAGAGCACATTAGAATTCTACCTGCACCCTTAGGTTAGACATACCTGTGAACTACTAGAAAGATGCTGTGAGTTAAGGAGAGCTTTATTTCAAAGCAATTGATACCACAACTGAAATTCTCACAGAACATTCACCTAAATAAACACTCTGTACTTGCAGGTTGTTTTATATGTATCATTACATTATCCTTTTGAGTTTTTGAAATGATATATGCTAAACAATAAACTAAAGTCTGAGAAGCAAAAAAAAACTGCATGGGAGGATCATTATATTTAGAATGAGGAAAGTCTGGATGATTGATCACTGTAAATTAAAATAAGGCTGAAGTGGAATCAAGTCAGAAAAAAATAAGAGGACTTGGTCACAGTAGCAATCATAGAATAAAAATCTTCCTCTGAATGAACAGAGGAAAGAGTTGCTGTTACTTACTAGAAAACAAAAGAAAGTTCTCAGAGGAAATGATATTCCTTGGGAATCCATGACTTTTATTAAACATCATTAGTACTACCTATTAGCACATTTTATTTTTGTCACATACTGAAGAATATTAGGAGGAGGATGTATATTTTTATTTATATGAATGAGGGAAAGAGTTCCAACAGAAGACAACTAACAACCAAAACAAAAACTATTAAGTAGAGCTGCTTTATTGTGACCTACTTGTACCAAATGAACTGACTCCAAGCAGACCAGAGCTTTCTCTTGGGATTTTCTCAGAGCCTCCCATGCCCACAATATATCAGTCTACTCTGTAAAGCTTTAGGATCCCTATTCTCTTGCTTTCCTTCTTTGTCCTGAAAAAAGTCTTACTCTCCAGTTCATCTTGAATAATATACATGCATAGGTATATTTTTTCAGTATGTTAAGATAGTGTAATTTGGCAAAGCCCACAAAAGTTTTAAAAATATTCCATCTTCTTGATTCAGTAATTTTGTTCCAAGGATAAATTTTCAAAGATCAGCAAAAATTATTTCATAGTTATATTGTTTATTAGTGTCACAATTTTTAAAAATCTTGAATTGTCCCATATGTTCTCTTATGATAAATGTTGTATATTTCAATGGTGGCATATGACTTAGGTATTATTAGTCTTTATAAGAATGCACTTAATAAAAATATTTTAAAGAGAATATAAAGAAAATATTAGCTGTTATTTTTACTGGATGAAGGGCTTATGTAGAATTTAAATATCTTTACACTTTGTCACAATTTATAAATTTTCTATAATAATTATTTCTTCAATCTGAAGATGTACAGAATTATTACAATCTCATTTGTTTAATTTTGTGCAATTGTCCAACTGATTTTAACTAATGCCAAATATTCTCTTGAAGTTAAAGACCTGAATTTTTTGTTTATTTTACATTTTGTGTTAGGACTCAAAGCCTGGGGCTCCTGCATGCTAAGTATTACCTTATCACTGATCTTTCCCACTGGTTCTCACAAAGTGTGCTTTTCTGGATGGGGCAGGCTGGCACTTTAGTTGCAGCCAGATAAATTTTTATTATGGTTTGGATATGAGGTGTCTCCCGAATTCTTATGTATGAGACAATGCAAGAAGGTTTAGAGAGGAAAAGAATGGGTTATGAAAACCATAACTCAATCATTGAATTAATCCCCTGAAGGGGATTATCTGAGTGGTAACTTGAAGGTGGCTAGGGTGTGGCTGGAGGAGGTGGGAATTGGGTGCGTGGTTTTAGGATATGTATTTTGTATCTGGAGTGGAATCCCTCTCTGCTCTCTGATCTTCATGTGAGCTGCTCTCTACCACACTCTTCCACCATGATATCCTGCCTCACCTTAAGCCCCAAGGAACAGAGTCTATTGTTTATGGACTGAGACCTCTGAAACCATGAGGCTCCAAATAAACTTTTTCTTCTCTAATATTGTTCTGATCAGCTCTTTTAGTCATAGTGGTGATAAAGCTAAATAAATCACCTTTATCTTTGGCTTCCTTATTTTTCCCATCATTTTCCTTCATAACATTTTAGAAAACTATCCCAACTCTTACAGAGTGCTTAGTGTATTCAATATGCACATGGATTCTCTTGGCAAGAATCTTGCCTTTCACTTGATTGTTACATGCTAGGTAACATGATAGAGTCTTCTAGTTTTGCCATGGACACCCTTCTGGGGCATTCTTTTTTTGAAAAGTACCCATTCCTTTAAAATCTACAACGTCACCCTTCTTGTAGATGTGCATACATGTGACCAGAGAAGCAAATCCATGTTTTGAAAAAGGCCTAGAGAACATGTATTGGGTGCTTTCTTCTTTTCCTTTGTGTTAGTCATTTTGGAAAATTAATGACATCTTTCTCAAAAATTGTTAGAAGGGTACTGGTGTTATGGCTCGGTAGTAGACCACAAGCCTAGTACGTGCAAGGCTCTGGGTTTGATCTTCAGCACCACATAAAAAATAAATAAATAAAATAAAGGTATTGTGTCCAACTATAAATAAATTTTTTTAAATTGTTAGAATGATGAATAGGGAGAAGATGGCGGCGGGAAGTGAGTAAGCCGCTCCGTGCTCCGCGCCGCCACGCCCGCAGCGTATGTTGCCGCGTCTTAAAAGATGAAGTAAAGATCATTAAAGGAGATCTATTGACAAAGACTCAGCACCGTGTCAAGAAAGGGGCCTAGGTGGAGTGAATCCGCCACGACTCCAGCCAAGGTGGAGTGAGTCCATCACGACTTCAGCGCGAGCAGTAAGGCTGCAGCCCCCGAGCTGCCCGGCTCCCTCGGCCCCTTCTCCTTCTCCTCTCCACCTTTCCACTTTGCTTCTCCCCCGCCATCTCTCCTCCCACGCTCAGTCCCTAAATCGAGATCTCAATTTCTTTCCCCCACCCCACCCACTCTCCCGCGTGTCCAGTACTCGGCCCGCGCGGCCCCGAGGCGCTGCCTCCCCTCCCCCAGCCCGCACCCCTTCCCCGGGGGTCCCGAAGGCCACAGCTGGGCCGCCACCATGCCGCCGCCGCCGCCGCTTCCCGCAGAGCACCATAGAGCAGACTCTTCACCGCGCGAGTGAGCTGCCGAGTTAAATGGAACAGCTGATAAGATGAGTGACAATTTAAAATCTAAGTGATCCAACATGGCGGCGGACACGGAGAGATCAAGTCTCTAACCCCTTCAGCTGCGCGAGCATAGGGAGAAGTAAACTGTCAAAATACTGTTCGCTCAGGACCACTAGGCACTGTTGAGCTGAAGGGGATCCCGGGTGAACAGTCTGTCCCTCTCAGAACACACCAAACCCGGATTGGGCTGCATTCTAGTTCTGGTTTGCCTGCTTCTAGTGATTCAGCACTAATGATCCCGCTGAAATAACTAGTCGGCCCACCTGAACTCACAGAGGTAAAAGCCAACTGAGCACGAAAGTCAGACCTAGGGTATCCCTCTGCTGACAACAGAGGTCCCTTGCACCAGCTACCAGGGGAGTTGCTACCTGAGGGCAAACAAATTCGCTGGGGGTCCTCAGGCCCAAGCCCTACAAACGTAGGGTCTGAGGGAGGCAAACAGAAAGGGTGTGCCCAGGCATCTATGGAAACAGGGCTCCCAGGAGCAGCAGACCCGGCGTGTAGCCAGTATTGTGGCGAGCTTCACAGGTGAGCGGGGCCTGGCTTGAGGAACCACAAGAGAAGGCCATAGGCACTCAGGATTGGAGACCTGCACAGTCTGGGAAGAAGAGCTGAGGAACAGTGATTGGTTCCCACCCATCAAGAAGAGAAGCCTGGCCCAGTTCCCACCTACTGGAAGAGAAGTTAATTGAGCTCTATGACTGCATTTATTATTATTATTTTTTTAATGATTATTATTGGTATTTTTTAAAATTTTATTTCCACTTTTTGTTGTTGATGTTGTTGTTGCTCTTCAACTTTCTTATTAATTGTTTCAATTTTTTAAATTCTTTTTATTCTATTATTATTACTATTATTTTTTAAACTTTAATTTCCATTTGTTTATTATCATTATAATTTTTTTTGGTTTTAAATTTTTATTTTTTCGTTTTTTCTTTCTGTCTTTTCACTTATTTTC
This sequence comes from Spermophilus citellus, assembly GCF_964194105.1. Taxonomy (NCBI): domain Eukaryota; kingdom Metazoa; phylum Chordata; class Mammalia; order Rodentia; family Sciuridae; genus Spermophilus; species Spermophilus citellus. The sequence goes on along the minus strand of NC_138186.1, from coordinate 64,051,002 downwards.
TTTTGTCTTTTCATTTCTTTTCAATTTTCTTATTCCTCCTTTCTTGAATTCTACCTGCCTACACTCACTCTCTTTAGTGACTTCTTCCCTTCCCTTCTAATACCTCTCCTCCCAAGCATCAAATAAATTTATAAGAGTAAACAATAACTCAGCAGTCAAACAGAACAAGAAGTAACATGAGCATAAAAAAGCAAGGAAGAAAAGGAGTACAAACAATGAAGGACAGCCTAAATATTCAGGAGGACCTGCAGTCATCAGAAAAATGGCCATATAAAGAACTCAAGGAACACCTTAGACAGATGGAAAGGAACCTTAAAGATCACATTGAAAATGAATTACATAAACAGATAAAAGAAGAAGTTAAGCATCTAGAGATTATAAAAAAATCAAACAATAATTCTAGAAATGAAGGAAAAGATAAACCAAATTAAAAATTCAATCAAGAGTATCACTAACAGAGTGGAGCAAGTAGAAGCCAGAATGTCAGATAATGAAGACAAAATATATCATCTTGAAAAGAGTCTAGCCAACTCAGATAGGCTGGTAAAAAATCACGAGAAAAACATCCAAGAGATTTGGGATAATTTAAAAAAACCAAACTTACGAGTCATCGGGATAGAGGAAGGCACAGAGATTCATGCCAAGGGAATGAGTAACTTGCTGAATGAAATAATTACAGAAAACTTTCCAGAAATAAAAAGGAAACAGATATACAAATTGTAGATGCATACAGGACACCGAGCACACAAAATCACAGTAGACCAATGCCAAGACACATTGTTATGAAGATATCCAATATACAGAACAAAGAGAAAATATTAAAAGCTACAAGAGAAAAGAGGCAGATTACATTTAGGGGTAAACCAATAAGGTTAACAACGGATTTTTCATCACAGACGCTGAAAGCGAGAAGATCCTGGAACAACGTATTTCAAACACTGAAAGACAATGGATGCCAACCAAGAATTCTGTATCCAGCAAAATGAAGCTTCATATACGACAACGAAATAAAAATCTTTCATGATAAACAAAAGCTAAAAGAATTTGTAGCCAGAAAACCAGCATTGCAACGCTTCTTGAGCAAAACTCTACATGAGGAAGAAATGAAAAACAATAACCAAAATCATCAGAGAAGTGCCTCGGTAAAGACAGAGGACAGGGGGAAAGCTAATCATGGAGAAACAAACTAAATTTGAAAAAAAAAATGAGATAAATAATCAAACATGGCAGGAAGTACAAACCATATATCAATAGTAACTCTAAACGTTAATGGCTTAACCTCTCCAATAAAGCGACATAGGCTGGTAACATGGATTAAAAAAACAAGTCCAACAATATGCTGCCTCCAGGAGACACATCTGATTGGAAAAGACATACACAGGCTCAAGGTAAAAGGTTGGGAAAAAATATACAAGCACACGGTCCTCATAAGCAAGCAGGGGTGGCCATTCTCATATCGAATAAAATCTACTTCAAGACTAAGTTAATCAAAAGGGATAAGGAAGGACATTTTATACTGTTAAAAGGAACCATTCACCAACAAGACATAATAATTATCAATATTTATGCACCAAATAATGACGCTGCAACGTTCATAAAACAAACTCTCCTCAAGTTCAAGAATCAAATAGACCACAACACAATAATCATAGGTGACTTCAACACACCTCTCTCACCATTGGACAGATCCTCCAAACAAAAGTTGAATAAAGAAACTATTGACCTCAATATCACAATCAATAACCTAGACTTAACTGACATATATAGAATATATCAACCATCATCAAATGGATATACTTTTTTCTCAGCAGCACATGGATCCTTCTCAAAAATAGATCATATATTATGCCATAGGGCAACCCTCAGTAAATATAAAGGGGTAGAGATAATACCATGCACTTTATCAGATCATAATGGAATGAAACTGGAAATCAATGATAAAAGAAGGACGGAAAAATCCTACATCACATGGACAATGAACAATACGTTACTGAATGATCAATGGGTTACAGAAGACATAAAGGAGGAAATCAAAAAATTCTTAGAGATAAATGAAAATACAGACACAACATATCGGAATCTATGGGACACAATGAAAGCATTTTTAAGAGGGAAATTCATCGCCTGGAGGTCATTCCTCAAAAAAAGGAAAAACCAACAAATAAATGAGCTCACACTTCATCTCAAAGCCCTAGAAAAGGAAGAGCAAAACAAAAGCAAATGTAGCAGAAGGCAAGAATTAATTAAAATCAGAGCAGAAATCAATGAAATTGAAACAAAAGAAACTATTGAAAAAATTAACAAAACTAAAAGTTGGTTCTTCGAAAAAATAAATAAGATGGACAGACCTTTAGCCATGCTAACGAAGAGAAGAAGAGAGAGAACTCAAATTACTAACATACGGGATGAAAAAGGCAATATTACAACAGACGCTTCAGAAATACAGAAGACAATTAGAAATTATTTTGAAAACCTATATTCCAATAAAATAGAAGATAGTGAAGACATCGATAAATTCCTTAAGTCATATGATTTGCCCAGACTGAGTCAGGAGGATACTCACAACTTAAACAGACCAATATCAATAGATGAAATAGAAGAAGCATCCAACCAAGAAAAGCCCAGGACCGGATGGGTATACAGCGGAGTTTTACAAAACCTTTAAAGAAGAATTAATACCAATACTTTTCAAGTTATTTCAGGAAATAGAAAAAGAGGGAGCTCTGCCAAATTCATTCTATGAGGCCAACATCACCCTGATTCTGAAACCAGACAAAGACACCTCAAAGAAAGAAAACTACAGACCAATATCTCTGATGAACCTAGATGCAAAAATCCTCAATAAAATTCTGGCGAATCGGATACAAAGGCACATCAAAAAAATTGTGCACCATGATCAAGTAAGATTCATCCCTGGGATGCAAGGATGGTTCAATATACGGAAATCAATAAATGTTATTCACCACATCAATAGTCTTAAAGATAAGAACCATATGATCATCTCGATAGACACAGAAAAAGCATTTGACAAAGTATAGCATCCCTTTATGTTCAAAACATGAGAAAAACTAGGGATAACAGGAACTTACCTCGACATTGTAAAAGCTATCTATGCCAAGCCTCAGGCTAGCATCATTCTGAATGGAGAAAAATTGAAGGCATTCCCTCTAAAATCTGGAACAAGACAGGGATGCCCCCTATCACCACTTCTATTCAATATAGTTCTGGAAACACTGGCCAGAGCAATTAGACAGACGAAAGAAATTAAAGGCATAAAAATTGGAAAAGAAGAACTTAAATTATCACTATTTGCAGATGACATGATTCTATACCTAACAGACCCAAAAGGGTCTACAAAGAAACTACTAGAACTAATAAATGAATTCAGCAAAGTGGCAGGATATAAAATCAACACACATAAAGCAAAGGCATTTCTGTATATCAGCTACAAAACTTCTGAAACGGAAATGAGGAAAAACACTCCATTCACATTATCCTCAAAAAAAATAAAATACTTGGGAATCAACCTAACAAAAGAGGTGAAAGACCTATACAATGAAAACTACAGAAGCCTAAAGAGAGAAATAGAAGAGGATCTTAGAAGATGGAAAAATATACCCTGTTCATGGATAGGCAGAACTAACATCATCAAAATGGCGATATTACCAAAAGTTCTCTATAGGTTTAATGCAATGCCAATCAAAATCCCAATGGCATTTCTTGTAGAAATAGATAAAGCAATCGTGAAATTCATATGGAAAAATAAAAGACCCAGAATAGCAAAAACAATTCTAAGCAGGAAGTGTGAATCAGGTGGTATAGCGATACCAGATTTCAAACTATATTACAGAGCAATAGTAATAAAAACAGCATGGTACTGGTACCAGAACAGGCGGGTGGACCAATGGTACAGAATAGAGGACACAGAGACTAATCCACAAAGCTACAACTATCTTATATTTGATAAAGGAGCTAAAAACATGCAATGGAGAAAGGATAGCATCTTTAACAAATGGTGTTGGGAAAACTGGAAATCCATATGGAACAAAATGAAACTGAATCCCCTCCTCTCGCCATGCACAAAAGTCAACTCAAAGTGGATCAAGGAGCTAGATATCAAATCAGAGACTCTGCGTCTGATAGAAGAAAAAGTTGGCTCCGATCTACATATTGTGGGGTCGGGCTCAAAATTCCTTAATAGGACACCCATAGCACAAGAGTTAATAACAAGAATCAACAAATGGGACTTTCTTAAACTGAAAAGTTTTTTCTCAGCAAGAGAAACAATAAGAGAGGTAAATAGGGAGCCTACATCCTGGGAACAAATTTTTACTCCTCACACTTCAGATAGAGCCCTAATATCCAGAGTATACAAAGAACTCAAAAAATTAGACAATAAGAAAACAAATAACCCAATCAACAAATGGGCCAAGGACATGAACAAACACTTCACAGAGGAGGACATACAATCAATCAACAAGTACATGAAAAAATGCTCACCATCTCTAGCAGTCAAGGAAATGCAAATCAAAACCACCCCAAGATACCACCTCACCCCAGTAAGATTGGCAGACATGATGAAGTCAAACAATGAGTGCTGGCGAGGATGTGGGGAAAAGGGTACTCTTGTACACTGCTGGTGGGACTGCAAACGGGTGCGGCCAATTTGGAAAGCAGTATGGAGATTCCTGGGAAAGCTGGGAATGGAACCACCATTTGACCCACCTATTGCCCTTCTCGGACTATTTCCTGAAGGCCTTCAAAGAGCACACTACAGGGATACTGCCACATCGATGTTCATAGCAGCACAATTTACAATTGCTAGACTGTGGAATCAACCCAGATGCCCTTCAATAGATGAATGGATAAAAAAAAGTGGCATTTATACACCATGGAGTATTACACAACACTAAAAAATGACAAAATCATGGAATTTTCAGGGAAATGGATGGCACTAGAGCAGATTATGCTTAGTGAAGCTAGCCAATCCCTAAAAAACAAATACCAAATGTCTTCTTTGATATAATGAGAGCAACTAAGAATAGAACAGGGAGGAAGAGCAGGAAGAAAAGATTAACATTTAACAGAGACATGAGGTGGGAGGGAAAGGGAGAAAAAAAGGGAAATCACATGGAAATTTAGGGAGACCCTCATTGTTATACAAAATTACATATAAGAGGTTATGAGGGGAATGAGATAACAAACATGGAGGGAAATGAATTATAGTAGATGGGGTAGAGAGAGAAGATGGGAGGGGAGGGGAGGGGGGATAGTAGAGGATAGGAAAGGTAGCAGAATACAACAGTCACTAATATGGCAGTATGTAAAAATGTGATGTGTAACCGATGTGATTCTGCAATCTGTATTTGGGGTAAAAATGGGAGTTCATAACCCACTTGATTCTAATGTATGAAATATGATATGTCAAGAGCTTTGTAATGTTGTGAACAACCAATAAAAATAAATAAATTGTTAGAATGATTAATACGTTTACTTGTGTGAACCTCTTTGTACACAGTGGGTTCTCAATACATGAAGGTTTTGTTTTGTTTCTTTTAAACATAGGTAAAGATTATAGTTAAAAGCTAAAGCTAAATAATTAGAACAATTTACCTTCAATGAAGATCTAATTTATAGATCTGACTGCTTTAAAGGTATAATCTCAATAATATTGAAGATGACATGTCAAAGGAGTAAATGGTTTTAGAAATGAGTCAGGATGGCGACACTACTTGTGGTAAGACACTGTAAACTAAATATCAAAGTAAAGGAGCCTAAGAGTCTTACAAATGACAATAGGTTGTCATAAATTGAATTAGGCAGTGTTCCATTTGAAGTTGTGTTTCTAAGTGTGGTTTCCACTTCAGAGAAAATCAACAGGACCCTGAGACACTATACAGAGACATCAATATGGCAAATGCTTTGTTGCTTGATAGGAATTTAACTTCCTTCTGTACCCATGTTGCTTTTTTAACACTATCTTCTGTGGTTATGTTACCTTATATAACTCTATGACCTTTAGTGAAAAACTGCTTCTGAAGAAAACCATTTAATAGCAGAATAAGTAAAGCAATGGTCCCATTTAATTCACTAATATTTTCATTTATCTCATCATCCAAAATCAGGTAACTCTAACCTAGTTCAGTTGCAGGATGTATCTGGAAAAAAAAAAAAAAAAAAACATCTCTTCAGTTAGTTCTCTGAATCAGGCTTTGATATGTATATGATACTTTATTAGTCTAATATTAATATGGTTTTGGAATTCTACAGCAGCAAGATTATATATTTCACTAACAAACAACCCCAGATCTGAGTTGTTTAACCCTACAGTTTTTTCTGCTCAGACTATATTTCAGGTAAATGGTGTGTGTATGTGTGTGTGTGTGTGTGTGTGTACGTGTGCGTGTGTTTTACAGGAATGTTCTACTCTACAGTCACTTGAAGGACCTAGTCTGAGGAATGGCTTAGCATTTAAAATGTCAGCATTGTGGTTGCTATAGCAAGAGAAGTGGGTGAAGAAAGTAACATTTCCATTGATTTATGAACACAAGTGACTCAAAACCCTTCCATCCACAGCCATAGTCAGAAGTAGTTTTGTTGCTCCAGGTAATAGGTGAGTAGGGGTTAAGGAAGGTGAAAAGCAAATGGAATGTTTTATGAGTGCTCTAGTCTCTGCCACAGTAGTTTTTAACCTCAACTAATACCCAAAAAGGTTTTGTAGCCTGGGACATTTCACCATAATAAGATTTACAACATGTAGAAGTACTTGTCTTTGTATGAAGTGGAAGAAAATGACTGTGAACGTAGGTAAATGTCAGTGAGAGAAAGTGTTTTCTGCAGACATTAAGACCCTGGACATTTTTCTTATTCATGATTTATAGATTCTAAATAGATTGTGCATCCAAGTGAGCAAATGAAATGAGCATTAATTGGCTGATCCTCTTTTTTAAGATTTTTCAGTTGTCCAAATGATGGCACAGCATGAGAATAACTCTGACGCTTGGATGTCAGCCCTGCATCTGTATTGGCACCTTTAGCTCATGCTTTCTGGTAATCTATCCAGTTCTTTCCTTCTTCTTGTGTTCTGCCAATTTTTCTTTAACTCCTTTGGTTCATCTTCCTAAATTAACAAGTTATTAATATTATCCCTATTATCCTTCTCTCCATAACTCCTTTTTTACTTCCACCTATGCATAAAACACTTCATAGCTCTGATCTTTGTCAAAATATTGGAAAAATCTATCCCTGAGACTAAGGATGAGGATCCCCAGTCTACATGTCCAAGTTGAACTTGAATAGTGTCTGCTCCTTTAGGAACCCATAGAAATTCCTATTCAGTTTGTGATCTCTTTTTAGATAATCAAAATGTCTACAGCAAGCAACATTTATTTCCATGTTGTAATTAGCAAACACGTGCCAAACATATCCTGGATGTGGTCTTCATATTATAAAATGAATATGTTATATATTTAAATTATTTTGATCTCTTTAGAATATTTTCTCGGGGGCTCATATCCTACAAACTGGAAATCACTCATCAGTGAGAACCTAATATTCCTTCACTAAGTGGAAATAAGGGATGAATATTCCTTCTTTCTTTAGAAAAATATCCTGTAAATTTTTAAAGTAAATTCAAATATGCTAATAAGGAATCTACACAAAATAATTTGTATAGTATTCCTAAATGTCCTAAATGCCACTGCTTTGTAGACCTCACTGTGTTTTCCTATTTTGGAAGATAAGATTCTGGAAGGCAGAGATCATTTGTACTCCTCTGTCTGATGTAGCAGGATACAGAAAACTATGTAAAAAGTTTGGATGAGTTATTTTAGAAAACATACATATTTTCTAAGTGAGATTTGGATAGCAGCCTATGTCTATTCCCCTGATGCCTAAAGATGCAAAGAATTGTCAGAACAATTTGGTTCATCAAGATTTAAAGTGCAAAATTATTATGACACTCATTTGGCACATGTGATACCAACAGAATTAAATCTTTAATCCTTAGGAGTCCTTCAAACAGGATCTGTTTCTATGAGATAAGAGGCACCATTAGTGACTATATATATACTACATGATTGGAATGAGTTAATAGTAAAATGACTTAAAGACCAATATCAGCAACTTGCTAGTTTGTTTCATTTAGTATTTTGTTATTTCATGGCTTGAGTATTACTTTACACCTACATGTACTTATAAGCAGGAAGCTCATTCTTCTAAGATTAAATATTGATGTTTATTTAGGGAATAATTATGGCTTTTAATATCTGCATATATTAATTTTATTAACCTGATTATTATAATGTATGTAATAATAAATAACATTTTAATTTTTCTCACATTATTTGCAATTAAAGAAAATATGAGAGGTTTTAACTCAATATTAAACCATTTTTATAATCAATAAAACATAAAATATCAAGGCTGATTTTGCTCATTTATCAGGGTTCACATTACTCAATGTTCTCAAAAAAAGATTATGTTAACATAATGTCACTAAAAATTTTGTCATTATTTATGTCTGGCAAGTACAAACTAATATCTACAAAACTTGGATGCAATATAAATAAATAACAAAATACATAAATCCTTTTAACAAAAAGTAAGATAAGAGTTGAAATACTAAAATGAAATCAAGGGATTTTCTTGCATGAAGAGATTTTCTCAATCTCTAATGCCTTTAATGGCAGAAAAACATTAACTACATGTCAGTAAAGTCCAAATGTAGAGATCAAAGTGTCTATCTACGCAGAAGAGTAAAATGCCTTTTGTGGAATGATTCATTTTTATTTAGTAAAAGTTGAATTTTCTCCTCTATGGACAACAAGTTCATATTTGCAATAGGATAAAATGTGTTTTTATTCAAAGTTCCCAAATGAATTTAACTCAGGTAATAAGCCAGGTTTATTCTGTGGGCTGAGCGCCTCTTGCAAATTGTGGCAGAGCTCTTAGTACTATAGTTACCCCAGTTCCAAAAACATGAAGTTCAGGTATTGATAAATGTTTCACAATATATTAGTAAAATGTTTAGGAAAGTACAGAACTACCTAACTGGCTTATTAAGAGGCCTGTGACAGAGCTATAGTAACAAAAACAGCATGGTATTGGCATCAAAATAGACATGAAGATCAATGAAAGGTAATAGAAGATGCAGAGACAAATCCACATATTTACAGCTTTCTGATACTTGACAAAAGCTGCCAAAAGTATATTTTGGAAAAAAGACAGTCTTTTTATCAAATGATGCTGGAAAAACTGGATAGTTATACATAGAAAAATGAAATTTTCAGAAAGAGAAGTGGAAGAAGATTTAGTGATAAGTATACAGAGAGAGGAAAATGCCTGATTTTGCCATTAATTTTAGGTTTAACAGTGAAGAAGGCCTTGTAATTTTTTGTAATTGTCATTCAAGTTATAATTCAAATTTCATGTAAATTTTGGATGATTTGGTCCTTGACTTGATCAACTAATGGAAACCAAGATGATGTGTACTGTAATTTATTAAATTTTCCTATGGAAAATGGGTATGAAGAGAGATGTTTGGGACCTAATCTGCCAATCTAAATGCCGCTTGAAATGTGCTTCCTTTCCTTTAACAGTCATCTTTTGCACTCTGCTAGGCACTTTAGAGCTTGGAATAAAATATACAATAACACACACTTACACTGCTTAATAATGAGCATTACTGTGATCTTAGAATTATTTCTGAAATACATAACTACAGAGTTCTAACTCTTTAGGTAGAACTTCATCTTTTCTCCTTTTGTCTTCATATTTTTCAATGTAAGTCTCCCAGAACCATGAAATCTTTGGTGATTTAATTCTGATGTTTTCCACTGGATGATGCAGGATTGATGGGAACTCTCATGGAATAAAAATGGTCTGACTGGACTCAAAGGAGCCTTAACATAATGCACTTTTAAGCAGAAAGAAATAAAGTAACGATGTTAGGATTCTCTTATTATACCATCCTTTGCTCTTTCTTTTCTAGCTTTCAAGATGTATCTTGTCATTTTCCACAGAGTTCTACTTGTATGACTCTCAATGAATCTTATTAAAGTAGAGTGCTAAATTCAGATTCATTGTTATGCTAACCAATGCTCATGTGTTTCTTCAATGTATTTGGGAAAAAAAAAACTCAAAGAAATTTCAAAGCATAAAATTTGTTACTAAACCATACCTTCTCCTACACAGACTTACCTACATCTATCTCAGTATTTCCATTTTTAAATGATACCAAGTTATAAACTGCATTTATCTTAGCCTAATTTTTCAGCAATAGAACTCTTTGGAAGGTGAGGGTATTTTGTGTATATTCTTAGTAAGAATATATCTATATTTTATATAGCTTTTATTTTAAAATAACTCTAAATGGATTACAATATTTTTTTCTATTGAATTTTCTCCTCGAGGTCAGCTTTCCCCTTTCATGGCATAGAAAAGACACTCCTATGTCTGCATTTAATTTAGTTTCTGAGTCTCAAAGACCAAAAGTTTTCTAAAAATCTGTGAAAGATTGGGTATTGATATTTTGTTTCTTTATTTGTTCTCTTTTTTTTCTTTCAAAGAATCATTAAACTTTAAATTGTTACATGCCACCCTAAAAAGTCTCCACATAATGTAGGAGTGGGTAGTGGAATAGTCTAAAATACCAATACATTCATAATCACCATTTTAAGATTTTTCCTTTGTGATGTACTATAGTCTTTCCTAATGTCCTCACTCACATTCAAAAAGAAAATGCAGAACAGCTGCTTATACAACTAGTGCTGTGCTTTGGAGAAAGAGAAGTGGAAGGAGGTTTATGGATCAAAGTACAGAGAGATGGAAAAGGCCTATGTCAGAATTTTAGGATGGAGGCTTAAGGGTACTTTTTTACTATGGTGTTCCTGGAAATCTTAAACCACTAAGTTGCCCCCCAAAGATAGGGCACTGTAGAATACTTAAGGTTCTCTTTTTGCAAAAGAAAAATACCCACAGAAACGTAAACACATTGCCATTTATAAATTCACTGTTGCTGATTTTATTTAATCTTGTGATCAATTCATTATTTACAAGGGGATATTAGTTATCCCTGAATGTATTAGGCAGGCTATTAAATAGATGGTGAAACATGAACACTGATCATCACGTATCATATTTAAAGAGACACAAAGTGGAGATGGGAGACGAGCAATTCTGGACAAGCAGCCAGAAAAAGGAGAAACCTCAGCCCTTGAGAAATATAAATAAAGAAAAATGGGTATATTTTGCCTTCATCAATTATTCTAACATTTATATTTTTATCAGAGTAGATCAATATCCAAAGAGATAGATTTCCTTTTTCCCCTTTCTTCATCCTCCTGAAGATAATTCAAATTGCACAAGTGACTAAGGCAGTAATTTACATCTTTCTAGATAAAAAGGAGGTCTTTCTGCAGTGCAGCCATGAATACGATTCAGGGCAATGCTTTCCAACTACCTAGGATGAAAGAGGAGCATTTTATATTTTCCCATATCAAACACAATAAAAATAAATTAGAAGAGAAAAAAAAGAAAAGACATAAAGTTCAATCCCTATTTTGCTATCAGTGGATTCAACAGGCATAAAATTAGGCTGTTATTTTGATGTACAATTTAAAATTTTCAAATTCTGTACAGCATCTCAAACTGACAAATAACCATTATGCATACCATTACCAGTTGGCATATCATGTTATGGAGCCCTGGTTTAGGGGTTTGGGAGAATAGTGCCCATTGAGAAATAAAGATGGACATCTGGAGTTTTATTCCCAGTAGAGAGGGACTCCATTTTCTACCTTTGCCATGTGGTTCCTCTGCTTCAGGGTAGCTTTGAAGTATGTTTCCCATGATAGCAATCCAAATCTAAAATTCAGATGCTGGATGGGGATTTATATGCTGACATTTTAAGAGAGTGGTTTTTAAAGATTTCTCACACTTAAGTGGATTAATTCATTTTTGTACTCTTCTTTCCTATTGCCGCAGTCTGGCTGGGCACAATTTAGGAGCCACTTGTCAAAAGAAACTAACTTTATTTTTAGAACTACAACCGCCAAACAAAACAGCTCCTCAGGAAAAAACCCTCAGAGCCCAACTGCCACCACCGGCTTCCCCAAGCCTCTCACCCCCACACAAACCTCACTACCTCCCACAATCCTCCTGCTCTTGAGGCTGATTGGCTGGGTCACATGGGCGGAGCCAAAGAAGTCCCCTAATGAGCAGCTCCGTGGAGGAGCCAATCAGCTAGATGTTGCTGGGGCGCTGTGAACCAATCATCAGCTGGCAGTCTGAAGGGCGGGGAAACAGCCCAATGAACATCACCGCAGAGGAGCCAATCAGCTAGATGTTGCTGGGGCCGCTGTGAGCCAATCATCAGCCGGCAGCTGGAAGTTTGCTGGCAGCTGGAAGTTTGCTGGGGCCCCTTTGGCTGTGGCTCTCAACACCTATCACATAGATTAAATGTAAGTAACATTTTCATTTAACTGTTGGAATCAGGAATACTACCTATCTGGAAGATAATCCTAAACCACTGAGAAGTGTCCCATATTCCATATGATTTGAATATCCTGCCTTTTTGCTTAATAAAACAAAATTATTTTTCTCAATTTTAATACATATGAAGTTTTGATGAAAACCCTAGAAATTATTATTCTTTAGTTTGAAATTTTCTCTCAAATTGTTCAGTGCTCAGGAAAGAACATTGATGTATATGTTTCTTGGCATTTGACTCCTAAATGCAGTACTCTTAATCTTAGTACATTCATAGATATCATGTTCATGATGGTTCTATCTAGAGTTGCATCTCACACCTTGATTATATTTTTAGTGTAATTGCTCAAAAATTTACATATTGGAAATTATATTATTTGAAGATATTTTCTGATTTTTGTTTTATGACAGAATTTATTGATTTTAAGACAATATGTTGTAGTTAGGTTATATATTCGATGGATTTATTTCAAGGGGACAATAGAAATTATTGGTTTGGAAATAAACAGGATGTGAATTATCCATTGGAATAGATGAGATCAAAAGCACTTTATAAAAGTCTTTGCTGTGCATTTCTTTGGTTCTAGGTGTGAATATTATTAATAGAAGCATTAGAGCACATATTATATAGACTTACCAAAATTAATCTCCTTTTCTAAGCTTTACAAACTTATTCTTTTTATTAGGTTAATCATTTTTCTGCATAAAACTTAATAGTCCTAACAATAATAGCCTCAAATATAAAAAACAGAAATGTATTTTTTAATAAAAATCATGACTTTCTATTAGTTTCATCCACATACTAGAAAATAAAGCACCCAATCAAATGCAAAGTAAGGAGACCAAGGGAATCTCAGTAGTGCTGTGTTACCTCCTTAACAAAATTTCTTATTTTTTATCTCAGGTCTCCTTGTGTCTTCACTAAGACACAAACTGCATGATTTGTTTATTATAGATTGATGCTGGTATTGTAGCAGATATTGTAGTATTTGTCTTTAGATATTGTAGCACTTGTCTTTTCCAAAACTCCACATATATTATTTTTCAGAAGGTAGCATTTACTTCAATAATACTCTGTGAAAGACAGTCAGTTGGCCTCAAAGCATTTTTAAGGTCTATCTTTGGATAAAGTCACTTAGTTGTCTAAGTGCTAGAGGAATTCCTTTAAGGAAAGTGTAACTTAAGAGACCTTGGCAGCCTCTAGATACACAGCTGCCAGTGCAGGAAATGCTACACTGTCATTTAATTTTTCACTTTATTTTTTCCCCTCTGACATAGGGAGATTTCTTACTGATGAGAAAAGACTATGCAGCACACAGGAAGGCTTATTCAGACAGCACTTCTTGTCTTCCCCTCTCCACCCACTCCTCCTGCTGCAGGAAACACCCATCTCCATCTGTCACATGAGTTGTTTGGATATCCTCGAATTTTATATAGATGGAACCATGAAGTAGGAATAATTAATTGTCCGACTTAGCATATTCCATTTAATCATTTTGAAACTAATCTATGTTAGTGTGTGAAAAAATGTTTTATTCCTTTGTATTGACTAATAGCATTCCATTTCATGGATGTACCATTGAGTATCTATTGTCCTTAGGATGTTATGCTCAAAATAGCAAAGTACAGAAGCACCATTTGTTTCACATCCTCACAGACCCTTGGTATGTTCAGTCTTCTGAATTTTAGATATTCTAGTGGGTATGTTTTGGTATCTCTTGGTATCTCATGGTGATTTTGATTTGTATTTCTCTTTTGATTATTGATGTGATAATTTGGGGGGTTACTTTCTAGTCTTTTGTCTTCTTTCTTAAAGTGTCTATGCAATTATTTTGCCATTTCTTTTTAATTAACTCTACACTGAATGTTGAAATATAAGGAATTTTGTATACCCCAAAGAAGAGATCTCCTCTGTTAGATATAGATTTTGTGAATATGTCCTACCAATCTGGATCTTGCCTTCCATCATATTAAAAGAGTGCCTTTTAAAGAGTGAATTTTATCTCTGATAAAATCTCATACATTGACATTTATTTTTTTCAGTTTGTATTTAAGAATCTTTGACAAACATATGGTCACATCAAGTTTCACCTATGATTTCTTCAAGAAATTTTGTAGTTTTAATTTATTCTTTTAGTTCTGTGGCTCATGTCTATTTACTTGTTGCATATGTATAATCTATTTTGACTTATATCAAAAATTAATTGTGCACAGATAGATCCTTACATATTTACCTTTATATAAGATAATTCCTTAAATCTACTAGGATTTTAATTGAAATTTCTTTAGATAGATTAATTTAGGTAGAATTAACATTTCATCAATATTTCATATCCTGATGCATGACTATGGTATATTAACCCATTTATTTAGGACTTCTTTAATTTTCCTCAGAAATACTTTATAAACCTAAGCAGGCCAAGGTAGTACACACCGGTAATCCCCCAGCTACTCAGGAGACTGAGGCAGGAGGATTCCAAGTTCAAAGACATCCTGGCCAATTTAGTGAGATTCTGTCTCAAAAAACAAACAAACAAAAACAAAATAAAAAGGATTTCTAACATAGCTTAGTGGTAGAGCATCCCTGGGTTCAATTCCCAACACAGAAAAAAAAATTACTTTTTTAAATGTAAAGATTTTTCTACACTTTTTTAAAAATATCCCCTTAATATTATTTAAGATTTTAAGATTTTTGATGTCACCTGGTTCCTAGTATTCCATCCACACCAGAAGCAAAAGTTCCCTTAATTTTCCAAATTTATTTTACTCTCACATAAATCCAAGCAGTCTTAACAGCCCTAAACTCCTAATGCTTGATATTTTTTTGTCCAGCAAGAGTGAAACTGTTTGGGTCTTATTTCCTTGAACTGAGGCTTTAAAAACAACCTGAGAGAGAAAATCTGATTGAATGCTCTCTCTTTTCCTGAGCTTCCTTTCCACTTGAAATCATGGAAATAGACCTTAGGTTGCTATTCAATGCCCGCAAGAAAAAAGCAACCCAAAAAGTTGAATTGTTATTTTTGTCCAATTTTTGTAGTTGTTTGTGGTCAGAAAATAAGCTACCTTGATAGTGCAAAAACAGAAATGCCAATTTTCCTGATAAAATAAAATGTTATCATTTATCAGATTAAAGTTCTTATGTTTTCTATGTTGCCTTCCATTTTGTTTTATTTTCTTTTATCTTTCTTATTTCAACCCACAGGTGCAGAATACTTCTTACTTGATGATGGGATTCTCAGAATGGAAGAAACAATTTTACAGTAAGAGAGAAAGATCCCTGGGAGACAAAGAAAACTGGAGATGTCACCACCAAAATACATGGCTGTATTTTTGGTAAGAGTATCAGAATAGGCAAGACTGGGGAGCGAAGAAGAGTCACAGAAGCAATGAGTGATTTCCATATCATCAAAGTAGGTAAATCATATTGTGCACCCGGGAATCCAAAAGGACAAAAATGACACAAAAACTAAGAAGACACAGAGGTGAGGGCTCATGATGACCTGGTAATAAAAGAAATGAGAGATGGTCACAAACCAGCCATGAGCCGTCACATGCAGAAATGATAAAAGGAGAGATCTGTATCAGGAGATGACTTTGCCGTGAGTTTAAATGGAGATGAAGCAGGTGTCAGTCAAAGATAATTAAAGAGAATGGAGTGCATGGGATGTGGAGGTGGTAGTCAAGTTACAATCAGGTGATGAGCATTTTCCCAACCACTAACACCAGGTACATGCATAGGAGAATTCAAAGAGGATGGGTTCCAGTTCTGGATCCTCTAACAGTTCCCAAAGATTGAATTCTGAGACATGGGTTGAATTTTTTTTGGTTCTGTATTGCTTGAAAAATATTAGAAAAAAAGAAAAGAGGATTGGAAAAGGAGAAAATAAGCAGACAACAAACACTCAAACAATGGACAAATTCCTTTTGACTTAGAACAGTTAAACACGCATGTGTATAGGCTAGGACAACATTATTTGAACACTAAAGTCTATAGTTCATGTCAGAAAGCATTATGTTCCAGCTATCTCCCAGGGGTTTTTCAGGGTAGACTATTTTTCAGTATTATAGGCTGAGTATCTCATTTAATTTTTATCGGTGCATATTAATTATACATTGGTGAGTTTCCTTTTCACTGTCCAATGCCTTCCATGCCTTCCCTGCCTCCCTCCTGCTTGTCCTTTTCCTCTATCCCAGTGGTCTTGTTTCTACTTTCATAACACCTATTTTTTCCCACTTTTCCTTCTAGTTTCCACGTATGAGAGGAAACATAAGAACTTCTTTCTGAGTCTTAACTCTCTCTTAACTTGAATCTTTCCACATCCATACATTTTCCTGCAAATGGCATAATTTTGTTCTTTTTGGCGGATGAATAAAGCTCCATTGTGCTTATATACCACATTTTAAAAACTCAGTCCTCTGTAGACAGACACCCCAGTGATTCCATAAGATGGAAATGGAAATGCATATCAAAACTACATGGAGATGCTATGTCACTGCAGTGAGAATGGCAATCTTCAAGAATACAAATAACAATTAATGCTGGTGAGGATGTGGGGAAAGGGAACTCTGACACACTGTTAGTGGGAATGTAAATTAGTATACCCAGCATGGAAATCAGTAAGGAGGATCCTCAAAAAACTAAAAGTAGAACCACCATTTGATCCATCAATCTCACTCCTTGGTATTATCCAAAAGGATTTAAGTCAGCAAAATTTAGAGATGCATGCATA
This sequence comes from Spermophilus citellus, assembly GCF_964194105.1. Classification (NCBI taxonomy): domain Eukaryota; kingdom Metazoa; phylum Chordata; class Mammalia; order Rodentia; family Sciuridae; genus Spermophilus; species Spermophilus citellus. The sequence continues at coordinate 64,033,783 of NC_138186.1, read as the reverse complement.
CCTATGTTTGTCACAATAAAATTCACAGTAGTTTCCATTTTTCTTAATAGCATGACCAAAATATGCAGTATTATCTGACCCTTTCCTGCTTTTTCAACTTCCTAGATGGCACCACTTCTCAACACATACACACACATATGTACATGGTTCTTAGCCAATGGGCTCTTCTCAGCTCAGCAGAATCACTTCTTTACCCATGATAACTTTTTGTATGTTTTGCATTCAGTCTGCATGGAATACTTTCTCTACAACCTGTTTGACAATTTAATTAATATTCATCTTTCAGAAAACAGCTGAGATATCCCTTCATCAGGGAATTCTTTCCTGACTCCCCTCTGAATAGACTATTTCCCAGTATTTTTTTTTTAGCCAGAAAGTTCAATATTTATTTAAATATGTACAAATTCTTCTTTCTTTCTTCACCAGCTCCCACTCACCTTGAATCTTGTGCCTGAAAGTACAACACAAGCATTCCCAAGTCCCTGTTTCAGATCTGTGGGGACCAAGAAACTTTCTTCTTTACTATAAATTTAATCAATGCTGTTCCAGGGCCTGTTACACAATAGCACTTGATTAAGGAAACTTTTGTTTGTTTGTTTGTTTGTTTCGGTTGCTGTTCACTTGTTTTTATCCTCCTTGTATTTAAGATGATCCAATACCAAGTATCACTTGTTTTTTTTTATTATTTTATTGTTGGTTGTTCAAAACATTACATAGTTCTTAATATACCATATTTCACAGAATGATTGTTTTTTTTTAATGTATGGGAATGGAAGGAGACCCTCATTATTACACAAAATTACATATAAGAGTTTGTGAGGGGAAAGGGGAAAAAAAAACAAGGGAGAGGATTAAACAATAGCAGATGGGATAGAGAGGGAAAATGAGAGGGAAGGGGAGGGGGGATAGTAGGGAATAGGAGAGGTAGCAGAATACAACAGTCATTAATATGCTATTATGTAAAAATGTGGATGTGTAACTGATGTGATTCTGCAACTTGTATTTGGGGTAAAAAAGGGGAGTTCATAACCCACTTGAATCAAATGTATGGAAGACGATATGTCATGAGTGATATTTCCCAGTATTATAGGCTGAATATCTCATTTAATTTTTCTTCAGAGAACTTACCACGCTATGAAATTAGTTTGTTTTGTAATTGTGTAATATCTGTTTCTTCCCTTCGGAGGCAGGTTCATCTCTGTTTCACAAAATGGAACCTGGTACAAGTAGACTTCGTGTCACATGGTTCTGTGAAAAAAAAATTCAGTTATCTCTGAAATTAGTGAACGTTAGTCCTCAAATAAAGTGATTCAATTTTTTGTTACTAATGTATATTAACTATGAGAAATTGCACCAAGTACAAAGGTCCCTGCTAACTAGCCAATCCGCAAACCACTATGTGAATAACAGATGAATTTTTTTCAAACCGTATCACTAATTGGTTATCCTGCATCTGTTGTTCAGTTCAGGTTTGGACAGTGAAGCAGAAAATGCATTACCTCATGGTCCCCCAGTAATAAACCCACCCATGCAATATTGTACAAAAGTGGATAATTTAGAGAGTTGGCCAGCAAAGTAAAGGTGTTTCAAAAGTAACAAGAAGTGATAATGCTGGAAGTAAAGCTTAAATAAAACAAATGGAATTACAGAAGGAGTGCTGACTGTGGGGATGTTGATGCACTTTCCCTTCAATAGAGACAAGATCTATAACCAGAGAATAGAGTCAAAGTGAGATGATTGTTACAAATGAAGAAGGTGGCTGTGATTAGGAAGCTAAATATTAGGAAGTGATGCTGGTAAAAATCTTCACATTTAAAGGAACTCTTAGAAATAGTTCACATGTTGAAAATGCAAAGAATGCACTATTGGAAGCTGGTGACAACTTACAAAAGACTATGACAATGACAATTCACTAAGGCATAGAGAAGATGCTCCCATTACTCTGCCTGTAAAAAAAAAAAAAGGGGGGGGGGGTTTGTTTGTTTTGGAACCAAGGGTACTTAACCACTGAGCCATATCTATCAGCTAAGTTACTGAGGCTGGCCTTGAACTTGCAATCATCCTGCCTCAGCCTCCTGAGTTGCTTGGAGTAGAGGTGCACACCATCCTACCAGGCACAAATTAAAAATTTTAGTTACCAATGGTTCTAGTGTATTAAATTAAATGTATTAATTAAATACTAGTTTTACTATTTTTGCATTTCCCAAACATTTATAACAGGAAGAAAGTTTTTAAAATTTTTTGACAACAATTTTTAAAGTCAGAGAAAAATTGTTATTTTTTACAATTGATTATTAAGATCCATTTTCATGATTTCAATTTGTACAATTTCAGTGTGCATATAGTCATTTTATGGTCTTGTAATACTGTGCAAAGACTGCTTGGAATTAGTTGCTACTAAGTAGTTTTTGAATAAATGATTCAAATTTTAAAGGAAACAAACACTGAGAAAAGAGAGATTTATACTTATAGAAGCAAGTTTTGCTTACTGCTTGGTGATGGTTTTGATTCAGTTACCATATGTTGCCTTATTCTGAAGAAGTTTTTGAACAGATTATAGGCCATTGGTGTTACTTTATGATAAATTTGGGACAGGAATGGTGGGATGTCAAGATTGTACAGAGAGTAAGATAGTTATAATTTTGGTACACTTGCTGGGGATCAAAAGAAGGGCTTCATACATTCTAGGCAAGAGCTGTACCATGAATCTAGATCCTGAGTCCCTAAATCATTTTATATTTAAATATTTGCTATTTGTTCCCAAAGTAATTACAGGTTATACATGTATTTTAATGATTAAACAAGTTACTTCCCCTCACGCTGATAAAGAAAGTGAAGCCCCTGGCAGGCTGATCTTGCCTGATAACAGGGAAAGGCAAGAAGATCAGGGTGGAGACCACCAGACCAGATGTTTCTGACCCCAGGGTAAATGATGCCACTGAGAAATCCAGTGTTAGCTGATAAGGATTGAAAAGGGGGTCAAAACCCCCCAAAATATAGTATAAATGATAGAGCAAATGAACAGGGATTCTGCCAGCCAAAACAAGGATGCACTAAAGCTGGAGAGCCTGATGAGGACCTGACATCCCATCACTTGTCATTGTTCCTGAGCCTCTGCGTGATCCTCACCAAGGCCTGTCTGGACCTTGGTGAGAGGTGCAACTTCTCCCTATGACCACCTCCTCCTCCCCCTCCTCAACTGGTCATCCACTCCATGCCAGGAAAAGCCTGCCTTGGTTCCGGACCTGGTCACTGTGGTCTGAGTTAGTGTGCATCTACTGGACTTAAAAACTAAGGCTAAAGACTTTTGAACTTAGCATACAGAGGGAATGTCTGTCATTTAGCCTATCATGATTAAGTGTGTTTTGCAGTGCTTGGAATTAATCTAGAATTGTTTGCTGTGAATTAATCAATCTAGAATTGTTTGCTGTGAATTGATGGCAGTGCCTAGCATTAAGGATTGTCGTTTTCTTGATTAAGAACCTAGAGTGAAATTGTATTGAGTAATTTGAGTGAAGAAAGCATTGAAAGGGGCAGAAGCATGTGGAAATTCTTTATTTCTCCCCTCGACTACATACGTCGAAGTTTTGCCCCCTCATGACAAATAGTCAAGAAAACAGAGAACAGTTGAAAAAGAAACAACTTAAAATATGTAGAATTCAGTGTAAAATAAATAGTCACTGCTCATATCCAACTCTCAGTTTCAGCAAACTTCATGAAGATAAATGTATAGAACAACACACCAACTAGGTGTATCATGATAAAACAAATGACAATCAAAACTGAAGAGAAAATATTGAAAATGAAAGGGGAAAGAAAAGAAACCAAAGGGAAAAAATCATGTCCATGAAAGCTTACTAATCATCAGATAAAAGGGACAGATGAAAATAGAACAAAATATTTTAAATACTTGAAAAAAACTGACCCATGGTTATTTTAATTAGTGCATTATAATCACACATAGTAATGGAATTCAGGATATTGTGTTTGTTCGTACATAATTTGTTCATAGCATAATTTGATCCTTGTCATTCTCCATTACCTTCCATTTCCTCCTCTTCTGCCTCCCCTTGACTCCAGTTCTTCACCGTGCCTTGCCCTCTCCTCCCTCTTGACTACCTTTCTCTACTCTACTGGTCTCCCTTCTATTTTTTTCAGATTGCTTTTAAGAACAACAACAACAACAACAAAAAGAACCACTTTATTTTCTCTTTCTCTTCTTTCTATCTCTAGCTTCCACATATGAGAGAAAATATTTGATTTTGATTTCTGAGTCTCTCTTAGTTCACCTAGCACCATGTTCTCCATTTTTATACATTAACCAGTAAATGACAATAGTTTCATTCTTTATTCAGAAAAACCATTTTTCAAGAAAACATGTAGAACAAAAGCTTTTAGAAAAATAAAAGTGGAAAGAATTTGTTGCTAGGAGACCTACACTGAAAGAAATACTAAACAAAGTTTTGAAGCTTAAAGAAATTATAATAGTTGAAAACTTGAATCTTCAAAATTCAGGTAATTCAAAATACTATAACATACAACCAACCAGTTTCTTCATTATATCTCTTCCTAAAATAACTATATTAAGCAAACAATACAAAATGGATATAATGTGGGAGTTATAATAAATAGAGAAGTAAATCTTTGCTAATAGTTGTCCAAATAAGAAAAGGGTAAATGGGGACAAACTATTATAAACTAGCCTTTTGAATGAGGAATATAATCTTATATCTAAGTAGATCATGATAAATTAGGTATGCATATTATAAGCCCCAGTAAAGTCATATTAATATATCAAATATTGACAAAGATTTAAAAAGCCAATAGATTAAGTTAAATAAAATTCTATAAAAATTCAGTTCTAAAAGCACTTTTTAAGCTCAGGTAAGTTAAAAGTAGACATATGCAAAATAAAGCAAAAAAAAAAAAAACTTTTAAGTATTATTAATTATAGGTGGATCCTGCAAATATTAAACATGATTATAACTATGTTCATATCCAACAAAATGAAGTTGAAGGTGTATAATCTGAGATTATAAGAAACATTTCTTAAAGAAAGGGAAAATTAGTCAAATATTTAAAAATTTAATGTTAAGAATATCAAACATTAAAATTCAACTACTTAGTTTTCACACATTCTTTTTGTTAGTATAAGAAGAAAGAATGTTAATCAAATAAACTTTTAAGAACAGCATGATTTTGATATTAAAATATGACATCATTCTTAGAAGAAAATTTTAGGTGAATGTCTCCATGAACTAAAGAAGTTATCATTAGCAAATTATTCAAAATTGTATCATCTAAATTTTGGTATTTCACAAACAACTGAGTTTTATTCTAGGAATATAAGCTTTGCCTTTGTTTTTTTAAATATTTATTTATTTATTTATTAGTTTTAGGTGAACACAATATCTTTATTGTGGGTTTGACCACCACAAAAACAAACAAAACAAAACAAAACAAAACAAAACAAAAAAAACAGGTATTCATGATAAAACTCCATGAGCTCTGAGAAATGGGGAATTTTTTCACTCATGTAAATGATATCTATGAAAAACCTATGGTTAACACATATTTAATGGTAAAAAAAAATAGTTTTCCCCTATGTTTTAGGATATAAACCATATCCACTTCAATTACTTTTATTTATTTTACTTAAGGTGTTGCCAAAGGACTGTGAATTTAAGTAACAAAACCAATAGGTATAAATACTGCAAATTAAGAAGTAAAATGTATTTATTTTCAGATGACATGACTGATACATGAAAAAATCACAGCAAAAAAATCACTTGACACTAAATTGAAAACTATATGAGAACTAACTTAAATTAGGCAAAATTGAGGAATATGATTAAAACACACGTGTATCAATTATATTTCCATACTATTAGGAGATAATTGGAAAATCAAGCATAAAAAGCAATATATTTACAATACTGTTAAATGTACCAATAAATTTCTGGGAATAAAATTAAGCAAAAACTTTGCAAAGTCAATTCATTAAAAATTATTAAATTTTACTTAGAGAAATTAAAGACAGAAAGATATAAAATCTCCAGGAATTGGAAGACTTAGTATTGTTAAATTTCAGTATCCATAGTTAATTACTCTCAAAGTGAAATCTAACCACTTGTGGTACTCAAGGACACAGGTGTTTCAAGAAATTGAAAGCTTTCCTAAATAGTAAGATGTTATTTTCTTTTTTCATTACATTTCTCTCATGAATGTGTAGTGGCATAATCCTAAGTTCACCTGATGTGAGATATTGCAACTGATTGAATGTAAAACTAGATATGAGAATCTAGTTGTTTTCTATTAAGCCAGAAAATAAAAGCAATTTATAGAAATATAAAGTTATACTGCTCTTAACTCCATGTCTTTTTCTAAAATGATGCTATCTGCCATAAGTTTATTATTTATTTTTCCTCATCATTAATATTTAAAATAATAAACACATGACAATATAATATATATTATTTCCAATTTTAATTTTATAAGTGTGGATAGATAGATAGATCCCACATAAAGAAAAGTTAGTTGGGGATTTAACAAATTTTAAAAGTACAAGGAATTCTGGGAACAAAATTTTTGAAATTGTAAAAATCATTGATTTAAAGATTCAATACAATTCTCATTACAATCCTGAATTTGCATGGAACTAAACACAACTAATAAAATTCAACACCTATCCTGAACTTGAACATGCACACTTCACTCTTAGCAACTGAGGCCTTCAAAGCCCAGTTGTATTCTGTGTGTGCCTGTATCTACCTGTTCCTGTACCATGTGGAGTCAGCCCTGTGGAGTGGCCATTTCCCCTCCATGCATAGAGATAGTTTTTTAAATTTTCTAAGTTGCAGATATTTCAAGTAACCAACTGTGTTTTTGTCCTCTGTAGCTGTGAAACACCACTCATATCTTTAAAATGATATTTCCATTTTTACTTATATTACTCAAGTTTTTGTTTATATTTTACAACCATAATGCCAATATATTTATGCTATACCAATTTCCCAAAACCACGAAAAAATACCAGTATTAATTTAGTAAATATTTAATAGAGCTTCAGAGTGCTTAAGTTTCAGGGTATTCCCAAAACGTATAAATGTAAATTAGAGATTAGAATTGTTGCCCATTTAAGCTCAGGAAAACTCATACTAAATAAAATGCATTTCATTTGGGCTGTCAGATATACCTGTGGTTGACCAACAGGAAGGTCTAATTAATCTCATTATGTCAGAAGAATTAAATGTTTGTGATATAGTCTCAGATGTGTTCAGTGACTTTTTTTCTATAAAACTAGCTCTTCTAAACAGCATATAGTCTGAGCAATGTAAGTTTACAAAAACATTAAAATTTACCTTACAAAAATAAAAGCCATCTTTTAAGAATTATGGTTTTTGTTTTTTTCAGTCAGGTGTGGTGGTGCACACCTGTAATCCCAACAACTCAAGAAGGTTGAGGCAGGAGGATTGGGAGTTCAAAGCCAGCCTCAGCAACAGTGAGGCAATAAGCAACTCAGTGAGACCCTGTCTCTAAACAAAATACAAAAAAACATAAATTATCATTTTTAAAAAGATACAAAAGGATAATAGTTTCTAGGTTATGAAACAAGTCTTTACAAAGTTAAAAAATGCAACATGATTTACAGTGCTGTATCATTGAAGCTTAGGGATTTCTTGGTCAAATTTTCCAAACATGGATTGTAATTGGATGATCAGGTGGAAGTATTTCACAGGAAGATTTTAAATTCTCAGAAGAGATTAAGATACTTCACCTCTAATACAGTTATAATCCTAGTTTTCTATTATGTTACACTATTATCATCAATCAGGCTTTTATTTAAGCAAAATAATTTCAGAATTTCTTAAGGGAAATACGTAAAATTATGTATGCTTTGATGACGTTTATCAAGGAGAAAAGATAACAAACTTAGATTGTGCGTGCATGGAGACAAGACCCTAACAACCAAGTGAAAAAGCAAAACATATTGTTAGCAACTAAAAGCACTAGAAAAATCCTGTAATTATTAGTGATTAGTTAACGCAGCCAGAAAGTCTATTGAGGGAAAAAAAACTGCAAGGTTGAAAAAACAATATATAATTTAGTACTATATCCATGTTTACTTAGGAGTACACAAAACCATTCTGAAGGTAATGAAAATTTCATGGTCTATAACGAACTCAAATATGAGTTGTTAGTATTGCAATTTTTGAAAAAGGGAATAGAATATTCAAATACAGATCACTGTCACAGAGGAGATTGCTGGAGGCCTCCACATGTTATTACCCCTACAACCATCAGTCACTTACTTGAGAGGGCTCTGGCCCATTCATTTGTCTCTAAAAATACAAAGAATGTAATAATTTAGGAAAATCACACTATTGGAGTCAAAGAAGGAGACATATATTGGTATATTTTCTGAACTGTGAGAATCAGAGAATATTATCCTCAGAGATTTTTAAAGCACTTTTAAATAGCCATACTGAAATATCAGCATAACCAAATTAATCACATGAGTTTTTTCTTTTTACAAGAAATTTATAGAATTCAGAGTTTTCAATAAAACTCATGTATATGATTTTAGATCCATTGACCCTCTGACCCTCAAAAATCCTCAATAGTTAATTCATGTTTTTAAAATTGGACTGTACCTTGATATTCTTTTTGTCTTCATTTTATGGCAAAAGAATTTTGTAGAGTCCAAAAACTCATTTGTGGTGGCTTCTTCTATCAATTCTATAACTCCTACAAGTTATGACTTTAAATAGATCTTATTCTATTTAGCTTTGCTCCTTAAGCTTTTATGTAGCAGCCTAGTTTCTGTGTCCAGATAAAGGGGAGTTCTTTGTTCTAAAGCTCTTTGTAAATGGCAGAGATCATTTTTATTGCCCTATGAAAATGACACCAGAAATCTGTGCCCTGAATGTGTAGCCTAGAAAGAAGAAAAAGTAGAAGATTTGAGACACTTTTGGGAAAAGCTATGGTGGAACAGCAAAGCTTGTAGGAGTTTTAATCCCTGTTGTAGTGTCTTTCACAATGTGCAGAAGATACCTTGGTTGAGAAGTCCCTGAGCAAATGTCACCAGATTCTTTGAGCTCCCACCAGACTGACCTGAAAGTTGTCGACACTTGGGGGACTGCAGTTGTTTAAACTGACACCATCCTCCTGAAACCCTAGGGCCTGAAGAAGCCTTTTCTATGAGCATTAAAAATCAGAGTTTTGTATGTGTCAGCTATGTTTATCTCATGACTGCCAGAAAGAGAACATTCTTTCCAATCAAATAAAAGAATCCCTCCCAATCCCTTCCCCCTACCTCAAACACATTAGTTCAGGACTGAAAATAATGGAAAATGCTTTTTAAAGGAGAGGGGGAAATTACATTAGAGTGCCTTTTTCATAGAAAAAAAAAAATCTGTGTCCAGCAATTTCAACAGGATCATAAAGCACAGCAAATCGTTGAGTTTAAAGCACTCTCACTGGTCCTTTTTTGTTATATAACCTCTGCTTAACTCCCAAACTTCAGATTAAGCTTATATTTATGGCATTTTCTATTTGCATTATTCAAATCTCTTCTCACCCCTTCAGCATGCAGGCATTCTTTGGGTAGAACCAGGTTTAATAAAGACCAAAATGACTGTTTTTTTTTTTTTTTTGTTAAGATCATTCATCTTTCAGTCAGTCCTAGGAGGCAATTTATAGTTCTAAAGGCTACTATATTTTGGATAACGAATAACAATTTCACAGATGAGAGATTTCCATTAACTTTCCTCTACCATTTAGCCTGTACCTATTTTAGCACTTTCTTTGAGCTAAAACACCACTTTTTAAAATATTTCTGAATTTTTGTATTTTTCTTTCAGCAGTTGGCCATAATTTTGTGTAATGGTGACTAGAGGAAATGCTACGCACTGTTAACCTTACCAAAAATGGAATTCAGCCATCCAAGTCAGGGGAGTCCTGTGGACTTGGCTGTTCTCCTGGGATGGAAGCTGTTCAGAATCTCAGCTACCAACCTGGCACTTAATGTAATGTGATTTTTTCTCTATATTTTTCTGTGCTGGGAAATATTCACCAAGGGACACTCTTAGTCTCTTCCTCCCACATCTGAGTTTGTTCAGAGTGACTAGTCTTATTTAAAGATTTACAAATATTAGGACTGTTAATTTTTTTCTAGTTGATTATTCAATACCCAATTAATTTTTGATGATCTCTTTCTCTGACACTGTTTCAATCACTGTGCACTTTTATAGTAAATCCTTTTCATGGATTCATTTCTTCTGCTAGAGTGTGAACTCCTGGAGGCAGAAATAGATTTATATTACATCCTAACCAACACCTGGCCAATTATAAAGAATCAATAAACACTTTTAGAACTCAATGATTGAAGTATCCACATGATTTCTAAGTGCATTGGGATAATGATATTTATACATAGCACTTTAATGCAGAAAGAATAGGAATTTGGTATTTTATATACTGAATTAATTTCCTAACTCATTATTTACAAGTATTGTGATGAGAACTGTGTGAGCCTCATTTTCTTCATCTCCTATATGTATTTACCACATTATGTTTTGGACATGACACTTACTATTAATAATGTAAGTTCTACTCTCTCAACTGGTAAAAACACAAGTTTTTCAAATTTTTGTATACGTATGTTCATCAAAATCAAGTTTTTACTGTTTTAGTTTGATATTATAAATAATATGAATTATTTGTTTTTAAGTTTATTTAAGAAAAAGCCTTATTGTGCTTTCTACAAACTTTTAAAGATTAAATTTATTATGTGTCTTTTGGAATTTCCTAGGCCAAATCCTAATAGTTGTATGCCTATAAATTGTTATAACTTTTGGGAAAATTTCACTCTATTTTCTACAGTAAGTTGCTCACCATCTCTAGCAGTCAAGGAAATGCAAATCAAAACCACCCTAAGATACCACCTCACCCCAGTAAGATTGGCAGCCATGACGAAGTCAAACAACAACGAGTGCTGGCGAGGATGTGGGGAAAAGGGTACTCTTGTACACTGCTGGGGGGACTGCAAACGGGTGCGGCCAATTTGGAAAGCAGTATGGAGATTCCTGGGAAAGCTGGGAATGGAACCACCATTTGACCCAGCTATTGCCCTTCTCGGACTATTTCCTGAAGCCCTTAAATGAGCACACTACAGGGATACTGCCACATCGATGTTCATAGCAGCACAATTCACAATTGCTAGACTGTGGAATCAACCCAGATGCCTTTCAATAGATGAATGGATAAAAAAAAAATGTGGCATTTATACACCATGGAGTATTACGCACCACTAAAAAATGACAAAATCATGGAATTTGCAGGGAAATGGATGGCACTAGAGCAGATTATGCTTAGTGAAGCTAGCCAATCCCTAAAAAACAAATACCAAATGTCTTCTTTGATATAATGAGAGCAACTAAGAACAGAACAGGGAGGAAGAGCAGGAAGAAAAGTCTCCCTGGTAGTATAATATGAAACAATATAAGTGAAAAATTCTGTAGCATCCATAAAATAAAATTCTGTGGATAATCCTTGATTTGAGTATCCCATTCTAACTTATCACCTAAAATAAGCAGTGTCCAGTGTTTCCCAGGGGAGGAGGTCTGTCATCTTTCTAAGTTTTACACTAGTATAACTAACAGCTTACATGAGAAGACAGCACAGAACATAACGTCAATGCTTTCTCTTATGAGTATGAGAATACTAGCCTCCATTAAGATTAAAAGTTTCAGGAGTGGATCAAGGTTAGAAACATGATTCAGGCTTGGGCGTGGTACATGCAGGAGACCATTTGCCTTCCATTTGAAGATAACCCCTCCACCCACCCAGGTGGCTAAACATGAGAGTCTGTGATCATCAGGGTTTTTGTGCTGAGGAGAGAAATTTGAGATGGACTCTTTCACCTTGTGACTCTAGGAAAGTCATTCAACTTCTGTGGGGATAAGTATTATCATCTGTTTTACAAGTGGTAGGATTCTCCTTTACACTAAAGTAAGTCTATATTTTACATGCTTATGATTTTTCAGAGGATTGTATTCTATTGATCAGCTATTTAAATTATTACTGTTTGTGTTCATAATTTATTGCATTATTACAACCCTATTGAATTCTAGGTTATCAATTATCAGTTTCCATTTTTGTAGTCTCCTAAGTTTAAGTCTATAGAAAACAACATACACAAAGAAAATATACTTTTTAAATGATTTAGAAAGAAAAATATTAAAAAAAAACATTTTATAGGATTTTTGTGTACCTAATCTGCTATTATTTGATTTTAGAGACCTCCATTATGGAATTATAATCAATTGCTTTACTCAGTCATTTCTATGGCTGTTCCTCATATGTTGAATGTATTTCCCCTCTACTTACTCTTTTATTGTCAATTGAAATTGAAATTTGAATTGAAATTAAAATCTTCAACAATGTTAAAAATACCACCACATTTCTTCTGAGTGATTTAGATACTATCCCTTAATTATATTACGAATACTTATTTCCTTTCATTATGTCTCTAAATTAGGTATTTTATTCCCTCATTATTGTGCTATTTTCCTCTGCTATACCCTTCCATTTATTTGCATCTTTGGCAGGGAGAAAGAGAGTTAGATTGGCAAGTGTCAATTCCATCACCATTATTATCTTTCTACACCCATTTCAAATCTCTCTTTTAAATTGTCCCAAATATCCCCACTGTAACTCAGAACCACTGTGATTCTGGTACTTAGGCTTTTTAATAGGACCATTTTTTTCCTGTCAGAGTAGATTATCCTTTATTACAAGACTCATATTTACTCAATTGTGAAATGATAGCTTAATGAATGTTATTAAGTAATATTTTTTCTTAATCTCAAGACATAAAAAATTTTTCATCATGACCTAACCACTTGTTACAGTAATTTTAGTATCTATTTATTTTATTTTTCCACGTCTTCTCTTTTTTTCTCCTTCCATAAATACTTTAAATGTTGAATAATTTATACATGATGATGAGGGAAGGGGGAAAAAAAAGAAGGAGTGATGTTTGGAAATTTGAAAATGAGATGAGGAAGAAAGAAACTTGTTAGAAATGTCTAAGCAAATCATCTCTACCATCAAGTAATATAAGGAAGAAAATAGACTCAATCATTAATTTATTCTGATAAATACATTCCTGAGTTTGAAGCATTCTCCAGAGCACCAAACAGTGATTCATCATTTTATAAATCAACTTGCCCCTTCTATATTCCACAGCCTCAATTACTTATCTCCAAATACATCTCAACTTACCCCCCAAATTACTAAATAGCCCACAAAGTTCATCTGTGATTAAATCAGAAATGTTTTCTATGGGTTGATATGCTGTATGATCCTTAAGCCAAAATTGTAGGAGAGTCTGTTTGAGCCAATCTTTTTACCTCACTGGCCCTGAAGTTTTGTCTTCTAAAGTCCCACTAATGTTTAAGACTACAAAATTCGTAACTCAATAATAGGCATCTTGGCTAAGTTCTGAAAGAACTAATGTTTGTAAAATAATTAAGATTCAAGGATGAGGTTTTTATGCTAGTTTCAAACACTATGCTTATTTTATGAAGCAAGACAAAAGAGCCAGCTTTATCAGGAAACTGCTGTATCTTTGGCATATCAGACTTAGCCTGTACCCAGGACAGACCTGAAAGAAGAAAAAAATTGCAAGAATCTCACAATCAAGCAGGGATAAGAGTGGGTGGAAAATACATCTCTTATATTGAACAGAAATTGAAAACATAAACATGTGAACACTAATTTTTCTAGTTTTCATTGAAGTAAGTACAGGTAAAAAAAAAAAGCCTCACTTATAAGAGAAATCCTGTTAAAAACAATACCCATATGTGGAGGTACGGGATACAAAGTTCTTGCCTCTGGGGTTGGAAGTTGATTTGACTGAGAAGTGGTCTGAGAGACTCTCTTGTGTGATAGTATTAAAGTATTTTCACTTTATATTTCCATGTTTTATAGTACTGTTACTCAGAATATTATCTTGAGTTATGAAATTAAGCTGTAATTCATTTATCCCACAATATTTTATTATAAACCAACCAAAATTAAAAGATTTTCTACAAAATATTACTCTTTAATCTTCCAAATTTTGCAAGTTGTACAAGGTAAAGACAGATTTAGGAAGTGTTATAGATTAAAGGCAGTTAAAGAACTAAGACAACTAAATTCAGTATGTAATTCAGAATTGAATCCTAAATTAGAAGAAGGATCTTAGTGGGAAGTTTTGTGTAATTTGAATAAAGTCTATAGGTTACATAATAGTAATGCATCAAAGTCAATATCTCATGTTTCATAATTATAATGTGGTTATGGAAAAGACTTCCCTTGTTTTGTAAAAATACATAGTGATTATTTATAGGTAGAAATGGCTATATATCTATCCATCCATTTACATAGATATACATTTATAAGCACACACTGCACATGCAGAGACTGATAAAAAATATAGTAAAAGAATATATGACAATTTTAATACTATTTTGGCTACATTTTGATATCTGTAATTACTTAAAAATGAATATACTAAATTCTGGAGGTCAAGGAGAATGGAAATATTACATCAAGTATTAAGATAGCACTTGTGGATAAATTATTATAAAATTACTCTTCACATATTACACATTTTGAAGAGATTTTCTTGCTTAATGGAGGCCATAGAATAGAAAAAAGACACAATTTATGTTTGGGTATGAATTTTAAGATCTACTATATATTCTAGTTTGAAGAACTTTGTACAAAATTTATGATGGTCTTCTATTTCTAGAAAGAAGCTAGAGAAAATACCGTGAAGGACACTTCCAATGCAATCAATAAAGACATAAAAAAAAAAAAACTACAAAGGACAAAAGGAAAATGAAAGCAAGAATTCTGGAGATAAGCTAGTATTAAAACCAGGTTTTAGCGTGAGCTTTTTATTTGATGGATGCCCATAAGAGGTATAACAAAACATATGTTTCTTTCAGTTGCTTTTTCTTCTAAAACAGGGTACGGCAACAAAGAGAGGATATTGATTTTAGGTCAGTATTAAAAAAAAAGCTATCATATAAATCAGGTAGGATTCAAAGTATACAGATGTTAGAGGAAGATCTGGTTTAAGTCCAGGCTTTTTGAACTACTAATTTCATAGTTATAAGCTTCACATACTCTCTGAACTTCAACATAATCATCTAAAACAATAAAGTAATAAAATACACATTAAAATTTCATACTCCATAACATACAAACATTGTACCTGTTATCTGTGTTATTATTACTAATATAAAATGTGTCATAAACATTAATAGACTTTCCTTATTTGAGCAGTTGGAGATTACACCAAGTCTATAGAGAATTCCCACACACAGCCACTTCTACAGCCTACCTCCCTTCTGTGACTTCTGTAATTAACATCTTGCATTGGTGGGGGACTTATTTACTACAAATGATGAATTGATATCAATACATGAATTTTGATACATTTTAATGCATTGTGTTCACAATTATGATATGGGGAATAGTTTTACTGCCCTAAGCATTCTCTGTGCTTCATCTATTTATCACTCTCTTCTGTCTCCCATTTCTGTCATCTGGAAACCACTGATTGATCTTTTTACTGTTTATAGTTTTGCCATTTCTAGAATCAGAAACTACTCTATAGTATGTAGCTTTTTAGAGCAACTTAGAATGACTTTTTTTTCATTTAATGACAAAAAAGTTAATATGGAATTAAATCCCCTTTCTAGCTTTTGGGGATTGGATAGCTTGTTTATTTTAATCAGTGAATGGCATCCCATTGTGTAGATGCGTCACAGTTTATTTACCTATTTCTTTGAAGGGCACTTTCCTTGCTTCCAATTTTTGGAAATTATGAGTATAACTACACCCATAAATATTTTACTCATTTGACTATTTAGGAGCACAATTGCTAGATTATATGCCAGAACTATCTAACTTTGTAAGAAACTGTTTTCTAAAGTGGATGTACAAATCTGTGCTTCTACTAGCAATGCATGAGAGTTCCTGTTGCTCCTTGACCTTCCCAGTATTTAGTGTGGTCAGAATTTTGGACTTCAGCCATTCTAATATATTTTTAAATTTCCTAATGACATATTATGCTGAGCATTTTTCATACACTTACTTACCATCTGTATAACCCATCATGACTTTTTAAAAAGGTAACTACTATTTTTACACTACTATTTATGTTATTAAATTAGCATTGTTACACTTTTGGAAACAGAGGGGTTTTAGAAAGAAAAGCTAAAAATAAGGAAAGAAAAACAGAACTTTCAATGGTATCAGGGGTACAAGATGAGAAAGGCAAGGCAGGGAGATTCACAAATAGAAAGCAAGAGTAAGAACAAAAAAAAAAAAACAAACAAAAACAAACAAACAAACAAAAACCCTCCTATTTGAAGATATTCATGCACTAGGCATACCTGTCTGATGGGGCATTTTTCAGGTCAAATAAAGACTGTGTGTTTGTGTGTTAGAGAGAGAGAGAGAGAGAGAGAGAGAGAGAGAGAGATACAGAAACATAGAGTGTTATATGCATATGAAAAAGAGACCAAGACAGAGAATCACTATAAATGAAAGTGTGTCACTGAAAGGACAAAAATAAAAAATAAAAAGGCAGATATTTATTTTTACCCTTGAACCTACTCTATAGTATTAAAATGTTTTTCCACAGTATGCCCATAAGCAAAAATTATAAAGACAATTGTCACCATCCTCTCTCCATTGCCTCCAAACAACACTTTTCTCTAGATACTAGTGTACTTATATGTGTTTTTTTTAAAAAAGTAATGAGATGACTACATGGATAAATTCAGGTTTTAGGCTATGTGAAAAAATTATATTATAAAAATCTACCATCTTATTAATGATGCATATAATATCTCAGTTTGGAAATATATATTGTGCATATGTGCTTATGCAACTATGCCAATTCCAGGGATTTATCCCGAGGAATAATTTATAAATGTGTAAACTTAGCTAAAATCGAAGTCATTCAGCACTGTTTGTTGCTGCATGAAATGGAAGAAAAATAAATATTGCTACACATAGTTATAGCTTTATAATTAGCATAAACTCATATAATGTAATATTGTATATGGTCATTGCATATGGATATGTAAAAATAATTATCAATATTAAAGTTGTTCACTACATGTTAGCATAAAAAACAGGTGTCACCAGTATTATCCTTTTATTCTGCACAGAAGAGGATGTCATGGAGAGATATAGGATAAAGTCCTATAAAATACCTATTCTGGTTGACAAGACAAAAATTCACATTTACTTGCTTCTTTTTTTTTAACATTTTTTTATTGGTTGTTCACAACATTACAAAGCTCTTGACATATCATATTTCATACATTAGATTGAAATGGGTTATGAACCCCCAATTTTACCCCAAATGGAGATTGCAGAATCAGGTCGGTTACACATCCACAATTTTACATAATGCCCTAATACTAATTGTTGTATTCTGCTACCTTTCCTATCCCCTACTATCCCCTCTCCTCTCCCCTCCCATCTTCTCTCTCTACCCCATCTACTGTAATTCATTTCTCACCGTGTTTATTTTCCTATTCCCCTCACAACCTCTTATATGTAATTTTGTATAGCAATGAGGGTCTCCCTTCATTTCCATGCAATTTCCCTTTTCTCTCCCTTTCCTTCCCATCTCATGTCTCTGTTTAATGTTAATCTTTTCTTCCTGCTCTTTCTCCCTGCTCTGTTCATAGTTGCTCTCATTATATCAAAGAAGACATTTGGTATTTGTTTTTTAGGGATTGGCTAGCTTCACTAAGCATAATCTGCTCTAGTGCCATCCATTTCCCTGCAAATTCTATGATTTTGTCATTTTTTATTGCTGCATAGTACTCCATTGTGTATAGATGCCACATTTTTTTTTATCCATTCATCTATTGAGGGGCATCTGGGTTGGTTCCACAGTCTAGCAATTGTAAATTGTGCTGCTATGAACATCGATGTAGCAGTATCCCTGTAGCATGCTCTTTTAAGGACTTCAGGGAATAGTCCGAGAAGGGCAATAGCAGGGTCAAATGGTGGTTCCATTCCCAGCTTTCCCAGGAATCTCCAAACTGCTTTCCAAATTGGCCGCACCAACTTGCAGTCCCACCAGCAATGTACAAAGGTACCCTTTTCTCCACATCCTCGCCAGCACTTGTTGTTGTTTGACTTCATAGTGGCTGCCAATCTTACTGGAGTGAGATGGTATCTTAGGGTGGTTTTGATTTGCATTTCTCTGACTGCTAGAGATGGTGAGCATTTTTTCATGTACTTGTTGATTGATTGTATATCCTCCTCTGAGAAGTGTCTGTTCAGGTCCTTGGCCCATTTGTTGATTGGGTTATTTGTTTTCTTATTGTCTAATTTTTTGAGTTCTTTGTATACTCTGGATATTAGGGCTCTATCTGAAGTGTGAGGAGTAAACATTTGTTCCCAGGATGTAGGCTCCCTATTTACCTCTCTTATTGTTTCTCTTGCTGAGAATAAACTTTTTAGTTTAAGAAAGTCCCATTTGTTGATTCTTGTTATTAACTCTTGTGCTATGGGTGTCCTATTAAGGAATTTGGAGCCCGACCCCACAATATGTAGATCAAAGCCAACTTTTTCTTCTATCAGACGCAGAGTCTCTGATTTGATATCAAGCTCCTTGATCCATTTTGAGTTAACTTTTGTGCATGGCGAGAGAAAGGGATTCAGTTTCATTTTGTTGCATATGGATTTCCAGTTTTCCCAACACCATTTGTTGAAGATGCTATCCTTCCTCCATTGCATGCTTTTAGCCCCTTTATCAAATATAAGATAGTTGTAACTTTGTGGATTAGTCTCTGTGTCCTCTATTCTAAACCATTGGTCCACCCCCTGTTTTGGTACCAGTACCATGCTGTTTTTGTCACTATTGCTCTGTAATATAGTTTGAAATCTGGTATCGCTATAATGCCTAATTCACACTTCCTGTTTAGAATTGCTTTTGCTATTCTGGGTCTTTTATTTTTCCATATGAATTTCATGATTGCTTTCTCTATTTCTACAAGAAATGCCATTGGGATTTTGATTGGCATTGCATTAAACCTATAGAGAACTTTTGGTAATATCGCCATTTTGATGATGTTAGTTCTGCCTATCCATGAACAGGGTATATTTTTACATCTTCTAAGATCTTCTCCTATTTCTCTCTTTAGGGTTCTGTAGTTTTCATTGTATAAGACTTTCATCTCTTTTGTTAGGTTGATTCCCAAATATTTTATTTTTTTTGAGGATATTGTGAATGGAGTGTTTTTCCTCATTTCCGTTTCAGAAGTTTTGTCGCTGATATACAGAAATGCCTTTGATTTATGCGTGTTGATTTTATATCCTGCCACTTTGCTGAATTCATTTATTAGTTCTAGTAGTTTCTTTCTAGACCCTTTTGGGTCTGTTAGGTATAGAATCATGTCATCTGCAAATAGTGATAATTTAAGTTCTTCTTTTCCAATTTTTATGCCTTTAATTTCTTTCGTCTGTCTAATTGCTCTGGCCAGTGTTTCAAGAACTATATTGAACAGAAGTGGTGATAGGGGGCATCCCTGTCTTGTTCCAGATTTTAGAGGGAATGCCTTTAACTTTTGTCCATTCAGAATGATGCTTGCCTGAGGCTTAGCATAGATAGCTTTTACAATATCAAGGTAAGTTCCTGGAGCTAGATATCAAATCAGAGACACTGCGTCTGATAGAAGAAAAAGTTGGCTACGATCTACAAATTGTGGGGTCGGGCTCCAAATTCCTTAATAGGACTCCCTAGTTTTTCTAATGTTTTGAACATAAAGGGATGCTGTACTTTGTCGAATGCTTTCTCTGCGTCTATCGAGATGATCATATGGTTCTTATCTTTAAGTCTATTGATGTGGTGAATAACATTTATTGATTTCTGTATATTGAACCATCCTTGCATCCCAGGGATGAATCCTACTTGATCATGGTGCACAATTTTTTTGATGTGTTTTTGTATTCGATTCGCCAGAATTTTATTGAGGATTTTTGCATCTAGGTTCATTAGAGGTATTGGTCTGTAGTTTTCTTTCTTTGAGGTGTTTTTGTCTGGTTTTGGAATCAGGGTGATGTTGGTATTAATTCTTCTTTAAAGGTTTTGTAAAACTCCACTGTATACCCATCCGGTCCTGGGCTTTTCTTGGTTGGTAGTCTTTTGATGGCTTCTTCAATTTCATCCATTGATATTGGTCTGTTCAAATTGTGTGTATCCTCCTGACTCAGTCTGGGCAAATCATATGACTTAAGAAATTTATTGATGTCTTCACTATCTTCTATTTTATTGGAATATAGGTTTTCAAAATAATTTCTAATTGTTTTCTGTATTTCTGTAGCATCTGTTGTGATATTGCCTTTTTCATCCCGTATGTTAGTAATTTGAGTTCTCTCTCTTCTTCTCTTCGTTAGCATGGCTAAAGTTCTGTCGATCTTATTTATTTTTTCAAAGAACCAACTTTTTGTTTTGTTAATTTTTTCAATAATTTCTTTTGTTTCAATTTCATTGATTTCTGCTCTGATTTTAATTATTTCTTGCCTTCTGCTACATTTGCTGTTGTTTTGCTCTTCCTTTTCTAGGGCTTTGAGATGAAGTGTGAGCTCATTTATTTGTTGGTTTTTTCTTTTTTTGAGGAATGACCACCAGGCGATGAATTTTCCTCTTAAAACTGCTTTCATTGTGTCCCATAGATTCCGATAAGTTGTGTCTGTATTTTCATTTATCTCTAAGAATTTTTTGGTCCTCCTTTATGTCTTCTGTAACCCATTGATCATTCAGTAACATATTGTTCATTTTCCATGTGATGTAGGATTTTTCCTTCCTTCTTTTATCATTGATTTCCAGTTTCATTCCATTATGATCAGATAAAATGCAAGGTATTATCTCCACCCCTTTATATTTACTGAGGGTTGCCCTATGGCATAATATATGGTCTATTTTTGAGAAGGATCCATGTGCTGCTGAGAAAAAAGTATATCCATTTGATGATGGTTGATATATTCTATATATGTCAGTTAAGTCTAGGTTATTGATTGTGATATTGAGTTCTATAGTTTCTTTATCCAACTTTTGTTTGGAGGATCTGTCCAATGGTGAGAGAGGTGTGTTGAAGTCACCCATAATTATTGTGTTGTGGTCTATTTGATTCTTGAACTTGAGGAGAATTTGTTTTATGAATGTCGTAGCACCATTATTTGGTGCATAAATATTGATAATTGTTATGTCTTGTTGGTGAATGGTTCCTTTTAACAGTATATAATGTCCTTCTTTATCCCTTTTGATTAACTTAGTCTTGAAGTCGATTTTATTCGATATGAGGATGGCCACCCCTGCTTGCTTACGAGGTTTGTGTGCATGGTATATTTTTTTCGCATCCTTTCACCTTCAGCCTGTGTATGTCTTTTCCAATCAGATGTGTCTCCTGGAGGCAGCATATTGTTGGATTTGTTTTTTTAATCCATGATACCAGCCTATGTCGCTTTATTGGAGAGTTTAAGCCATTAACATTCAGAGTTACTATTGATATATGGTTTGTACTTCCTGCCATGTTTGATTATTTATCCTTTTTTTAAAAAAATATTTAGTTTGTTTCTCCATGATTATCTTTCCCCTCGCCCTCTGTCTTTAGCGAGGCACTTCCTACTGATGGTTTTGGTTATTGTTTTTCATTTCTTCCTTGTGTAGTGTTTTGCTCAAAATGCTTTGCAATGCTGGTTTTCTGGCTGCAAATTCTTTTAACTTTTTTTATCATGAAAGATTTTTATTTCGTTGTCATACCTGAAGCTTAATTTTGCTGGATACAGAATTCTTGGTTGGCATCCATTGTCTTTCAGTGTTTGAAATACATTGTTACATGGCCTTCTTGCTTTCAGTGCCTGTGATGAAAAATCTGTTGTTAACCTTATTGGTTTACCCCTGAATGTAATCTGTCTCCTTTCTCTTGTAGCTTTTAATATTTTCTCTTTGTTCTGTATATTGGATATCTTCATAACAATGTGTCTTGGCGTTGGTCTACTGTGATTTTGTGTGCTCGGTGTCCTGTATGAATCTTCAATTTGTATATCTGTTTCCTTTTTTTATTTCTGGAAAGTTTTCTGTAATTATTTCATTCAGCAGGTTACTCATTCCCTTGGTTTGAATCTCTGTACCTTCTTCTATCCCAATGACTCGTAAGTTTGGTTTTTTTATGTTATCCCATAACTCTTGGATGTTTTTCTCGTGATTTTTTACCAGCCTTTCTGAGTTGGCTAGACTCTTTTCAAGATGATATATTTTGTCTTCATTATCTGACGTTCTGGCTTCTACTTGCTCCACTCTGTTAGTGATACTCTCAATTGAGTTTTTAATTTGGTTTACCGTTTCCTTCATTTCTAGAATTATTGTTTGAATTTTTTATAATCTCTATCTCCTGATAGAGATGCTTAACTTCTTCTTTTATCTGTTTATGTAATTCATTCTCAATGTGTTCTTTCGCTGCTTGAATTTGCTGTCTTGTATCCTCTTTAGGGTTCCATTCCATCTGTCTAAGGTGTTCCTTGAGTTCTTTATATGACCATTTTTCTGATGACTCTAGGTCCTTCTGAATATTTAGGTTGTCCTGCATTGTTTGTACTCCTTTTCTTCCTTGCTTTTTGAAGCTGCTCATGTTACTTCTTGTTCTGTTTGACTGATGAGTTACTGTTTACTCCTATAAATTTATTAGATGCTTGGGAGGAAAGGTATTAGAAGGGAAGGGAAGAAGTCACTGTAGCCGCAGGTTTCAATGAAGTTATCTCCTCCGTCGCAGTCTGATGACGTCAGTTCCAAGCCACTCCACTTTCTTTTACCAACTCTTAATATTAAGTTATGATTTGTAGAGACATACAGGTAATATTTATTTCTGTGATCCCAGCAGCTCTGGAGGCTGAGGCAGGAGGATGGCGAGTTCAAAGCCAGCTTCAGCAAAAGTGAGGTGCTAAGCAACTCAGTGAGACTGTGTCTGAACAGAGGCTGGAGAATCCCGCAATGACAGTCTGTAAGCTAGAAAGCAGGGGAAATGAGTAGCTCATCCACCCAAGAAGCTGGAAACTTCAGAACAAAAGGGGCCAAAGCTGCAGACCCAGGACAAGTCTTTAGGCATTTACGCCTGCAAACCCCTGCGGACTTGTGGATGTGAGTTGGCCTTCAACAGCTAAACAATGGAGTCTGATGCCCGGGACTGTGCAGAAGCATACTTGCTTCTTTTACATTTCATTCTATACCTGTATAACTCAGAAATCTAGAATGTAGATCTTGGAGTCAAATATAAATGTTTTTCAGTATTGATTCCACCACTTAGAAGTTATATAATTAGTTTTAGGAATTTCTCTTTATTGCTAGTCACACATGTTTATTTTATGCACTAAGTTGAAAATGTATATGAAGTGTTAATTCCAACTTCAAACATAAAAACTACAAATCCATGCTAATCATTATTTTCATAAGAGGGTTTCACTGAATTCATTATAATAATTTTCATTACGGAAAAGACATAAAGTTTTTAATTATAAAAAAACTCTGGAAAAGAAAAATGGAATCTTATATCTATTTACAGAAAGATAACTACTGGTCTAAGTTTATGCATATAGATTTAGTATATGAAAGTAGTACCTAGCAATGTGGCAATAACTAAACAGACAAAATGAAAGAAAATTCAAGAATGTATTCTTGGGAGCAAGAATAAGGGTTGAAAATGTGTAAGGCAGGCTAACAATTTTTCATTATACCTTTATGCTTGTGTTTGATTTTACTTTGATAGAAATTGAGAAAATCTATTACAAGGAAACTTAATTTAAAAGTAATTTCAAAGATATCCTTTATTTTCCAAGACATTCTTTTATTCTCATTTTGGGTAAAGTAATCACAAAATTGAAAGTGAAATTGTTCTTTGATAAATAATGGAATTGTTTCCTTTGTTCAAATACCGTAGAGAATTTAAATGGAATAAAATCTGACAGTATCTATGTTCATTAATAAATGTAATTTAGCAATTATAAGAAACATATAGGTTATCGTTATTATTATTATTATTTATCAATTTCAGAATCCTGATAATGTGGTTCTGTACATGCTTACTTCCTGAAGATGCACCTTCAGTTTTGCATCATTTATATTTTTCTAACTTTTTGAAGAATTTATTCATAGTACTATTGATTTAAGGAATCTCCCATTGAAAATCACTGACTATGAAAAATGGTGATTGTGGGCTGGGGATGTGGCTCAAGCGGTAGCGGCACTCATCTGCCATGCGTGCGGCCCGGGTTGTATCCTCAGCACCACATACAGACAAAGATGTTATGGCCGCCAAATACTAAAAAAAAATAAATATTAAAAAAATTCTCTCTATCACTCTTTCTTACTCTCTCTCACTCTTTCTAAAAAAAATGGTGATTGTAATAGAGGCATAAACTGGTGGATTCAGAAAATACTCATGATAGATGGACATGTAAGATAAAAAATCTGTAAGAAAAAGTTATTATATGAAGACACACAAATAAATGACAATATGCAGAAACTCCCATCACTTTATTAGGACTGATGTATCTGGACACAATTCTGGGATTTAGATAAGAAGTTATGAATCCTACCTGGCTAAGGGATCATGCACTGAAATCTTTACACCTTATATATTTTAAGTCTATAAAATTTGCATAACAATCTATATGTGAAAAGAGTATTGGTAAAGATCATATGAGTCAATGCACATGAAGTAGAAACATAGTATCTCATTGATGCTAAATAGGTCAAATGTGAGCTTCAGTTCCTGGTTTATGTTCTCAAAACTGCTCAGAATTGAAACTTTCTAAATAAAGTGTAAAAGTTCTTTAATTATTTAACATCTCTGTATATGAAGTAATTATGTAGATAACTTAGCTTTAATTTTTTATGCATTACTTATCCAATATTCTTTTTATAAATTTTATCAAATACCAAATATTTGATAATATATATATATATATATATATATATATATATATATATATACACACACACACACACATGTATTTTTGTGTGTGTGTGCACGCGCCAGAAATCGAACCCAGGGGCACTTAACTCTGTGCCACATCCCCAACCTTTTTATTTTATTTTTAGATAGGGTCCCTCTAAGTTGTTTAGGGACTTACTAAATTGCTGAAGATGGGTTTGAATTTGCAATCCTCCTGCCTCAGCCTCCAGAGCAATTGGGATTACAGATGTGCACCACCATGCCTGGAAACATGTATTTTTTGATGCATGTACACAAACACACAGAGACACATGTCAACATATATACACATACTACCCTTTTTCCCACTGCAGCCAACAGAAATTTAGAAGGCTACTGTTATAAAATAACTAAAAAATTGGAGTAATTACCATCCACCTTTTACTATATACTACACACACTTTAAGTGAATTTCATTTTATTCTTCAAAATGGTCCTATGAAGTAAATATTGAAATTGTGTTCATTTAACAGATGAGGAAACTGAGACTAAAGTAATTGCATAATTTGGCCAACTTAACAAAACTCATAAACATCCAAGTTAGTATTTTTATGTACTGTGCTTGCTTGCAAGGTCCACTACATTTTTACAATTTTATCCTTTTGTTTTCTCCTTTTCCTGGAATCAGAACTGGAATATTACTAAGGTTCTTTTGATCTCATGAATGCAATTTGAGCCTGCATGAATACCAGGCTTGAGTTTTATGTATACGTTCACACTTAATCAATCATGAAGTCCTATCCATTTTACTCCCATGCAGCTCTCAGAGTTTTTGTTTCTGCTTCTACTCTAGTTTCCTGAGACATCATCTTTTCCCAAAACTAATCAAGTATTCTCAAAAATATCCTTGCTCCTACAGTTTTGCATTTTCCAGATTTTTCTTCTACTACAACAAAACTTTTCCTTCTCAATATAAATCTTACCATCTCACTTTTATGCTTAGACCTCCCTCCCCTACACTTAATCCTTATTGGCCATTAAATGAAGCTCAAAATTTTTATAATATTTCAACTTCCTATGAATATTGATTATTGTCCACTTCAGCGCCCCCTAGGTAGTGTAGGGACAATAAATTAACTACTTGTTGTATATTTTAAAGGCATGTTTTCTTTTCCCCAAGGGCTTTCTTTTATAACCATCCTTTTTCACACACGTACTTGCAATCTATGGGCCAGTACTCCCTGAAGAGAATCAAGTAGAAGAAAATCACACACAAAAAAACGACATCAGTAACCCCTATTGCAGGAGTGCAGGACAAAATGAGATGTGTCAAGCTGTCAATAAGTGTCAGAAAAGATAAGGTAAAGAAGACTGGACAAGGTGAAGAGGGCTGGGCAAGAGTCAGACTCTCAGAGATACTTGGAAACCAAGGAAGAATGAACAAAAGGTAGACAGGAGAAGAGACAGATTGCAGGAGCCACAAAGTACAACCTTGCTATCTAAGACAGATGGCTGAGTTATCCTCAATAGTTTGATTCACCTGTTCCAGAATGAATCTGGACTAGAATTCAGCTTGTTTCTTTCAGCCTTATTTTGAAAAGCATTGTACTAAGAGCAAATGATACAAATCTATGCTTCCTGTGAATACATCTTTTTCCAGTTCAGAAGTCAGACATGAACAAGTGTCTGAGACATGCATGGGATGATACATGGGATGATGGGACAAGAAACAAGAAAGACATAATGCTCGATTTGTGAATTCAGGATGGCAGTTTACAATGTTGAGAACTAATCAAAAAGAGTTTCAAGTACTTGGAAAAAAATTATATTTAATCTTTGAAAATCTGCCTTCTTATTAAAGACATAAATTTAATAATAATAAATATGTCACAACTATATTCATGTATGACACATATATAAAATACAACCAATGGTTGTTTTCTTAGGCAAGAAGAAGGACAACTAGTTTTCTCAAAAAAGGTCAAGGAAAAAAGCAAACTGTAATGTTAATGATAGCTGTACCTATATACTCTTTATTTTCTTTTTAAATTATATTTTTAAACTATTGCAATAAGAGAAGCATAGATATTTTCTCTCAGTTTGTGGGTTTCTCTCTGTTGTTTTCTTTGATGTGTAGATACTGTCCAGTTTGATGTCATTCCTTTTCTCTGCATTTCCTTCTGGTTCTCACCCTTTCGGGTTGTGTAGGAGAAATCACTGCCAGCCAGTGTCATGGAGCTTCCCCCCTACGTTCCCTTCCAGTGGATTTAAAGTTTCTGGTCTTATAGTTAAGTCTTTATCAATTTGAGTTAATTTTCCTTGAATCTAAGAATCAAATTTCCTTTTCTGTATGTGAATATTCAGTTTTCCTAACTCTGTTTAAGAGATTTCCTGTTCCCTGTTGTGTATTCTTGGTAACTTTATTAATGAGTTGATTATAAATTCTTAGGATGATTTCTGAATTTCCATTCCTATTCCATTGGTCAAAGTGCCTGTACTACACTGTTTAGTTATAACATCTTTATACTTTAAAATCAAGGAACATGATGCATTCAGCTCTATTTTTGATCAGGATTGCTGGGGCTATTTCATCAATTTATTTCTCCTTTGAGTCCATACAATTTTTAATTTTTTAAAAAAAATTCTGTAAAAACTGTCATTGGGTTATTTTTTCAACCAATTTTTTAAACAGGTGTATTTCTGAATAGCAGAAGTATAGGCGATTTTTACTTTCTTCCTAACAAATTTAAACTTTTAAAAATCCAATTTATTTAACTGATAACTAAAACATAAAGCTTATGCATATTTATGTATATCATATGATGATACAAGACATGTATTATGAACTTCTATTAGATCTTTTTTTTAGATTCCAAATATAAATAGAATCATGTGGTACTTATTCCTGTGCCTGGCTTGTTTCACTTATCAAGGTAATCCTTAGTTTCATCCGTGTCCCAAAACATAGGACTTCATTCTTTTTTAAGACTAAATAGTATTCCATTTTCTGTATGCACCACATTTTTTATCCATTTATTAGTTGAAGGAAACAGTTTTTTTTCTATTTTTTGGCTACTGTAAATAATGCCAAAATGAACATTGGTTTCCATATGTCTCTTCAACACAAATATTGCACTTTCTTTAGATACAGATCCAAAAATTTGATTACTGGATCTTATGGTAGTTTTCTAATATTCTGAGGAACCTGTGTACTGTTTTCTGTAATGGCTATTCTGGTGAATATTCCCACCAGTAGTATGTATAAGTTCCCTCTTCTCCACATCCTTGCCAGTGATTATTATTTTAATCTCTTTGATAATATTTATTTTTACTGGAGTGAGTTGACATATCACTGTGGTTTGGGTTTTAATTTCTCTGGTAGTTAATTATGCTGAGTATTTTATCACATACCTGTTGGCCATTTGAATGTCTTTTTGGAGAAATGTCTACTTATATGCATGACACATTTTTAGAAATTTGTTTTCTGTGATGGTTCTGGGGATCAAACCCATTGCCTTGTGCATGCTAAGCAAGCACTCTACAACCCCATCTTTTATTGCCAATCTTTTTAGTTGGGTTATTTATTTATTTATTTACTTTGATGTTGATTTTTTTGGAGTCACTGACATATTCTGGATATTAACCCTCTACCAATGGTCTGCAAGTATTTTCCTTATCTGTATGTTGTCTCTTCACTCTGAAATTTATTTCCTTTGCTTGTGGTTGATATAATCCTATTCATCTGATTGATCTTTTTTTTAACTATACAAAAACATTTTACTTCATATTACACGTACTTTTTAAAAAAGGCAGAAACATTTTAGTTTATACCACTTCACACAAAAGAAACTTGTGCTGGAATTCTATCTGATTGATCTTGTTTCTTGTTCTTTTCAGATCTTGTGCAAATAATTTTTGCTAACTTCAGTGTCCTGATACAATTCCCCTATGTATTCTTCCAGTAGTTCCATTTTTGGGTCTTGCATTAAGTGTTTTATCTGTTTCTAGTTGATTTTTTTGTAAGTGGTGAGAGATAATTCTTCTGTGTTCCAATTTTCACAATATTATTCATTCACTCTCCCTTCTCCCATGTGTGTTCTATGCATCCTTGTCAAAAATCAATTGGCTGTGGCTTTACTTCTGCATTCTATATTTTGTTCCATTGGTCTATGGCTCATTTTAATGCCACTACTATGCTGTGTGATTAATTAAAGCTGTGTAATACATTTTAAAGTCAGGTAATATAAAGCCTCCTGCTTTGTTCTTTTGACTCATGATGACTCTAGCCATTCATGTGTGTGTGTGTATGTTTTTCTACAAATTTTTTAGTACTGTTTTCTGTGAGTCTGTGAATAATATCATTAGAGATTACACTGTATTTATACTTTGCTTGTAGTTGCATAGACATTAACTATGAATCCTTCTAACCCAGGAAAATGTGCTATCTTCCCATTTATTTGTGTTTTTCAACTCATTTTATCAATATTTTATAGTATAAATTGTGTAGATTTTTATTTTGTTATATAATTCATTCTTAAGTACATTATGCTAATTTAATTGTATTTTTCTTATCTTTTTAAATAGTTAATTGTGTATATAGAAATACAACTTATTTTGGTATGTTGGTTTTATGAAGGGCTACAATCCAAAATATATTAGGAACTCAAACAACTCAATAGCAATGAAACAAAAAACTGTATTAAAAAATAAAAATGTGATCTGGCTGGTAATTTCCCAAGAGAGACATAAAAGTACAACAAATATATGAAAATATCCTCAATATTCCTTTATCAGGGAATGTAAACTTAAACCACAATGAGATTTAACCTCCCACCTGTTAAAATGGCTATTCCCTAAAAGACAAACATAAGATAGCAAGTAGTGGTGAGCATGTAGTAAAAAAAGGAACTCTTGCACGTTCTTGGTGAGAATGTAAATTAGTTCAGTAATTTTGGAAAATAATATGGAGTGTTCTCATAAACACTAAATATTGAATTTCTATATGATCCAGTATGTTGAAGAGATTCTGCTGTTCATGATCATTTCTGCATTATGCATCATAGCCAAGGTATGGAAGCAACATAGTTTCCATCAAAGGATGGATATGGAAAATGTGATATATGCACACTAAAGAATACTGTACAATCAGTAAGGAAAGGAACTCTGTCATTTGTAGAAACATGGATATAACTGAAGGTCATTAAGCTACATGAATAAGTAAATTATTTCACTTATACATTGAATCCAAAACAACCACAAAAATAGTTAATACCAAAGAAACAGTAGAATAGTGGTCATCAGAAGTTGGGAGGGAGAGAGAGAAACTAGAAAATTGAAAGATGTTGATCAAAAGGTGTAAAGTTTTAGTTAGAAGCAATAGGTTTTAATGATCTATTGTACTTTGTAGTTACCAAAGTTAATAATAATTTACAATATATTATATTATAATTGTGTATACTTGTAATATATATTGATTTATTACATATTTTAGCAATTTCAAAATTGCCATAATAGATTTTTAACATTCTCACTATTAAAAAATGAAAATTTGGTATTGGTGATGTTATAGACATGTGAATTGTCTTGACTGTATCTTTTTCAAATGTATAGATAGTACAAATCATTACATTGTATCACATAAATACACACAATTATTTGTCAATTAAAATTAAGTTAAACATGAATATATAAAATAGACACTAACAAAAATAATGTTTGGCTTATGTTAGTGGGCATATAAATATCAAACTCAGAAATTTCATATATGATTTTTGTCACATACTTGATATAATAATTAAATTGAATAATGTGCTACTGTTAATTGATTTTAAACTGTAAATGAGCCAAGAAATTAATATGAAACTTCTAAAAGACTAATTAAAGTGTTCTGCTGTTCAAATCTAAGCTCAGCTTTTTGTCAGATCATGGATTCTTAAGCTTTCAAGAATTAAGTTGTACCTTCCTACAGTCAAACTCACACATGAAAACACACACAGATCTCTGTGTGCATGAGTTATATTTATTTTATATATATTTATATATGTATGTGAAGAGATACATGCATGTATCTCTAAGTACATGTACGTGTATACATACATATATCACATGTTTGCAAATATTATCTACATATCTTTCTCACCTCTCCATCAATGTACGCACTATATGCTAAAAACAGTTAAACTTATAAAGCTCTTTCTGAATCTATAATGCCCAGAGGACCTTCAACTACCACTTTAGAGGCACCTATGCCAAGACTGATTACTCTAGATATTTTATTTTTCCTTTCCAACTAAATAAATTCATCTCATGTCTCCCACAAGTCAATTGTAATTTTAAGTCCCCTTTCCACCACTTCTCTTTCCTGTTACCTCGAGAAAGCACCAATGTGTGTAACCGGGTTTAGCCAGTTCGCTAGTGATTTTAACTTGTAGAATGTGATCCTTTGTCCCTCTTGGTGTCAGGCTGATGGAATGTAGTACACAAGGGGGGAAGATTCTGTGCTACATTCTTAAATGTTTTTAGCCCTAAGTCTACAAAGAATAAGCCCATAGCATCTATGCACTTGAGCAGTCAGTGAGGGTAGGTGAATAGGCATGAACATCAAAGATTGTTGCTGCTGATGGCCACCCTCTCCTGTGGAAAGAACCCAAGGGGCCCACAGATATCCCACAGCTGCATGCTTTAAAAGTATATTGTGGAAACCCATAAACACTGATTTGTCAGAAAATACAGCATCATCCTCTCTGCATCTGGTCATCAAAGCAAAACAAAATTATCAGAGCAGAGGGTATGGGAACATGTACATAGTTGCCATAACACGTCCACCCTCTGCCAGCTTCTCTGGCTCTAAGCCCCTAATAAATTAGGCTCATCAGCATCTCCACCTCATTTCCTTCTCCATGTTCTGGCCAAGGAGGCAGGTGGAGAGAGATAAAGACAGAGAGAGAAGATCTTTTAAAAAAAATGTATAGCAGGGAGTAGTGTTGAGGGCCTTTAATCTCAGCCACTCTAGAAGTTGAGCAGGAGAATTATAAGTTCAATATTAGCCCAGCAACTTATTGAGGCCCTGGGTAACTAAGAAAGACCCTATCTCCAAATGAAATAATAAAATGTGCTGAGGATTTAGTTCAGTTATAAAGCACTTTTGGGTTCAATCCCAATAGTTCAATGTATCTATTCACATAATATATAAATATAACTTAGATCTGTGGGAGTTTTCATGTGTGTGTTTGACTGTAGGAAAGTACAATTTAATTCTCGAAATGTATACACACACACACACACACACATATATATTATATACACACACACACACAAGCATTATTTCTGCCTTCTCATCACTCCATCTACCACCCTACAAACCCTCTAAGAGAACACATACCAACATTGCCACTGTTTTGTCTTCAGAGTCCTAGTTAGGCCTTACAACCCTCCAGGGCAGAGGAAATTCACATGTGTAGGATGGGTTCCTAGGGGCTTCCTCCAGGTAGGAGGATGAGGGACCACGTGGAATGTGTGAGGCAGGAGGTTTCTGAGTACTGAGATGAAGGCCTAGAGAAAAGAACTACCTGTTCTGGCAAGGAAAGCAGACAAACCCAGAGGGAGGGGCACTAGAAGACAAGGAAGCCTCCTGCTTTCAATATTTGCTTTTCTATTGCAGCTGCTGCAGTGTTCCAAACCAAGTGGAAAAAGCTCATGTAGCTGTGAGCACAGGGAAAAGGATTACCAGAGCTGAAGATCTGTAACAGCAGGGTGAGTGGGCATGGAACTGTAGAGTGGTGGTGATGGCAACAGCAGGGTTGGCTATTCTAAAAAGGATAAGTGGCAGTGAGGTGTGGATTGGGTCCTGTGCTGCTCCTGTCACAGTGGGGGACCTTTTCATCCCAGATGGCTCCAGGTGTTCTGCCACAAGCTGGGCATGAGCAGGGTGCCTGCAGTCCTGACCATCCCCTTTGGTCTTGGTGAGCTCAAAGGTTTCTAGCCCCAGTGCAACCTGGAGCACTGGGTGGCTCCCAGCCACAGCCTGGCCAAGATCAAGAGCAACCTGGTTAGCAGCCTTTTCTGCTTGAACTACAAATTTAAAAGCCAGCTGTATCCCGGACTTGCACTCCTGGGGGTTATGGTAGAGTCTTCCACCTCTATGCATCCAGGGAATGATATTTCACTCCAAACTGAAGGTACCCTGCAGACCCATGAGGCCTGTTAAAACTGAAGTGAGTCACAAGGCCCATAACTTTTCTCCATATGTCAGGGAGAGCCATTATCATAAGAAATACCTGCAGGATGATGTCATTTCAATGCTAAAGGACCTCAGGGAGGATGCAAGACAGCAGCCAGGGTGCAGATGAGGTAACCCAACATAAAATTAAAGTCATATTCCTCCTGCATGCTTCTGTCAGTGAAGTAGGCAACACTTCATTTTTTGCCCTAAATAATACAGGTAAAGAAACAAGGTGTCACTGGGGATGTGGCTCAAGTGGTAGCGCGCTCTTCTGGCATGCGTGTGGCCCGGGTTCGATCCTCAGCACCACATACAAACAAAGATGTTGTGTCCGCCGAAAACTAAAAAATAAAATATTAAAAATTCTCTTTCTCTCTCTCTCTCTCTCTCTCTCTCTCTCTCTCTCTCTCTCTCTCAATAAAAAACAAGGTGTCATCATTAAGACTCATCAAATAATTGGTTCTTTCATTGAAATAAAGCATGGTAGTGGACAATTTGGGAAACAAAAGAGGAAAAACATTAATTAAAACAATATAGATTATGCTAAGTGAAGCTGGCCAATCCCTAAAAGACAAATGCCAAATGTCATCTTTGATATAAGGAGAGCAACTAAGAACAGAATAGGGAGGAAAAACATGAGAAGATGATCACCATTAAACAGGGACGAGAGGGGGCAGGGAAAGAGAGAGAGAAGGGAAATTGCATGGTAAAGGAAGGAGACCCTCACTGTTATACAAAAATTACATACAAGAGGAAGTGAGGGGAAAGGGGAAAAAAACAAGAGAGAGAAATGAATTAAAGTAGATGGGTTATAGAGAGAAGATGGGAGTGGAGGGGAGGGGAGGGGAGGGGAGGGAAGGGGGGATAGTAGAAGATAGGAAAGGCAGCAGAATACAACATACACTAGTATGGCAGTATGTAAAAAAGTGGATGTGTAACCCATGTGAATCTGCAATATGTATACGGAGTAAAAATGGGAGTTCATAATCCGTTTGAATCAAATGTATGAAATATGATATGTCAAGAGCTTTGTAATGTTTTGAACAACTAATAAAATAAAACAATATAGAATGCACAATTACATATTTATTAGGGCTTAATTAATGACTGGAATGTGCATGGTGAATTTTTACTACTGCCTGGGTCTTTGTTTCCACTTTCAGATAAAATAACATTTGCTAGCAGCCTGACTTGAATTTGGAATATAAATGTCTGTGTCTATGTATACTTGTGTGTCTGTCAGATTCCATAAAGTTCTGTATGACTATAGTAAGGATTTCAGCAATTGCGTTCATTTGTGTTTGCATACAAAAATAGTTAGAATTCTCTAAATTTTACTTCAAATAACTGTGTGCTGCTAAATGATGAATTAAAGCACAGGTCCACAGGCTTTTTCCTCTAAGTGATCATATAGTAAACATTTAGGCTTTGCAAATAACCTACTGTCTTTTTCAATGTTATTTTAAAATTTTTTTCTCCACTCTTCTACATTTTCTGCTTACTCTTTTAAAAATTCTTTTTAAAATGAAAAATAAATCCCTATCTCTAGGATTAAACAAAAGCATGTCAGGGGTCAGATCTGGACTATCCACCATAATTCTCCAACTCATGAACCAGAAAGTTATATACCACTAGAGGTGGGTTTTTTCCCTTTCAAAACTCCAAACTAACCATGTGTACCATTAATGACCTTGTGTGTGTGTGTGTGTGTGTGTGTGTGTGTGAGTATGTGAGTGTGTGTATGTGTGTGTGTGTGTGTGTATGTGAGGGGGGAGGAGAGAGAGAACAGTGTTAACAAAAATAGGAAAGAATAATTAATAGTAATGAGATTGTATAATGTATTCTTTCAGTCTAATTTTTCACTCTTTAACTCATGTTTATATTACCAGCTTGCAGGTAAATGGGCATGCAGGCTCCAGGTAGATGAAATTTCAGAAACAAGTGTAATTTCCAAAAGAGTCACTGCACAATCTAAGTCCTCAACTCTGTACCTCCTTGGAAACTGCCAAGAAAGCAGAAGTAAAATCCTAATCCAGATATAGTTAAAAAGGATGGAAGATCACAGTGTTTGCAAAGAGTTCCAAGGAGTCTGGAATATAAAAACTTCATTCAGTTTAGGGACACAAATTTTTTTTATTGTTCATTCATTGGATTTACAGATATTCATTTATTGTTTTTTATTGGATCACCATTGGATTAAATTTTCCAGGCTTATGTTGGAAACTAAACAGTCGCTTCTCAGTTTTAAATCTAAGTAAGTATTTAATGATTTCACACAGTAAAGCGGCAACGTTGCAGGATATGTATGGATGCATGGCAAAGCTTTTATATTCCGGAAAATCCGCAGTATTACATAATTGTGTGCAAAATCAACTGGATAAGATAGACACAAATGCCGTGTTTTTGTTTTTGTTTTTTTTAACATATGGGCACTTAACCACTGTGCCATCTCCCAAGCCCTTTTATATTTTATTTTGAGACAGGGTCTCGCTAAGTTATTGAGGCTCATTTGAACTTGCCGTCCTCCCTCAGCCCTCAGAGCTGTGGAATTACAGGCATGTACCAACCTACCCAGCAAAATGTTGCTTTCTAATACTTACATCTCCTCACATATTTTCTCAGAATGTCACATTCTTTTTAAAATCAAATGACAACCTTTGATTCTGTCCCAAAGTTTGCATGCCTGAACATGGGCACAGTACAGTGCTCTCACACACTGTTTAGGAGACCTCTTTAAGTCAGTCTAGGACCACCAAATGATTCTAGGTAAGAATCTCTCTCCAAAAACAGATGGAATGATTATGGTGTGGTTACAACATTTTAGGCAATACTTTATTTAAAAAAAGAGAGACAATGAGTCATAAAATATAAAATTAAATGTATAATTATACTACATATGATTATTAATTTATGATGCTGGAATATTTTTAATCATGATGATTGTTTTCTGCCCATCTCATTCAAGTAAAATACTCCTTCACATAGTCGTTAGTGAACTAAAGGCTATCCTTTTATTTGCATTTATTTGTGGTTACTTTATTTACTTATTTTCTAGTTCTTGGGATCGACCCCAAGGCCTTGTATATGCTAAGCAGGAGCTCTACCATTGAACCACACCCTGAGCCAAATAGTGGTTACTTTCAATTCAAATTTCTCTATATTTATTATTCCATCTTTATTTTGTAAGAGTTTTAGATTTTCTTTTCCAGATTTTCTTTCATCTCTTGGGGGACTTCACTCAAATAGGTATGTTCTCTTGTTATATCATAGTAATTCTTACACTTTACTCAAAGGAAAAAAAAAGTGTGTGTGTGTGTGTGTGTGTGTGTGTGTGTGTGTGTGTGTTGAAAGATGTAAAAACATATGTAAAAAGTGCTCAGAGTGTCCAGGTGCAGTGATGCATGTCAACTACTTATGAGGCTGCAGCAGAAGGATCACAAGTTAGAAGCCAAACTTATCAGCTTGGACTGTCTCAAAATGAAAAATAAGAAGGGCTGGGTATGTCACTCAATTGTAGAGCTCCCCTGACTTCCATCCCAGTACTGGAGGGAAAAAAAAAAGTGTTCAGATTCCGAATTTGTTCACTGATACATAGTTATTCTTTCCTGATGGCTTCATATAATACTTTCGCTTTTCCTTGAAGTTAGACATGGCTTTGTGATTTATTTAAGACAATAATGTGACTAGAAGGGATGTTTATTATTTTTAAGTGGAAGCAATAAATTACCAGAGTTCATCTCTTAGCTCTTCTGCCTGTCAAAATGATTCTGGAAGCACTGTGGAGTCTGCCATACTGGTCCATAGCATGGAGGTCAACTGGTCAGAAACTATCCCAAGTGGAACTTACATGAATAAGAAACTAATCTTTCTTGTCAGCTATTAAGAATTGGAATTGGGCTAACATTCACTCAATCCTATCACATTATGTCAATCATGATGCTTTTTTTCTTCCAAGATATCTCTTAGTCCATGCTCCTGCATGTAGACAACTGTGACTAAAGGCTGATTTTAGCATTACAAAAGTACCAACACTAAGATGAAACTCACACTTTAAATTTCTTTTTTAGTTGTAGATGGACACAATACCTTTATTTTATTTATGTTTATGAAACTCATTTATTTCTAAGAAGAAAATAGGAAATCTGAGTCCTTAAACTCACAATTCTCTACCGGCTATGGATGAAGCATCAAAATCTCTTTTGAAAAATTGTCCTATAAGAATAACTATATATAGCAGCTCAATTCACAAAAGCTAAACTATGAAACCA
This sequence comes from Spermophilus citellus, assembly GCF_964194105.1. NCBI lineage: Eukaryota > Metazoa > Chordata > Mammalia > Rodentia > Sciuridae > Spermophilus > Spermophilus citellus. Next base: position 63,996,278 of record NC_138186.1, on the reverse strand, counting down.
ACCTAGGTATCCTTCAATAGATGAATGGATAAAGAAAATATGGTATATATACTCAATGGAATATTATTTAGCTTTAAATAAGAATGAGATTATGGCATTTGCCAGTAAATGGATGGAGTTGGAGAATATCATGCTAAGCAAAATAAGCTAATCCCGAAAAAACAAAGGCTGAATGTTTTCTCCAATATGCAGATGCTAATTCACAATAAGGGGGGGGCACACTAGAGAAGAATAGTGTTACCTTAGATTAGGTAGAGGGAAGTGAAGGGAGGGGAGGGGATGTGGGGATAGGAAACATAGTAGAATGAAACAGACATTATTGCTTTATGTATATATGTGACTACATAACCAATATGATTCTGAAACATGTACACTCAAAAAAATGAGAAAATATATCCCATCTATGTATATCAAAGTGCATAAATTCATTCTGACATGTATAATTAAAACAAATAAATTTTTACATAGATAACAGTAAATAAAATAATAACTACAAAGCAAAAGCATTCTTCTGTCATATATACCTAATTAAAATAAGTAAATTAATAATAAGAATGACCACAGTAGTCCTACCTACCTAAATTATAGTATTATAATAAAAAATGAGTTTATGTGAAAAATTCTTTACATGGAATATACCATTAGTGTCATTATTGAAATTTTTGGAAAACAATAATGCTAACATGAATAATTTTTATTTTATATTCAACTCACCTATTTAGCACTTTACATGTTGATTATGTCTTATATCATGGAGTCCCTCATAGTCTCCCTATGTAAATACGAATTTGAAACATGTATTCCTATGTTATAATATTAGTCTTCCTTTTGTCTGTAGTCTGAATTTAGTCCTGATGTCTGAGCATCTTCATACAGAGAATAATTTTTCCATTTATCCCCTGTGAAACTGAATTTTCTAAGAGGAATCTGTTAAGGTTGACTGTGAATAACATAAAATATTGATGATTATAATTTAGATACTTTACTCTTAAATATGTTTCCAAAAATAAAGTTCATCTTTTGTACTATAACTTTATTACTAAAACTGAGCATTTCCTTAATCAGTGTTAGGACTAATGTTCTAAAAGATTAAATTAGCCATATAAATGTATTTTCAAACTAAAAATAAAATCATTTTATATTAGTATTGAGTCCAATATTTTCAAAAAGTACAATAATATTTTATTCCTAATGAAAATTTGCTTGAGTAAAAAATTAGTTTTTAAAATTATATATAGAAAGTCAGCAATAAATACCAAATGAAATTGTCACAAACCTATTATGAATTCACTCTTCTGTTATGAAATACACAGAAATTATTTTAATATCCTTTTTTAGCCACATATAATTAAATTACTATTGCTAACTCATGAAAAGAAAACTTATTTTTTAAAAGACAAGAAAGCTAAATTTCCACTATATTTTTGTGGATTTGATAGACATAATCTTATTCATGAATTGTTTGTTCAGATGCCAGCACAGCATGAGTGTTGCGAAAAGCATTTCACTTCTAAGAGTAAAAAGCTAGAGGGCTTACTTTAGATATTTGGGCTCTGAATTTGAATGTTATGCATTTCCAGGAAACTCTGGAGATCACAGCAGTTCAAGAAGGCCTCAGATACTGAAGTCAATCCAATCTACTTCAGTTTAGGACCAGGATTCTGGCTTGAAAAAGAACAAAGTTGATCTTAAAGTAGATTAATTAGTACAGTGATGCTACTTTGCATATATGAATTCCAGTTCTAGCACTCATTCTGGTCCAGCTGGATGTTACTAAGTTACTCAACCAAATTCAAGGAATTTACCTCTCTTTCTCTCTCTATATATATATACATATATATATAGAGAGAGATAAATATAGATATAGATTATATAAAAATATATATACTTATATATAAGTGTGTATATATGAACTCTAAGTATATATACTGTAAGTATAGTATGCTTGAAGGGGGGTGTTTGTGTTTTTTCAATATTTATGTGTTGAAGACCTAATCCCCAAAGTGAAAAAATGATAAAGGTTAAACGATGTCATGATTGTGGGGCCCTGAAAAGCAGATGAAAAGACACAGAACTCAAAGGAGGAACATTTTATTTTGGTTCACAATTTCAGTCCATAGTTGCTTGGTTCCATTGCTTTGAGGTTTGTGCCAAGGCAGAAACATCGTGACAGAAAGGCATGGCAGATTTTCATCTCATGGCCTCTACCTCTAGGCCTCCAGAAACCACTGACAGAGAAGGAGGGACCTGGGACAAGAAATAAACTCCCAGATCATGCCCCTAAACTTCAACCTACCTCCTACAACTAGGTTCCATCTCCTATAGTTTCCACTACCCACTGATAATACCATCATTTATGAATCCATCAGTGGATAATCCATTGATGAGGTAAGAGTCCTTATGTCCAATACCTTCCCAAGAGCCCCATCTTTAAACAGTGCTGCACTGGGGACCAAGCATTCAACACATGAGTCTTTCGGGGATACTCCAAGTCCCATTCATTACAAAGACAGACATATGCAAGCCAGGAAGATGACCCTCAAAAGAAATCTAAATCTGCTGGTATCTTGGTAATAGACATCCAGAATATGAGAGAAGATTTTTTTTTTTTTTGAACAGCCAGTCTGTGTATTCATGAGCTTTTTTAAAACATTTGTTTTTGTTTTTGTTGCAACCTAAGCTGACAAATACCAACTGAATGTTATTACCTATAGTTTTAGTTACTTGAGCAATAAATATAGTTATAATATCTGCTAAGATCCAGACAATGTGCTAGGATACAGTAACGAAAAGACAAATTTCATGTTTCCATACATATATGAATAACAGATAAATGAGAAAAGTAATACATTATTTAATGGCAGATATAAATATTCTTATTTATGTAACATGCTTATGAGAAAGAAAATGGCTTTAGAATTGCTGTAACTGGGGTTCTCTCCCTTCTGCTTGGAGTGGTTTTCCAAGTCCAACTTCACTCCCAAACAGAATGTAAACATACCAAAGAATGAAAGGGAGTAAGCATATTCAATGAGGAACTAGAAAATAATTCAGGTGAAACAAAGTAAATAGAGGAGCAGTGGAGGATATTGAGATTGGGAGATGTGAGATGGGGTAGTTAGGGTCCTAGGATTACATTAAAAATATATTGTGTGTGGACTAGAAGTATTGAAAGCATTGTATGCAAGGAATCTGTATAATTTACATTACATTTATTTTCCCTGAATAATTAGATAGTGAGAGCTTTTACTCATAAGAGGAGGCAACTAGGAAGCAAAGCACTTGAAGTGCTTACTAAAATTTTAAGAGAAACTGTCATTAAGACAACAGGGCACACACATCTAGAGCTCAAGCAGAAACCAAGCACTGCAAAGGGAGAATGTATATTGTTCTTTCAGTGGATCTAGATAAAATGAGCTAGGTAATAAATGTAGAAAAAATGAAAACTCTAGGACATTGACTTAGAAGAATTTAGCATCAAATATCACTAACAGTGGACTTCCAATAACAAAGGAAATTAGGGCATTTAGCTTTTAAATATGATCAAATATTTTAAAGTAGAGTCTGAAACACTTACATGGAATCATGATTGAACTACTGTTGGTTTCAATCTCCACCCACATTTTTTTGGGTGGGGGGAAATATTTGTGTGTAGTAATGAGGACTGAACTCAGGGGCACTCTACCATTGGATTACATATGTCATTGCCCTTTTTATTTTATATTTTGAGGCATGGTCTCAATAAGTTGCTCAGGCTGATCTTGAACTTGTGATCCTTCTGCCTCAGCCATCAAGTCACTAGAAATTTCTTAAGATTTGTTTTGTAATGGAAATATACAAAATCAATAGAGACTAAAACAAAATTGTAAAGTTATCTTTTCCATTCTCCACAAAGACCTGAGATGTATGCAGTTTATGGCTAATGGAATAGTTCTTTTCAATAAGGGAACTTGGGGCTCTGGCTTCCAGCTCAGCTCACTAGGCTTCCATTTATAGATAGCTGATCTAGAAAGAATACAGAGAGAATTCTAGACAATGCACTTCATAGAAGATGATGGAAAAATGAAGAAGGGCATATGTCCCAGCTTCCATTTCAAGAAGATTCCTGGAACTGCCATGGAATAGCTCTAATAATCACTGGTCAGAAATGGGCTAAATAGCATCCTGAGCTCCAAAATAGGTGAAATAATGTAGTATTTAATCTGGACATTATTTACTTGACTAAGATTCTATTACTAATAAAGGAAAGTGGAGAAATAATCAAGGAGGATTTTGTTAATTATAAGTAATTCTGTTTTAATGATGACATGACAATCATTTTCAGATGGAAAAGAAATTGACATAAGTTTTAAAAGACTAGAGGAGATAAAATAAGTGACAATAATAATTTAGTTCATCCTTTTCCAAAAATTCTAAATTCTGGAATTTATCTGAGAAAAAATATAAATTACTTTGGTAATGCTTTTGTGAACATTGATATAGCAGAGTATTGAAACAACCTGTTCTTATCAATAGGACAGTGCCTAATAATCTATTGTACCTTATTAAGCATAAGCTAGATCTACGTATTATTAAACATAAGCTAGATCTATGTATTATAAGAATTGATATATCTATGTATTATAAGAATTGATATATAATATATTGTTTTGCAAAAATAAAACTTTATAGAATGTTGTCATGATATTTACATTAAAGAAACAATGATTGGAAATTAATATATTTTAGAAAGGGTGAAGGGACTAACTTGACTCAGCTTAGACATTTTTTTGCCATGTAAATGTAACTGTTATTATTTCCTATGAATGCTGAAGATCACAAAACCACTGAAAATCACAAAACCTAATCTAGAAACTATAGTACAACTCTGTGAGGCATCTTGATACAAGAGAAGAGGAAATACGGACCTATAGTGCTCTGGGGGCATTTACTATAAGAGTCTAATTCTTCAGGACATTTCAGCAAAGTAGTTTTAGTTTCCTTCATTATATTGCTGATGAGAAGTGAAGCTCATGGACGATCAATAACTTGTGCATGGATTTACATTTGTTAAGTAGTTGGTAAAAGAAAAAAAAAATTAAATCCCTATCCTTTCCTCTACACTTTCATGCCTTGGGAAGTTGTAACTAATAGCACATACCGCAATAGCATTTTGGCAAAATGATTTGACTAAAGACCAAAGATAATTTTATAAACAGATTGGCACTAGATTTTGGGGGATTAATATTTATTTTATTCTTGCACAATACATGTTTCATGCTTAAAAAATGTTTGAAATGGTATGTAGTCTTATCATTGTTGCATAAAAGGCTAAAAAGAAAAATGTATATAAACCTTTTGCGCCTCTGTTTATAACTGAAAATTGATTATTTCACTCTGAGTGCATACATCAGACCCATATGTCTGTGAACATCAACTTTTTTGAATGCACCAAGTGAAATTAACCATACACTTGCCTTGAAAAATATAAGCAATTTGAAGAAAATGATAATTATGTCACAAAATGGAATATAAAGTAGTAATTTCAACTCCAGATTAACATGTATCCTATTTAATAAAAAATATTCCAGGACAGACCTAGTAAATGGACATATAAATAAGTAACAATCATCTGAATATCCAATTTGGTATTTCACATTCACATGATAACTAACATCATAGTTCAGGAAACCCTGGAATTATGGAGAGATTTATTTCAGTAATAAACTAATGTACTATCTCCAGCTATCAATAACTATTCAAGATATAGCATGTAGGTTTTAACAGAGTAAATCCCTGATAAAATACAAGTTAGAGCTATAAATGTTTAACTCTAGTCTATTGGTTCCTCTGGGAGGTGATGCTATCAGTCAACAAAACCTGGTATTTCCAAAAGATAAAACAAAATTACAAACAGAAAAACAACAGCTGGCTGGAGGATGGAGAAAAATAGGTTTATGTATCTCACAATGCATTTAGGATTAAGAAGAAATATGATCTCAGATGTTTAGAAAATTGCATCTGCAAATATAAATTAGGTTTTAAACTTTTTTCACAATTTTATCCAACAACTGAAAAAATCCATAAGCACATAATACTCCATTTGAAAACTTTTGCCATTTTTATTTGATGGCTCTATATGGCATTCCCACATAGGAATGTACAATATAAGATAACCTGTACCAGAGAGATTTGTTAGAATTTTTAAAAAATTGAACGATAATCTATATTTACTAAAATCAAGTTAATATGCCTGTCATCTCACATCGTTACCATTTTTATTGTGCTGTGAATACGCTTCACATCTTCTCTTAGTAAATTTCAAGTATGTGGTGCAGTTTTATTGACCATAGTTACCATGATGTATGTTAGATTCCTAGAATTTATGGATTTAATAACCGAAAATCTGTGCCCCTTGACCAACATCTCTTTTCTCCATCCCCCAGGTCCTATCAAATAAGATTTTTTTTGTTGGTTTTATTTTCCTCAGTTTTTTTTGTTGTTATTTGTTTTAATAATCTAGATTACTTATGTTTTCATCTCTTGCCAGAAATTCTAGAATTTCTGGAAAACATTAAATAATTCAGAGATTAGTATGAAATACATTGTTTAGATAAAGTAAAATATACTCATTATACTCAACCACCAATGAGTCTTCAATGAGGGCATTTCCCTTGTCAAGTCCTTTCTTGTGTAGAGCTGCTGATAATTTAAGTGTAATTTTAATAAAAGACTATGGATAAATTTCTGTTCATGATGAGGGCTGACTCATCTGTTTAGGTTTGTAAAGATTTTTTTGGTTGTGCCTGGTCACCACTCAGAATGGATGATTAGAAATGGCAACATGTTAACTGATGTGGGACATGGAGGCTTACGTATTAAAGAGCCAGATAAGAAAGTAAACTACTAGTAATAACCTTAGTTATCTTTCATTAAGTGGCTTCTCTGTTTTAAGCACCATGCTGCTTTTTGTTTGAATTATATCTCTTAATTCTACCTATAGCCAATGTAGTATATCCAAAAATCCTATTTTATAATACTTGAAAATTGTATCACAGTTCTTTTTCTTCCTGTCCTCTATTATACTTAATGTCTCACATTTTTGTGTTTCTTACTTCAAAATTACTCAGTTGTACGTCTGTCAAGGGAAGAAAGAAAGCAGCCTCTTGTATATTCCTATGTACTCTGTTTTTAAATCATCTACTTCCAACTTTAACCTCCTCTTGAGATTCTGATTAGCAAGCAGTCTATTAAAACTGATCCAGGGAGGTCAGCATAGCATTCTTACTTGGGAGCTTTTTTTCTTGCAAATTCTCGCTTTTCCAATCCATGTCTACTAAAATTCCTAGTGAAATTTTTTATTGTTTACCACATTTTCCTTGAACCAGTCTTCTCTCATTCCAGATGATGCTATTTCACCAATGACTTCTTTTTTTTCCTATTTCTGATAATAGTGATATCCACCATACTCATTTTTCAATAACCAATGTTTTAGACTCTAAATTAGCAACCCATTAATTTACATACCATCATATAGTCAGAACTATCAAGAATTTTTTTGGAGACAAATTTTAGTTTGCATACCAGTTTTTATCTCAATTCTAGTCTGATGATTCCCACTTCCTGAAGCAAATTTAACTTGGATTTAGGTATCACATCAGTGAATATGATACAGCTAAGTAATTTCTGTTGTTTTGTATCACAGTAATTTCACTTAATTCACAAAAGTGAAATATCATTCTCTATATATCATCCCAACTCCCTATCCCAAACAACACTAAACACTTTTCACATGGGAAGAAATGCATCCTGTATTATGCACTTCCAAGAACTTGTGTGCTATCTATAGCACACAGACATTAAATGAATGGCAATTGATTGACCAAAGGATTGAGTAAATTAGTTGTTACTTATTAATACCCTTTATGCTTTATGTTCATCAATCAAAATAGTATTTGTTCATTTATGAGGGAATTGTTATTGTTACTAGGACAGACCATGAACAAGGATAAGAAGCCAAAGTAAATATTGCCCTATTCAAATCAAATAGCTATATGTAGCAGACTAGGTAATTTCTCAGTTCTGCTTCAAGCTATTTTCATTATTCCAGTTTTAATGTCATTATTTTTTTAAAAAAATGTTGTTAGGTTACTAGGTAACTGTAATGAACCCAGTGGTGTGTTCTTAAGGCTAATATATAACTAATACCACTCTGGACAAAAGAACAATATTTTTATTTGATGTATCTCAAGCAAGTCAAAGTCACAACATATTCAAGGAAGACTACCAGGCACCAAATTTGTATTTACTCTATTGCTAATATTTCTTGATCCTCAAAAGTCTTACACCATCAGTTCAATTCCACTAATTAAGTGGCCCATTTGTTTACTGATGTCATAACAATTAATATGGACTTTGAGGTATTTTTCCTGTTATGGCTGATATATTGTTGTATCTAAAATAATAACACAATTTGCATTTTAGTGAAATTAATAGCTCAAAAAGTTGAAGAAAAATCTTTGTAGAATTCATGACATTTCATACCGAAACTACATTAAATCATTAAATGTATATGTTGCTGTCCTTGATGAATCAAAATATAATCACTTTCCTCATTATTTGATAGAAAAACATCCCAGAATTTCAATAAAAATTCTCTTGATAACTATTTAGAATGAATACACTATTAAGAGCACTGAATATGTGGAGATGTATGTTCATTCCTGGTCAGTTGTCAGTCTCTCATGGCACAATTACACATTCAATTGCAAGATTATATTCAGTGTTCCTTTCTCCATGGTTAGAGTTTTTGTTAGCTTTTTTTTTTTTTTTTTTTTTTTTTTTTTTGGTGTGACCAGAGGACCTGACAAGAACAATGTAGAGGAGATGAAGTTTATTTGGAGGTCAGAGTTTCAGAGATTCAGTCCATGGTCATCCAACTCCATGGCTTTGGTTCTGGGCCCAGGTGAAGCCGATTATCAAGGTGAAAATGTGTGGCAGAAGAAACCAGCTCAGGACATGGATATAAGGAGAGAGAGAGAGAGAGAGAGAGATAGATAGATAGATATTGAGATTGAGCTTTGCTCACAAAGAATGAAATGTAAACCACAAAAGCCTAACCCCAATGACCTTCTCTAGTCATGTCCTACCTTCCTGCAGGTACCAGGGTTTAATCCATGTCCTGCTGTATTAATCCATATCTGTGAATTAACCCACTGATTATTAAACAATTAGAGTTGCAGCCTAATCTAATTGTTTCACTTCTGGTTCTTGCATTTTGAAGAACCAGAGCTTTTGGGGAACACTTCATGTAAATCACAGCAGCTAGATGTGGTTGTCAAGAGATGTCACTTAAATCAAGTTGACTAAGTTTATTGCTAGAAGCTTCACAGTACTTTATTCTCATTCAGGGCTACAATTATACAATGAATAAGCAGCCTTATGCTACAAGATATTTAAAATCTATAATCTTAAATATTATCTTAATATATATACATCATATATGTATAATGATACACACACACACACGCACATGAAAACTGAGACAGAGGTTACCTTTCTCAAGCTCACTGAGTCATTTTATTGTTCTTTCAGAAGTATTCATTTTCTTTTTTTTTATTGGTTGTTCACAACATTACAAAGCTCTTGACATATCATATTTCATACATTAGAATCAAGTGGGTTATGAACTCCCATTTTTACCCCAAATGCAGATTGCAGAATCACATCGGTTACACATCCACATTTTTACATACTGCCATATTAGTAACTGTTGTATTCTGCTACCTTTCCTATCCTCTATTCCCCCCTCCCCTCCCCTCCCATCTTCTCTCTCTACCCATCTACTGTAATTCATTTCCCTCCTTGTTTATTATCCCATTCCCCTCACAACCTCTTATATGTAATTTTGTATAACAATGAGGGTCTCCCTCCATTTCCATGCAATTTCCCTTTTTTCTCCCTTTCCCTCCCACCTCATGTCTCTGTTTAATGTTAATCTTTTCTACCTGCTCTTCCTCCCTGCTCTGTTCTTAGTTGCTTTCACTATATCAAAGAAGACATTTGGTATTTGTTTTTTAGGGATTGGCTAGCTTCACTAAGCATAATTTGCTCTAATGCCATCCATTTCCCTGCAAATTCCATGATTTTGTCATTTTTTAGTGCTGCATAATACTCCATTGTGTATAAATGCCACATTTTTTTGTATCCATTCATCTATTGAAGGGCATCTGGGTTGATTCCACAGTCTAGCTATTGTGAATTGTGCTGCTAGGAACATCGATGTGGCAGTATCCCTGTAGTGCGCTCTTTTAAGGTCTTCAGGGAATAGTCCGAGAAGGGCAATAGCTGGGTCAAATGGTGGTTCCATTCCCAGCTTTCCCAGGAATCTCCATACTGCTTTCCAAATTGGCTGCACCAACTTGCAGTCCCACCAGCAATGTACGAGAGTACCCTTTTCCCCACATCCTCGCCAGCACTCGTTGTTGTTTGACTTCATAATGGCTGCCAATCTTACTGGAATGAGATGGTGTCTTAGGGTGGTTTTGATTTGCATTTCCTTGACTGCTAGAGATGGTGAGCATTTTTTCATGTACTTGTTGATTGTTTGTATGTCCTGCTCTGTGAAGTGTTTGTTCATGTCCTTGGCCCATTTGTTGATTGGGTTATTTGTTTTCTTATTGTCTAATTTTTTGAGTTCTTTGTATACTCTGGATATTAGGGCTCTATCTGAAGTGTGAGGAGTAAAAATTTGTTCCCAGGATGTAGGCTCCCTATTTACCTCTCGTATTGTTTCTCTTGCTGAGAAAAAAACTTTTCAGTTTAAGTAAGTCCCATTTGTTGATTCTTGTTATTAACTCTTGTGCTATGGGTGTCCTATTAAGGAATTTGGAGCCCGACCCCACAATATGTAGATCGGAGCCAACTTTTTCTTCTATCAGACGCAGAGTCTCTGATTTGATATCTAGCTCCTTGATCCACTTTGAGTTTACTTTTGTGCATGGCAAGAGGAGGGGATTCAGTTTCATTTTGTTGCATATGGATTTCCAGAATCGGATACAAAGGCACATCAAAAACATTATGCACCATGATCAAGTAGGATTCATCCCTGGGATGCAAGGATGGTTCAATATATGGAAATCAATAAATGTTATTCACCACATCAATAGACTTAAAGATAAGAACCATATGATCATCTCGATAGACGCAGAAAAAGCATTTGACAAAGTACAGCATCCTTTTATGTTCAAAACATTAGAAAAACTAGGGATAACAGGAACTTACTTTGACATTGTAAAAGCTATCTATGCTAAGCCTCAGGCTAGCATCATTCTGAATGGAGAAAAATTGAAGGCATTCCCTCTAAAATCTGGAACAAGACAGGGATGCCCCCTATCACCACTTCTATTCAATATAGTTCTCGAAACACTGGCCAGAGCAATTAGACAGATGAAAGAAATTAAAGGCATAAAAATAGGAAAAGAAGAACTTAAATTATCACTATTTGCAGATGACATGATTCTATACTTAGAAGACCCAAAAGGGTCTACAAAGAAACTACTAGAACTAATAAATGAATTCAGCAAAGTGGCAGGATATAAAATCAACACGCATAAATCAAAGGCATTTCTATATACCAGCGACAAAACTTCTGAAACGGAAATGAGGAAAAACACTCCATTCACAATATCCTCAAAAAAAAAAATAAAATACTTGGGAATCAACCTAACAAAAGAGGTGAAAGTCTTATACAATGAAAACTACAGAACCCTAAAGAGAGAAATAGGAGAAGATCTTAGAAGATGGAAAAATATACCCTGTTCATGGATAGGCAGAACTAACATTATCAAAATGGCGATATTACCAAAAGTTCTCTATAGGTTTAATGCAATGCCAATCAAAATCCCAATGGCATTTCTTGTAGAAATAGATAAAGCAATTATGAAATTCATATGGAAAAATAAAAGACCCAGAATAGCAAAAACAATTCTAAGCAGGAAGTGTGAATCAGGTCGTATATGGATACCAGATTTCCAACTATATTACAGAGCAATAGTAACAAAAACAGCATGGTACTGGTACCAAAACAGGCGGGTGGACCAATGGTACAGAATAGAGGACACAGAGACTAATCCACAAAGCTACAACTATCTTATATTTGATAAAGGAGCTAAAAGCATGCAATGGAGGAAGGATAGCATCTTCAACAGAAGTATTCATTTTCTATAGCTATATATGAAAATGTTTCACAAAATTTAGTGGCTTACAACAACATCCATTTATTATCCTACCATTTCAGTAGATCAAAAATCTGAGTGCAGCATGTTTGGTCTCTCTGACTAAGGTCTTCAAAGGCTGAAATCCAAGTATTGGACTGGGCTGTAAGTTCAAAGACTTGGGGCAGAGTTAAAGTCTTTATATCTATAAGACTGTGTTCAGTACTTGCTGCTGACTGCCAACCAAGTATTGATATCATAATTCCTAGAAGTTGCCTACCATTCCCAACCATGAAGCCATCCCTACAACATAGAGTTTCTTAATTTCTACCATCTCCGAGTTGTGGATCCTCCTTTAAATGGGCTTATATGATTATGTTGGGCTCATCCATTTTTAAGAAAGGGGATCATACAAGTGATACCCATCTGAATGAATGAATCCTAGGCATCATCATAGAATTTCACCTACCAAACTGAGTCATGACCATGGGGTTCCTCACTCCCTGTCCAAGTGTTTTTATCTTGGTATGTCAAGACTGACACATTTACCCACCTTGTATCATCGTACCACCCTGTTTTTTCTTTTATTTCCAACAAGAAAATTCAGAAATCTAAAATTAAGCAGAAATTCATTGGGAGGTATTAGATAAACATTTTAACTTAAATTTAAGTTCATATCAATTCAAATGTTTGTGCCAATTTCTTAGATTGTAACTGTTTATAACATAATTATAGTGCCTACAGTTGTCTTAAAATTCTATTAACCTGTATCATATATGATTAATAAATCCAAAAATGAATCTGAGAAGCTACCACTACTTGCCATTAGTACTCAGGTCAGGCACCACCTTACCCTGTTCTTTTAATACTGCTTTGATGAAAGGGCAATTCAGGATTTTACTATCTACTGGCAAGATCAGAGAGCAGTAGACTTGCATAGAAGTTGTTTTAACAATAGATGAGGGGCCTTAAAGCTAAAAGCACAGCGAACTCTAGACTCTCCCAAGTACTTCCAGGAGTGCTACAAATAGGTCATGAAATTGAGCTTCCTGTAGCCTTTGATCAAAATAAAAAATCCTTCCCTGGAGGTCAGCAATCTACTGTCACAAGGTCATTTATACAGTCTTAAGCTCTATCGAAATCTGAACAACTGCCAAAATGCTTTAGGCAAAATGTGATTTTACTTTATTTATTTATTTATTTTTTAGAGAGAGTTCCAGACTGGCTTATTCTAGAAATATGTTTCTGCCTCACAATTTTCAGTTTTCTAAAAGTGATGTATCTCATAATGTTATCATTTGTATTTAAGTCTTCACTCACACCAGAATGCCAATTGGAAAGGTAGCATTTGTTAGTAGTTTCTGATCTTCCAGTAATAAAAAGCCACTCTCTAGTTGTCTCTCAGTCCCTGCCACAAATGCATGTGTCCTTACTTGCTGCTTAATTTAAATTTGTTTTAAATATTTATTAAGTTAGGAGTAAGCCTGTCTTTTCTTCTACTTTCACTCATTTATCTTATTAAATGTCATGTGCCCCTAGACCTTCATAGACTACTTGATTGGTCTAATGTCAGGTGTGAACTTCAGTTTGATAATTTATTCTTTAGGTTTCTAACATTATCTACAAGCTTTCTGTGACTTAATTTCAACTGAAATCTATATTCTACCACATTTTGCTTGCTCAACATTATTCCAGTGCAATATACACCTACCTTTTCAGTGAAGAAGATAAACACAGGAGCATGTGGTAATAATGGTCATGGGTTTCCAAAAAAGCAGCAGATTCTAGCTGCACCACCATTCCGTGGCATTATTTGCAGTCTGTTGAAGCATGTAGAGAACAGGATCAGAATTTGATCCTGTTTTCTAGGCCCTAGATTAAAAAATATACGTCAAATGTTAGTTTTTCATTGAGAAGGTAATGAAAATTCATGATAAATACATGATTATAACATTAAACATTCGTCACTTGTTCTAAAAGTAGTTTATAAATGGGATAGAATATTCCCTAAAATCTATATTGAGGCCAAGATATCTCTCATCCTTATACTATTAATCAAATGGGCCAAATTATACTTCACAAAGATATGAGGTATAGCTAAGATGGATTCAATGACTTCACTTAAATTGTAGTTTTTATGCAGTTGTTACATTATTCAATCTAAAATTGGTCATATGTGTGGGCAAAGATGGCCTAATATATAAAGCTGTCTCAGGGTTGGTGGTATAGCTCAGTAATAGAGAGTTTGCCTAGCATATGCTAGGGCCTAAATTAAATGCCCAGCACTGAAAAATAAATATGTAAATGAAAATAAATGTTTAAATGACTATGGTTTAAATAAGATTGGTATTTGGGACTGATAAAATGCCATAAGGTTTCAGAGATACATGAATATTACACTCACCTGTCTTGCTCTACACACATTCACTTTCTTGTGGTCCCCAAATAGCTTTCCAAATGCTAATTTCTATGCTTACATCCCATACCACAAAGTTGCAGTGATGCAGAAAGATGGCGCCCTCTAAGACTACTTCTTAAAAGTTAGACACAATATCTCTCTATTCTGATTTTCTGAGCTTAGTAACATGGTGATATCCATCAGCAGAGAAATACAGGAAATATATTTGGTCTAGATAAGGATATGTTCAGATAATATAGTCTAGCATTAAGGGAAAATGAACATAAGTATTTTGACTAACTTAGGGTCTCTGCAGCATCTGAACTATTTAACAAACTTCCTAAGTCTATCTCTGTCAGGTTCATGTACCACAGCATTGCCCAATTATACTTTGACATAGTTGAAGTACATGCCTGAAAAAAACATGTTCACCTACTCTGAAAAAAAAATGCAAAAATTAACAACACTTTATGAGACTGGGACATAGCTTTACAGCATAGTGCTTGTTACTCAGCATGCATAAGTTCTTGAGATGCATCTCCAGCACTAAAACATACAAATACACATTCATTCTCTCTCTCTCTCTCTCTCTCTCTCTCTCTCTCTCTCTCTCTCTCTCACACACACACACACACACACACACACGGCCATTCTGGAAGCAGGCTCTCTAATTCTAATTTTACTCATAATTTTAACCTCTTTAATGACCACTGCATACTGTTTGGCATACTGTAATTTTATAGACATTTATGTGCCCATTATGCAAGTTTTTAAGATTAATTTATAGCAATCTATTCATCTGAAATTCTGTGGAACTCTGCACCTCTCTCATAAGAGCTCTCATGAATTAGTTTAAGTGATATATTCATATATCATTTTGTCTTACTTGATTGTAAGTATTTGAGGAGTTTCATCTTATTCATTTTTATAACCTTTACAGAACTGGGCACGTTGTGCATTGCTATCATATACCTATAATAGGAATTTCCTAAGTATTACAGAACTAAGTACATTAATTTATAAATTAATGAATTGAGTAGTTATGTTCTACATGCAGGTGGTGGCTTCTCTAATTCAAGTTCATAGGCACATAATCTTTGGATATTTTAGGATATAATGACACAAAGGCTATTTTGCAATTATATAGAAAATAGTTTTCATAGAAAATGTCAAACACTTCTCTTCACGTATTATTTTACATTTTCTACCTGGGGAAGAGAGAAGCTTTGGTTATATGAGGCAATGAGTCATCAAGCACCAACTGTACTTTCCTTCTGGATAATCAAATAGTGTGCCTCCTTCCCACTCATAGGCCTTATCCATGTTGGAAGGGTACTGTGCTCATTTTATCTGAAGGATAGGTAATTTCTATGGTGGGAAAGGAAGGCCCTTCTGACAATTTCCAAGCACTAATCTCCAATTCACCTTTGACATGAATAAACCTGACACAGTTTAGTAACTCCTTTTAGCTACCTTTCAATTGGCTCAGAGCTTGGAAGGCACAGAAAAATTATTGTTATTGCAGATAGAAGGAACTTTTGGTTACTCTCAAGGCATTTGATAGTTCCACTCTATACCTAGTGTTTTAAACCTTCTGTAATAAAGCTAGAGTCTTCCAAGAAACAGACTTTGTGAAGACCCCATCTTCAAACCCTAACTCTTGCCATCGAAAGATTTCAGACACATCTCTCAGAGTAACAAGAATGATTTTATTGAGAGGATGGGTAAAGGGAAAGGGGACACTTTCAAGAGAGAGAGTGAGTCCTCTTAGGAGAAAGAGAATGTTTCTCTTACAAATGTTTAACTTTTTAACTTACAAAAATAGTCAATTAAACACAAGAGTGTTCCATAGAATTTCAGATGGATAGATTACTATAAATTAATCATAAAAACTTACATTATGAGCACATTATTGGGTAACCAGGGAAGTTTCCAGAGAGTCCCACCCAAGTCCATCTCATGACTTTTTACTGACAGTAGGGTGACATCAGACTTTCAAGTCCCTATTACTATGACAACTCTGTCACCTTGGGTCATGCTGACTGGTTCTAATTGGATTCTTAATCATTTTTACAGGTTTTATGGTTAGGAGGAATTATCCTTACTTTGGAAAATCTGGTCTGTGACATGGGTCCCAAATGTTGTTCCCTTCAAAGTAATTTGGGTTCCTCTTAACAATGTTATGTCTTGCCTGCATTTCCTTGCAGATAACAGGTAGTATGCTGAGGAATGTGATATATCCTATCCACTTAGGCCAGGCAGGACCAAGGTAAATTGCTTTTTGGCCAAGAAAGCATGTGGGGGTCAGCACAGTGGCCCCATTTTATAGAACTATTCTCTTAATCTCATTTTCCCACCATCCTCATCTGTCTGTCCCATAACACTTCCTTAAGAATACATGTTACATTTCGGGGGGCGGGGGAGGAACTTCTAATGTTTTCAGCAGTTTAAGGTGGGTAAGGTATGAAAACAGGTTAAAAAGTTACATTTGACAGGTTATAAAGATTCAGACTACAAATATATATTTAGTCTGAACCATATTAAATTACCAATATTTAACTCTTTAATTTACAAAAATAGTCAATTAAACACAACTTACATGGGAAGAAACTATCATAAAGGGAATATTTTGAAAATGCTTCCTTTCCATTTACTATTAAAACATGATATTTTATAATAGTAAAAATACAATTATTAACTTTCTATACCTGTTATTATTTAAATGGTAAATATCTCAAATTAGGCTCTGAAAATGTTTGTATTTAATATATAATATCAGGAATAATATAAATGCACAATTTTATCTAAGTTACTTTGAGAGAACTACAGGCAATCATGAGTCAATTTCTTCATACTCTCTTCTCTGCAGGTACATTATAAATATTCTCCTTTCATTTCCTCTAGTATGCCAACTGTATTTTCAAACTACTAGTATATTTAGGTGCGACTGATGTGAAGTAACTGGAATGTTCTAATTTTGACCCTCTGTTATATGGTAATACAATTATATTTTAAGGCAGGAAAATATTTTTATTTCCTGGAAACATTTATATATTTAGTAATTCACCTTTGGTGAACCCAGAAAACCATAAATATTTAAGAACGAATTAAAGGGATTTATATCAAACTCTGTCCATTTGTTAAAGTTTAGGCTACCTTAAAAAACAATATAATTGAATGCACACAATTTGTTTCAATTACAATAACTTCAGGAACAAGTGCAATATAGTTTATCACTTAGGTTAAACAAAACTACAAGCAAACAAAATGCGAAAAAGTAGAGAGTGGAATAACATGGAAGCAAACCAATAAAAATACTTCAATTGGGTCAACTGATTTATTTGTATTACTTGGTCTACTGTATTACCTGATCTTAGTCTTAATATCATTAAGAGACATTTATTAAACATATTTTGCAATTTATAATAAAATAAATTTATTTCAAGATGTAACATTTATTTAATGGACTCTGGTCAATTTTTTAATTCCATATCAGATAGCACTATCTGGAAGACATTCAAGGAATAAATGAATGTGATCCCTGCTATCTAGGAATTCATGGTATTTTGGAGACACACACTCAAATCATGTAGAAAACACACATGAGTGCTTTTGTCACTAATGATTGCATTGTAAAGAACCTGTTGGGATCCCAAAGAAAAATGATGAGTTCCCCAAATGCAAAAGTTGATGTAGATCTTGAGTTCTTCCTTCTTTGTACAAAAGATCTCTTTCAAAGCTACTGCTTTAAGATTGAACAAATTTGTCACACATTTGGAAGACCAGGCTAAAGAGAAGGGTGTACAGGCAATATCGGCCTCACAATCAAAATTTTAATAATTCTAAAGAAGAAAACATGGGCTGGGGGTGTGGCTCAGTGGTAGAGTGCTCACCTAGCATGCTTGAGGCACTGAGTTCGATCCTCAGCAACACATAAATGTAAAATAAAGATATTGTGCCCACTTAAAAAACTAAAGAAAAAAATGTTTAAAAAAACCCATATAGACTCAAAAGAAAAAAAAAATGTCTGATTCTCCTGACATCAGTTCCTTTGTGATCTTTCAGGATTTTGTTACCAGTTGACCAGTAAATAAATCTGATATAAATCAATTGACTAAATTTGTGGGAAAATATTTTGAAGAATATTTAAGGGAAATCAAGGAAAATATAAAGGGCAAATACAAAGCCTGAACATTTATAATCTCAATAAAAGAAATGGCAATAAAAATAAGTCAGGGAATAAAATATTGGACTACTGAAAAGATTCTGCAACATGAAAGAATAAAACCATTTATTGAAATATCATATTTTTAAATACTTAAAATAAAAAGCAAAACTAAACTGATGTTTGAACTGATTTAACTTTAGTTCACATTAACTTTAGTTCATATTATTTCTATAAAATTGAAGAGACATGTAAAATATGAAATTAAAGCATGACTAGAATAAAAGACATGATTGAGAAGTAAATATAAAAATGAATTTGGGTAAGAAATATAAAGAACTTCAGTCAATTAATAATCTAACTAGGTAATAAAATAATAAGAAATAGCATAATTTGTACTATAAAGGTATAGGGTAATGTAAAAAGTAATCAATTTACAGAGTATATGCTTGTCAGAGGAATTTAAAAACTCAATTAAAAGACAATATGAATACTATGAAAAATAAAGAATGAAAGCTCAAGATACAGATATCATTAATTATTCCACAAATGACATACTATGATAGCTGAAACTAGTCTTGACACACTGGAATATATGCAAGTAGATAATGGTTTTCACTGCATAGTAGACACCATAAATAATGAATTTAATGTGTCCTTGTGAAGTTTTTGAATTTACATTTCAAAGAAATAACAATGTGATCTAGATACAAGAAAACAAATACAGAGTGTCTTACAGTGATTTGAATTATGATTTTTTTTCTCTTTTACTTAGGATTATGCCAAAGTGATAAGATTTCAGTAGAAGTCAATCTTTGAATTTTGAAAAGTGTGATAATAAACTACTGATACTTCACAGTGTATTGTTTCTCTGGCTCTTCCAGCCTCTGAGTTCAACAGGCACTATTTATAGCTATGCTTGCTACTCTGATCACTGCCTGTGCCTTTATATGGCATTCTGCTTTGTTTTCTTCTTTTCTGTTAAAGAGGAGGAAGAGGAGGGGAAAGGGAAGGAGCTCTCAATTGAATTTAGGGCCACTCAGATGATTAAGGATGGTCTCAATATCCTGAATGTGATTCAATTTGCAAAGATGCTTTTTACAAATAAGGGTCTATCCATAGGTACTGGACATAACTTGTTTGGGTTTTACCATTCAACTCACTACACACACACACACACACACACACACACACACACACACAATTGAAATTTGAAATTAGGAGAAAATTATGGTAAGAAGCTATTGAAAATTAAAATGTTCCCACAAATTTTGGGAAAACTTTTGTGGCTATGATAATGAGTAGCATTTAGAATGCTTGTGTTCATTTAATCAGTAAGCAGCAATTATACTTAGTATGCATGCTTTTGTAGGCCAGTCAATGAATGACAGTCCCTGGTTCCTGAAAGCTAATCAGGATACAATTTGTGTTAATGAATGTATCTATCAGTGCCAATCTATGAACAATATCCCCACCTCAATGAACATGATTCCAAGGGTAATGTCAGCATACATATGGCCCTGAAATTTTATCAATTCTTGAATTTGTGCTTCTCAAAAATATCTATATAATGAGCAGTTTTCTCTGATTAGACATGTCCTTCCTGATTGGCATGAATTTCTCATCCTGTAGTTAACAATGAAGTCAGCATTGTCTGTTTTTTTTTTTTTTTTTTTTTTTTTTTTTTTTGCTGATGGTCAGTTCTGGTCTCATTATACTCTAAAACTACCATCTCATTCTAATACCTTTACATATTTATACATCCCCACTTAATGATAATGATCCTCTTTTTGAAATATGTTGTAGTTTATACCACTGCATTTAATGTTTTAGAAATAATAGAAAAATAAAGTTAAATCACATTGTTTTAGGTTTGTCTCTTATTAATAGCACATGGCTTATAATTCATTTCTTATGCTTGTGTCCCAATTATAAGGTGAAAGTTTGCAAATTAGTCATGTTACCTAGTATGTTTTTAAAACCTATGTTGTTGGATATACGGATTATATTCAGAAAGCAATTCTTTGGGTTTTTTGGAGTTATCCTGGATATTTATTCATACATGAACATAGGAAAGTTATAGCTGATTCATTCTACTGTCTAAAGGCAATTATTTTATTCTCAATTTTACATGAGATAAATTCTACACCTAAAAGGAAAATTTTTGAAGTACAATGAGTGAGGTTTGGGAAAGGTCTAAGAATGTACAGTTTTTGACCTTTTCTCAAAGGAGAGTTTGGACTATATTTTCCTTTTCCTCATCCATGTAGAACTTGACTGACCTTGCAAGGGACATGAGAAAGAGGGGATTGATTACAATCACTCCATTGCCTCGGGTCAAATGGATATTGTGAAGTGCAACTTGCTATGTAAAAGTACTCAATTAATCAAAATAAAAATGGTGGTGAAACAAAGACATCAAAAGACAGTAATAAACATAATTTGCTGTGTAAATATTTTTTTTTTCCAAAGGGTAAATAAGGCTTGACTTCCTTTTGGAGAAGTACATTTTAGATCTTCAAAAAAAATATTCTGAGCCAGGAACAGTGACTCACACCTGTAATCCCAGTGACTCAGGAGGCTGAGATTTAAGAATTTCAAATTCAAGGCCAACCTAAGTATTTAGTAAGTAAGTAATTCAGACCTTGTCTCAACAAATATAAAAACTATAGTCTGTATACCTCTAGTGTAGTGCAAAATGCTTAATTTGTTTTTACTTTAATACATCTAGTGCATAGCCTTTTCAAGACATTCAAAACATCTTATTCTATTTAATTTTCTATTTTGCTGAAAGATATTTTTTTTGCCTTTCAAGCCAAATAAACAGAAGCAATATTTCTAAAAAAGGGAGTATTTTTCAGCTGTATTATTACTAGCTATTTTTTATTTTTTCCATTGTAACTGTAGGGATTTCTCTAAAAGAATTTCAAAGTTTCCTTACAGTATATTTATTAAGATTCTCAGAGAAGAGAATTATAGGCTTTGCGTACAATCTCTGGGAGCACTGTTCTGGTGCATAATACACATTGAGATTCCTAAAGACACTTCTGAATGTATGATCTATCAACGAAAAAAAAATATCAAATGATTAAAATTACTTAAGAACTTTGTTCCTTGTTGTGCCAAAGAATTAGGGTCCATAACACTTGTTCCACAATATTATCTAACTATGAGATTAATATTGTGATCAATTCAGCAAATCATACCTAATCCATAATGACACACTCTAATTCTACTAAAGTCTCCACAGCTGTTCTGTCCCTCTGTGATAACATTG
This sequence comes from Spermophilus citellus, assembly GCF_964194105.1. Classification (NCBI taxonomy): domain Eukaryota; kingdom Metazoa; phylum Chordata; class Mammalia; order Rodentia; family Sciuridae; genus Spermophilus; species Spermophilus citellus. Next base: position 63,974,244 of record NC_138186.1, on the reverse strand, counting down.
TAATAATATTGGTCTCCTTTATAATTACAAAATACAGCAAAACAGTCTAATTTATGACATTAGTATACAAAACATAAGAACATCTATTTTTATCCAAAGCGCATGATTCAAATTCTCATAAAACTTTTAAAAAATAAAAATGAAAAAGTAGATAGAGAAAAAAGCAATACAAATCAATACAGCCTAAGTACATATATGGATGCTAATTGAGATGAACATCATGATTTCATTATGTTATGAAATTTATTATTTACTAGAAGTTGATAAATTTCTTTTGTTATTAAAAAAATGAAAAACGGGCACTGCTTGTCTATGTAGCAAAAAGATAAAGAGGTTCCATCTGGTGAGTAAAATATCTAGCTTTGTTCCTACATGAGAATAGAAGAATGAAGGTAGTGGCTAATGATGAAGATCAGCTTTCATATTGTACATTTCAAATGCTCTCAGTAAGAAGTCTATATATATAGGAAATACGTGCTATTTCACAAAGATATGAAAGAATCATGTTAGCTTTGTAAGGATGGACAAGTGAGGCCTGTTTGCCCCTGGAATTTTACACACACACACACACACACACACACACACACACACACACATATTTATAAATATATAAAAATAAATATATTTTGTTTATAAAATTTTACTTTTAAACATTTTTAATTTATTTTAAAATTCTTTCTGGAAATATGTTTCTCTTTCCTTTTTATAAGTCAGAGAAAATAATGAAGCTTGTATAATTGCTCCAGGATTTAAATAATATTATATATACAATACATAGAAGTATAAATGCATCACATCACTCAGACTCTTTGGTGGTCCTTGATATAAATAGTGCAACACATCATTCCACAGCTTTAGGGCTCCATTGTCTACGATGAAGAGATTTCACAAATCTTGAATGTATGCAGAAAGAATGTTCTAAATACAGTATTATGACAAAACAGAAGAGGTTGCTATGGATTTTTTTTTAATTAAAATTTCTAAAGAGGAGACAAAATTGAAGCAATATCTTAAAGGATAAATACAAGTTATTCAGCAGCTTTGTGCTACTGTATAAAACTATGAAAATGCACGACAGTTTCCAAGTACCAGAAGCATTTGATACCACCGTAGTAGCAATTGATAAAAGGCAAGTTGTGTGTACATGCCTGATTTCTTAGTATCAGACCTAAAATTCATTCTATTGACTTAAAAGTGAAAGAACTTTGTTAGAAAAAATTATGTAGAATACAATCATCAGAAGGTTCATTGGGAAGTATTTCTTGCTAAGAAGCCAAAAACATAGAAACTGGATGTAGTTAATTCTGCATAAGTTTGATTTTCTAAAGGTTTCCTCAGATGATCCAAATAGTTCATTTAAATGGATCAGTGGTTTCAACTACCCCAAGGATAGTTCAGCCCTGCTATGAAGCATGATTCCTCTGGGATCTCTACTGAATGGTCACTAATCACTCTCCATTCTGGCTGAATGAAGCAGAACCATCTTAGTTCTCTGTCTTTTGGAAATTGTTCAGCTTCTAATCTCCAGTTGTCTTTTATCTAGTTTTGTGGGGTTTAATGCTTCAAATAAGCAACCTTTTAACACATTCTAAATTGATACCTATACAGATTTCTGGGAGTATTTTTCTGACTAGTTCTTATTTCTGGATCTCTTCTCCCAATGTCCAACCACTTCAGTGTCCTCAAATTCCAAATTGCATCTCCTAAAATTGCAAAAAACTCAGAATCTGGTGAACTCTGTTTGGGTTCTTCCTCCCTTGGTCACCAAAACAGCATAGATACCATCACATTGCCCATTTTCAAATCTCTGAACAATTATTTTTACATAATTAGTTACTCATTGTAGATGAATAATTGTGGTTTCTTTTTAAAATTTAAAAAAAAATTAAATTTTTCTCTACATTAGGTCCTGCTAAGGCATCAGAGAGGAGTAATATATTTTCCAAAGCTCATTCTGTTAACCATTTTCTTCATAATTTCTGGGGTGCTTTTTAAAATGAAAATTCCAATACACTAATCAAAATCTCTAGAGGTGTCCCTGAAGTATTCATAGGCTTCCCCAGCAGATTCTTAGGCAGAACAATGATTGCAAACTCTTAGAATAAGATATAGATAAGCAAAGATATAGTTTATAATTTCCTTATGTGTGCCAAATTGAATAGATAATTGACCTATAAAAATATCAGAGCAATTAATGTACCTATATTTTGAACATTCTACTTAGGAATGTTATAAATAAAACACAAGAAACCTGTTTGCGCTGATTGCTAATTATGGGTTTTACATGTTATAAAACATCACTTTTAGAAATGCTATAATATGAAAAATAATCTCTAACTACATAAAATTTTCAATGACCATTAAAATGTGATATAATGTGCTCTCAAACAATGCAAAGGAATTGAGGGAAAAATAATTCGGGACCCATTCTAGTTTTCATAAGTTACTCTGAAACTGAAGAAAAGCAAAAAAAGTAAGCAATATTAATTAGGTATTAGTATTGTTGACATTTGTGTTTGGGGAGGTAGAATAATAAGAAATGTAACACTTGAGCAAAAGGCAGGACAAACACAATAGCAATCAGGCCTTTTGGAAGACAGACAATAGTGATTAATACATCTGAGTGGGAAGTGTTAGAAGACATAAGAAATAATCTTTTCTATTTTACAGCCTGTTCTGAGTTATACTTGCAAGTCAAATGAAATCATTCCAAAGTAAATGAGATCTTACATTAAGATTGACTCATTTCCTCCTTTTAAGAATAAATATCAAAGAATGATCTTGGGTAGGAGACAAAGGGGATATGAATGTGTTCTTTTTTTATATTTCCTTATTTAGAATATTGGTTAGTGCCAAATTATGTTTGGGAAATGGAATGGTTTCTGCCCAAATTTTACTCCAACTACTCCATTTTTATACATTTTTTTGAGAAGATATTTAATTGGCTATTTTTTGCATGCCATTTTTAGAGTCAAATTGTTTGATGGAGGTGGAAGTTCACTAAATTAACAGAACCCATGCTGCTGTCCACCCTTTCTTTCAATTTCCTAAGATTGGAGTAGTGTTTTTCTCCTGTCAAAGGGTGAAAGGACAGAAATTATTTCTTACTTACTCAGTGCCTTGGCTACCTTTTGAACAACTGAAGACCACTTCATTTGTATTCTTCTGCCTGATTTAACCCCACCCTGCCTCACATCCATCTTAGTAACAAAGATGCATACCATTCCTCAAAAAGCAATGTAAAGGAATGATTGGATTATTGCTGATTCACCTCTATGTTGAGGGGAATTATTAAATAATTAAATTATTAAATTATTTAAATTATTAAATAAATAGATGGCATCTTTAGCCTGAGTTAATAATATAACATAAAAAGCAGCATACTTGGAAAGAGAGAGAAGCTTAGAGGACAGCAATTTACTAAAACCTTATATTTTGGTTTTCAAGTAAAATATTTCAGTTCTGCTTTACCAAAATAGACAAAATTTTCATTCATCATATTACTATACTTGAATTAGACATTCTTCACATTTATTTAATAATTTTTAAAATTGTATAATAACTTGAGTTTTATAGAAAAATTAGAGAGAATAAAAATGTCTGTATAACCCACACCCTGTTTTTCCCACTGCTAAAATTTTATATAAAAATGGGACATTTGTCACAACTAATGATATTCCTACACTATTTCATACATTTTATATGCATTTTCATTCCCTTAGTTGTTTCCTAATATATGTTTTTTTTTTCTCTTCCAGGATCCCATCCAAGTTACCACATTGCATTTAGTGTTTGTGACTACTCAGCAACTCCAGACTATGACAGCTTCTCAGACTTTCCTAGTTTTTGATGACTAAGTTGTTCTGTTTTGACTAAATGATTAACTGGTCAAGAAAAAAAAAAGAAGCTTTGAAAAAAAATTAGATTTGAATTGCTCTTGTGTGTTAGTCATCATTTAATTACCCTGAGCAAAACACTCTGAAAAGAACAGTCCAAGGAAAGAAAAATTTATTTGGAGTTCATGGTTTCAGAGGTTCTATCCAAGGTCAGCCAACTCTAATGCTTTGGGCTGGGGATCATCATGGCAAAAGAGTGCAGCAGAGGAGATCTCAGCTCATGACAGCCAGGAAGTAGGGGGCAGGTATGATATATTTCCCAGGGTCACAGCCTATATAACCTATATCCTCCAGGATGCCCCATCTGCCTACAATTACCATCTAGTAGTCCATTCAGCTATTTCTGAGCCTTGCTGCACTGGGGATCCTGCTTTCAAAACATGAGCTTTTGGGGAAACATTTAAGATCTAAACCATGATGTTTCAATTGTCCTCTAGTGTATCATAACTTGAATTTTGGAGAAAATAGACAATGCTAATTATTCTCACTCTTGAGAAAGGAAAGAAACAATAAGAGAGATAAACAGGGAGCCTACATCCTGGGAACAAATCTTTACTCCACACACTTCAGATAGAGCCCTAATATCCAGAGTATACAGAGAACTCAAAAAATTAGACAATAAGATAACAAATAACCCAATTAACAAATGGGCCAAGGACCTGAACAGACACTTCTCAGAGGAGGACATACAATCAATCAACAAGTACATGAAAAAATGCTCACCATCGCTAGCAGTCAGAGAAATGCAAATCAAAACCACCCTAAGATACCATCTCACTCCAGTAAGATTGGCAGCCATTATGAAGTCCAACAACAACAAGTGCTGGAGAGGATGCGGGGAAAAGGGTACACTTGTTCATTGTTGGTGGGACTGCAAATTGGTGCAGCCAATTTGGAAAGCAGTATGGAGATTTCTTGGAAAGCTGGGAATGGAACCACCATTTGACCCAGCTATTCCCCTTCTCGGTCTATTCCCTAAAGACCTAATAAGAGCATGCTACAGGGACACTGCTACATCCATGTTTATAGCAGCACAATTCACAATAGCAAGATTGTGGAACCAACCTAGATGCCCTTCAATAGATGAATGGATTAAAAAAATGTGGCATTTATACACAATGGAGTATTACTCTGCTTTAAAAAATGACAAAATCATAGAATTTGGAGGGAAATGGATGACATTAGAGCAGATTATGCTAAGTGAAGCTAGCCAATCCTTAAAAAACAAATGCCAAATGACTGCTTTGATATAAGGGGAGTAACCAAGGACAGGGTAGGGACGAAGAGCTTGAGAAGAAGATTAACATTAAACAGGGATGAGAGGTGGGAGGGAAAGGGAGTGAGAAGGGAAATCGCATGGAAATGGAAGGTGATCCTCAGGGTTATACAAAATTACATATAAGAGGAAAGGAGGGGTAAGAGAAAAATAATACAAGTGGAAGAAATGATTTACAGTAGAGGGGGTAGAGAGAGAAAAGGGGAAGGGAGGGGAGGGGAGGGGAAGGGGGGTAGTAGAGAATAGGATAGACAGCAGAATACATCAGTCACTAGAATGGCAATATGTAAATCAATGGAAGTGTAACTGATGTGATACAGCAATCTGTATACGGGGTAAAAATGGGAGTTCATAACCCACTTGAATCAAACTGTGAAATATGATATATTAAGAACTATGTAATGTTTTGAACGACCAACAATTAAAAAAAAAAAGATTTTGGTCATTTCAGTATGTACTCTTCCCCTAGTTGGTGAATTTTTTTTTATAAACTCTTCACATTCCAACCAGTATTAAGAACTTTCCAAGCAGTATCACTATTTATATTATTATTCAACTAGAAAGATTGAGCTTGAGAGGTAGTGCTGCTTTTCAGTTGATAAGTGGTTTTTGTTTTTAATAGCCACAATAAACTAGAATGATAAACATTTTTGTCTAAATGCACACTTCGCCAACTTAGTTGTACTAGCAACCTGTTGCTAAATGGGAAAATTTAGAAACATTGTAATTAATCTCCATCAAGATGTATTTGGGCTTGAGATTCTAATATGATGTAGTTACTTTGATAAAAGTAGTTAACTTCATAATCACAGACATCAATTTATTATATATTAAATTCATCTGCAAATAGATTTAATGAATATGTATGAAATGATTTATAGGTACAAAGAAATAAAGGAACAAGTAGAGAAAGACACAAGCCTACACAATAATTGTAAACTCTGTTCATTCACAATTTTGCTACAGGCTCATCAGCCAGGAAAAAAAATGTACACAGGTATTGGACATTATAATTCCTTCTAATTTTGACATTCTCTTTCAAACAAAGAACTAATAATTTCTCACTTTTGTCTTTGGTCCCATTGTGAAGAACACTTCTCTTGATTCTGATTTATATAAACCCTTCTTAGATCAGCCTCTCTGAGATCATGTAGTTTTGTGAACATAGTAAACCTTTAGAGCAAAACAGATCTATGTTCAAGTTCCACTTCTGCAATTTATTGATGCACTGACAACCTCTTTGATCTTGTCTTATGTGCTGATCTCTAACTTGAAGGTAAAGACTAATAAAAAGAAAATCACACAGAATAATTACTCAAATATTTTTGCTTTCTGTAACAAAAAATAAAACATTATATCTAGCTTACTAAATGTGCACAGAATAGTTATATATTTGGCCTAAGTTGAAAGAAAATAATTTTTTTCCTTCCCTGTCCATTGGAGACAAAGAATTGTAGTTCATTAAATAAAGTACTTTAAAGTCTGTTACACAGATGCATAAGTTTTGTGTATGTGAAAACCCACAGTAGGACTTTCAAGCATACTTTCATAAATATGCTTTGATGGATTTCTTTTGTCACCAGAAGCACTTTCTCATATAAATGATAGAATCACAAGAAAGATACAGATGTGTCCTTCTGTTTGCACACACAAAGCTCTAATTTCTGTACAATCTCTGATGCAATGATGACACAAAATACATCAGCATCTTTAAAGAGCAATTTCAAATATGCTTTCATTAGCCACCAAGTTACCCGTTTCTTTATTCCACAACTCAATACCTCATGGCAACAATTTTTGCCTCTTTTTACAATGGTATGTCATTGTGGAAAGGAATGATAAATGATACTTAGAAAACTGGTCCCTGCAGTATTTTTGGAAAGGCCTTGTGTTAGCATAGTTTATGTCAAAAAGTAGAGACTACAAATCCAGATCCTCTCCACATGCTTGAAGGTCAGACAATGACAACAAAAACAAAATAAAACAAAAAATTTGCCACTGCTTCTATTTATGACTCCTTCTTATGTATGAAAACCTCATTTTTTAAAGTGCTTTTGTGAGAAGAATTTAGAATCAAAAAGTACAGGTGATCTGTTTAAATTTGTTTCAGACAAAGAAAAATATTTATTTTATTCATTGGGGAAGATGGATTATAGCATCAGGATAAGATTATTCTTAAAGAGGAAAATTCTTAACTGTATTTTGCTTAGTTAAAATATTGAATTATTTAATAAGTAGTATTATAGTTATAAAATATCCATGTAACACTATTATTTGCCAGTGGCTCCATTGCTTTCTACTTTATGTTATTTATACAAAAATGTATCAATATCACTTTCTTGAAGATTTCCTGCCTTTTTTTTAGTAATATCTAAAATGATGGGGCAGACATTTAAAAACAAAAAGATTCACAATTTAATAATATAATTTAAGACTATTTTCATGTATCCTGAACACTGAGAAGGTGATAAAATATATGGCAGTTCCTTTTCTCAGGACTCCAACTCAGATTATATCTTAAAATATAAATTGGTAGAGACTTGAATTTATAAGGCAAAGTTACCTAAGATGAAGACAATGGTTTCTCTGCTCTGGTCCTTACAACACTGTGGAAAACACATCATGCCTAAGGATTCTGGACACTAAAGGCACTGGGAAGGTGAATGGTGACCATGAGAGCACTGCATTAGTGTCCTAGAGAGTTAGTTATTTCCACTAATAGAGTCCTAGCTGCATGGAGACAGCTGGACACAGCATTATCAGCAGTAAAAATCAAAGCCCTCAATCCAAAAATGGGAAGGCTTATAGGGGAAATGCAAAGGAGGAGGTAGGTAAGCCTTTAAAAGAATTGCTATGACATTTGCAAGTAAGTGGATGGAGTTGGAGAATATCATGCTAAGTGAAATAAACCAATCTCCAAAAACCAAAAGCCAAATGTTTTCTCTGATAAGTGGATGCTGATCCATAATTGGGGAGGGGGAGTAAGGGAAGAATGGAGGAAATTTGGATTGGGCAGAGGGGAGTGAGAGTAGGGGAGGGAGAATGGGAAAGATGGTGGAATGAGATGGACATTATTAGTATGATTGCATGAATGGTGACTCTGTATTATGTAAAACTGGGGAAAAGTTGTGATTCATTTGTGTAAATAATAATAATAATAATAATAGTAGTAGTAGTAGTCGTCTTTAAGAGCTTTGGGTCCACCAGTTGCCTTCAATGTAGTAGAGCCACATAATACTACTACATAGTATTATGTTTCTCATAATACTATATAATACTCTTATATTATACAAAACATGTCAGGATCCCAGACAGGTTATTTTTCCTGGACTCCTGTCTCTGCATAGATCAACTTCCTTTTCTACTTTTTCCTGCTACTCTACTCTGTGGAAACTATCTCTTTATTCAAAAGTCGACTTCACATACTCATGACAAATTCCATATAAGTATGAGATCTTATTTTCAAATAAAAATATTTCTTGGGAAAAATGTTAGAAGTATAGATACTATCTGTAATGTGCTATCCTTAGTATAAAAAGAATAATACATATGTACAAAATAAATGTAGAAAAGTTAATTCAGAGGCTAAAGAAATTAGTTATCTACAAGGGTAGTTGTGTGCATAAAGGATGGGGAGATGGGAGGATGGGACTGGGTAGCAGAGATAAGGAGTGAGTGACACTTCTTGAGTATATCTTTTGGAGCAGCTCTTCAATTATAATACTATTTTGCACACTTTACGTATATAGAAATAAGAAAATAAAACCAACTGGAAAATGGAGAAATTATACAAAATGTTACAAATAGAATAAAAAGATTAATAAATGAGCGTAATTATATTAAAAACAAATAGCATAACCATACTGACAGGAATGGGAAAAAAGAGCTAACTAATGTGACTTCACATAATATTACCTTGCCAACATACTGTAAGAATGGATGAAAAAAAAACTCTAATTCCTACAATTTATTTAGCAAATACATTCCACAAGGGCATGTGCTAGGAAGTTCTAAACTATTTCATATGTGTACAATAACTGAGTACACAAATATGACATAGATAATAAGAGCCAGTTTCCCACAACCCTGAAGAAAACGTTATAAGCCTAGAAAAACAAAGGCAAAAGTGAGTCCTGTGGTGAGTGGAATGTTTGTGTGACTTGGAGTTTATGTGTGCATTTCCTAGAAATGTCTACTAGCAGACTCAGAAGCCATGGAATGGCACCCCAGCAGCAATGAGAACACTTGGTGTGCAGGTTTTGGTTTCAAAACACCATTCTCCAATAAAAAGAATAATGGTTCCTTGGATTTTAAGACTAAGAGAATATACAAATTTAAAATTCTTCATGGTCTCACAAATTGCCGAGAAGAGTATTGTAAAAATCAGAGCTTGTTAAAAAAATACAGGAGCCAAACTGAACAATTTGTGTAGCATAGTAAATTATGATCTTATTGGATTATAATCATGTAGTAGATATTCATGAGTCAGTTCTTACATCCTAAAACTTGAATATAGAGGTACGCAGTCTTTCTTAAAATAGAATTTCAATTAATAAACATAGAAAAAAATGAAGGACAGAAAAATCAGCATTAAGCAAACACTATACTATAAAATACTCTTCTGTGTGGTACTGGGGACTAAACCTAGGAGTACTCTACCACTGAACCATAACCCAACCCTTTTTATTTGTAATTTTGAGACAGGGTCTCACTAAGTTACGAAAGCTGGCCTTTGACTTGACTTATTCTCCAAGTTGCTAGGATTATTGATGAATACCACTATACCTGGCTATAATAATATTTTTTTCAGACAAGATATACCTACAAATGTTAAAATTTATGGAGAGGAAGTCTGAGGAGCAATTAGATTTGAGTAACTTCAAGGAATTTACCTCATGATGTTTATTGGCTACAAAATGAAGGCGAGTTAACTTTAAATGGAGAAATCTGGTAGAAGTCATTTTAATCAAGTGCCAATAGTCATCACCAGCAATAAGACACACTGACATCATGAGCTATGTTATATATTGCTCTGAGAAGGACTTGCATCTCAGAAAATCATAAACCTCAGAAAAATTATGAAAAACAACAGTTAAATGCAAACTAATGGATATTTGACAAAAATAACTAATACTCTCCAAAATTTTCAAGGGAAGTAATGACTGAAAACTTTTTGCAGACAACAGATATAAAGAACTAAATGCAATGTAGGATGTTGGGCAGTAAACTAAATTGGGGGAAAAAGGATATTAAAGGGAAAACTAGTAAAATTAGAATAAGGTCTTTAGTGCAGAGGTCAGGTAATTGGCTGCCTGTTCTGTAAATGGAGTTTTTTTGAACAACACCATGTCCACTGGTACATTTTATCAGTGATTTCTCTCACTCCTCAGTTACAGAGTTGAACAGTTACAACAGAATCTATACATGCACTGAAAAGCCTAAAATACACATTTGCTTTTAACAAAAACCTAGGCCAAATCTCTGGTTTAGTGTACACTATTGTACCTACAGCAATTTCTTGGTTTTGAAAATTGTACTGGGTAACACATGATATTTGTATTAGGGGAAGCTGTGGGAGGGATTTACGGAAGTTTTCTGCCACATTTTAAAATTTTTCTGTAAGACCAAAATTAGTTTAAAATCCAAAACTGAAAATAAATAAATAAATAGAGTGAAAAGAGTGTGGAAAAAGTTCTGGTTGTATGGAAATCACACCGTTTGGGCTACTATAGGAAGAAGCCATTTTTTAAGTGCCAAATGTTGTTCTATGAGGTGGTTCTATTACAACTTATCAACTATTGATTTACTGATAAATGCTTAGCCTCTTTCCATTTAGGTCACTACTAACTATGTTATAATAAACATAACCTACTACATAACAATTATGTGTAAACCATTTTAAGGGCCAAAAATGGCTATTGGTAATGAAAATAACTTTACAAAGTATCCTTGCAATACTTGATTTATAAAATCTAGTTTTTAAATGTTTTATTTTCTCAAAAATTCCTTACCTAAAGATTTCTCCACCATCTGCACTACTGATATCTGGCCTGGATAACCAACTTCTTGTGCATGCTGTTTGGGGCAGCATATCCCTAGCTACCTCACTAGTTGCCAATAGCACAAACAAGTCTCCATGCATTGCCAGATTCTTTTGAGAAATAACAGCTAGCTCAAATCTCTGGTTTAGTATACAATATTTCACTTGAAAAAGTTTTCAATTGGAAACTTTTATTCTAAATTAAGATATTAATTTATTGCTACTGAATGAGAATAATAGACTGAAATTCAAGCTAATTTATAAATCAATAGAATTACAACCAGTAATGAAAAAATAACGCAGCAAAATTAGCTATCTAAATAAGACTGTAAATGGAAGAATGATACATGTTTTTAATTTGATTTTCATTGTCATTATTTATTACTAAAACCTTTATGCTACATGTAAATAAATGATTATTTTTACCTAGAGTCATGTTATACTTAGACTGCATAAAATACAGAATTATTTGCAATCATTTAAGAGTATCTGATATGTCAATTCACTTGAAAGAACAAATCATAGAAGCAATGTAAATTACCTATGAATGTGAAAGTCTTTGCATCATGATTTTAGCACAAAGAGGATAGAACAAGGCTTTTCAAGAAACATTTGTACTCTTAACTCTATTATATACTAAGTATATGAATTTGGGTAATTTGTGCAGCTCCTGAGAGTTACATCATATTATCTGTCAAATGGGCAATAGAAACCTACATGCTATCTCATGAAGACCTCAATCCTGCATGTTCAGCTCCTAGAACAATACATTATAAGTATCAGGCTCTTATAAGTATTTCCTAAATAAAGAAATGAATGCATAAGTGAATGGATGCGTAAATGAATAAAAGAATGAATAAGGTGTTTGTAAAAATTAAATGAGATCCTGTGCTTGTGAAAAATAAGAATATGTGTGCTTTAGATAAGGAGCATAAACAAGCAAGGCCATGTTTAAATTATTTGTGAAATAGCCAGGCTTTGACAATTTTCTGCCTGAGAGTTTGTAATGGAATAATTCACTGCAGGGGAGAGGGAAATCAGAGCAAACCACTCACAATCTTTCAGATTCAAGCAGAGCAGTACATTTATCTTTTATATCCTGGATACCACCCACCTACAGTTCAAATGAGGGAAGGAAGTGAGTGGCCAAACATGTAGATACACAATGAGGGCAACAATAATAAAACATAGGGCATAAACTCCTAAGAAGCTGATGAATTGTGCTAAGAAATAAATATGGCTATTATTTCAACTTAGATCAGACCAGAAACCAGCCACCAAATCATGGCATAATATCTAAGGTCCCTGAAGTGATCCAAAGCAGGGTTCATCTACATAGAAAAAATCAGAATCAGGACATACTAATGAATGCTGTTCAAAGTTAAGTAGTAGCAGTGGAAACTAATTAGTGATCTAGGCTGTCCTAGGCACCAAAGACAGGATGATTTTACAAGAACTGGGCAAACAGAATCAGGCAATGTGCAGAAACAGAAATAGTAGGGAAAATGAAGCAGAGAAATAGACATACATCACTGGTAACAAGGAAGAACATCGACAAGGGACGCAGAGTTTTGCCTTGGGCTCTGTAATTTTGTGTGGTTTCTGTCATGGGAGGAATCGACTTCAGCCTGGCTACTCTTGGATGAGACAATAATTGGGAAGAACTGGTTGGGGTGATAGTGCAAGCAGAAGCACGCAGGGAATGCTGTCAAAGAGATCACGCTACATTGAACAGCAACAAAAAGTTGGAGGCTCTCATAGTGTTGGATTTTTTTCTAAACTTTTCTTAGTTATCTTGATTCAGGACTGAACAATTACACAATCTGAAAATAGAAATCTTCAAGTTTAATCTTAATGTCAAAATTCTCTGAGATGATGTCATAGGTAGATTCACTTTCAAGAACTTTGTGTACATTAATTCATATAATGCTAATTACCATATAATACTTTAATACAACAATTTTTGCTTTATAAATTTGGGAAATGATGTCCAAAAGTGTTAAATAACTTCCTAAAGTTTATACAGTTGAAAAGCCACAGAGATGAGATTTAAGCAGAGAATTCAAACAGAAGAATCATCAAATATGTATGCTTGAAATGGAACATGCTTAGAGTCTCAGGTCACAGAGAGAAGCCAATACAACCAGAGCTCTGTAGACTGGCAGTATCACAGATGTCCATTCCATTTATATGCATGATTTCAAAAACTTCATGTATCTTAGTATTTATTTTTGTTTTTAAAGGAACACATTTGGGAAAACTAAATTATCAGCCACCTATAGAAACATTTTAAAAGAAGCACTGATAGAGATATAGCAACCTAACCCAAAGATTTTTCCACATTAACAATATGTCTTTTGTCATGTGAAAGTCATGTCTCTGATGTTTTATCTTCCACATCTCTTTAAAACTTACTATTTTTTAATAGATAATTCAATGAACTTCACCCTTACCCTCACTTCTACATGATTTCCATGGCATGCTTGTAATGGAAAGTTCACTTACTTCCTCTAGTTAGCTTTTTTCAAACTTGACATTATCTGACTTTTTCTAAATCAGTTTATTATGTCAACAACTCCTTTTGTGATATTATTCTTCTATTCTAGAAAAACTTTATTACTTTTCTCTTTCTTCAATCTATTCTACAAATCTGTTTCTCATCTGCTCTTTTATTTCCTTCTGAAATATTTCAGTTACCAATTGCTGCAATTTCAATTACCACTCTTAATTTTTTGTCACTCTATTTAAGGCAAAAATCATGAAAAGTTAAATTTATTGTAACAGTGTTGTAACTACTCTTTATATCTCAGTCATTCTCTTTCCAGCTTATCCTGTGACTTTCTGCCAGAATTATAGAACTATCTCTCCATTATGATAGAAAATTGATTGATTGTTTAATTAACAGAGATTATATGTAGTATATTTGGATGCAGTGAGCACAATATCCTAATTAATGTCCCTTGACTAAGCTATTTTATTAGAAGTACTACTATATACAAGAAAGAATAAATTGTGCTATAATGATTCATCAACTCCTGTGAAAATTTTGGCATGTATAAAACTACAGGCAGATATAATGTTTACATAAGATATGTGTGACGTGTGTTTGAAGGATTGAAATTATTTGCTTGAAAACTTCCATAAATAACAACAAAACAACAATATTTGGTTACTATAAAAAAAGTTTAAAATGTCCTGTCTTTTGAAACACATATTGATTACTATTCTTTCAGTCCCCAACCATACTGTACAATTCTTTCTTGATAGAACCCATATCCCTTCTAGATGCTGAACACTTCTAGTTCATTCTTTCTCAGCTTTTCTTTCAGCCAGAGCATATGCAACATGACACAATTCTTGTCAATGGAACCTTAAGAAAATCTGTGGAAGGATGGAGTTTGTTATAAAGATAGCATTTCTCAATAAAATAAAGTGTACACAAATGTACACAGATGATATGATCCTTTAATTTTGTCATAAAAATGTTGGTATGGGAGGATATGCTTCTTAGGTCTGTGGGGTTCATCTTGCAAATCAGAGCGTGGTTGATAGAATGGAATGAAGGATAAAACTGGGTCATTGAGATATTTATTCATTAGTATCACCCTCCTACTACCTTTCCTATAGACTTCTTATATTAAAAATGTATTAATAGTTAAGAAAATAGTTCTTAACTATTAATTAAATAGTATGTTACTTGTCATCAAAAGCTTCTCATCTGATGTGTATCTGTACTGCTTTCTCTATAGGACCTACCAGTGTTTTACAAATTTAATAAGGAACAGTTGCTCAATTAGTAAATATATCATTCTTTAAAGTGTTTATTTGTGAAATTATTGTCCTTGGACAGGACAAAAGTGGAGTCACATAAGTCAAAAAAAAATTTTTTTTAACAATTTGGCACAATCCTGTGCTTTGGCAGAACTCCACAACACTAAGGTTTGTATAAACAAGTCTTAAAAAATTATGGCATTTATGCTATCATCAATATGAACTTTAATAATATCTAGAATTATGCACCAGTACCAGGCTTCCCACCTGGGATATGACCCACTAAGGAAGTAAAATTTCATAGCTTCATGGTTAATATAACCTTATTTTCTTATTATAAATATTCTTCAAAATTTCTCTACTTGTTTTCCCTCTTGCTAGAGTATCAGTGTATTATAAATTAAATTCAAAGACAATGATCTGGAATATTTTAGGAATAGTCAAATACATAGATAAAAAGTTTATGATGTTTAAGAAGAATAACCCTTAGGAAATCTAGTGTTTATTATTATAAACTTAAGTCATCAAAAGAAGACTACTCTGTCATCCTCTGAAATGTTTAGAGGTCCAGAGCTCTAACAGAAATCACATCAAATATATTTCATCAAGTGGGAAATCATTTCTGAAGTATTGCTTTTCAATATTATGCTGGCTGGTCTTTTAGCTCTCCACAAAATGTGATTTTTTAAATATTCAATAATGTGTCTTACTATAAGATTGCACTACATTTGGTTAAGTTGCTGGCAGAAAGGTAGTTCCATGGCTAAAATTATTTTACAACCCACAAAACTGCTTAGGAGCATTGAAGCTGTCTACACTATCTGACCAAATTGAGGTTTCAATTTGCAAACACAGCTGGAAACCTTTGAAAGCAACTTCCAGATGCCATGACAGAGCCCCTTCCAGATTTTGAACAGCTCCTGTCAAAATGACAACTGGGAAACAGATCCACTATGCCTCTGGGAAGTGGAGTTTGTTTCTCATCTCATAGCTGCCAATTGCAGAGGTCCCATAAGCCAAGAGGGAGACTTACAATTATTATCTGTACTTTCTGATCCTACTGGGTTTCAGAAGCTACTGAATCTCAATAGTGCAGCAGCTCTCTGATTCTGGTAACTATAATATCATGTAAGAAATTACTTAGCATGCAGAAGTCTGGGACCCAATTTCAAATATTTGATCCCATATAGCAGAGATATTTGAGATATAGGACCCAGCGGTATGAATTTTTAAAATGTAATGCAGGAGAGGAGATTCTGATGCTGATTGTCCAGGGATTGACTTGGCTACACAATTTTTTAGTTAGGAAATAGCTGGGGCAAAAAGGGTAAACTAAAATTTGGAGTGATTTGGGTTACTATTTTAGAGCATTTTCCACATGTTTTCACATTCATTTTCATTTTTTCCATCTCATATTACAGGCAAGAAAGGATTTTCAATTTTGATGATTATAGAATAGTACAAATCAAACTAAACCTTCTCAGACATAACAGTTTATTCAAAGTTATAATTTTTAAAAGCAATGACTTTAATATTATGGAGAGTGAAGAGCAGTAGACAGAAACTGGAGGGTATTCAAACCTTGAAACAAAGGAACTGCATTGAATAACATTTGTGTTCTATTTCTTATTAACCAATTACATTTCCCAGGTTGTCAAGCAATGGACTGTTAGAATTCTTGCAGAAATCCCAGGCTTTCTGGTTTAAAGAATTAAGATAAAGGCAGTTGTCAGAGTTGCTGGAAATAAGGTGAAGGAATCTTAGGAAACAGGGAGTCACAGAAGGGTTGCTCAAAAATTAGCATATAAACACTGCTCAAATATCTGGTTTGCTCTTAAACATTGTATACATGAGGAAGACTCTAAGCAATGTAGTAGAATTCAGGGGAAATTGAAGGCTGAAAGAACTCAGGGGAAATTTAAGCTACAGTGGAAAAACTTAGTGGGCACCAATTTCACCGAGTAATTGAAAGCAACATTACAAACGAGAGAAGCCATCCCTAAAGGCCTTCTCATACTACACAGTGAAAATTACATTTCACTTCTGTGTAAATTCTGCTCAAAATTCATAATTTGAGCCTCATAGCAGAGAAGTAGTAGATGAATTTAAATAAAGGGGCATTCTATAAAATATTTGGCCTGTACTATTACAAAATATCAAGAAAGAACCAGAAAGGCTGAGAAAGTTCCAGATTAAAGACACACCTAAGTTGATAGCAACACAGAAGGATGGTTCACTGTTGATATCTGAGAAGAAAGTTGGGAACTAAGGATTTCATCCCCTTTACAAGGTAGCCAGTCCTCCCTCATGATTGACGCTCCTCCAGTGAAATACCTCTTTCCTCTTATCCACCAGGCTGATGTCAGAGGCTAGACTTCTACTATCACCCAGCAGTAATGAGGCCACTTCCACCCCAGTGTCAGTAGAGGCCTAATGGGAAGCTAGAAATACCAATTCTGTCCCAAAGTAAAGAGGAACCCATGCTTCAAGAATCAAAGGAAGCCCAATAGGGGAATCTAGACTTAGATTGCCTACTGACAAGAATGTTGTTTCATCCTTTCCTCTGCTAAAGCAATTCAGACCAAAAAAATACAAAACAGAAAGTTTAAATAATACCTATACTCTAAAATGTAATACCCAAATGTCAAGTTTTCAATAGAAAACTACTCTTTAAACTAATAACCAGAAAGATCATAAACTGAATGAGAAAAAAGACAATCATTATCAATTGAATTCCATGAGTCATCTGATGGTAGGTCACAGAACACTAACACTCAATAGACAAGAAGCAAACTCCTTTGTTACAGCTGCAAACCAGAGAAGCCTGCTATGAAGCAGGGTCACACAAAGTTTATCCAGGGTCAAGGTGAAAGAATTAGTGAATATACTAATTGGTAAATAGGACAGCTGACAGAGTAAGCAAATTCTCCTCAAGTTCAAGAATCAAATAGACCACAACACAATAATCATGGGTGACTTCAACACACCTCTCTCACCATTGGACAGATCCTCCAAACAAAAGTTGAATAAAGAAACTATAGAACTCAATACCACAATCAATAACCTAGACTTAACTGACATATATAGAATATATCAACCATCATCAAATGGATATACTTTTTTCTCAGCAGCACATGGATCCTTCTCAAAAATAGACCATATATTATGCCATAGGGCAACCCTCAGTAAATATAAAGGGGTGGAGATAATACCATGCATTTTATCTGATCATAATGGAATGAAACTGGAAATCAATGATAAAAGAAGGAAGGAAAAATCCTACATCACATGGAAAATGAACAATATGTTACTGAATGAACAATGGGTTACAGAAGACATAAAGGAGGAAATCAAAAAATTCTTAGAGATAAATGAAAATACAGACACAACATATCGGAATCTATGGGACACAATGAAAGCAGTTTTAAGAGGAAAATTCATCGCCTGGTGGTCATTCCTCAAAAAAAGAAAAAACCAACAAATAAATGAGCTCACACTTCATCTCAAAGCCCTAGAAAAGGAAGAGCAAAACAACAGCAAATGTAGCAGAAGGCAAGAAATAATTAAAATCAGAGCGGAAATCAATGAAATTGAAACAAAAGAAACTATTGAAAAAATTAACAAAACTAAAAGTTGGTTCTTCGAAAAAATAAATAAGATTGACAGACCTTTAGCCATGCTAACGAAGAGAAGAGAGAGAACTCAAATTACTAACATACGGGATGAAAAAGGCAATATCACAACACATGCTACAGAAATACAGAAGACAATTAGAAATTATTTTGAAAACCTATATTCCAATAAAATAGAAGACAGTGAAGCCATCGATAAATTTCTTAAGTCATATGATTTGCCCAGACTGACTCAAGAGGATACACACAATTTGAACAGACCAATATCAATGGATGAAATTGAAGAAGCCATCAAAAGACTACCAACCAAGAAAAGCCCAGGACCGGATGGGTATACAGCGGAGTTTTACAAAACCTTTAAAGAAGAATTAATACCAATACTTTTCAAGTTATTTCAGGAAATAGAAAAAGAGGGAGCTCTTCCAAATTCATTCTATGAGGCCAACATCACCCTGATTCCGAAACCAGACAAAGACACCTCAAAGAAAGAAAACTACAGACCAATATCTCTAATGAACCTAGATGCAAAAAACCTCAATAAAATTCTGGCGAATCGAATACAAAAACATATCAAAAAAATTGTGCACCATGATCAAGTAGGATTCATCCCTGGGATGCAAGGATGGTTCAATATACGGAAATCAATAAATGTTATTCACCACATCAATAGACTTAAAGATAAGAACCATATGATCATCTCGATAGACGCAGAGAAAGCATTCGACAAAGTACAGCATCCCTTTATGTTCAAAACATTAGAAAAACTAGGGATAACAGGAACTTACCTTGACATTGTAAAAGCTATCTATGCTAAGCCTCAGGCTAGCATCATTCTGAATGGACAAAAGTTAAAGGCATTCCCTCTAAAATCTGGAACAACACAGGGATGCCCTCTATCACCACTTCTATTCAATATAGTTCTCGAAACACTGGCCAGAGCAATTAGACAGACGAAAGAAATTAAAGGCATAAAAATAGGAAAAGAAGAACTTAAATTATCACTATTTGTAGATGACATGATTCTATACCTAGAAGACCCAAAAGGGTCTACAAAGAAACTACTAGAACTAATAAATGAATTCAGCAAAGTGGCAGGATATAAAATCAACACACATAAATCAAAGGCATTTCTGTATATCAGCGATAAAACTTCTGAAACGGAAATAAGGAAAAACACTCCATTCACAATATCCTCAAAAAAAAAAAAATACTTGGGAATCAACCTAACAAAAGAGGTGAAAGATTTATACAATGAAAAATACAGAACCCTAAAGAGAGAAGTAGAAGAAGATCTTAGAAGATGGAAAAATATACCCTGTTCATGGAGAGGCAGAACTAACATCATCAAAATGGCAATATTACCAAAAGTTCTCTATAGGTTTAATGCAATGCCAATCAAAATCCCAATGGCATTTCTTGTAGAAATAGATAAAGCAATCATGAAATTCATATGGAAAAATAAAAGACCCAGAATAGCAAAAGCAATTCTAAGCAGGAAGTGTGAATCAGGCGGTATAGTGATACCAGATTTCAAACTATATTACAGAGCAATAGTGACAAAAACAGCATGGTACTGGTACCAAAACAGGCGGGTGGACCAATGGTATAGAATAGAGGACACAGAGGCTAACCCACAAAGTTA
Source organism: Spermophilus citellus (assembly GCF_964194105.1). NCBI lineage: Eukaryota > Metazoa > Chordata > Mammalia > Rodentia > Sciuridae > Spermophilus > Spermophilus citellus. The sequence goes on along the minus strand of NC_138186.1, from coordinate 63,953,987 downwards.
CAACTATCTTATATTTGATAAAGGGGCTAAAAGCATGCAATGGAGGAAGGATAGCATCTTCAACAAATGGTGTTGGGAAAACTGGAAATCCATATGCAACAAAATGAAACTGAATCCCTTTCTCTCGCCATGCACAAAAGTTAACTCAAAATGGATCAAGGAGCTTGATATCAAATCAGAGACTCTGTGTCTGATAGAAGAAAAAGTTGGCTCCGATCTATATATTGTGGGGTCGGGCTCCAAATTCCTTAATAGGACACCCATAGCACAAGAGTTAATAACAAGAATCACCAAATGGGACTTACTTAAACTAAAAAGTTTTTTCTCAGCAAGAGAAACAATAAGAGAGGTAAATAGGGAGCCTACATCCTGGGAACAAATTTTTACTTCTCACACTTCAGATAGAGCCCTAATATCCAGAGTATACAAAGAACTCAAAAAATTAGACAATAAGATAACAAATAACCCAATCAACAAATGGGCCAAGGACCTGAACAGACACTTCTCAGAGGAGGATATACAATCAATCAACAAGTACATGAAAAAATGCTCACCATCTCTAGCAGTCAGAGAAATGCAAATCAAAACCACCCTAAGATACCATCTCACTCCAGTAAAATTGGCAGCCACTATGAAGTCAAACAACAACAAGTGCTGGCGAGGATGTGTTGAAAAGGGTACACTTGTACATTGTTGGAGGGACTGCAAATTGGTGCGGCCAATTTGGAAAGCAGTTTGGAGATTCCTGGGAAAGCTGGGAATGGAACCACCATTTGACCCTGCTATTGCCCTTCTCGGACTATTCCCTGAAGACCTTAAAAGAGCATGCTACAGGGATACTGCCACATCGATGTTCATAGCAGCACAATTCACAATAGCTAGACTGTGGAACCAACCCAGATGCCCTTCAATAGATGAATGGATAAAAAAAAAGGGGCAGCAATAAAAAATGACAAAATCATAGAATTTGCAGGGAAATGGATGGCACTAGAGCAGATTATGCTTAGTGAAGCTAGCCAATCCCTAAAAAACAAATACCAAATGTCTTCTTTGATATAATGAGAGCAACTATGAAGAGAGCAGGGAGGAAGAGCAGGAAGAAAAGATTAACATTAAACAGAGACATGAGATGGGAGGGAAAGGGAGAGAAAAGGGAAATTGCATGGAAATGAAGGGAGACCCTCATTGGTATACGAAATTTAAAAAAAAAAAGTTTTCAATATAAAACTACTCTTTAAACTAATAACCAGAAAGATCATAAACTGAATGAGAAAAAAGACAATCATTATCAATTGAATTTCATGAGTCATCTGATGGTAGGTCACAGAACACTAACACTCAATAGACAAGAAGTAAACTCCTTTGTTACAGCTGCAAACCAGAGAAGCCTGCTATGTTGCAGGGTCACACAAAGTTTATCCAGGGTCAAGGTGAAAGAATTAGTGAATATACTAATTGGTAAATAGGACAGCTTACAGAGTAAGCAAGGTGGAATTATCGAGGTTTCCCTCAACTGGAAATGGACTGACTAGTTTAAATAATTTCACTGGTCACGGGGCTTAAGGGCTGTCCCTATGTATTTGGTGCATGACATTGGAGTATAAACATCTGACAAAGGTGAACAGGTAAAAGTAGGATGCTTTTGGAGTATATGTTTAGTAGGACTATAGAATGGGAGCCTGATGAGGGAAGAGTTGAGGTAGGTGGAATGGGAGTTTAGGTAGTAAAGGGGAATTGAGAGATTTTAATGACTTAAAAACTGGATCAAGACAGCATTTGTGAGCTGTTGCAAGACCTCTTAGCATGCAGAGGTCTGGGACCCAATTTCAGATATTTGATCCTATATAGCACTAAACCCCTAAGTGTTGCATATTTTGCAATGTTCTTGGAACCTACTAGGTTATCAACTAATGCCAGTGAACTGATGAAACATTTAAAGTCCATATTATGTTTGTTTTAGTCAATTTTTTGCTTCTGTAACTGAAGATCTGACCAGAACAATTATAGAGGAGGAAAGCTTATTTGAGGGCTCACAGTTTCAGAGGTCTTAGTCCATAGAAGGCTGGTTTCATTTCTTGGGGCTCCAGATGAGGCACAGCATCGTGGCAAGAGAGCATGGCAGAGGGAATCAGCTCACATCAGGAAGCAGAGAGCACAGACTCCACTCTCCAGGTACAAATACATACCCCATAGCCACACCCCGAATTAACCTCACCTGCCTCCAGTTACCACTCAGTTAATCCCACCAGGGATTAATTCAACGATTGGGTTAAGACTCTCACAATCCAATCATTTCTCCTCTGCGTTTTCTTGCATTGTCTCATATGTGAGCTTTTGGGGGACATCTCATATCCAAATCATATCAATGTTGAATGAAATAAACTTTGAATTTGGGTCACATAACCAAAGCATTGGCACTGAAGAACTCACCTCTGTGCTCTTCAGTTTATACATTGCTGGGGGCAAGACACAGCTGATAATTGGGCATATTAATCTTTTGGTGACAGGCTGCTGTTACTTAGCACTTATTGTGTCTCCAAAGAACCATTCACAGCTGTGAGTTTATTCTCTCACAAGAAAGAGATATGAGATAAATAAACTCTTGTATTATAAGGTCTATAATTTTCTTGGAAATAACTTGTAAAATAATGCTCATTGGTCTAAAGAAAGAAGATTAAGTCTTCCTAAAATGTTCACAAATGATGATTTCATCTTAATGAAAGGAAGTTTGGAAAAGGAAATGATGTCTAAGTCAGGACACATGTAATTTGGACCTATTAATCACTATTTATGTAACATCAAGCAAGTTCTCACTGTTTCTGGGTTACATTTTTCTCACTGAGAAAATAAAATACCTAAAAGTAATGGTGAGATTGGTCGGAATAAGAAACTAAAGTGAGAAATAGATTTAGACAGTGAATAATTTGTAAATGCCTTTAAGCAAATATCTAATTTCAACTGTCAGTTCTATGGTTGTTATCACAGACAGCAGTAGACATAAGAAAAAAGAACACGAACTTACACATTGGGATTAATTGAAAAATAGTAGGAAAGAGCTCTAAACTCAAATAATTGCCAACATTAACAAATCACAGTATTAGCTAATCAAGCATTCCCTTATAAAATGCAAAGACTACTGGGAATGGTAAGAGAGAATGCCACAGTTGATCTATTGCTCTTTGGTCTAAACTCATTTATAATTTTCACTTATTTACTTGAAACAACTACTTAATATACATAGTTTTCTTTAAAAGTGTGTATCAGGGAATGGGACAGATATTCAGCCAGAGAAGCTGAAGATCTTTTCACCAAGTATCATAAAGTGCGGTAGGGAAACAATTCTTGTTCATAAATAGCTATATTTCAAGGTGGAAAACTGGAAGAGGGCACTTCAAAACATGGAAAATCATACATGGTTCTGTCTTGTGTATCTACTTGAAAAATGCTAATATCAATCAATTTATACACCTATATAGATTGGCAGATATAGATGTATAGATAGAGATATCAACAGCATAAATTCACCAGTAGATAAAAAGGGCAATGTATCATAACCGAGTCAGGTTCATTTCAATGAGTGAAATGTGGGTTTGTATCAGAAAATAATGCAATTCACCAAGTAATTAAATTAGTGGAACAAACAGACAAATACTATGTGAAATTCTAAATAAATTGTATAAATTAGTAAAAAATTAATAAAATATTATATAAATAGCACTGTTCTCATAAGGGGGTTATTGTTGGTGCTGTGGCAAATGTCTGTAATGCCAGCAACTCAGGAGGCTGAAGCAGGAGGATCACAATTTCAAGGCCACACTTGACAACTTGCGGGGATCCTGTCTCAAAATCTAAAACAAAGGACCAGGGGGCTGGGGATGTAGCTCAGTGGTAGAGCACCCCTGGGTACAATCCCTAGTGACACCCCCCCCCCACAAAATATATGGTCAACATAACTACCACTAACTGTTGTCTGCTATTGTGATCTTCTTCCAAAGAAAGCAGTATGGAAAGGAAGCAAAAAGAGTATCATTATAAAAGGAACTTGACACACACTGGCACATAGGCAAGCAGGTTAGGATCATCAGTGGGGAATTGTTTTGTTAATTAAAGATTTCTAGCTTTTAGACAAATTCTTATGTGTGATTTTTCAAGCCCAACCACAGGCAAGTACAAAACCTTTATCTGGAAGTCTTGAGGGGCAGCAGCTGTCCTCCTCACAACAATCTCTAAGGGAAGTGGACAAGGACTTTGTATTCCTTGACTGGCCATCTTACACATACCTGCTTTTGTAGCCCAGGGAACTCCATTTGAAGATTTCCTTGCCGCAGTCCGGCTGCAGCAAAATAACCAGGGGGTGAACAACTTCTGTACTTTGATACAGCAGGAGTGGGAGCCATTTATTGTAGGACAGGAGCGGTATTTATACATTCCACACAGCTTATCTAATTAACATAAACTAGATACAGCAGTCAACCAATAAGGAATCTCCACACTTAATGGCTCGCTGGCGTTACTTCACAAACCACTCCCTCTGGCAATATGCCAGGCGCCATCCAGACTTGTTTACAGACTCTAACATTTCCTGAGAAGGAAACCTTGAAAGCAACTTTTCCATTCTGACTCAATATTTTTCCATTCCCAGCCTCCCGCTTGCCCTCAATCCTTGAGCCTCACCCTCTGTAAAACTACAGGAGCATTTTATTTGGGGCTCCTAGGCAGAAAAGTGATCCAAATGCCTACCGTGATCTACCTGACTCTTGACCAGTGAACTAATCCATGAGGTAAATGGAGCAGCGGGTAAGTTACACTTTCTCTGATTTAGCATCTTGCTTATAGCATCACAGAAAGTGATTAAAGCCTTTCCTGGTACTTTCATTTCAGGCATGTTTCTTTAATTGGCTCCCCAACACCTGGCAGCTCAGCTCTCTTTCCAGCTCCACTGAACTGCACACCAACAGTATGCATCCTTGATATAATGAGCTGAAAATGGCCCCCTGTATCTGTATTCTTTAAATGAGAATTGTCCTATTTGTTCCCATTCATTTATTTATGTCTTTTCTCCTTATTATATGAAAAATGATGAAATAAATGTCAGACATTCTACAAAATACCTAACTTGTATTCTCAGAACTGTCAATGTCATTAAAAAGAAGGAAAGTGTGAGAAATCATACCGGTGAAAAGAAACCTATGGAGACATGGCACCCAAATGAAATGTGGCATCCATGAAAAGGCTCTAAAACAGAAAAGCATCACCAAGTAAAAACTAAGGGTCTCCAGATGAAGCATGAATATGAATATAGATAACAGAAAGGCATCAACATTAACTCATTAACTGAGATACATATACCATAGTAATGAGGATGTTAATAATAGTGATATGTGGTGTATGGGAAAACATGTAGTACCTTCCCCTTTTTATTTCTGAAAAACTACCCTCAAAAAAAAACATATTTAAAAAAATGAAATGAGTGAAAAACTTGTTCCAGGATTTCATCATCACAATAATTAACTAATTTATTAATTATATAGACTAAAGAACACAGTGGAGAAAACAAAAACATTAAAAGTCTTTCTTTTTTGACTCAGTGGTGCAGGCCTGTCATCCCAGTGATGTAGGAGGCTGAAGCAGGAGGATCACAAATTTGAGCCAGCCTCGGAAGGCTCTAAGCAATAGGAAGACACTGTCTCAAAATAAAAAATCAAAAGGGCTGGGGATGTGACTCAGTAGTAAAGCACTCCAGTATTTGATTCCTCATACTGAAACAAACAAACAAAAAAGTTAAGTCTGTGAAAGAATAATGCAGTTGAAAAACTTTGTTTGGCTAATAAATAAAAAAAGACTTATTATATCATAGCAATAAAAAGACATGACTACAGATTTTAAAGACTTAAATTACAATGAAAGGAAAGTATAAACAATTTAATGTCAATACATTTAATATTAAAGTAGTATTCACAAAAATACAAATAAAAATAAATGCTGGTAATGATGTGACTTATAAATTATTGGTGGGACTACAAATTAGTACAATCATTTTGGAAAGCAGTTTCCCCAAAAGACTAGGAATGGAATTTCCATATGATCCAGCTACCCACTCCTTGGTATTTATCCAAAAGAACTCAAATCAGTATACTATAGTGATGCATGTATACCCATGTTTATAGCAGCACAATACACAGTAGTCAAACTATGGAACTACCATGTGTCTGTCAATGGATCAATGGATAAAGAATATGTGATATACTTACACAATGGAATTTTATTCCATCATAAAGAAGAATGACATGAATTGGGTGTCAACATACTTTATATACAAACAGAGATACAAAAATTGTGGTATAAATGTATGTTAAGAATTGTAATGCAAAAAAAAAACATGGATAAAGGCAAAAAAAAGAAAGAAGAAAGAAAGAAAGAAAGAAAGAAAGAAAGAAAGAAAGAAAGAAAGAAAGAAAGAATAGCATTACCTTACATTAGGTAGAGGGAAATGAAAGGAGGGGAAGGCAGGGGATGTGGTGATAAGAAAGATAGTGAACACCATGATACATACCTGCAATGAAACAGACATTACCTGCAATGAAACAGACATTATTACTTTACGTATATATATGACTGTATGACCAATATGATTCTACAATATGTATACTCAGAAAAATGATAAATTATATCCCATCTATGTATGATATATCAAAGTATATAAGTGCATTCTACTGTCATGTATAACTAATTAAAACAAACAAATAAATAAAGGAATGAAATTATGTTATTTGCTTTTAAATGAATGAAACTGGAGAACATCATGCTAAGTGAAATAAACCAGAATTGGAAAGTCAATGATCAAGTTTTTCTCTTATATGCAGAAGCTAGAGAGAAATAAGAAATTTTAAAAGTTGAGGGGAATCTCATGAAAATAGAAGGGAGAATAGTGAAATAGAGAAAGAAAAATGAGCAGGAGAAAGAAGTGATGGGGAAGGGTAGGAACAGCAGAATGAAATTAACCAAACTTTGTCATGTAATGTATAAACAGATCACAATGTATTCTACTTTTAAATTGAACTATAATGCACCAATTGGGGAAAAAAATCAAGGCCAGGTTTGATGGTGCTTGCCTGTAATCCCAGCAGTTTAGGAGGCTAAGCAGGAGGATCTTAAATAAAAAGACAGCCTCAGCAACTCAGATCCAGTTGCAAAGTAAAAAATATTATTTTATTCAATTTAGCAATAATTAATATTAGGTTCTGTCCAGGAATATGTTAATTTAAAATTTAAAACCAATGAATATAATTTATCATCCTAATAGAAAAGCATAGTAGCACTTGAATATGCAATTATATCAAATAACATTCACAAAAAAAGAAACTCCTTGCAAATAATAAATAGAACAAATATTCTTAATCTGATGTATAAATTTACACATATTAATGGAGATCCTCACCAGCAGAAGAAATCAAAGTTAAAATTATATAAATTAGAAAAAAATTATATATATTTTAAATGAATTTACAGTTAAAATAATTAAATAGACTAATAAAATCTTCATATAAATACTAAAATTAGCATTTTCACAAGGTAACTGAGTATATGATTAGGTTTATTTTAATATATTAGCAACAAATAAATAAAAATTTAAAATTAAAAACTAAAAATCATTTATGAAAGATTTAAAATAATCACACATAAGAATAAATACAGGTGAAAAAAAAAAAAGAATAAATACAGGTGAACACCATGATACATACCTGTAATTCAGTGACTCTGGATGCTGAGGCAGGAGGATGCCAAGTTCAAGGTGAGCTTCAGCAATTAAGAGGGACTCTGCCTCAAAGTAAAAAGCAAATAAACAAAAAAAGGTTGGGGATATATCTCAGTGGTAAAATGCCGCTGATTTCAATCCCTAGTACTAGGCATTAAATTAAAAAAAAAAAAAAGAATAAGTCTAATGACAGATATGTAACATTTCACAGACAAAAACAAAAACAAAATCACCACTTGTATAATATCTGGAGAAAATAAGGAAAACCCACATAAATTCAGGTGTATTCAATGTTAATCAATTATTCAATAATTTAAAGACATCAGTTCTCCACTCATTTATGAATCCAGTGTAGTCCCATCTGAAACTCCAGAAGGTATTTTTTTTCTTTGTAAGTTGATGAACTGATTCTATAATTTATTTGGAGACATAAAAAGATAAGAATGGCCAACATAATCTTAGCAATGAATCTTAAAGATTTTGAGTCACACCCCGGCATGGTGACACATGCCTGTAATCCCCGGAATGGTACATTATCAACTCTATTATTTAAGAAGACAAATTCTCCAAGGTACAGATACAGTTCTATTAATAAAGAAGCTAGTACTTAGGCAGAATGATGTAGCTCAGAAACTGAAAGACGGAAGTATAACTTTCTTTGGGGAAAGGGATGAAACAGCTGTAATTTCCAACAGTGGTGTTATAGAAAGCCTTGTCCCCAGTGCCAATCAATAATGAGGACACAGTTTTGAGTAAATGGAAAAAGAAAGGCAATTCTGTTCCCCTCTCCAGGTTAGGGATGGGGAGACAGAGACAAGGAAAAGGAAATATGTCTTTTTAAAAATAAGCCTCAATTATTCAAAGCCTGAAGTGGATCACTGTTACATTGGTATTTGAGCCAAACCAATCTATTGCTAGCATTTTATTTTAATGTATCATCATGGGGATTGAGAGGCACACTTTCACTTTCTCATTAATTACACTTTTGTCCCTGTATAGTTTTCTCAAAGAGCATGAAGTATCACGTTTCTGACAGCAAACAATTCTTTTCTTTTCTTTTCTTTTTCTTTTTCTTTTTTTTTTTTTTTTTTTTTTTTTTTTTTTTTTTTTTGGTACTGGGGATTAAACCCAGGGCATTTTACCACTGAGCCCCATCCCCAGCCCTTTTAAAATATTTTATCTAGAGACAGGGTCTTGCTGAGTTGCTTTGAACTCACAATCCTCCTGCCTCAGCTTCCACAGCCATTGTGATTACTGGAGTGCACCACTGTCTAGCAGCAAAGGTTTATCTCCTTCCTTTTTCCTGAAAAAAAAAAAAAAAAGGTGTTATTTGGAATATCTTTGAGTATAAAAATGACAACTCCAATTTGGATTTCTGGTATGATTATGTCATGTGAATTTAACAAAAATGTGTTGTTCAAAAGAAAAGCAATGATTAAATAAGTTATTGTAGTTATGAATTCCCTTTTATTGAATATCCTATTGAAATTTATTTTCCTAGCAAATAAATCTATTTTTCTTCTCTCCTTGGTAGAGTTTGTTTGTTTGTTTGTTTTACATAATAACCCTGAAACTTCCTGTTGAGCATGGCTTCTGATCTGAGCTGGAAGGTCTGGGGACACCCATTTCTGAGACAGGACCTGAAGTGATGCAACACAATTCCTTCATGGCTCAATCCTAGAAGTCCCTGAAAGCCAGTGCTGTTCCAACTACATCACTGGCCAAAACTATGCTAAGGTTCCTCTGACTCTACTATAGACAGGTTTGTACCTGACCAGAGCCCCCTGGTCTCCCTTTCCTCAGACATTTAGTTTAGATAATTTACAATTGCAAATTCTTTCTCTGCCCCTTTGAGATGCAAAACTCCCAGACTTTCACTAGATTACAATCCCTGAAAGCTTTTTCTCAAGCCATCATTTTGAAATAAAATCAGGATCCCTATCTCTCAGTTTCTGTGGAAAGGCAGAAAGTTGCATCAATTAGCAAACAATGAAGGCCTGATCACACTGAGAAGCTTTTCTCTAATGTCTCCCAGTACTTTTCCACTAGCTCACCTGAACACTTAAAAACGGTCTCACCTTCTATTTTGGTGAAGTTGAGTTCAATCTCACTCTGGTCTTTCAACAATCTTGAACCATTTGTTTTGCCTGTTAGCTCTATCCAGTAGATCTCACTGTCCTTATCTTCCAGGTGTGAGTTCAGTGTAGGTCTCTTCTCAGCCTTCACTTTAATGATCAAGAACTTGATAAGGATCCCAAAATAAAAAGCCTTCATTTCTCCTTTCTAATGATTACATAGAGTCCTAGATGACTGGGGACCAGTATGACATTCATATTTTTTATTGAGGAGTGGAGTGTATTTATACACATTGGTCCTCTGTGTAATCACTGATAAGGAAAAAAAAAATCATGAATGATAGAAGAGGAAGCTAATATTTATAATGAATATAACATGTACCAGGCATTCACACTGCTATTTTTTTTACATAAATGTTCTTATTTAATCCTTAAAACCCCACAAGAGAGAAATTATTATCTTTATTTTGCTGATAAAAACATAGTCATATAAAAGGAAAAGTATGGCAGAAGCAAAATTCTCACCATGGCTGGATGACCCAAATACTTGAACTTTTTTTTTAATTCCAGATACTTTTTTTTTTTGTATTTGATTCAGAAATGTATTTAACCTGGATATTCTTGTCAGTTATTTAAATATGCCAGTCATTATTAATATTCCTGGGAATAGGAGATCCCCAGACTGAAAAAGAGGGGAAAAACTGAAAGAAGAAAACTGTTCAGATAGCCAAATTTTTTATTTATCTAGTATTTTTTAAATTACTATTTTAAAACACTTAGTGACATTTTTCCCACAAAGTTTTGGAAGGCAAAGATGAGGAGTAGAGAGAAAATGGAACTGACAAGTTAGAAGTCACCATATTTAAATCTTGTAATTAGAGGAAATTTCTCCAACATGACGCATACTATTGGAAAGCAGTCATTCTTAATTTCAGAACTAAAAGTTCTCATTACCTCACAGAGGTGCAAATAATGGATATGAACGTGTGGTGACCAAGGAACATTTATATAAAATACCTTCCAAGCTTTCTCCCCACATAACCACTAGAATAATGATATCATTAAAATTTCTGGAAATCACGGGCTTAAGTACCAGTATTTATCAATGATAACATTAGGTTATCATTAGGAATCTTGGAAATCTGAACTTAGAATAGCATCTCATTGTGCTGTGTGTTAGGGAAAGCAAAAGTGGGAGTAAGATTTAAAAATTAGGTCAGTCCAAATCCAGGATTGACCTCATCTTCTTTGTGAAGGCATTATTCTGTCTTTATGTGTAGTTTTCAACTTATAGGGTAGATTCTCATTCATTTGAACTGTATCCTTTTCACAACAATTGGTTTAAGAATTAATATATAATCTCTACTGCTCTTTTTAAAGTAAATTTCCTTCTCATTGCAATGTAGAAACAAACTTGTGGTCTAAAGATTTAAGGTTTAGGATTACTGTACCCAAGAAAGATGACACAGAGAAGTTGGGTGATCCCTGTATGGAGTCATGAACTGTTAAGTAGGTAATCCAGAGGGAGTGGAGCCCAGAAGGCAATGCTGCTAGAGTCCCCAATCAGGCTCTTTCTGATTTATACCTACTTTTATACCTACTTCTCTACTCATCATTTACATTACATTTACACCTTTTACTGAAAACCGTTTTGAGACCAGGGCAAAGGACAAGTAGCTAGTAATAATAATAATAATAATAATAATAATAATAATAATAAAAGAAATGGGTTGATTGCACTTCCCCAATCCCTTGCTAACAGCCTCCGGGGGAGAGAAGGATCACACTTTCCAACATCCCTGGGACAGCTGTCTTCCTGCCTTTTGGCCACCAGGTAAGCAGGATGGAGGAAGGGCCATGAGAAGAAAGGAAACCTGAAATCAATAAAAAGGGTAGGACACCCCACTCACTCCCTTGGTACCAGCTCTGTGGGTCCCCTCCTCTCCAGAGGAGTCCCCACCCTCTCTCTTCCCTATCCCTTAAATAAACTTGTTTTACTGCCTCAGCATTTCTAAGATGTTTAATCTTCAACACCAGGGATATGAGGACCCAATCCTGATTTTTCAAGACCGGTTTCAGTTTGATTCGGGTTTTCTCTTTTTGGATCTAAAAGCAATACTTAAGCAATGCTAGCATCATTTTTTAAAAGCAGACTAGGAAAAAAATAGGGCTTTTCAGAGAAAAATCACAATGAGTGAAGTACAGTACTGATAGGGTTGGGCCTGTTTCAGAGGTTGGGTTTTGGGATGAATAGGCACCCCCAGAAACTGAGTGACATCTCTTGTATCTGTACACTCCTGAAGGAAGCCAGTCTTGGTAAAAATGAATGGGCTCTGAAACACTGCACTGGAAGGTCTCTACCTAAGGAAAGAGAGTGAGTTCATCACTGACTCGAGAGAGGGAATACCAGAGATGTGAAAAAGGTTTGGTCGTGGAATTAACAAGATCCTGCTGGTGATGTGGAAATCAGTGGACTATGGCAGGATCAGCATGTACTATAAACAGTACAGTCACTGATCTGTGACCAGCAAAGCAACAGAAGCCAGAGAGACAGTCGACCTGCTTAAGGCAGCTCTGATTCAGTATCTGGCTGATACTGAAAACACAAGAGGAAAATTTCCATTGACTAAAGACGTTGAAAAGTATGGCCTATAGGGGATTCTAGTTGGTTTTAAGTCTCCTTGGCTTCTTAAAAGTATTAGGAGAAAAAAGCCTGGGAAGGCCTAAATTTATCATTCTTCTAGTGGCAATGGTGTGTGTTCACCATCTGAGAGGTCAGAGTGCTTGGGACAAAATTACTCAATGTCTTCATATTTCACTTCCCACTTAGCAAGACACTAAGCTTTCGGTTGTGCAATATTTGAAAAAAAATGCCATTATTAAATGTATCAAAGGATTAAACATTTATTATTACCAACTGCAACAGTAAAAATGGAGCAGCCTAGTAATCAGGTGACCTAAATGTTATATATAAATCTGAGAGCCATAAAATTTTAGATTCTCTGATTTCAACTTGTTAATCTTCCAGGTGAAAATATTTCCATACTTTCTGAGATATTTTCTATAAATAATAGAGAAAATACCTTCAAGCATTGGCTCATCTACACTATTTCAAATCTTGAGAAATATCTTTCCTTGAGATGTTTATTGGGGAAAAATAAAGAAAGAAAGAAAATAACCCAGTTAAGCATGTAAGAAGAAATTTCTGCATAATTTCTAATCAGCAGGTACTGCTAAAAATTGTTATACTCTGATGAATGGTTCCTTCTTTTATACTAAAAATGCAAAATTTTTCAACTAGAAAAGATAGGTACCTTCTTGTGCAGCTGCCTCTTATATTGTAGTTCCATTTATTGAATTAGATTTAGGTGCAATTCTGCCCAGGTGGCATGTGTGTAGAGTTATTAGAAAATGTGTGCACTTATTGAATCTTATCACTGACATTTTTTCTCTTCTTCACATACCAATTTTCTCCATGTATCAATTGTCAAATAAGTTGATTTTAGCCAGGCTACAGTGAAAAAAAATCATAAAATCTAATTTTAATAAAAATAAGTTATTATATTTATACAGATTAAATATTGGAGTCACATTTTAGTTCCTCAAAATATGTGAAAATTGTCTTGTATAATTTTTGTATTTATCAAGAGACTGACATTATATTATCTTCTTTATTTAATGTAGCATAGAAGACTACATGAGAAATGCTAAAACTGGAAACTAAAAAAATTTACTAGATGGGCTGGAGCTATAGCTCAATGATAGAGAGCTTACCTACCACTGGTGAAGCACTGGGTCTGATTCTCAGCACCACATAAAAAATAAATAAATTAAATAAAACTATCATGTCCATCTACAATTAAAAGTAAAATCCAAAAAAATAATAATTTGCTAGATATTCATAATTTCTCTTGACACACTTCTTTTCACAAGAAACTTTGACTATATGAAAGTATTTTACTTGCTTTAGGATATACAAAAACTAATTTTGCTCTTATAGCCTTACGTAAGTACTTGCTTACTCATCTTCATTTCTTTAATAAAAATGAGAAACTTAATGATTTGTAGAATTCTTCCTAATGCCAAACTCCTACTGATATAATCAATTGTGCTTCAGGATCTGTTTTATTCAGTTTTTTTGTTGCTGTTACTGAAAGACCTGACAAGAATAATTTTAGAGGAGGAAAATTTGTTTGGGTGCTCATGGCTTCAGCCATCTCAGTTCATAGACAGCTGGCTCTATTTCTCCAGGCTTTAGGTGAGGCTGAACATCACACCAGGAAGCAAAGAGAAAAAGTTCTGTTCCACAAAGACAAAATATATACCCCAAAGGCACACCTCCCAAAGACCTACCTTCTCTAGCCACACACTACCTGCCTACAGTTAACATCAATTTATCTCTATCAGGGGATTAAATTATTCATTGGGTTAAGGCTCATAAAACCCAACCGTTTCACTTCTGAACCTTCTTGCATTGTCTCACACATGAGCTTTTAGGGAACACATATCTAAAATCTGGAAACACATAGCTCAGATCTAGAAGCAATTTAAATGAAGAAAAACAGCAAATATTCACTACATTTGGATCAGAGTTCTTGTATAATTTGCTTGTTCAAGTGTCAAATGTTCTATGTTCAGTCATTAACTACTATGGGGACACCTTATTGACTATTTCTCCATAAGAAGGGAACTGTATGTGTAATATGAATTGTAATGCTTTCCTCTGTCATACTTTTAAAAAATAATATAAATATATAAATAAAAAGAGGGGACAAGAGGTCTTATAGAGATAGAGGTCTTAGAGGCCATCAGAGTAGGGTCAAGAAAGAGGTCATGGGAAAAGTCATTTCAAAATAAGACAAACTAGCAAAACAGGATACACTAGCAAAACGGAATGAATTAGCTAAATCACATCAGCACTTAATTGTGAGAGTGAAGAAAACAGGAGGTCCTGAGTAAGACCCTGAAATGGCTAGATAAGAAACAACCAATCAATTATCTCAAACTCCCAGAAACAGAAACAAATCAGAATGGGGAGTAGTAAACTTCTCTACAAAAGACCTAAAAGAGACTGTGCGTAAGACAGAAATGGTACTCCTGCCTCTCCCATGCACTGTGCTGGGAGGTCTGTACTTTCGCCTTCTTCTTAACAAATTTTCTTGTTTGCTTGACTCTGTGCTCAGGGTGTTCATTCTTTGAATCCATGGCACATGACCTGATCCAATTTCTGCCAGCAACAATAACACAACTAAGAGCACATAAAGGGCTCTGATAAGTCATAAAAAAAAAAAAACGCAATCTTCCATTTATCTTACTTTAACTCCTTTTTTCCCCAAGTATATGTGGCTTTAAAAAGTCTCCTCCTCAAGCAATTTATATTTAAATTATGTAAAAAATTCCACATAACTATCTCTTTAAAATTGTCTCTGAGATAATATTTAGACTGAAATTCTTTAGGTCCTACAAAGTTGGACAATATAAAATTTCTACATTGTTTTAGAGTTATATAAGAAGTTGGTTGTATTAACAGTGAGTTCTCAACCTTGGTTATGTGTTTAGTGATAAATAGGTTCACAGTATGGGGACTTGCTCCAGATCCCCGTTTTTAACTATAAAACTAATCCAAATAGAATTTTTTTCCCTTATTGAAAAATAAACATTCTAGAAATGCATTAATCAATCAAGCTTACAGTACAATTTCCTTTCCAAGGGCAGTAGATGGTTCTGTATACCACACAATATTTTATTATATCAACTTTAATTAGATTCTATATCAGGAAGTCTATGAAGAAATAATACTGTTTGCCACAGTTCCGCTGGGCAAAATAATCAGGAGGTGACAAGCAACTTGAAAGCTGAAGCAGGAACTGCTTTATTGCAGGGAAACTCAGCCGGAACTGAGCGGGAACTCAAGGTAGCAGGCACCCAAGGTAGCGGGAGCCCCTTTATTGCAGAACAGCAGAGGTATATATACCTAACTGATTACACACAGCTTGACTCATTAGCATCATCCAGATACAGCAATCAGCCAATAAGGAATCTCCACCATCTTAATGGCTCAGTGGCATTGCCTCACGAACCACTCCTCCTGGCAAACTGCCAGGCACCATCTTGACTTGATGTGTGGTCCCCAACAACTGTTAACACCAACTATTCTCTAACAACGTACAGTCCTTGGCTTGATTTCATCTCAGACAAATCTATCATGATCAAAGAAACAGCATAACATCCAAAAAGAATAGGCTAATAACAAACTACCAATTAATATTTTCCCCTCAATTCCTTCTTTGTTTATTGAATTCTAAAACTGAAAATGGGCAGTTTTTGAGATTCACTTTAATGTCCTTTGAAAATTCATGTTTCTATATTTTTTAATCCTAAGGAAAAACTAAATATTATAGTTCCTTTAAATCAACACTGACAGATCATTCTTATAAATTTTATTTCTCCAGCATTGTAAATATATATTTTATTCTTAAAGAAAAATGGACCTTGTCAGCTTTTGAATCTCATGAGCTCATAATTAATTTTTCTTTTGGAGAAAGGAAATTTTTCACTGCTGGCATAGGTAATCTATACATTCGCTGTTAGAGAAATTATATATATTTTTAACTTCTCTATATTTTTATCTTTTCTGTTAGGTTTTCCTCTTTAACAAAGTTTGGTTATTTTCCTTTTTGGTGAGGTGACAGTAATTCATACTTGAAAAATTGTTATATTATTTAAATAAAATTTCCACATTGATTTGGTGATCTAACTTTAAATTTGGATCCTAATTGTGACATTTCCACTAAATCAGTAATCTTAAATAAAATAATTCTATACCATAGGTATAGTCTAGATTATTGCCACCATCAATTAATAAAACTTACTAGTGGTAAGGTTTCATCTATAAAATCATAGCAAAAATATTTTGTAAGATAATATGTATTTTACACAAATCTGGGGAGGCAGCAAAAAAAATTGGGATAAATGTGCTAATGTTGAAAATATGTGATCACTAGACACCATGTTTTATTTAGTAAGAAGAGCTGGCAGGCATGGCTGGAAACATGGAGAATCTCCATGGGTCAGTGGATATTCTGCTTCATGATATCAGCTGTCCCTACGTGTTGTCTAAGCACTGGTGTGCTCTAGCTGACTTGTGATACATAACTACAATGATGGCTACATTTCTAGAAGTGATAGAAACAAGTATAAATTAGATGTGATCTGAAAGTCTATGAAAATACTGATCAGGTTCTGGGGAATTAGGAAAATTGCAATAATAAGATGTGCCAACAGAATTTGAAATAAATATTAACAAAACATGCAAAATTTATAAAATTTTCAAGTGTATGTTTTTACTGCATACAATATTATATAACTGGCATATTAATAAAATGACGTATTTGAATTACTATAAGAATCAAAATAATATTTCCACTGAACTATGAATAAAAGCAATATATCCCCACAATTTTGAGAAAAAGGCTTTCTTTTTTCCTCTTAAGAATTTAATACATAGATTAAAAAGGAACTGTTATTTTGATCTCAGACTGCTTTAATTGTGTTTTCTATCTGCAAGCTTATATCATCTAAAATTTTTTTCAATGAGTATTTGTGAATGTATGAATAAATGATTATTTAATTACACTTGAATATATACATGAGTGGGATAGAAATTATTTGTGGCAAGTAACTTGAAATAATTCTAAAATCAGGTCCTAGGGCTGACACATGACACCTTGGGATATTGATTAAATTGTTGCTCTTATATATTCCTTTTCAAAGTTCCTACTTTGCTAAATATTCCTTTTCAGGAAGAATTTGTCTTCATTTCCTTAAAAGTGCAGCAAGATTAATGGATTCATCAATTCAATCACTAATTCAATAAACACTCTGAGGTCCCTACCAACCAGAACATGTCAAGGTCTGAGGTCATGAAGGCAGAATGCCACACTGACCTTCATAATGGAAATCACTAGTATTCAACGTCTGTGTCAGTTCCTCCTGTGTCAGTGAATGAGAGGTAGTCACCCAAGACCTTGATTTTGCAAGACAATAATGGGAAAAACAGAAAGGCAGAACTTACTGAACTTCCAATGCAGTATAAGAGAGAGTTATGATAGAAAAATGCACAGAAGTGGTAGCTGATGCAATCTAAGGAGAGTATGTGTTAAAGTGTAAAAGGTCGAGGGAAACAGTCACTTGTTGGGAAGGCAGAAATTGGAAAGGGAAATTGAGGACAGTGTGCTAGGAAAAGGGGACATAATAAGACAGAGATAAATAATACATAAATAAATGAATAGGTGTATATATATATATATATATATATATGTGTATATATTTTATCCCTCTTATAGTTTATATTGCTTTCATTATCATCATGTCTTAAAAATCAGTATATAAGTAAATTATCATTATAACTATTTCAAGAATATTGAAAATGGTAACCCCAAAATGAAAAATAGACTTGATTTTACACCCCAGTTTTTAGATAACATTTAAAAATTTGGTACATGTGTTAGTTCTCCATTAATGTTTTATGTAAGTATGCACAAACACATATAAATACACAAATTGCATATTTTGAACTGAAAGACTCATATCATATACTTAGTCTGACTTAATTTGTTGACATAACCATACCTTGGAGCATTTACAAGAATGTATACACAGGTGCCTACCTCCTTTTCAATGGCTGCATCATTTCCCATAATACATCTTGGGTATCTATCAGGTTCTCAGAGATGGACATGTAGGTCAATTTTAAGATTTTTATATAATAAACTGAGTTGTAATGAACATTCTTAGATCTAAGCCTCTGAGTTCAAATGTAGACATAGAATTATTTTTATTTCTGATATAAACTACCATTCTAATCACCATCTAAAAAATTTTAAAAACATGTAATCCTAGCAGAAGTTATGCCACTGAATATTTTAATATCCTTCCTGACACTAAGCATTCTCAGACTTTTACAGTGTTGATGTTTGATTCTACAAATCTTTATGCATTTTGTATCTCATATAAATATAAGGCCTTAAAGTCAAATACCTTGTAAGAATCTGGCAAGTAAAATAAACTTTTGAATCAGAATGGAAAATAGCTTAGAAATTTGGAAGAAATATGTTCTGGTTACATTAGATATTAAAATTTAGACTGTTGATCTTATAAAATAAAACTATAAATATAACTGTGGTCCTGTGGATCATTGATTTGAGGCCTATTGTAAGAAAAGAAGTCACTTGTGAGAAGACACAATCTTCCCTCTTTCCCAACTGCAATGACTCTGTCCTTCTCCTTCACTTACACTCAGTCAGTCCTTACCAATAGATAGGTTCAGAGATGCGAATGTTGTATCCTATTTTAAGGACTGATGTGTGAGAAAATCACTTTCTATTCTTTAGCATGGGGTGAGATATTTCGTACTCTGTAGAAAAGCCATTTATCACAGTTAGAGTCACAATGATAAAAGACAGAGCATTTAAAGGAAATTTGACATGTTTTCTGCTATTTTCATGCAAAATATATGTTTTGCTCCAACATTTCATCTTTTAAAAAGCACCAATTATCTCTCCAGAGAAACCATGAATTTAAGGCTTTCATCCCATTTTCTACTACCTTTCTGTTCCTTTCATTTGACACATTGCTTAACTTTTTATAACTGGAGAATTTCACATTAAAAACAACTTTTGATTTTACTATGGCAGACATTTAACTTAATATATTTTAAGTGGTAAATGCTCTGCTATGTTAAGCAGACTGTTATTAAACTGAATACTAGGGACTTATTTACTATCAAAAAGAAAGTAAGTTCAAAATATTTTTAATTCATAAAACTCTCCCTTTGTCTTTACTATACCCAGTAGGACTACAGTTGGTGACATATCTGATGGCTGTGAGCATTAAGGAGAGTTGGCATATAATAACTAACATTCTTTAAAGATCATTCTGGCTTGTACCTGAAGGCCAATTTGCATATCTGACGTACTGAGCTGATGAGGCTATGAAAACGGTCATGATTCTCATCAGAAAAAGAAGGCTGTTAAGTTATGTAACAAATTACTTTCAGCTGCTCACTACTCCAGTCTCCTCAGGTTTGCATACATAATACTGTGATAATAAACATTCATGCAGAATGGGTTCTATAACTCAAGCCAAACTCAGCCCCTGGCCAAGTGTTAAGCAAGCCAACTTGGATGGAATAGGCTACCTGGAAATTAGTGTAGGTTTCAGAGTCAGATTTATCTGGCTTAGCAATTTATTTGGAATTTTGATAGAATTAATGTACTGGGTAATTACTATGACACGCAAACCCTTAATTTCTTAGTAGGCAAAATGGTAATAATGATGCCTATTCTACTGACTTGCAGTAATTGATGCGAGGTGAAGTACATCAAACACACAGAACTCTGTCAGTTCTAGTCACAGTGAATTTCATTAGCTGAGAAAAGACATTTATTTATTGTTTGCTTTGTCTTCCTCATGGATAACTAAAGTTGGATCAGTTATTCTGGTCCATTAGCCATGTGCCCCTTCTCTTCCAGATCATGCATGAATGGATGGTCTGCTTGAATTTCTGGTCTGTTCCAACAGAGAAGACCTTTCATCAAAAGGCTTTGAAGAATACTCACAACCCACCCCACTGCAGCTTTCACTTGTGCATTTACCACCTCCTGCCTTCCCTTGATGTTGTTCTTCCTGATATCCATCAGCTCACACCATGTCCACCATTCTCAACTTCACTTCAGCTGAGCTTTAGATGATATATCACCATTTTCTATAGCATCATGTCGCTCACTAAATTACAGGAGTATTGTGAAGTTGATCAGCTTGAGCTTATTCTCAAGTTCTGCTTGTTTTATTCAACATCTTTCATTTTCTACAAATTCATCTACAAATTGCTGCTGCTCTAATTTGGCATCTCAAAATATTACTCTTCTTAACTGTGTCTTCTAAATATGTTGATTGACTTTTGCTTTACCAGTGGCGAATGCTATGTCACTACCTGATGTCTCTTGTCCTCTGCCTGAACCTAGAAATCATCTTTACATTCTGTTCTTTTCTGTTTTTTTTTTTTTTTTTTAATAACTACCCTTCTTAAAAACAAGTGGTTTAGGTTAGGTTTTTACACAACTTACATATGAACTAGTTGCAAACCACAGTTTTGATAAACATTCTGTGTTTCAGGAGGCTATGGCGATGGGATTTGTAACTGATTAGCTGATGATCCTGATGATTTCATTGAACATAGAGTCTACTTTTCATCACTTAGTGCAATTGTAATTTGATATATTATTCTGCCCAAATAAAAAGTAGAATGTCTGCTCTTCTAATTCAAAACAAGATCCCCACAGACTGAATGCCTGTCAAATATATGAAATTCATTATTTTAATTAACTTGGCAATGTAATGTCAATGTAATTTGGTATTATGTGACCCATGACACTCTTTCCATATGTATTGTCTTTTAATTGACTTTGGATCGTCCTATAGTTTACAAGAAAGTCTATAAAACTGTTCTGATTGTTCAAACGTATATGTAACTTTCAATAAATATTTAGTTATTTTAAAAGAACATTATCTTTGAGCATCAATATAGCAAATAGTCTACCACATGAAAAACAATTTCTTAAAAACTGAGGAGACATTGCCTCTGACTTGTTGATCTCCATCTGGCTGAGAAATAAACTATGTCAAGGCCATCTGACTATCAATCTGCCTGGCTCCTCGTCCCTTAGCTGTCATTGTCTACAATCAACTCTCCTAGGACTTCTGAGGATCATTTGCATTGCTAATGACAGAAAAGATCCTCAAAGCAGCTGAAACCCAGATGGCTAGTCAGGTGTATTGAGATAGACTAAAATCCAACTGACGTTGCTGTTCATGGAAAAAGTAATATACAGGAAATCAGCCATTGTCATTCAAAGAAATCACCTTCTCATCTCTTTGACTGTATGGTAAATATATCCCAATATCTGCCAGGAGGCCTCTACTCCTTGTGTTTTTAGAAAACCCAATATTATTCATCCAACAATACATTCTACTCCATTATGTACTACAAATCTAGAAACCACAGAGAGACAATTCAGAGGCTGGCACTTTCATAATGTGGATACATTCATTCCATGGCCATGGTTTTAAGACCTTCAATAACCAGTGAAGGGCTTGGCTATACATCAATATGAGAAAAAGATTGTACAATAAATGATACAGTTGTAATACTACATTACTAAACAGTCTGAGATTATTTGTTCTCCAGCAAATCAGTATACTTTTTTATTCATTCAAACTCATATACACAATGCTAAAGTTTTACAATTGTAAGTCAGCTTCTGTAAAATAATGCATTGATGAATCCAATCTCTTTGAAACTCAGTTTCCTATTTGCAAGCAGCCCTAATTCATAGTCTGCAAAGATTTATTCACACCAGTGGAGCTGTATGTAGGATTCCTACTGATACTATATATTGATTAAATAATAGATTATCTGAAGAACTTTTCAAGAATATTTGTTAATGAACTCTGCCATAAGTTAATAAAACCGTGTGGTTACATACCCCCATTAGTTAATGTTGATGTTGTTATTGTTTAAAGCTCCAGGTATTTTAAGGTAAGTAGATGTATCATGAACACTTAACAATGTTGTTACTAACAGTGTTAATACTTAACACTGCTAATTATTACTAACAATAAATAGTGTTGGAAATTTTCCATAGGACAAGAGTTTGAAGTGTCTTCCAGTTATGATGTATGATAACTGAACTGAGTTGGAATTGTACCAGGCTGAATGTAACAGAATAAAGGGAATATCTTCAGCTAACAAGAACTTCAGAAGTCAGTAGTCCAAGATTAAATCAGAAACTACTCATGTTAATCAAAGCCACAGATCCCTTGACTTTATCAACAAACAATAGGCTGGCTTTTCCTTGTAGACAGTCGGTTTTTCCAGGAAACAAGAAGAAATTAACAGAGTGGTAAGAGGGGTTATATTTTTTTTTTTAAAAAAAAGCATTTTCCCCCTGGAAATTCTCAATTGACTTCTCAGTACCCAGAAAAATAGCCACAAAAGAAGTTAAGAAAAATCTAGGAAGTACATTACCATTTCTTTTTCTATTTTGTTAACATTAGTATCATTCTTACTTTGTATCCAAAAATGATGTTTACTGTTTTTATTTACCCAGGTGCCATCTACATCAAAAAGTCAGAAATATTTCTGTTGATGAAATATACTTCTCATCTAAATATAAAAGACAACATATGAAAAATATTTTTGAAGGCTCATTTCCCAAAAAGGAATAATTTTCCATGAAAAATATGATATATAATTTGCTTAATAGCAATGCCAAACATGTGATGAAATTGCACTATCAAGAAAATTATACAAATGTGATGTCCCATTAATCAACATTTTGATGTGTTTCTTGAGCAGTGCTCACAAAGACTCAATTTTCCTAGACTGGAAAAATCACGCTTATCATGTATACCTGTTTTAAAATTCAGATGGCATTCACTTTGTGTTAAATTCTGAATCTAAAGAGAAAGAGTTCTATTTTTATCCCCCCTTAGCTCAATTATGAATGTAATTGCTCTGGCCATTAACTGTGTGATTACATGTGCATCCTTTGTCTTTCATTGCTTGATGAATCTTTTTGACATGTTATTTCAAAAGAAGAATGTACTGAGAGACAAACTTCTCAGGTTGATGTGATCCACTTACAAAAGTTCAAGTTAGTAATGCAGAAGACTTGGGAAATGTTTTATTATTTTTTAAAGGCCCAATTGGGAAACAAAAATCACAAAATATTTAAAAGGAAATACTGAAAGAATTATTAACTCGAAGGAGGTTTTCTATAAAGCAGTAGAGTGCTCTTAAAAAGTACCCCATGGAAAGTATACAAGGAAGAAATCTCTACAATTGAATTCAGATCTCCTTGGAGAAAGTGACTGCAGATCAGTGCATGGCAAAGAAGGTGTTAACACAGGTAAGAACTTTTCTACAGTTGTTGGATAAGTATGAAAAATCCCTGAAGAGTGCAAGAGATAAATAAATATGACTACTACTGACAAACAGGAATTACTCTGAGTTGACAGAAGAGGCTGGTAACCAACCACTGGCTCACATAGAAGCCTCATTGGTAATTCATTTATAATATACCATTCAATCTCAATGGCAAGTAGTGCACAGGACTCCAACTGATACATAATGAGAGTGAGTGGTACTGATACCGTCCACATATACTACCCCCACTGTCTCTACATGCCAGTCATGTGGAGCACAAAGAAAATAATGGGAATCCGAAAGGGGAACTCCTTCTTGTTGTGTCTATCCAGTACCTTCTAATGTCAAAGCTTAGCATCACCAGCTGCAAAGGAGACATTTTTAAAGGGCTCATCTCAATTTTTGAAGAGCAAACAAAGAAGGGTACATTAGTCGATATGTTCATAGCCTGCACAGTTCCTATCATCAACCTGGGCCCTAGATGGAAGGTGTAAAAGCTGGGGAAAAGCCAGTTTAGACAAACACACAGCTTTAAACTGCATGATGAAAGTGCTACTGATTTATCTTTAATTAACACAAATTGCCTCAAGAATTTACTTTAAATTTGATTTTTTGGCATTTTCAGCATATATTTGTTTACTTGTTGACAGAAAATGAAAATCTTATCTTGATCATTAAAACCCATTGACTACTCCTTTCCTAATTAAATAAATTCAGCATTCAAACTTATAGAGATGCAAATAGCACAATAGAAAAAAAGTAGCATAATGTAATAAAAACAAAATAAAATAGTAACACTTTTGTCAGTAATGTTGGTAGACTTTATCAGAGGGCAATTATTGACTTATTTTCACTTAAAAACAATATAAATTAATAAATTGTTATCCCTAGACATTTATGCTTAATAGCAATATGTTTACTGAAAACAGATTTTGGGCTAGCATAGAGCATCTTTTAACCTGAAGAGAAAGTCTGACTGAGTACTAAAAAAAGTTAAATAATCCCTTATATATCATGACTTCCATGTATCTCTATATTGATAGAGAAACTTTTTAAAAAATGAACTGGGTTACATTTTCCCTTTTTGGAACTATCTAATTACTTTTGAGTACAATAACTCTTTAAACTCAAAGCAATTGCTTATCTTGCCATAAGGAAGTTTTTAACAGTATTTGATAAAAATGTAAAACTCTGTCACTTTTTCCCTAGAACTCAAATAGACATCTGAATCATTAGCATTGATAAGCTTATGCTTAGGTCTCAGAGCTCAGAGATGTGCCCTGTGGGCTGGGACCTATCTTTGAGAACTGGGAACTGACATTTGTATTAACATCTTTTGGGAGAGTCGAGTTAAGTCTTTTCTAGAAACATCGGGGAATTTCAAAATGAATCTTACTACCACGGGAGAGAATTGCCACTGTCAGCATTAAGAAGATTGACAGAGTGACTCTTAGAGTAACAAGACACAAACAAGCAGAAAAATATGGGAATCAGCAATCCCTTCTTTCTCCTCCAGATTTACAGTATTTCCGTAGTTCTCACTATAAGCAGAGTTTAACTTACAGACTGATGGGAAAAGAAAACTACAATTTCTGAATTTTAAATCCCAGCATAATAAATTAAATTATAGATGTCTAAGTCTGGAGCTGAGAGACAATATCTTCATAATTACCACAGATTGTCTTAGAATTTGACTTGCTCTTTTATAATTCAACTGAATATTACTGCGTATTATAAAAATGTCATTATTCCCAATTTGCATATGTAAGTATTGACTCTCAATATTTAATTGTTCCATCCTGGATTGTCTGCTATAATTAACTTCAAATTTGAATGCAGTGTTTTCTCTTTCCATCTATTTATATCCAAGCTGAAAGCCTTGATATTGCTGTTATCTTGAATGCTGTTACCTCCTTAATTTAAACTCGATAATCTTTGATTCTCTCAAAAACTTTGGGCATCTTTAGCATTATTCAATTCCTCAAATATTTTAAATATCATGAATGAACTCTATCATTCATGAATGTTTTTTTGTGGGAGAAATTTTAATTATAATTTCATGCCATTTATGAATGTATTTATATATACATATATAGTACATACACATATCACTTATATATACCTAAACACAAGTATATATTATGGTCATACATATATGAAACTGGGTTTTCTAATTCCTATGTCAATATCACTATTTCATTTGTCAGGTGTATTCATATTTTTGTAAATATATAAATACATTTCTGTAAAGTTTAAAACACCCTTTCAGTATGCTCTGTGGTCATGATCCTTTATTTCTGATACTGGTAATCCATGCCCTCTCTTCATGTTGTTGGTTCAGAATAACCTTATATCAAAGCTTGGGAAGGACTTTATACCCAAGTTTAAATGATAGAAAAACCCTTCTTGTAAACGTAGACATAAAACACTAAACACTATCATAGCAAATCAAATCTAGTAATATAAAATGTAGATGATGTCAAGTTTATTTATTCTAAGATCTATAGTATTACTTAATCATAAAATGATAAAATTAATTCACCACCTTAATAGAACCAAGCAGAATAATGATATCATTTAAACAAATGTGTGTAAACATTTTATAAGATTTTACATATATCTGATTTGAAGTAAAACTCAATATAGTAAGAATGAGAGATTTTCTTTAACCCTATGAAGAATATATCTTAAAATTTGCAAAAATATAATATTTGTGAAATAGTTTAAATATTTTTCCATACATTGAGAACAAAATGTCTATATCTGCCATTTCTTTTAATCAACATTATGCTTGAAGTTACAGATAATGTTATATGATGACCAAAATAAATTTTAAAATATAAACATTAAGAAGGAAGAAATAAAAGTGTATATTCATAGGTAGCATATTCATAGGTAGTATATTTGTATACAGAAGAAATCAAAAGAATCTATACATAAACCATTAGTTTGTACCATGTTAAGATGCTAATTTTGAACATCTGTATTCCTCATAATAACAATTTCAGGAGGTTTCACCTAATACCAGAATTGACACATAAGTTTAATAATATTTCTCATATAATATAAATACACCAACTCCCCCAAAACCCCTATATTTTTAAAACAGTGAAAAGCAAATTAGAAAATAGTAGCTGGAAATAGGAAGTGCTAATGTACTCTCACATAGTAGGGCTACTGTCAATAATAATAACATATCATCTATTTTGAAAAGCAAGTGAAAAGATTTTGAATGTTCACTATAAAGAAATGATAAGTGTTTGAGGAAATGAATATATTTCACCTGATTTAAAGGTTAGCTATAAGTAAAATGTGTAGTTGTATCAGAGGATCACCTGGTATCCCATAAATACATATAACTTATATTTTTATGTATCAGTTAAAAATAAATTAACTAAATAAAATTAAAAAAACAAAAAGATTAGAAAATAATATTTCAATTTATGCCCTCTGAATTGTCTTGTAAGCATTGAATGACTGGGAATAAATATAAAGACTTCAAGGCCTCTAAAAGAAAAGCTTCTGAAAGAATTCAAGCCCTCTAAATTTTGTAGAAATTACAAAACTTCACTGAAACAAAATCTACATAAATATGTCAATGTGCAATGGTTACAGGTTGAATGGCTTAATATTATAAAGATGTCATTTTTTCAAAAATTGATCAACAATACCAATGCAAGACTCACTGTATCCAAGTGTTTTCTGGTGGTTAAAACTACTTTTAAATTTCATATAAATGTACAAGAACCAGGAATATCTAGGATACTCTTGAAGAAAAATAAGTCAAGTTTTGATATATACACACTTTTATAACAATACAGACAGACCAAAGAAAAAGTATAAAGAGCCCAGAAACAGAGCCAAACGTGGTATAGGAATTATGTGAAATTCTCCCACTGTTCCAAATTATGTTTTGACTAATGGTTCAATAAATGCTAGTTGGAAGAAACTACCTCCAGCTTTTACCTATTTGTTAAAAGGCATTTTATTTTGCTAAAAACATATGAAAGCTATTAGATATACTGAAATACAGAGATACATATTATTCCTGCTACTAAATAAAATAAAAAGAAATATTAGCTAAGAGATATCATTAGCTAAGCATTATTCTAACTTAGCATTATTGACATGGGTGTTACCTGGGAGACTTGGTAATCTGAAGCTGGACTATTCCACAGAACAACACATCCACCTAAATTGATAACAAGGAGGATTCCATAGTCAAAACACAATTTGGAGCCATGTGAGAATTTCAAATTGTCCTTATGCCATCAGTGTAAAAGTTCATATCTTCAATGAAACTTTTCCTGGCTCCATTACTTGGCAATCATCAAAGTCAGTATAAATGACCAACTTTGAACTTTACCTTTCTCTTTTAAGTCTAAAATTTGTCTTCTGGATATATTAAACATTTTGTGAAAAATACAATGGAAGATTTAAAAAATCTGTTTTTCTTGGATATGTTAAAGAAGCAAATGAATTGTGAATATTGTCTGTTTTATTTTGTTTCATTTTGCTTTTATTAAAAGAACTTGAAGTTTAGTCATATGACTCTGAAAGATCTCCAGCACACTTACATAGGAAAATTATAGGCATCTAGAATAATTTCTTCCTAAAGAATAGCAAGAGATATTTTTTAGTGTTGTCAAGTAGGATTCTGACTTGTCACAAAGTTAGACATTGTCAACAGGAATTTTGCTATCTTCTCTACCTCCCAAATATAAACTATATTTTGTCATTTATAGTTAACAGAATTTTATCTGAAAAACTTTATGTTCATACTAAATATTATATATTTTTATACTGGATCTTAGAACATTAAGATAACTTGGGGAAATAATTGGTTTATATTTATGCTTGAAGTTAAAATATTATTATGATTTACCAATGAAAATCATCATTGAAATAATTGTTTTAAGATGATTTTTTTCTGCATATTTGTGTATTCTAGACATATTACCTACCCTTTTTTAGATTGATGGAGATTTGACACTCTGTTTCTAAAATCACAATATGGTCATTTAATTTTTGCATTTTTAAAATTGGGAACATTTTGAAATAACACATGAAAATGACAATTGTGCAATGCCAAATTACTATAGTTGTACAGAATACACCCACTTTGCTTATCGACCTGCCAATGTAAAAGCATTCTTCAATGTACATCCAATTACACAGCATCCCAGAACGTTTAGAGATTTACTGCAAAATTAGGAATCTGATTTTGAAGTTGTTGTTTTTGTTTTTTTTTTGTTTTTTTTTTTGTTTTTTTAGTTTTCAGTGGACACAACATCTTTATTTTATTTTGATGTGGTGCTGAGGATTGAACCCGGGGCCCCACACATGCCAGGCGAGCGTGTTACCGCTTGAGCCAAATCCCCAGCCCTGATTTTGAAGTATTAATTGGTTATCTGCTGAATGCTTATGTAGTGTTTCATATTTATAGAGTGATATTGATTAGATGACTTGATTTTACTCAATTTGTACAATTTTTAGTTTATTTTTAAAATGAAAACATTATCAAATTCTAATAAGTCTCCTGAGATTACTGCAGACTATCATATAAGTTAGAGGGAACCAGATGGGTCAAACAACTATTTATTTTATATATTTTTTTAATATTTTTTTGCTATTTTGCTGTTAGGTCATTTTTGTCATGTATCTCAACTTTTTAAAGAGGTAGTTAAAATAGTAGCTAGCATTTTTTGAATTGAAGACAGTATGTTGGAAAAGAATGTGAAAAGATTTGCTTAATGTCATATGGAAAAAATTAAAGACAAAAAATGATAGAGACAGGAAACAATACCTAGGTTTTTTAAATTTTCAGTTAAGTGTTTTTCAAAGTGAGCTATTCTCACAACTTCTCTATAATAGAAAAACTTGGAAAAAAAGTCAGCATCACTTCACGACAAAAGTGCTGAACACATTATAGAAAGATCATATATCAACATAAGGAAGGCTACATATGGCAAATCCATGTACGACCTCATACTAAATGAGGAAAAACTAAAATCATTCCCTTTAAGATTCAGGAACAAGACAAGGATGTCTATTATTATTGCTCTTAATCAATATAGCATTAATGATTGTGGCCATAGAAGTAGACAAGAGAAATAAATAGAAGCCATATAAATAGAAAAGGAAAAAGTCAAATTATCCCTGTTTATAGAAGATATAATTCTGCATATATAAAAACTTAACACTCCACCAAAAGACTAGTAAAACTGGCAAACAAATTTAATAAAGTAGCAGGATACCAAATCAACATTAACAAAACTGTAGCTTGTCTATATACCCACAATGAATTTGTTGAGAAAGCATAATTCACAATAGACACACAAATAAAATCTAATATGTAGGAATAAACTCAACTAAGAAAGTGAAATACCTCTACAATGAAAATTATAAAAAAACCCAAGAAAGAAATAAAAAAAATATACTGAATAGTGGTGGAAAGACCACCTATGTTTATGGAGTGAAAGAATGAATATTGTTAAAATATCCATATTAACCAAAGTAATATGAAGAGTCAATGCAAGTCCAAGAAAATACCAATGATATTCTTCATCAAATTAGAAAAAGCAATCCTAAAATTCATATGGAGTCACAGAAACAACTTGGCATTGGTATAAAAACAGACACCAATGGAAATGAATAGAGAACCCAGAAATCAGTCCATGAATCTACAGCCAACTGATTCTAGACAAAGTTGTCAAAACCATACATTAGAGAAAGGACAGCCTGTTCAATAAATGGTGTTAGTGTAAAGTTTTTTGAGCTCTTTGTATGTTCTAGGTATTAATCCTCTAGACATAATTTTTTTCAGATATACGCATGAAGAAGATTCAAGCTTAGCCTCTGTTTCAAAAATCAACTCAAAATGAATCAAAGACCTTAATGTAAGCCCTGAAGTCCTGAAACTGCTGGGTAGAAAAATAAGAAAAAAAATCAATGTATGGGTACAGGCAATGATTTTTTTTCAAAAGGATTCCAAAGGTCCAGAAAAAAAAGCAAAGTATTGGCAAATGAAATTTCATCAAACTATAAAGCACCTCAACAACAAAGGAAACAGTAAAAAAAAAAAGTGAAGAGAGAACTGAACTGACAGAATTGAGGAAATACTTGCCAGCTATTCATCTGACAGAAGGTTAATATTGAGTTTATATGAACAACTCAAAATCTTACAACAGACCAGAAAAGTAATCCAACCTACAAGTGATCTGAATAGATACTTCTCAAAAGAACAACTGTAAAGGGCTAATAAACATATGGAAGAATGCTCAATATTATTATTCATCAATGAAATACAAAGCAAAACTCTAAGATACTAGCTCATTCCAGTTATAATGGCTACTATCAGATTAAAAAAATACATGCTGCTGAAAATTTGGTTGAAAGTAACTCTTGTATGCTGTTAACTATTCTTCCCAGAGAAAAACCTTGTGTTTTGGTTCTAGTAAATATAACCAAATATACTTAATATTTTATTTGTCTTGAACTCCATCCATTTTCCTACAAATGACATAATTTTATTTTTCTTTATCACTGAATAAAACTCCATTGTATATCACCAATACATTTCTTTATCTATTTATCCACTGATGGACACATATGCTGGTGCCATAGTTTGTATATGGTGAATTGTGCTGCTATAAACATGGGCATGCATGTATCACTGTACTAAGATAACTTTAATCCTTCAGGGTAAATAATAAGAAGTGGTATATCTGGTTCATATGGTGTTTTCATGCCTAGTCTTTTGAGGAATCTCCATATTGATTTCCATAGTAGTTACATAATTTACAGTCCCACTAAAAGTGCTTCTCTTTCTCCACACGCTCTCCAGCATTTATTATTTTTTGTATTCTTGATGACTGCCATTCTGACTGGTGTGAGATTATCAGTATAATTTGATTTTCATTTCCCTAATTGCTAATGATTTTGAACATTTTTTAATGTATTTGTTGGTCATTTATATTTCTTCTTTTGAGAAGTGTCTGCTTAGTTCATTAGCCCATCTATTAATTGGGTTATTTGATTTTTTGGTGTAAAGTTTTTTGAGCTCTTTGTATGTTCTAGGTATTAATCCTCTAGACAGAATTTTTTTTCAAGAGATTTGTTGTTTTTCACTCACCTAGCAATACCTTTAATACTTTATCATCTATTCCCATTTTTGTATTGGTCCCTTAGACCAAACACTTTGATTAGAGAATTTTTCATCCAATGACAGAGAAGAAATTCCTTTTACAAAAGAACATTATGAAAGATAGAAAGAATATATATATATATATATATATATATATATATATATATGTGTGTGTGTGTGTGTGTGTGTGTGTGTGTGTGTGTATCTGTATCTATCTATCTATCTATCTATCTATCTCTTTATATATAATTGTAAAAAGAATATGTCAAATGAATGAACAGCATCAAGCAATAGAGGAATGTGGCTTATGGGGAAGCAAAGTAGTTGCAGCTTAGTTCTTTGAATTGGTGACCTTAACTTGAAGTTGAACTTAAGCTATAGAGATTCTTGGCACAAAGCTGTAGGACTGCATCAGTTCCTTTAGACTTATTTAGAAAATGAACTGATTTTTTTCAGGTCATATTGGAAATGCTCTGGACAAATTCTTCTTCAAGGCTCTGTAAAGTTCTAGACAATAGTCTTGGTTAATGTGTTAGTTTTGATATTTTAGATTGCCAGGACAACCAGATAAATTTATAAGGTAAATACTATTAGTATGGAAATAATTTATATTAGTCTTCCTCAAAGCTGGCATGAAAATATTCTATCTCTGAATATTCATAGTTATGTTTGAATTTAGAGATTAGGACACGAAGAGGCAAAGAAAATTGATCTAAGGCAAACAAAAAAATATCAGTGTTAAGAGTAGACTATCTCACTTCTTCTCCTGACTCTATCTCTAACTTTGAGTCCAGTTGGGTTTCCTGGCTGCTCCTCAGTTTTCTTACCCATAATCTGTGATGCTGAATCAGATGAACTCAGAAGTTCTCTCAAATTCTCACACGTTGCCAAGTGTCTTTAATGTCATAACAAATGCCCTTACATGGAAGGAATCAGAAGTAAGGAGAAGGGGGAAGGCATAAGATATGTACAAACAATGGTTATCCCTAGAATGCCCCACTTCCTATATGAAAGTAATTATTTAAAAATCAGAGAAGAGCCAGGCACAATGGTGCATGTTTGTAATCCCAGCCACTCAGGAAGTGGAGGCAGAAAGATGCAGGTTTGAAGCCAGCCTGGGCTAATTAGTGAAATGTAGGTCACTGGTAGAATGCCTCTAAGTTCAATCTCCTATATCACAGAAACAACGACCAAAAATTAAAACAGAGACATCAAAAGCTGTTCACCATGGGAAAGATAGATTCTATAGTTTAATTGCAGGCAACTTTGCTGTTCGTTTTTTAAATTTAATATTGTATTAGAGATCTTAGATTGTGCAATAAAGGAGAAAAATAAAATACATATTCATTTTAATTGAAGATGAAGGTCTATACATATTCAGCAATCACCTAATTTTATATATAGAAAATCATAAGCTTTTGTCAGTTTTTATCACTTTTTTTCCCCCATGGGGATTGAACCCACAAGCACTTAACCACTGAGTCACATCCCAGCCCCTTTTTAATGTTTTATTTAGAGTCAGGGTCTCACTGAGTTGCTTAGGGCCTCACTAAGATGTTGAGGCTGGCTTTGAACTTGTGATCCTCCTGCCTCAGCCTCCTCAGCTGCTGGGATTACAGGTATATGCCACTACACCCAGCAAATCTGTGGTTTTATTAAAAAAAAAAAACCCTTAGCATAATAAGTCAATTTATCAAAGATTCAGAATTAAAGATCAATATAGAAAAAACAATTGCATTTTATGTCCTAACAGTTAACAACATAAAATGTAATGTTCATAAATAAAGACAATTCTATTCAGCATCAAGAAGAATAAAATACATAGTTACAAATTAAATAAAACTAAAGTCATGCTGAAAGAAACTGAAGATTAAAATAAATGAACAGATAAAATTCATGAATCTCATGACTGGGATTTATTTAAAATCTTAGTTTCCCCTAAATAAATCTGTAGATTAAATGCAAACTATGTCAGTATCCCAGCAGGTTCCCCCTGCCCTGGCCATAATTTGACAAATATATAGAAACTTTTATATGGAACTAAAAAGACCTAGAATGACCATCTCAATTTTGGAAATGAGAAACAGAATTGAAAGTCTTAAAATCCCTGATTAAAAGTTTACTATAAAGCAAGAGTAATTGAAACAATAAAGATGCACATGAACACTAGAACAGAAGAGTCTAGAAATAAACCTTCACATTTAAATATATTCATTGCAGCCAAGAATGTACTTTTAACAAATTATTCTCGGATAATGAACATATATATGCTAAAGAAAGAAAAAAGAGAATAAATTTACCTTTCACAATACAAAAAACATTATTTGAAATATATCAGAGATAAAAACATGAAAAAAAATAAAGAAAACTGCAAATCAATAAGTTAGGCTTGGAAGAAAAATACTGAAAAATTACAATATATCTGAAGAAGCTGAAGAAGGGATAAGGAGGAAAAACTTAAAATTACAAAAGTTAGGAAAATGTCTGTGAAGATGGCGGCGGGAAGTGAGTAAGCCGCTCCGTGCTCCGGCCGCCGCGCCCACAGCATATGTTGCCGCGTCTTAAAAGATGAAGTAAAGATCATTAAAGGAGATCTGTCGACAAAGACTCAGCACCGTGTCAAGAAAGGGGCCTAGGTGGAGTGAATCCGCCACGACTCCAGCCAAGGTGGAGTGAGTCCATCACGACTTCAGCTCGAGCAGTAAGGCTGTAGCCCGAGCTACCCGGCTCCCTCGGCCCCTTCTCCTTCTCCTCTCTGCCTTTCCACTTTGCTTCTCCCCAGCCGTCTCTCCTCCCACGCTCAGTCCCTAAATCTAGATCTCAATTTCTTTACCCACCCCGCCCACTCTCCCGCGTGTCCGGTACCCGGCCCGCGTGGCCCCGAGGCGCTGCCTCCCCTCCCCCAGCCCGCACCCCCTCCCCGGGGGTCCCGAAGGCCACAGCTGGGCCGCCACCGCGCCGCCGCCGCCGCTTCCCGCAGAGCACCATAGAGCAGACTCTTCACCGCGTGAGTGAGCTGCCGAGTTAAATGGTACAGCTGATAAGATGAGTGACAATTTAAAATCTAAGTGATCCAACATGGCGGCGGACGCGGAGAGATCAACTCTCTAACCCCTTCGGCTGCGCAAGCATAGGGAGAAGTAAACTGTCAAAATACTGTTCACTCAGGACCACTAGGCACTGTTGAGCTGAAGGGGATCCCGGGCGAACAGTCTGCCACTCTCAGAACACACCGAGCCCGGATTGGGCTGCATTCTAGTTCTGGTTCGCCTGCTTCTAGTGAATCAGCACTAATGATCCCGCTGAAATAACTAGTCGGCCCGCCTGAACTCACAGAGGTAAAAGCCAACTGAGCACGATAGTCAGACCCAGGGTATCCCTCTACTGACAACAGAGGTCCCTTGCACCAGCTACCAGGGGAGTTGCTACCTGAGGGTAAACAAATTCACTGGGGGTCCTCAGCCCCAAGCCCTACAAACGTAGGGTCTGAGGGAGGCAAACAGAAAGGGTGTGCCCAGGCATCTATGGAAACAGGGCTCCCAGGAGCAGCAGACCCGGCGTGTAGCCAGTATTGTGGCAAGCTTCACAGGTGAGCGAGGCCTGGCTTGAGTAACCACAAGAGAAGGCCCTAGGCACTCAAGATTGGAGACCCACACAGTCTGGGAAGAAGAGCTGAGGAACAGTGATTGGTTCCCACCCATCAAGAAGAGAAGCCTGGCCCAGTTCCCACCTACTGGAAGAGAAGTTAATTGAGCTCTATGACTGCATTTATTATTATTATTCTTTTTTTAATGATTATTATTGGTATTTTTTTAAATTTTATTTTCACTTTTTGTTGTTGATATTGTTGTTGCTCTTCAACTTTCTTATTAATAGCTTCAATTTTTTTAATTCTTTTAATTCTATTATTACTATTAATTTTTAATCTTTAATTTCCATTTGTTTATTACCATTATAATTTTTTTTTTGGTTTTAAGTTTTTATTTTTTTCATTTTTTCTTTCTTTCTTTTCACTTTTTTTCTTTTGTCTTTTCATTTCTTTTCAATTTTCTTATTCCCCCTTTCTTGAATTCTACCTGCCTACACTCACTCTCTGTAGTGACTTCTTCCCTTCCTTTCTAATACCTCTCCTCCCAAGCATCAAATAAATTTATAAGAGTAAACAGTAACTCAGCAGTCAAACAGAACAAGAAGTATCATGAGCATAAAAAAGCAAGGAAGAAAAGGAGTACAAACAATGAAGGACAGCCTAAATATTCAGGAGGACCTGGAGTCATCAGAAAAATGGCCATATAAAGAACTCAAGGAACACCTTAGACAGATGGAAAGGAACCTTAACGATCACATTGAAAATGAATTACATAAACAGATAAAAGAAAAAGTTAAGCATCTTTATCAGGAGATAGAGATTATAAAAAAAATCAAACAATAATTCTAGAAATGAAGGAAACGATAAACCAAATTAAAAACTCAATCGAGAGTATCACTAACAGAGAGGAGCAAGTAGAAGCCAGAACGTCAGATAATGAAGACAAAATATATCATCTTGAAAAGAGTCTAGCCAACTCAGATAGGCTGGTAAAAAATCATGAGAAAAACATCCAAGAGATTTGGGATAACTTAAAAAAAATAAACTTACGAGTCATCGGGATAGAGGAATGCACAGAGATTCATGCCAAGGGAATGAGTAACTTGCTGAATGAAATAATTACAGAAAACTTTCCAGAAATAAAAAAGGAAACAGATATACAAATTGTAGATGCATACAGGACACCGAGCACACAAAATCACAGTAGACCAATGCCAAGACACATTGTTATGAAGATATCCAATATACAGAACAAAGAGAAAATAATAAAAGCTACAAGAGAAAAGAGGCAGATTACATTTAGGGGTAAACCAATAAGGTTAACAAAGTATTTTTCTTCACAGACTCTGAAAGCGAGAAGATCCTGGAACAACGTATTTCAAACACTAAAAGACAATGGATGCCAACCAAGAATTCTGTATCCAGCAAAATTAAGCTTCAGATACGACAACGAAATAAAAATCTTTCATGATAAACAAAAGCTAAAAGAATTTGTAGCCAGAAAACCAGCATTGCAAAGCATCTTGAGCAAAACTCTACACGAGGAAGAAATGAAAAACAATAACCAAAACCATCAGCAGGAAGTGCCTCGGTAAAGACAGAGGACGGGGGGAAAGCTAATCATGGAGAAACAAACTGAATTAGACAAAAAAAAAGAGATATATAATCAAACATGGCAGGAAGTAAAAACCATATATCAATAGTAACTCTAAACGTTAATGGCTTAAACTCTCCAATAAAGCGACATAGGCTGGTAACATGGATTAAAAAAACAAATCCAACAATATGCTACCTCCAGGAGACATATCTGATTGGAAAAGACATACACAGGCTCAAGATAAAGGTTGGGAAAAAATATACCACGCACACGGTCCTCGTAAGCAAGCAGGGGTGGCCATCCTCATATCGAATAAAATTGACTTCAAGACTAAGTTAATCAAAAGGAATAAGGAAGGACATTATATACTGTTAAAAGGAACCATTCACCAACAAGACATAACAATTATCAATATTTATGCACCAAATAATGGCGCTGCGACATTCATAAAACAAATTCTCCTCAAGTTCAAGAATCAAATAGACCACAACACAATAATCATGGGTGACTTCAACACACCTCTCTCACCATTGGACAGATCCTCCAAACAAAAGTTGAATAAAGAAACTATTGACCTCAATATCACAATCAATAACCTAGACTTAACTGACATATATAGAATATATCAACCATCATCAAGTGGATATACTTTTTTCTCAGCAGCACATGGAACCTTCTCAAAAATAGATCATATATTATGCCATAGGGCAACCCTCAGTAAATATAAAGGGGTAGAGATAATACCATGCACTTTATCAGATCATAATGGAATGAAACTGGAAATCAATGATAAAAGAAGGAAGGAAAAATCCTACATCACATGGACAATGAACAATACGTTACTGAATGAACAATGGGTTACAGAAGACATAAAGGAGGAAATCAAAAAATTCTTAGAGATAAATGAAAATACAGACACAACATATCAGAATCTATGGGACACAATGAAAGCAGTTTTAAGAGGGAAATTCATCGCCTGGAGGTCATTCCTCAAAAAAAGGAAAAACCAACAAATAAATGAGCTCACACTTCATCTCAAAGCCCTAGAAAAGGAAGAGCAAAACAACAGCAAATGTAGCAGAAGGCAAGAATTAATTAAAATCAGAGCAGAAATCAATAAAATTGAAACAAAAGAAACTGTTGAAAAAAATAACAAAACAAAAAGTTGGTTCTTTGAAAAAATAAATAAGATGGACAGACCCCTAGCCATACTAACGAAGAGAAGAAGAGAGAGAACTCAAATTACTAACATACGGGATGAAAAACGCAATATTACAACAGACGCTACAGAAACACAGAAGACAATTAGAAATTATTTTGAAAACCTATATTCCAATAAAATAGAAGATAGTGAAGACATCGATAAATTTCTTAAGTCATATGATTTGCCCAGACTGAGTCAGGAGGATACTCACAACTTAAACAGACCAATATGAATAGATGAAATAGAAGAAGCAATCAAAAGACTACCAACCAAGAAAAGCCCAGGACCGGATGGGTATACAGCGGAGTTTTACAAAACCTTTAAAGAAAAATTAATACCAATACTTTTCAAGTTATTTAAGGAAATAGAAAAAGAGGGAGCTCTGCCAAATTCATTCTATGAGGCCAACATCACCCTGATTCCGAAAACAAAGACACCTCAAAGAAAGAAAACTACAGACCAATATCTCTAATGAACCTAGATGCAAAAATCCTCAATAAAATTCTGGCGAATCGAATACAAAAACACATCAAAAAAATTGTGCACCATGATCAAGTAGGATTCATCCCTGGGATGCAAGGATGGTTCAATATACAGAAATCAATAAATGTTATTCACCACATCAATAGACTTAAAGATAAGAACCATATGATCATCTCGATAGACGCAGAGAAAGTATTCGACAAAGTACAGCATCCCTTTATGTTCAAAACATTAGAAAAACTAGGGATAACAGGAACTTACCTTGACATTGTAAAAGCTATCTATGCTAAGCCTCAGGCTACCATCATTCTGAATGGACAAAAGTTAAAGGCATTCCCTCTAAAATCTGGAACAAGACAGGGATGCCCCCTATCACCACTTCTATTCAATATAGTTCTCGAAACACTGGCCAGAGCAATTAGACAGACGAAAGAAATTAAAGGCATAAAAATAGGAAAAGAAGAACTTAAATTATCACTATTTGCAGATGACATGATTCTATACCTAGAAGACCCAAAAGGGTCTACAAAGAAACTACTAGAACTAATAAATGAATTCAGCAAAGTGGCAGGATATAAAATCAACACACATAAATCAAAGGCATTTCTGTATATCAGTGACAAAACTTCTGAAACGGAAATGAGGAAAAACACTCCATTCACAATATCCTCAAAAAAAATAAAATACTTGGGAATCAACCTAACAAAAGAGGTGAAAGACCTATACAATGAAAACTACAGAACCCTAAAGAGAGAAATAGAAGAGGATCTTAGACGATGGAAAAATATACCTTGTTCATGGATAGGCAGAACTAACATCATCAAAATGGCAATATTACCAAAAGTTTTCTATAGGTTTAATGCAATGCCAATCAAAATCCCAATGGCATTTCTTGTAGAAATAGATAAAGCAATCGTGAAATTCATATGGAAAAATAAAAGACCCAGAATAGCAAAAGCAATTCTAAGCAGGAAGTATGAATCAGGCGGTATAGCGATACCAGATTTCAAACTATATTACAGAGCAATAGTGACAAAAACAGCATGGTACTGGTACCAAAACAGGCGGGTGGACCAATGGTATAGAATAGAGGACACAGAGACTAATCCACAAAATTACAACTATCTTATATTTGATAAAGGGGCTAAAAGCATGCAATGGAGGAAGGATAGCATCTTCAACAAATGGTGTTGGGAAAACTGGAAATCCATATGCAACAAAATGAAACTGAATCCCTTTCTCTCACCATGCACAAAAGTTAACTCAAAATGGATCAAGGAGCTTGATATCAAATCAGAGACTCTGCGTCTGATAGAAGAAAAAGTTGGCTCCGATCTACATATTGTGGGGTCGGGCTCCAAATTCCTTAATAGGACACCCGTAGCACAAGAGTTAATATCAAGAATCAACAAATGGGACTTACTTAAACTAAAAAGTTTTTTCTCAGCAAGAGAAACAATAAGAGAGGTAAATAGGGAGCCTACATCCTGGGAACAAATTTTTACTCCTCACACTTCAGATAGAGCCCTAATATCCAGAGTATACAAAGAACTCAAAAAATTAGACAATAAGAAAACAAATAATCCAATCAACAAATGGGCCAAGGACCTGAACAGACACTTCTCAGAGGAGGATATACAATCAATCAACAAGTACATGAAAAAATGCTCACCATCTCTAGCAGTCAGAGAAATGCCAATCAAAACCACCCTAAGATACCATCTCACTCCAGTAAAATTGGCAGCCACTATGAAGTCAAACAACAACAAGTGCTGGCGAGGATGTGGAGAAAAGGGTACACTTGTACATTGTTGGAGGGACTGCAAATTGGTGCGGCCAATTTGGAAAGCAGTTTGGAGATTCCTGGGAAAGCTGGGAATCGAACCACCATTTGAATCGAACCACCTTCTCGGACTATTCCCTGAAGACCTTAAAAGAGCATGCTACAGAGATACTGCCACATCGATGTTCATAGCAGCACAATTCACAATAGCTAGACTGTGGAACCAACCCAGATGCCCTTCAATAGATGAATGGATAAAAAAAAATGTGGCATCTATACACAATGGAGTACTAAGCAGCAATAAAAAATGACAAAATCATAGAATTTGCAGGGAAATGG
This sequence comes from Spermophilus citellus, assembly GCF_964194105.1. Lineage (NCBI taxonomy): Eukaryota > Metazoa > Chordata > Mammalia > Rodentia > Sciuridae > Spermophilus > Spermophilus citellus. Next base: position 63,913,028 of record NC_138186.1, on the reverse strand, counting down.
ATGGCACTAGAGCAGATTATGCTTAGTGAAGCTAGCCAATCCCTAAAAAACAAATACCAAATGTCTTCTTTGATATAGTGAGAGCAACTATGAACAGAGCAGGGAGGAAGAGTAGGAAGAAAAGTGTAACATTAAACAGAGACATGAGATGGGAGGGAAAGGGAGAGAAAAGGGAAATTGCATGGAAATGAAGGGAGACCCTCATTGCTATACAAAATTACATATAAGAGGTTGTGAGGGGAATGGGAAAATAAACAAGGAGAGAAATGAATTCCAGTAGATGGGGTAGAGAGAGAAGATGGGAGGGGAGGGGAGGGGGGATAGTAGGGGATAGGAAAGGTAGCAGAATACAACAATCACTAATAGGGCATTATGTAAAATTGTGGATGTGTAACCGACGTGATTCTGCAATCTGCATTTGGGGTAAAATTGGGGGTTCATAACCCAATTCATTCTAATGTATGAAATATGATATGTCAAGAGCTTTGTAATGTTGTGAACAACCAATAAAAAAAATTAAGATAATTTTCAGAGTTTTCACAAATATACCATTGGTAAGGTGTGGAATTGCTCATTCCATGAGTAGAATTTGTGTCATTTGTTGTTGGATGGGTAGAACTGTGTATCCACTCTTTGTCCAACTTGCTTCCATATGGCCATTTTAGTTCCTCCATGTCTATATCACAGTCTTAAAACTGTCTCTCTTTTTGAGGTTCGGACATCATAATAAAATACCACACATAGAGTGACTTAAACAATTCATCCATGTTCTCTCAGATTATTATTCTGAACTGTGTTTACTATGTGTTATGATTCTCTAGCACTCCCTCCCCGAAGGTGAAGCACTTCTAGCTACAACTGAAAAGTGATAGTAGCTGAAGGCTTTTAGCTAACTCCTTGTCTAGTACTTGGCCTTGGTTGGAGAGAGGTGTCTCATTCAAGGTCACAAATGGTGATGCAGGGGAGTAGTTTCAGACTAATTTTTTCAATTTGGGAAAATTCCAAAAACCCATCTCAGCTCCTTATCCCCATATAATGGGTTAAGGACTTTTGTTCAACTTATCACAGTCCAATTAGAACCTCTTGCCAATCTTACTTTCTTTACTCCCTTTAAATGTGTTGATCTCAGGTGCACATACTTATAAATTTCCTACTTGCAAATATCTAGGTAAGAGTTGACTCCCTAAGAAACCTGGTGCCAAAAACCGTCTCAGAAAGGTATGAAAATAGAACTTGGGCACTTCATCATCTACCAGCTCATTAACCATGAGAACTGCACTGCAGGTAACAGATAGATCATGAAGAGTCCATAGCTAATGATAGTGCTGCATTTATATTTTCACCTGAAGGTCAACTGGGAGGTTATATCAAGTAGAAGGGGTTGCACTGGAAAGTGAAATGTACTAGGTGTATGAGATATAAGAAAGCAAGTGTAATGATAGCAGGTGTGGAATTTAAGCATTTGATATATTGCAGACATATGAAGAGAGTCCCAGAGTTCCTTAAAATATTAGGTAGAAGTCAGTCATGAGCAAGTGGATGAGGTGTTTAAGAGAACAATACAGAGAAAATCAGTTAATCTACAGCCCTGCCTCAGTGGTGGTACAAGGTCTGATAAGATAGCCATTTCAGGATCCCTACCTGATCTCAGCTCTAAAAACCATTCCTGTAACAACAGAAGGAAGATAGATAAATTCAGGGGAAGACAAAGATATATTTGCTCAGAAGGGCCTACATACTAACACATTTTATGCAAAGCCCTAAACAAATAACAAAGACTAGAGATTTCCAGATCTAAGAAAGCAGAATGACTGAGACTTGAACACCCCCGATTCTCACCCCCAATCCCACACCACCTCCCACCCTGATTACATACACACCATAAATTCTGTTAAATTAGTTCCAATTAGGACCAGGCCAAGATGACCAAAAGTTGCCCTTAGTGTATTAGCTACTATAATCTGGTAACCCAGAGCCAAAAGCTAATACTTGGAGTGGACTTTCTAAAAATCTCCCTGTTTTATTCAGCTTTTGCATTTCTGTGACCAAATACCTGACATGAACAACTTAGAGGAGGAAACATTTCTTTTGGTTCATGGTTCCAGAGGTTCCGTTCATGCTTGGCTAAGTCTATTGCTTTGCGCCCAAGGTGAGGTAGCACATTGTAGTGTAAGGACATGGTGAAGGACAGCTGTTTTACTCATGGTGCCCAGGAAGCAAAGAGAGCAGGGGAAGTGGCCACATGAAAGCTGAACCTTTCCAGGGCATGCCCTGAGTGACCCACCTCCTTTAGCCATCTGCCTATAGTTACCACCTAGTCTAATATTGGATGGGTGGAACTGTGTATTCATTCATTGTACAACTTGCTTCCATATGGCCATTTTATTCATCTAGGATACACTCATTAGATTACAACTCTTCACAATTCAGTAATTTCACCTCTAGCCTCAACACAGGAGCTTTTGGAGGACACCTTATTTCCAAATCGTAACACCCTCTTACTGGGACAGAAAGAAACTGGGACACAAAGAGTGCATTTTTGCTCTCTCTGTGAAGACCTCTCACTCCCTTGAGAGCATTATACTTTCCCTTCTCTTTCTCTGCTAATAAACTTTGCTATATTTTACTAAAAGTCTTGTAATTTGCTTGAAATCCTGTTATGCAAAGATACAAGAGCCGAGAGCACAACAAAATGTCTGGTAAAATCTTATCTCAGAAAAAATCTTATCTCTATTATTAATAAGAGATTAAAAGTGGAGAGCCTCCTAGACAGTATATAAAGAGATTCTTCCTGTCTCTATCTTCTAAGAAGTAGACGTTTCCTATCTTCAAAGAAGACAGAAAAATCTTTGAATACAGTCCATTTCATGATCATAAAAGTAGAATTCCAGTGGCTCTGGAGACTAAACCAGGAGGATCATGAGTTCAAAGCCAGCCTAGCAACTTAGTGAGGACTTCAGCAATTAGTGGGACCCTGTCTCACAATAAAATTTTTAAAAAGGGCTGGGAATGTTGCTTAGTGGTTAAGCGCCACTGGGTTCCATTCCCAATATGGAAAAAAAAAAAAGAAAGAAAAGAAAAAGAAAAATGGATGAAGATACTTCAGTTCTCCATCTTCAAAATTCTGCAGGCCAAGGTAAATCCCTGGTTTTAAAAATATGGAACCTCAGGCCGGTCACGGTAGCACACACCTATAATCCCAGCAGCTTGGAAGGCTGAAACAAGAAGATCTGTGGCTCAGCGGTAGTGCCCTCGCCTGGCATGCTTGCGGCCCGGGGTTCGATCCTCAGCACCACATACAAACAAAGATGTTGTGTCCGCTGATAACTAAAAAATAAAATATTAAAAAAATTCTCTCTCTCTCTCTCTCTCTCTCTCTCCCCCCCTCTTTAAAAAAAAAAAAAGAAGAAGAAGATAATGTGTTCAAAGTCAGTGAGACCCTGTCTCTAAATAAAATACAAAAATAGGGCTGGGGATGTGGCTCAGTGGTTGAGTGCCCCTGAGTTTAATCCCTGGTACTCCCTCCCCCCGAAAAAAAGTGGAAACTCAGATATGAAACAGTGACACCAGTATCAGTGGCCATCTTTGGGCTTGCATAATTTGTCCTCATTAAAGGCTTGGATATCCTATTAATCTGGAAATAAAACGATGGCCTATGTCTCATAAGACAATATGGTTTTCCATTAGATCTACCATATCTCTCCCCTCTTGGCTGCCAGATCAATAACTATGGTTGAGGCCAGAAAAACCATCACATGATATGTTTTCTGGAAATTTCTAGAAGACACTCATTCATCAAAGCTCTGCTAATAGAGGAACTGGCATCATTAAGAAGTTCAGTGGTGACTGTCTTTGGTTCGCTAATCACAAGAGAAATTGTCACATGAATTGCTCTCTGATTATAAGGGTGTTTTTAGAGTATTAAAATAACATAAGGCAGATGATGGTGTTTACCCAAGGAAATAAAGTGGAGTCAGTTGTTGTAACAGATGCAAAGTAGAAGTGTCATTAGTATTAGAAATAGACTGCATTGCATTGGATGGATGGGCAGATACATTTATAGCCTTCTCCCAGGGCTATATGAATTTTTTAACCTTTGTCATATTGTCTAAGGGGAGTGGAAATATCTAGACCTGGACTATCTGAATAGGAACAGTATATTAAATAAAACATTTTATTAGAGCAAGATGAGCATAAAGCAATGTTCCTTGGATCACAAGACACATATACTCTTGAAAGTAGGAGCTAGAATCTGTGAATGAGTGGAATTTCCAATGATCTGTGAGATGTTAAGGCATCCTCACCAAATAAAGAACATATTATTGAATCCCACACCTTTTCCACTAAGAAGGAGGTACAATACCTCATAATCTTCCTTGGGTTCTAAAAAGTAACATACTACTTGTGAATAATGCTCCATCCCAGTAACTAGATAACTCAAGGGGTCTACATCAAGACTAGACTATTGTGCAAGTGGACCTGCTGATTGAGTTTTATATAATGGAAAATAGATCACACTACCATACCATCATGAATTATATTTAAAAATATAGCAAGGGAAAATTATCCTGGGGACAGAACTTTGGGTTTGGTCATTGGTCATATAAAATATTATGGAAATAAAAGGCTTGGCTGATTGGTCATTGGTCTATAAAATATTGGAAGAATGAGAAAATAGGATATATTAGTTTCCTAGGACTGCCAAAAACTGGGTAACATAAAATAGGGGTTTTCTCTCTCTCTCTCTCTCTCTCTCTCTCTCTCTCTCTCTCTCTCTCTCTCTCAGGTCATAAAATCATGAAGGCCATAAGATGAAATCCAAGTGCTGTTGGAACCACACTCTCTCCAGATATGGGTTCTGGGATCTGTCATAATTCTTTACATTGTGGTTTTTCTGCTCCAATCTCCGTTTATGTGGTCACATTGTCTCCTCCTTGTATCTTTAATCTGCCTTCTCTGCTATGTATGTTTTATAACAACACTATCATTGGATTTAGACCCATCCAGTTAATCTAGGATGATCTCCAAAAGTCAAAATTCTTAATTGCATCTACAAAGACTCTTTTCCAGAAATGTAACTTCCACAATTAGGTTATACACATCATTTGAGGAACTGACATTCAACCCAAAAAAGAAGAAAAGGAGAAGAGGCATAGAAATTGATTTAGGAGAGTAAGTACAAAATATGAAATATTTATATCATACATATCAAATTCACTAGTGTGCATTTACTCATGAAGAGGTGTCCAATAACCAAGTAGACAGAATGAATTCTCCAGGTAGATTTGTCAGTTTCTACATGAGCTACCCTCCTATTGAACAGAGTAGACAAAGTAGAAGGTTATGCTTGATCCCAGTAGCATGGGCTCCATGTCACCAATGAGTTAAATACTCCCACTGACACTCCCACGCCACTGCTAACTATTTAAGAGACACTCAAGCAAAACCCCCACTATAAAATTATCTATAAAGGAGACAAATCAGGTATTCATTGATGAATTAAACATTTTAGATCCTTTATACCCTGAAGGGGGAAGTAATTCTTTCTGACTGCTAGCAATGTATAGTCCAGGATGATTTTTGACATACATAACACAACCTGCACCACTATCCATTGACACAGGTGTGTTTGGTCTACCCAAATGTATCCCTCTATAATATCTCTCAGAAAAAGTCATCCACTTGATTACAAAGGAAAATTATGTTTGCCACATGATCATGGAATCCATAATCCTATGATATACTATACCATCCAGGGATTGCTATCCTTTCAACAATCAGTTGAAGGCTCAGGGAAAGCACTAACTTAAAGAGGATACTCTGTGATATTGATATGCTCTGATAGGTCCAATTTTAAGATAATTTCAAAGATCTTGCTTTGTGTTATACAAAAGCTGCCCGCCCAATCCAAGGGACTGTTAGGTAACCTTATATTGTAATAGGAAAGTGGCATATATCATTCAGATTCTAGATCAGTTGACTTTAAGATGGGCAGAATATCCAGGTGGGCCTATCACATGTATTCTGTAAATCTGAGTTTAAATATCAGAAATCCAAGACACTCAAGATATTTGATGTGCCATTCCTGGCTTTAAGATGGAGAGGACTACATGGCAAGTGATATGGGCAATCTCTAAGAGTTCAGCATGGCCCCAGATAGGTAAGCCTATAAACAGACTGCTTCCTGAACATGTATCTAAAATGAGGGAGTCATCTTAGAATCAGTCAATCAAAGCTGGAAAGTCATGATAGAAAAAAAAATCTAGATTTTCCTAAAAAAATTGTAATTATAATGCACACATGGAAAACTGCTAGTACATACAGGAGGAATATCCTTCTTAGTCACTGAAAGCTTAGTGAAGTTGTTCCAGTTATATGGAAAGCAAAATGTGTAAGGGATTAACACTAATATAAATGTAAGGTGGTCTCCAAGTAAAGTGTTTAAAATGCACACTGTTTGCTTCTCACAGTTTATAGTAAAATACAAAGAAATAAATATAAATGGAGAAAATATCTTTCTACAAAGGAAGATAGATAGGACTTGATAACTTGGATATTATTAACCTACTGAAATGGCAAAAGATGCTAAAATGAAGAGAAGACTTACAAAAGTGTGGCATAGAAAAAAAGGCTGAGAGTGTGGTGGTATAACTTGATGTTAAAATCTCAGATCACAAGGTCAGAAAATTGTGTCATGCAACTGGCTTTTTGATAGCTTAATGGTATATGCTCAGAGGACCAACTATGAAACATAAGGACTTTGTTCCTCAACAAGCTCAACATAAGCCAATAATAGAGAAGGAATTATCTCAAAAATATTTGTGAGTCTCATGGCTAATGGAGTGAAACCCAATACAATTCATGCAAGATCACAGGTTTTTGAGAAATTGACATCAGCAGGAACGCTGCCATTGTGAACTGAAAAGGCCAGAGAGTGGCAGAAATCAGGGTGATAAACCTCTCTGCTGCCAACATGGGATACTTTTTATGAAAAAAGAAAGGATGATTATGAAGGCAGAACAGAGGGCAGAGGTAAGAGTTCAAATGGCAACAGAATATTACTCCCAGGCCTTAAAATATAACCAAGAAAATTACAAGATTGCAGAAAGCCCTCGTTTTCAGGTAAGTTTCAATTAACAATTCATTTGCACTTCTCTTTTCTCCTTTTGAAACAGAATGTCTGAAATTATCCTTCTATGCCCATCACACCATTGAATCCTGTGAGTGTTGGAAGCAGATAATTTGTCTCTAAGTTTCACAAGCCCCAAAGTGGAGGAAAATTTTGCCTAGGAGCTATATATATCTAATAGATTATACCCAGGAGTCTTTTCTAATCCTGATTTTGATAAAATTGAGAATATCTGGGACATTGAGTCAATGGTAAGACCCTTGGAAACAATGGAAGAGGATGAATATATCTTGCTTTGTTAAAGAACATAAAATATTGGGGTCAAGGGTGGGCTGATTCTGTTCCTTGAGTATACTCTTCCTGAAAGATTACTAGTTTGTATACATGAGGAATTTTTCTCCTGTGTTTATGTTGTGTTATGTTATGTTTTGTGACTCTGCAATAGCAGATGGAAACTAGTTCTTTTCTTTTCTTTTCCTATTGTAGTACATCATCCCTCTCACCCCATGATAAATTCAAACTAACTGGTTGCTGTTGCCATACTGATCTCATCATTGATTACTCCAATCTACAACCATCCTTGTTTTGTCCCAGGAGGCTGGTTGTATGACAGTTGTGGCTGCTTCAATTCCCACAGTGTTCTGCCTGCTGCTTAATGAATTAAGTCCCCGTGAACCCAGACGGCAATAACTATTGACTCCTCTCTAAGTACCCACTGCTCTCCTAAGTCTCCATATCTAGCCATGTGTGTCCTAAAGGAGAGTAAAACCCCCGCTCTCCAACACATGGATTTCCTAATAATCAGCATCCTAGGAGCATCTCCAGAAGGACATTGACCTGAGAAAGTGTGCAATGGAGATGGGAACAATAACTTTTTTCACCTCTTGCTTAGTTCAGAGCATTTTTTGTATGACTGAGGATTACCAATTATTTCTCCAATTTATTTTATGTCTCAAGAAATGTACACTATATATCCACATGCAAACACACACACACGTACACACACAGACACATACACATGACACTATATATCCACATGCAAACACACACACACACACACAGGCACATGACACTATATATCCACATGCAAACACACACACACACACACACACAGGCACATGACACTATATATCCACATGCAAACACACACACACACAGACACATACACATGACACTATATATCCACATGCAAACACACACACACACACACACACACATACACACACAGACACATACACATGACACTCTCCTACCTGAATATTATTTTGGAGATAGTCACACAGAATGACACCAGAAACAAATATAGATTCCCTTATAGTTGAAAAGCATTCATTTCAATTATGCCAGTACTTTGAGCACCCAATAATCAGAGGTATGGTAAAATATAATTAATAATCACTCAATTCCTTAATATTTAAATGAAAATACCCAGTACTGAGATAAAAACAACATTTCCATATTATTAATTTATTTTAAAAAGAAGTCATCTCCTAAGATTATGAACATTAGGCAAACCCAACACTTAATATATTAAAATAAAATATAAAATTGAAATGGTTATTGAAATAAAATATAAAATTGAAACGGTTATTGAAAAAAACACATATCTATTTTATTTATTTATTTATTTATTTATTTATTTATTTATTTATTTATTTTTAGTGAGTACAGGGACACCTTGGGTATGGTAGACAAGTGTTCTACGACTGGGCTACATCCAAAACCCCTTTAATTTTTTAAAATTTTTTAAACTTTAATTTTATATTTTAAGAAATCTTCCTAAATTGCCCAAGCAGGGCTTGAATTTGAGAATCTCCTACCTCAGCCTCCTGAGTTGCTGGTATTATAGATATATGTAATTGTATTCAGCAGGACATTTACCATTTAGAAAGAAAATTTCATATGATACTACAGAATGTACAGATATTCTCATTTCATAAGTAAAATGAAAACTGAAAGAGACAACCTTAAACTAATACATTTCTAAAAGGAATCATGTGTTTAAAATTATGTGATTAAGATTAAATTTTATCTAGAACAAAAAAATTAAGTAAGCTTTTAAAAATTTTCTTATTTTAACAAAATAGATCATTAATAATTCTATAAAATTTCATAGATCCAGTGAAAAGAGGTATTAACTGGGGGTAAGAGATGGAGTCATGATTTTTCTGACAGCATCAATGAGTATTTGATTCTGATAGCCAAAAAATATTCAATATTTTTTACGAAAAAAATATATATAAAGGCTTCATCAATTTTCCTACTATCTCTTTTAATGCTTTGATATATATGTTAATGTATTCTAAAGCATGCTTTATGCCACCATTTTTTGGGTGTTGAATTGTATCCCCTATAATGCTACATGTTCAAGTCCTAACCACCATTTTTGTGGATGTGACTTTATTAGAAAATAGGGTGTTTGTAGACATAATCAAGTGAAGATGAAGTCAGACTGAACTAAGGTTGGCCCTAATCCAATGACTGGTATCTTTACAAAACAAAGGAGAGGAAGATTTGGAATCATAGATGCAGAGAGAGTGCCATATGAAATAGAGGTAGAGATTGTAGTAGTTTGTATACACACCAAGGCTTGCCCAGAATGTCCAGAAACTACCAGAAGCTAAAGATAAACATGAGACAAGATTTTCCCTCAGATCCTCCAGAAGGAATCCTCCATGCAATACTTTGTCTTTGGATTTCCAGCATCCAGATCTCTAAGGGAATAAATGTATGTGGCTTTAAGCCACTCAACATGGCACCTGTTTATGTTAGTCCTAGGAAACAAGTATGTCTGCCTCAGTAAACTCTTTACTCATCCAATTCTTTCAAATCCTTATCTACCAATTTCTTCATCAGTAATTTCAATTCTACATTTTTGTTCCTATGTATTTTATTCATTTTGTGTGTGTGTGTGAGGTGTGTGTGTGTATGTGTGTGTGTGTGTGAGGTGTGTGTGTGAGGTGTGTGTGTGTATGTGTGTGTGTGAGAGAGAGAGAGAAAGAGAGAGAAAGAGAGAGAGAGAGAGAGAGAGAGAGAGAGAGAGATTTCATTTTGGATCAATTACATGCAATTATTAGATATGCGAGCTTGTAAGAAGTCACTAAACTGAATGGACTGTGATTGAATGGAAAGAACAACCATAATGGATAGTTATGGTAGAAAATTGTTTGAAGAGGAAGGCTATATATTATATTAGGTCAGTTGACTCGTATGTTTTTCTTTTGACAACTGTTGGTTCCCTAGGCATTCTTAAAACTAGAAATCTGTGACTAGTCAGATAAAAATGACTTGCTGCTCTTTACTCTTTCTTTTTGAAAGAAAAGGAGGGACTAACTGGGGGAAAACGCATTAATATATACTTGATATGAACTTTGAAGCATATGAATAAACAATAGAAATAAAGTTATAGATACTAAAGACCAAAAAATCTAGAATCTGGAATAAATTTAGAAGAAGATTATAAGAAATGCACTATTAGATTATAGGTCTATTAAGAAAGCTATTATAGATTATATGAAAAGCCACTGATTGGGCAGGAATATATCCATGCAATCAATTCTTTGCAAACTAGAATTTCTTTTTAAGCAACCATAATAATAATTCTTTGCAACAGAAATAGATATAATAAACAAGCTGTCAAATGAGATAAATTAGAGAAATTAAGCATTAAAAAGGACAACTTGCCTCAGTAAAAGATATGTGAGAAAAAATAAGTATCAGAGACAGTGCAGATTGGGAATGGCAATAATATCTGTATTTTTAATTTCCTTAGAACAGCAACTTCTGAAAAACTATTTTGAAGATGAATATATGTTGATTGAAATGAAAGAAAATAATGTTAATAGACCAATAGGAACAGCAGAGTTTTATAGTTCAGAATTCTTATATGATTTAGAAGATTAAACTGTAAGTATATACCTTTATATCTATAAGAGTTTTCAGTAAGGAATTGACAAATACATGAACCACTGTCTTCTGTAACCTAAAGAATAAAATTCAGAATCCCAGATATGATGTGTTAGATTCTTTCACTTCATTCCAATTCTTCCTACTCCTTCCTGGGTCACCACTTCTCCTTCTTGTTTCCTCACCTCTTAAGCCTTTTGATATTATCAAGGAAAATTCCTAGTCCTTCTCCAAAAGTTCTTGCATCTCTAGCAAACGTTTCCCCTTCCTCTTTTTCTCATGATTAACCTTTCTTACACTTTGACAATCTGGTCAACTGTCACCTTCTCTATGAGGCCTCCCATGATTTGGTCATCTACCAGTCCTTCCTTGCACTTTCATTTCTATGCTTGAGGAACTGAAGATCTCTGGAAAAAAGAGAGAACTCAATTTAAATTATATATATATATATATATATATATATATATATATATATATATTTAAATTATATATATATATTTAAATTATATATATATATATTTAAATTATATATATATATATATATATATATATATATATATATATATATATATATATAGTACTAGGGATAGAACCCAAGGGCACTTAACCATGGAGACACATCCCCAGTCTGTTTTGTATTTTATTTAGAGACAGGGTCTTGTTGAGTTGCTTAGGGTATCCCTAAATTGCTGAGGCTGCTTTTGAACTCACAATTCTCCTGCCTCGGCTCCTGAGCCACTGGGATTATAGGTATGCACCACTGTGTCAGGCAACACATATCTTACAGAGGAACTCCAAACAGTCCATAATTTCCTGTGTTGCTTTTCCTGGAGTTTTACTTTCTTACTCATCAAATTATATTTTCAATACTTCCTTCCTTCCTTCCTTCTTTATTTCTGTTTCTTTCTAATTGCAAAAAAAAGTTGAAATATCTGCACACATGCTCCTGTCCAATAATGACCTTGTTTCATAGTTTATTGAAAACATAGATGCATTCAATAAGATGCCCTCACCTTCTTTCCCTTAAACCCCCAACTTTCCTGGCCTGAATCCATTTCCCTCCCCTTTCCTTATAATTATACAGAATATCTTTGTTAAAGGCTCCTGCATTACAGATCTCACTTGTCCTCAATTTCTCATAAATTTTATTAAATTTACATTTAGTCCCTTGAATTCTCAGGGATGAAGATGTAATGCATTGGTAGAGTATTTGTCTACTATGTGCAAGACCCTAGGTTTGATGCCCCACATGGAAAAAAACATAAAATGAAAATAATGTACTAAATTCTCAGTTTCTCCTTTTCTAATGTCATTACAATTAACCTACAATTATGTTTTTATACACTAACACACACAACACACACACAGCATCTCTTGACCCCCATTTCTTTGTCCAGGCATCATTTTCCTTCTGATGGTCTTTAAAACAAAAATTTTTGAAAGAATAAAATGTTTGTCACCACACCTATTCCAGACAGGTCTCTGTCACCATCACTTACTGAATTCCACTGGTCAAGTTTACCAACAATTTCAATTTGACAGATACAAATTCTACATCTCCATGTTAACCTATAATGACTCTTAGTATCATTCAACAAAATGAACACCTTTATTTAATAATTAGCCCTGCTTTTCTTGTCTCCCATGCTATATATGCTTCTTGTTTTAGCTTTACGTGTTTTAATCCTCCTCTAATAAAACATCATAAGCTGGTAGCTCATACACCACAGGAATCTATTTCTCAGAGTTCTGGAGGCTGGGAAGCCCTTGAGCAAGGCACCAGCACATTTGATGTCTGTTGAGGGCCCATTTCCTTCAGAGATGTGTGGCTTCTCACTGTCAACTCTCACAGTAGGAAGGACTAGCCAGCTCTTTGGGATCATTTTTTAAGGTCACTTATCCCACTCATGAAGCCAGAACCCTCAAGAACTGTCTCCCAGAATTTTTACCTCCTACTACATAGACTTTTAGACCATAGGACTACTTCCTGAGGTGATGCTTCTGATTTTCTGTTCTTTGTTCCTCTTCCTTTTGAAGATCTATAAACACTGAAGCACTCTCAGACTTTGGAACTAGTCCCTATCTTATTTTTTGTTATACTCTTGTTTTTTTATGCTATGATTTCAGAAGCAGTTTTCAAAACCTTCTATACACAGATGAATTTCAACTCTGTACCTCATCTTGAACTTTCTTCTAGGCTCCCACTCTTAGTTGACATTTTTCACTTGTCAAATTTACCATGTACACAGCAGACCTTATCCATCACCCTCTTACCATGTCATACTAACTCACTGTGCTCTTATATCCCTCATCTCAAATATTATCCTATGAAATAGGAACTTTTTTTTCTGAATCAGGGATTCAGTGTCGAACTGTCAAAATAAAATATATCCCAAAGTTGTCTCTATTTGTTTTCACTGCTGCTTTCCCAATATAATCCTCCATCAATATTCTCTGGACTCCTGCCATGAGTGCTAATAGGGTTTTGTGAGTACACTTTTCACTTGTCCATTGCATTCTCTACATGGAAATCAGGTAATGAATTAACTGGTATCTGAAGGCAGGTGGGATGGGACTGAAGGAGGTGGGACTTTGGGGACATGGCTTTGGGATATATATTGCATATCTGGTGAGTGAAGTTTCTCTCTCTGCTTGCTGATCATCATGGAGCTACTTCCCTCTGTGATGTTCTCCCTCACCTTCAGTGCTGAGGAATGGAGTCTGTTGTCTATAGATTGAGACCTCTGAAACTGTGACCCTCAAATAAACTTTTCCTCCTCTACAGTTGCTTTGGTCAGATCTTTTAGTCACAGCAGTGAAAAAGCTGACTAAAACAGTTACCTCACTTGGATTTCTCAAACTTAGGTAAGAATCTGATAATAAAATAGCAATGAAAAAAGCTGATAATTTTGGGGAAATTATCATGGGTGGCATGTAGTTGATAATCTCTGGATCTAATAAATATATATATATATATATATATATATATATATATATATATATATATAATATTGCATTTAGCAAACATATGCAGTACACATAACAAACCTAAGTGATAAGTGATGCCAACTCATCAGTTGTACATTACATTTATGAGATCAAAGTTTGTGCAGGAAAAAATAGATGGAAGCAATGATGTATCAGATAGGTCAGATAACAGGAAATTCTCCTAAAGAGTCATTATTCATTCACTAAAAGATCCTCTAAATCACTCTGAGAAGAACAGCTAATTTATTGAGTTTTGCCACCCTATGAGAAACACAGTTTGAGGGATCCTTGGTAAATTCTGGTAGATCCCAGAGCAGTCCCGGTCACAAGAAGTCACAAGGTCCTTTTCTCTTGAAAAGGAGCAAACAAAGCTATCCTTGGCTGGGCCTGACACTGAGGAGTAGAACCACAGTGAAACCAAACATGGAAATGAGAGATGAAGGAAAGGAGGTTCAGATGAACATGGAAAATAAAAGAGCCAGGGAATCTCAGAAAGTAGACTATTGTTTGTTTGTTTGTTTCCTCCATAATTGCAGAACTGGAAATTATGTGAGATTAGGAAAATCTATCTTAAACCATGACTCCTTTTGGACAAAATAATTTTGTTTTGAAATGAAACTTTGAAAACATTGAGGTTATACCTCATAAAATCGTATTATAAGGAAAAACAAAAAAGAAAGTGGGGGTCAAACTAACATTCCATAACCAATAATATGTATTCCAGAAAAGTATGTCCACAAAAAAGATTAAAAGCATTACCCACTATTTATAAATAAGAAAAAAATACAACTAGAAAGCAAGACACAAAAGAGCATATTTTTTTTGCAATCAAAAAGCAGAGTTGAAAAAAAAAGCAGCAATAAATAAATAAATAAACAAACAAAAAGCAAACCTTACAGCTTCCTTTTAACTGGAACTGCCAGCTTCCCATAATTCACCAAAATGACCATAAAGAGAAAGAGTATAGACACTATATATTTTCTCTAGGTCTTTTAGAGAACATTCCTTTGTCTGCATACATAGGAAGGTATAAGAAAAGTACTTTTGTAGACACCAAGAGAAGGGTACTGTTCAAAAAGGAAGGATGCACAAATTATACCACAATAAGAATGGAATCATCTACAGTGTTACTCAGCATGTTGCTGGAATTGTTGTAAAGAAGCAAATTGAGGGCAAGATTCTTACTAACAGAATTAATGTGCATATTGAGCATACTAAGCACTCTAAGAGCCAATACAGCTTCCAAAAGGCCTGAAGAAAAGTGATCAGAGAAAGAAGTAAGTTAAAGAGATAGGTATCCAGGTTCAACTGAAGTTCCAGCTTGCTCTATCCAGAGAAGTACTTCATGAGAACCATGGGAAGAAGCCTGAGCTGCTGGAACCTACTTCCTATGAATTCATGGCATAGTAAATGTAAAAATAAATGAAAGGCCCCTGGACTGTAAGAATCAACAAAAATTTTTAAAAACTCACTAAGGAAGTAAAATATCTCACATATGAAGAAAGTAAAAGAAAATAATTCACTGATAAATTTTAAATTATAAGAAACACAATAGCAAAAAAATTGATAAGACCTTAAAATAAAATAAAATATGTGTATGTGTGGATGGGAGGAGGGCTTGAAAAATATGTAGAGCTAAGAATTTTTAAAAATATAAAAAATAATAAAAAATATGGATTATAAGACCTCTTGAAGAAAAAAAATAAAAGAAGATATAGAATCATACTGGAGACCATTATTCCTAGAAACTTTTAGGAGATTTTAAAAAATAAAAGTAGATATTGACAGAGCACGCTTCATACCTGAGAATATCAACCCAACAAACATAATCTTATAAAATGACAGGACTTTAACAAAAAGAAAGATCATTTTAGATCACCTTCGGTGATCTAAGATCACCCTTAATCATCTAGACAAATTTGAAAAGATAAGTTATAAAGGAAGGAAAGAAATTTGGATTATAGACATTTTGACATAACACTGTATGCCAGAAGCAATGAAAGAAAACTTGAGTCAAAGATTTTATATCAGAAAAAAACTTACAATTAAGTATTAAAGACACAAGTTGTTCTCAATCTCCAAGAACTCAGATTATGACTCCCATAAATATTCCCAGAGACATGAACTGCAGAACAAGCCACATGTGACCAAATAGCTAGAAGCACAAATTTATAGTTCTAGGCATAAAGAAGGAAATTCAACAAAAGTGACTTTAGAGGTAGAACTACATAAAATTTTAAAAAAGAGAATATAGTTTTTAACAGTTCTGTTCCAGCAAAAAGATAAGTTAGATAAGGTACAACTATTAAAATATTAGAGTGAAAAAATATTAGAAAAAATAAGAACAGATTAAAAATTACTTTTTTCTTTAATAACCTTAATGCTCATAGTAATAATATTGTTATCCTGCTGCTATCTCTTTAATGTGCAGAAAAAGTCACCTACAGGTGGAGTAGAAGGCACAGTCCTCCAGCCCTGTCTCCTGGTATTCATGGCCTAGTGCAATCAATACCATTCCTGAGTGGCATCTTGCTTCTAACAAACAAGAGATACATAAGGTGAAGAATCATCAACTTTCAAGATAATATCTAATATTATCTTTAACAGGGCTTTGTTCTCCTAATACTAAATTAAAACATTTAGTTGGTTAATAGTTAAGTACCATCTGGCAATTGTCAATGTAGTTTTCAAAATAAAAATTTTTACTGTATTGTTGTAATGATTGCCCAAGGAACAAGGTTCTCTGATGAGAGGTTAATTATGTCATTATGAATTCCTTTTGAATTTGTGGAGCATGTAATGTCTCTCAGTATGGAGCCATTTCTAATTATAAAGCATTTAAATAAAATAATTCAAGGTGGGCTGATTGATTGTTCATCAATTAATTGGAAAAATAGAGGTGAGATTTGAAATTAAGTGATAAGTATCACTAACAGATGACCTGTTGTAGACAGGGGACACACTCAGCCCACGATAATCGCAAGGGATTTTATCTCTTAATTGAACTTGGAATGGTGGATATTGAGACATTATTGAGACATTATGTCAGCAAACTTTCTTCTTTACTATGCTAGAAATATAATTTCATTAGATCATTGCTGCATTTAATCCTATTTTTTCTCTTCTTATCCAGATTTGTCATTGACTAAAGAGGTACCTTTCCACTAGCATCTAGAGGCACCTGAAGGCAATGGTGCTTAAAATGTAATGGCTTACTAAAGAGAAGCATTAAATGATTTTTGATGGAAAAGAAAAAAGTTTTGACAAATTTGACATGTAAAAGGAAAGCATATTTATTTTATTTGATTGCAAACTAATTAAGTTTGAATATTGAGAAGTTTTTAACCAAATTTCATAGAATCTAAGCTGCTATTATTTTTTTTTCTAGCACTGGAAATGGAACCCAGGGACACACTTTACCACTGATTGGACTACACACCCAACCCTTTTTAATTTTTTAAATTTTAAGACAGGGTTTCATTAAGTTGCCCAGGCTAACCGGGAATTGGTTTTCCTCTTTCCTTACTTCTGGAGTAGCTGGATTATAGGTATGCCCCACCATGCCCCAGTGAGCTGTTATTGATTTAAGGAAATTCCTAAGAAGAAAATAATGCCACTATTTATAATTGTAAAACACAAACAGTTTTAAATGCTCTTGACTTTAGAGATGATAAATGTGGGAAAATGTAAACCATAAAATATGATGAGTTATTAAGTTACTAGACCATGAATACAATGGTTGATATCTTGGGTCTTTCTTTTTTTTTTATTTCTATTAATTTTATTTTTTAAATACAGGACAGTGGAATACATTACAATTCTTATTACACATATAGAGTACAGTTTTTCATATCTTTGTATATAGAGTATGTCATGCCTTTATACACGTACTTTTTTGCATTATAATTCTTATTACACAAATATGCTTTTCTATGTGAAATGCCAATAATCTGTCAATTATCTTCCATGCACAATACGAAAATCATTAATTTTCCCTGTTCTCAAGGGTAGAGAGTATTAAATAAAACATTTTTTCTTTTTTCACTAAGATGTGTCCTCATTTGGAATGAAATTCTAAGTATGTCCATTATGATTTGATGGTAACCAAGGGGGAAAGTTACTATCACCTTACATGTGCCTTATGTTCACTATTATTTTCGTAAGTCTTTCCTGTCATCCTAAGGTAAGTGTTCCTGAGATTCAGACCCTTGTCTTTTGAATAGGGAAAATAAGCCAATCTTTATATCTCAATTATGGCTGTACACAAAATAGAAGAGAATTTAGACATTCACAAAATTTGAGTCATTGTTGCATGCTGAACACTGGCATGAGTGAAATTTTTCTATAGACGCAAGTTTAATGACCCTCTTGGGCAAATGGTTTTATAAAAAGTGTAAAGGTCTATATATATTAGTAATTAATTTATTAGTAATTAATTAGTAATTAATTTTTTAATTATTAAAAAAAATTAAGACATCTGTCATCTGAAGAGGGCAGATATTCTGGATTTGCCAGCGTTGACCTGTATTAGTTTTCTAAGCTTCCATAACAAAGACAAATTGGGTGGCAATGTTTTCAGAGGCCAGAAGTTCCAGGTCAAGTTGTCAGCAGGTGGTTTCTTCTGAAGGCCTCTCATGTTGACTCCTAGAGGACCATCAACTCTGTGTTTTCACAAGACCTTCCCTATC
Source organism: Spermophilus citellus (assembly GCF_964194105.1). Lineage (NCBI taxonomy): Eukaryota > Metazoa > Chordata > Mammalia > Rodentia > Sciuridae > Spermophilus > Spermophilus citellus. The sequence goes on along the minus strand of NC_138186.1, from coordinate 63,894,317 downwards.
TTCTTTTCTTGAAAACAAAAACAAAAAGACAAACAAAAAACAGTTATACTGAATCAGGCCCTACCTGTATGATCTTATTTTACCTCAATTATCATTTGAAAGGCCTTTTCTCCAAATTCAATCACATTCTGAAATACCTGGGATTAGGATCTCCTCTCATGAATTTCAGGAGGACGCAATTCATCCATCACATACCCCAAGGAATTTAGTCTTCTAAATGAATTTGGAATTATAGAGCTCAGAGCTAGTGATTCTATCACCTTGCATCTGACCTCTGATATTGTGCATTCAAGTGATTGAACTTGCCCATTTCTTATGTTTAACATAACTTCAGAGCTTTTGAGCCACGGCCCTTTGTTTGGGCTTAGAGACAGGGTGTTCCTGCAATGAAGCTGAACGCTCTGAACAACATTTCTAGAAATTATTAGTCGCCCGGCACTGAAATTAAGTAACAACACATAGGGATATTGGACATTATTATTCCTCTCTGGCACTAGGACTGTAGATTTACATAGCACCAAAGGATTTAGTGGTAACAATGGAGACACAGATTTAAAATTATATCTAGTCAATGTCCCATAAATATGTGGTCTGTTCTTTTTCACTGAATATTCAATTCAGATGAAAGCAGTTGCTTAGTTGTTTAATTTCAAAAGGATAGTTGCTTGATAAATTCATAGAAAAAGATACCAAAAAAGATTAAAGTAAATAGATAATACAATAAATAATTTAAAGTTTTGAAAATATTTCATTAAAAGTATGTTTAATTTCTTTTTACTTTTGGATTTGAGCTCTTAAACAATGGCATAATATTTCATTTAAAATTTTTTTAAAAAGATTGTAAAGAAGCTATTATGTTTAAAAACAAGAAATTCCACTAATCAGTTTTATGGAAGTTTTTGGAAATTAAATTTCGAAAGCATGAATACTTCAGTAGCAATTCTATGTTTGCTATACTTACTTTTAAGCACTTAAATGCAACATGGATACCAAAGATTTTCTTTGACAGCTATGATGGTGGTACATGCCTGCTATCCCAGCTATTCAGGAGGCTGAAGCTGAAGGATTGTAAATTTGAGGACAGACTGGGCAACTTAAAGAGACACCATCTCCATAAAAAATTTAAAATGGCTAGGGACATAGTTTTGTGGCAGAGCATTTGACTAGCATTCACAAGGTCCTGGCTTTGATCCCCAGTACCAGGAGAAAAAAAAAAGATTTTTTTGAAATACAAAACTCTCTACCTTTATAATTTGTTTGTCCTTGATATATTTGAGGCAAAATGGTCAGCCATATTTATCCTATTTAATTTGCATTTTCACTGTCCCAGAACCTCCCTAGAAAATAGATCTATTCTGCTTTATGTGTGCATTAAATCTTAACTTACCTTTCTGTTGATATCTCTGATAGGCAACTTTCTCCAGTGTCTATGGTTTTAGTTTCCAATTCTTGAATGCTGCTGTGGATGAAGCATTTAGATGAGATAAAGGGTCAAGAGCTAAGCAATAACTGGGCTTTTCTTTCTTTCTTTCTTTCTTTCTTTCTTTCTTTCTTTCTTTCTTTCTTTCTTTCTCTTTCTTTCTTTTATTTTCTTTTTCTTTTTTTTAATGTATTCTTACTCTGTTTTATTTGTAGCCAAAAAGCATACTGCTTCTCTGAAGAGGAGATATAAGATAAAATAGAGGCTTTGGGGAAATTTAATTAAAAGGAAACTTTATGGAGATATTCTTTAGTTCAGTAAAATGTAACATCCCAAGGACAATTGGGTTTCAAATATAAAATCACAAACACAGCTATGATCAGAAATTGCTATAACTAGAAGACATTGACAAAGCACCTTCTTAAATAAGAAAACTAAAGTCTAGAGAAATTAATGGCTTGACCAATTATAACACCAGTTAATCCCAAAGGATAATTTAAATACAGGTTTCTTGAATCTTAGATCATTGATCCTAGTATTTTGTTATCCTATTTGACTTGTGGTGTTTTCACATTGCCTAATAGTTTATGAAAGAAATTTCATGAATACTGTAGATATTACTTTATCTCATATTCAAAATGACCTTTGCAATAGATAGGGAAATATTTTAACTCTTGAATTTCACTTACAAATGAAGAAATTGTACCGTAGGGACACAAAGTGATTGATAGAAAATTACAAGATCAGACCTGTGCCATCTTACTAAGGAGCTTTGACTACTCCCACTGATATCAGTTTAATGTCTAAAGTAATTTGCTGACCAAGTACTTGTTATGCCTTCTTCAAACCAAGTATATTTTCTGTCATTTATAACTCCATAATAGTTTGCAGTCCCTTAATGCTGATTCAGCTGAAGACACTATTATTGCATTACAGATGTGCTATAGAACAGGCCTCACAGAGATGGGGGAATAGATAACCTGATATTCTTCTGAGTCACTGAGATTTTATTTAAGTGAATTTTGGATTCCAGGTTTTTATTTTTTCTTCCCTTGCCTTCCAGTGATTACAAGTAGTGAAAGGGTCAGATTCATTGTATTTTATGTTGCCTTCTACAGGTAAATTAATAAAGCTAATAGAAATAGAATTCAGCTTTTCCATAGAAATTCAACCCAAAATAAAATTGGTTCCATCTTTAAGATTTTTCATGTCATTGTCTGCTGGCAAGGAAAGCTACTTAATCAATAAATATTTGTTAAGCATCATACAATTGCAAGGAACCATGCTCAATTCTGGGAATTTTATGCTGAGCATAGCTGTCTTTATCTACAATGACTTGTGCTCTTTCTACTTTGTGCATATAGAACCAAAAGGGAGTATTTGACTCACTAAGACAAAAAGCATCATAGTGGGATGAATTTGCTGGAATCCAGAAGTAGAGTGATCAACAGAATTTAATTGGGAGTCAGGAGTTCTTTGGGTTTCAAATATAAAATCACAAACTAAGGAGCTGTGACTACTCCCACTGATATCAGTTCAATGTCTAACCTTTGTTTTACCGGGAGCTTCTTATAAGGATGTGGATATGTTCTTCCTGGAACCTCTTCAACAGCTTTACTTCCTATATTTTCATGTAAAATACTCTGGGAAATCCTTTCTTTTTCTAAAGCAAAATGATTTAATTTTTTTCTGATTGTTTTTGGTGCTTGATATGTCTAACTATTTCCTTTTTAAAAACATACCTACCTAAATCTTCCTCCTTTTCTTCCATCCTTCTTCTCTTTCTTCCTTCTTTCCTTCTTTTCCATGTTCTTTCCCTTCTCCCTCTGTCCCTCCTTTCCTTCTTTGAGTTTTTCATCAATTAATCAACTGCATCTTTTTAAAAAATTCACGAATAATTTACTTTGATTTGAATTTGTTTTAGTTGCCCACTGAAACAGTTTGAACAGAGATACATGTGTTACTGTTGAGTGCATGTGGCTTCTGAGGAGAAAAATGTTCATTCAAGTTAAGCAATGCCTTTTCTTTACTCCTCTACTAAGCCTCTGAGTAACAATTTATTCATAATGATTTTGTTTCATTAAATATTGAAATGATTTGTCAGGATGTAATTCTAGTTTATTGCTCCTTGTTCAAAGAAAGTAAAAACTAACACAGGTTCATACACTATGTGGGCATCAGGCTTGGCAGAGGAGAGGGCTGAATTGCAAATAACAGGATGAGCTGAAGGTACAAAATACACCAACATACACATAAACCTGCATGGAGCTTAAATAATTCCATCATTCATTCATCCAACTATTCATTCATTTGTATGGTAAAATTTTCTGCACTCTCAAATGCACCCGATGTGGAACTAAATGCACATTGTACACCCCCTTGATTTCCAAGATTTCTCAATAATAAGGTCCCTATTTCAGTCTCTGATTCTCCTGATCAATGCCTAGAATTTTGTTCTGCTCAAAGAAACACAAGCTAACATCTGAAAAGCACTTTGTATACCAATTTCTTTATGTCTCTCAAACCCCTGAATGTGACACCATTAACAAGATCATTAGTTTTCTTTTCCTTGTTCATCTCTCAGACATGACTCACGTGCTTAAGAGATGCTCTGCATGTCATAAGTTTGTGCTGAAAAATTATTTTCATTTGGTTTAATTCTGTCTGTTTTGATCTCTCTGGAGATGCTTTCACAGTGATTTACTGATTTTCTAAGACTTTGTCAACAAGGATTATGTATGAATAAGATTCCAGATCATCTAGCTCACTGATGCATGACCTAGGTGAATAATCTTCTATGTACTTTGATTTCATTAACTGACCAAATTTTTTTTTCCTTGCTAAAACACCTACCTTATAAGGTTACTTTAAAGGTTCAAAGCGATAATAGGCATGCCATTTTGTAATCTCTAAAACAGTTGGTTTCTATAATTTGTGGAGTTGGTATTGTTGTTGATGATGATAATGATGATGATGAAGATGCAATGTAGCAGCATCTTCTGGGAGCTGAAAATTGTTAAGTTCTTTATATGGATATTCTGCTTCTTCAGTTTAAAAAGGTCTCCAGATAATTTAAAAAAATTTCATTTTGATAAAAATATTATGATATCATTTGAGGCTATGCATATGTATGTGGTTGTTAGTCCAGATGAAAATAACATGAGGTTCATCCACATTGTAACATCTGTCAATACCTCCACAGCCCAGATGTTTCCAGGCCTGGAAAGGAATAGAGAATTGGGAGTGACTGTCTAATGGATACAAGGTTTCCTTTTGCAGTGATGCAAATGCCTTGGAACTGGATAGAGCCATGTTTGCACCACATTGCAAATCACACCGAATTGGACCCTTTTAAAGAGTTACTTGCCAATTTTGTTATGTAAATTGCACCCCAATTTAGTGGAATAATTTCCTGAAAATCTGATTTAAAATGTGTTCAAACAAAAAGGAGATATGAGAATATTAAATTATGAGACTATTAAAAGCTTCTCTTGGGCTGGGATTGTGGCTCAGTGGTAGAGTATTTGCCTGGCACATGTGAGGCACTGGGTTCAATCCTCAGTACCACATAAAAGAAATATATAATTAAAGTAAAGGCATTGGGTCAATCTACAACTAAAAATTTCTTAAAGGAAAGAAATAAAGTAGAATTTAAAAAAAAAAAAAACAGAAGCTCCTCTTTCAGAATGTTCTTTTATAAAATTCATATGTAAATATAATCTTTCAAAAGTTACCAAGTCTGCGACTGTCCATTTATTTTTGGTCTGAATCTTTGATATGTAGTTTCCGTGATAAAGTGAATTAATAATTTCTCCTGTCTGAAATCATAGAGTAAAATTCAAAATTAAGATGAAATAAGAGGTTCTGAGGGGAATGGGAATAAAAAACAAGGAGAGAAATGAATTACAGTAGATGGGGTAGAGAGAGAAGATGGGAGGGGAGGAGAGGGGGGATAGTAGAGGATAGGAAAGGTAGCAGAATACAACAATTACTAATATAGCATTATGTAAAAATGTGGATGTGTAAGTGATGTGATTCTGCAATCTGTATGTATGGGAGTTCATAACCCACTTGAATCTAATGTATGAAATATGATATGTCAAGAGCTTTGTAATGTTTTGAACAACCAATAAAAAATAGAGATATATATATAAAAAAAAAAAAGAAAAACCAAGGCAGATAATCCTATCCTATAGTTTCTTCCTTCTTTCCTTCCTTCATACTAGGGATTGAATTCAAGAGCATTTTACCACTGAGATATATCCCCAGTCTCAATAAATTGCTGAAGTGGCCTTGAATTTGTGATCCTCTTATGTCAGCCTCTGAGTCACTGGTTGTAACAGTTTAGATAAAGAATTCTCCAAAAGCTCATGTGTGAGAAAATGCAAGGATGTTCAGAGGTGAGATTATCAGATTATGAGAGGTGGAACCCAATCAGTGGATTCATCAACTGATTTTGATTAACTGGGTGGTAACTGTGGGAAGGTAGAGTGTGACTGGAGGTGAGTCACCGGGGACTTGCCTTTGTGGTTTATGTTTTGACACTAGTGAATGAAGTGAAGCACTCTCTACTTCCTGTTGCTGTTTTCTGAGCTGCTTTCCTCTGCCACACCCTTCCACCTTGATGTTCTGTCTCATCTTGAACCTAGAGCAGTGAAATTGCCCAACTACAGAGGGGACCTACACCCCAAAATAAACTTATCCTCCTCTAGGATGTTCTTATTAGGTCTTTTGTCACAGAGGTGATAAAGCTGACTAAAACACTGGGATTACCTAGGTGTTTGCCACCATGCCTGGCTCCTATAGTATATTTTACTAGCTCATTAATCTTTTGCCATTGGATTAAGAAGCTATTTGCTTGGTTTATAACTCACCAAACATTAAGCTCCACCCCAACCACTGAATCCAGAAAATGCATTCTTAAACTCTCCTTTGTGCAAGAACAAATGGATGTGATATTGTTTTCTACAAGTTTAGCAAAAGGGAGAAAAACAAATAATAACAGTGAATATGTGAATAAGATTATGAATAAATAAAGTATGAATAAAAGTTTTAGGTGAGTGAAGGGTATTAGATTTTATAGGATATAATGTTTAGAACTCATCTTTTTTCATCATAAATTAATTAAAAGAGAATTGTTTTCATTATTAAGGATCTAACTCAGAGCCACGTACATGCTATGCAAGTGCTTTACTACTAAGCTACATCCCCAGCCCTTTTTATTTTTTTATTTCGAGGCAGGATCTCACCAATTTGCCCAGGCTGGCCTAGAATTCATGATTCTCCTGCCTTAGTCTCCCAAGTAGCCGAGATTAGGTTTAAAGAGTAGAAGTTTTAATCCACGGAGATGAAAAAGTAACCTGAATGAATGATACCATTCATATTAGCAACTGAACCTAAGTGTGTGGTCATAATGCATCTCTTGATTCTAAACCCAGGAATTTGTCAGAATAATGAGCCATATTCAGGGTAAAATAGGAAATCCCAGTACTCAGCAGATCTAAGTACTTATACGAAATTTATAGCACAAGAAGACACAGCTGAGAACTATTTGCTCTGTCTAGGCAGCTGGCTTTGAAAAGTAAACAAAGAACAAGAGAGTTTGAACTGCACATGCTGATTTCTGCTCCCAGAGACACCATCAGAATCCACATGGTATAGTGGAGAGGGATCATAGAACCAGAAGAGAATTACAAATGACTGAGGTCCTTGACACAAAAACAAGAGGCACAGTGAGATTTCCTTCCAAGATTAATGGGGAGAGGGCTGGGAGGGAGTCTTGTAAGAGAAAAAAGGAAGTGTTTTTTAACAAGTCCTGGTTAAATATATACTAAGTTCCCACAGAATCTGAGTCAGAAACTTGTTGATTCGTTTAAAGAGTAATTTATGATAATATTTCATAACTGCCTTTGATGTTACCCACCTTTTTTATTTTAGTAGAAAACTTGTACTAGTTGATAATCTTTCAAGTTTCACAGTAGTTCAATTCTAAAGATAAAATTGGGGAAACAATTAGTAGATCTGCTTGATAGAAGAAGTGGGGAATGAGAGAACATAAAAGGGAATAGAGCATATTCTGTCTATCTATCTACTTATCTACCACAGAGCAAAAGAGCCATGTTAAGGGCAGAGGTCATGTGTGAACAATGATTGCTGTGCATTAAAACTTACACTCTTTTCAACATATGAGAAGTCAAGATGTGTTTGCAGAGGTGAATTGGAGATGTAGAATTGGGATGAATTTCTTCATAATTCTTATATGTGATTGTTGTAGGTCAAGGAAATGATGCTGGAGAAAGAAAAGAGATGTGAGTACACATGTGTTGTTATATAACTATGTTTGGATATCTGTACAAAGAGAAAGAGGTCATTCATCCATAAAGTTACTGTATAATAAACTAAAAGCAGGAATGGATTACCCTCTTCAACACTGTATTTGTTCTCTTGTTTGTACAAATATTGCATTCGTCCTTTGAAATGTTGCTCACCAAGGAAACTAATAAGGTGAGAAGAAAGGAAGAATGAATATGTGAGCAACGTTCATGATAATAGGAACTGTTCCCAGCACACTACATCATGGGAGCAGATGGGGTAAGATGGATAGAGACTACATGCATTGAAACATTCAGAATATCACTTGGTTTGAAAGAGTCTTTTAAAAGGCTACATACATACATGGAGCCCAAGTGAGGTTGTCTATTAAAATGTATAGCAACTCAGTGAGATTATAAGTAGCCTATATTTGTAAGTACCCAACATAAAGTACTTAATGAGTATATTGATTTTGAAAAATAAAATAAAAAGTATTTCTTCTTTGTAAATAAAACACAATGATGTATTTTTGTATTGTTAAATCCATAGGATGATAGAGATATGCAAATGGATAAATCTTGGGAAGAAAATAAAGGGCCTGTAAGTACAGATTTGTTAATATATCACAGATTAAAATAAGAGCAAGAAATGCACATTACAAATTAGATCATTTATGTAACTAAATAGAGCAGAGATTAGCACATTCATTTTCTGTTTTACATTTTTAAAACATTCTATTTCATCTTTGTTGGGTTGAAATGATACTCTTCTCCCACCAAAAAAAAAAAAAAAGCATAATGCATGGAAATTAGACAATCGTTTTAAAGATATGTTGTGGGAAACAAAGTTGGAGTGAGAAAAAATTCAATCTCTTCACTCCTTTATTACCTGAGAAATGAAAGAAGGAACTAGGACCTGCTAATACAAATAGTAAATCCTTAATGTAAATAAAGTATTCTCCTTTGTTTATATTTTAAAATAACTACTACCATCATCAGAATCCTCACAGTATTTTCAATTTATGTTTTGCTTTCTCCAGATGATTCTTGGTGATGGATGGGATGGCCAGCCACTATGATATCATCAAGTCATAAGATATGTCGATATTGGCATCTGACTTCCATGGAAAAGATCAATAATTTCAACATTTCTATATAACAGGATGAATATAATGAAATAAACCTAAGATGCAATTCATCTCACCACTGGTGAGTTAATAAGTTTTACCTCATGGTTAAACTACTAACTCACATTGATCCAAAGGTGTTTTAACATTGCTTAACAATGTCAGAGACCTCATTTAATCCAATATTTAATAAACAATGATTAATTTTTAAAAATAAATAACATCTAAAAATCTGACTTGAAATAATTAATTGCTTATTTTTTTCAAAATTACTCCATTCTTATCAGATGCAATGAAAAGTAACTTGTTGTCTGCCTGATCAATTTGAAACAATTCAAACAATCTCATTGTTAGAAGCAGGCACACACTTTGCAGCTTAAGTTTAACAGAAAAAGCATATTGACTTTAGTTTTCCTGGCAAAGTCATTATTGTGTGTAAGCCCTTCTTTCATATTTTATTATAAGCATAGCAAAATCAAAGTTCTTTCTTTTCCAGGTGTCTTGAAACAAAACAGATAATTCTTCACAGATTTTGTTTGTCATGCACTGATAAATATACTGAGCTTAAGAATTACCTTGAGTATAACTTCTGAGATATTATTGAAATCCAATTTTTCTTGTCTGAATCCTTGAGATAATTGCATGGCTTGATTAAACAATCTGATGATCTCCTATTTTCATGTATAGCATATCTGAGATTCAAATGCATTTCACAAATTAGTGTAAAATCACAATGTTATGTTTGTCCTTTTTGCTTGTCTCCTCTTCTTTTGAAAGTGCCTCCACCTTGCCCATTGTGCCCTGGTTGTTCAGAGAACTTAAGTTTCTCTTTTGAAAAACCATGCTATTTTCATCTTTGCCTTTTCCAATGCCAAGCTGATTCTAGTTTCCCATGATTTCCACTTTTGAAAGAACAAGAAAATCTATGTTTTTTAAAGATCTACTCCATCAGACAGACTGAAATACTTTCGTATCAGGTAGGGAATTGTCAAAAGCATTTCCTCATTTCTATTCAAATTAATGACTTAAAATTTTAGACAGGAGAAATAAGTTCAAGAGATCAGTTGTGCAGCAGGGTGACTTTAGTCAATAACAATATATTTTATACTTCAAAATTACTGGGGGTGGATATTGTGTCCTCACCACACCAAAAAAAAAAAAAAAAGATATATGGGGTAATGCATGTGGTAATTACCTCTATTGAGCCATTTTATGAAATATCATTTTTATTACCACAATATATGCCATGTTTATTGGTCAATTCAAATTACTTAGTTAAAACACAAGAAATTCAATATTTTCTTTCCACTTGAAAACTTCTGTTTACTGAGATTTTCTTTTTTTGTTAAGAATTTTTTTGTTTTGTTTTGTTTCCAGAGCCTTCCTGACATGGAGAGTTAATATTTCATGGAATTATTATAGAAACCTGCCTTGGCAAAATTATTTCTGTCCCTTGTTTACATGACTCTTGGGATGGCCTTTTCAGACAAGGATTTCAATGAATGGAGAGCACTTTTAACTAGAAAAGGCACAAAATGATGGTGCATAAATGAACCAGAAACACTCAAAAGTTTTTATGAGAGTTGGAGGGACAAAATGTATTTCTCTTTGAGTTTTTCAGCACTTTTGTTACAGCATATTCTTTATGCTTTTATGGACAAGGCATAGGAATTTCTTTCCACATGTTGAGTATTCCTCATCCTAAATGCTTTTGGACCAGAAGTGTTGAATTTCAGATTTTTTTGTTTTGCTTTGTTTTTGAAAAGTGTGCCTACACATAAATAAGATAGCTTGGGGATGAGATCCAAATCGAACACACAGTTTTGTATATACCTTATTCGTCTAGCCTGAAGGTAATTTTATACAGTATTTTTAGGGTTTTTGCATTTTGACTATGACCCATTATGTGAGGTTAGGTATAGGACTTGTGGTGCCATGTTGGTGCTCAAAAAGTTCTGGGTTTTGGAGCATCTTGGATTTTGTATTTTTGGATTAGCTGTGTTCAATCTGTGTTTCAATATTGGGGAGAGAAAATTACAATGTTTTCTCACAATAAAGAAGTACAAACTGAGAGTAGATTTTCAAATCTGTCATGAAGCCAAGAGCAAGGCTAGCCTTTGGCATGGTGGGTACAGCCTCAGCTACACCTGGATTAGCTTCCTTGTCATCCATGCCATTGCCTGTGGTCACAAGCAAGACAGTTAAGTACGATTCTCTTGTTCTTCATTTAAAAATGGGAATGATAATAGTATATTTGTCCTAGGATTATGATTAGGTACTGTTACTGACTAGTATTTTCTTTTTTTTTCTTTTTTTTTTAAGAGAGAGTGAGAGAGGAGAGAGAGAGAGAGAGAGATTTTTTTTTAATATTTATTTTTTAGTTCTCGGCGGACACAACATCTTTGTTGGTATGTGGTGCTGAGGATCGAACCCGGGCCGCACGCATGCCAGGCGAGCGCGCTACCACTTGAGCCACATCCCCAGCCCATAGTATTTTCAATTCAGGTCAATATTTGCCTAATAGAACAAAATACTGCTGTTTTTGTTTTCATATTCGTTAATATATTCTCAAGTCCCTGACTTTTCACTGCCACTCTTTTCATTCTGCTGTATTCCATGTAAATAACAACTTTCTAATATACTTAATAAGTGGATTTTTCATATTCTATGCAATAAATCACTGCAGTTTCTAGTACTATTTACCATTGCCTTATGTTTGCATCTACTTTCCATTTTATGTTCTCAATTAATTAAAAAACACAAAGGAATCTTAAGATGAGAGGGTCCTTTCTTAAATTCCTGCCTAGCTGTGACAAAAATTACTATCACTTTAAGTATTTGCTTTGTGCTCTATGTCCTATATTCCTTTATTACCTGTGCCCTTCTCTCTGGACTATGTGAGTTGACTTTTCCTCTATGAGATTTCCAATATTTACTTATTTATTATTGGTACCAGGGATTGAACCCAAGGCTTCTTAACCTCTGAGCCACATGTTCAGCCCTTTATTTTATTTTATTTTTATTTTGAGACAGGATCTTACCAGGTTGCTTATAACCTCACTAAGTTGCTGAGTCTTTGAACCTGCAATCTTCCTTCCTCAGCCTCACAAGCCATTGTGCCACCATTCTAACATGGGCTTTCCAATGTCTAAAGCAGCAAATTTATACACTTGCTATTTAAAATAAGTGAAATGGGATTACTAGTCCAATCCTAGATACATCTGAAGGAAAACAACACTTGTAAGATGGCCATAGGCCCTAACTGGGGCGGCATGGACTATCTACTCTCCCTTGGGGCACCATCACATGTCACGTGGGTACAGATTTCTTGCTTTTGGACTTTGGAGTTAAATAAGTCAGAAAAATTGTCATAACATGAGATTCATAGAGGTAAAGAAATTTAGAATGGTCCCTGGTGACTTTTTTGCTCAAAGTTAGATATACTTATCTTTCAGAGCAGAAACAGATAACTAAAAGAAGCATTAAGACATAAAACAGGAAGTAAAGTACAGATACTGTTGCTTCTGTCATTAATACAACCACGCAAGGTAGCAGCAAAAGAAGAACATATATTTCAACCAAGTTAAAAAAAATACAGGATAGTGGTTCTCAAATTTTTATGTTTATGAGAATCATCTTGGATGTTTATTAAAAATACAGATTTTCGAACTTTATGCACTTTGAGTATCATATATGAGTATCATATATGTGTTTGCTCTTGAAGAAAGCTCTCACCACTGACCACCATTGCTCTAATACCCAGACTCTGCAGGACTTTGACAGGTCCACTGGAAGTCTGCTCTGCCCACTCTTGGTATCATGTGCCACACCTCTACTTCTCTCAAGAGATTTCCCCTCCATCAGAGAGCTGTTTCCTGTAAAACCCACAGTCGAGATTCCTGAGGTTTTACCATCCTCCTTCAGGTTCTCACCACACTGGAGCTTAGCCCTACAATGATCTGCACAAAATCAAGGAAGAAATGCATTATTTTTTTATAATTTCTTTCATCTTGACTCATCATCCATATATTTGTAGGAAAATTCTTTCTTTCGTCCTCTTTTCCCCCATATATTTCATGCAGGAAATTCATGTCCTAGAGATTACTTCCTACATTTACCCAGCTCCATTAGAGGCCCATGCTGCTGAAAATTTTGCCAGAGGTTACAATGGTCTTTCTGTTGATATGTTTTTGCTTGTCTCACCTCATCTAGCTCATTCTTCCCTCAACTAGAGCTGTCTCTCTCTAATATAAATCTCATCATATAACTTTTCGGCTTAAGTTCCCTCGTCAATTACCTTTACTTTCAGGATAAAATCTAATTGAACATAACCAGCATCTTGTTGCTGTTTCAGGCTTAGTTCTCGCTGATTACCTCCACACCTCATGCCTTGTCGTTAGTCTGTTAGTCTTTGCTTTTGCAGAAACTAGTGCAAACAACACTTTTTCTCCATTTACTGATTATAAGCCTTTTCAACAATAATATAAGATTAATTTTTTTTCAGGGAACATTTCTAATTTTTCTGTATCTCCCTTCTTCATAGAATGGGGCTGTGAATATCATTGCCAATAAGGCAGGGAGGCATATAGGATGAATAGAAAATGGAAGGAAGAAGAGAGGGAAAAGGGAGTGAGGGAACCAACTACATATTTTGCCTTGAAACTAATACCTATATACATGGGTTTGTTTCACTCCCTTATATATTAAGACTTAGCTTTTCTGGTATGCTTATACAACACACAAAACTAATACAGAGAGAGCAATAAGCTATTACTTCTTGGCTAAGTTGTCTAGCGCCACTATACCCACTCCTCCCCTCACAGATACACAGCATTGATGTGGGCATCAATTCACTTGTGGTTATTAAATGAAAATCCATACAAACCCTTCAATCATTTAAATTCCCAGGGAAGAAAGTAGGTCAGAAAGATAAAGGAATGCTTCCAAACTGAGGAAGATGGAAGGACAGGAATGAGTAAAAAATCCCCAAGTTAGGAGTTTTTAAAAATTCATATCCTTCACAGTTGTTTCTCTTCTGAATAACTCCTCATGTCAGAAATTTCAGTCATGCAATGAAGCAACAGCCCATTTCTCAGAAGTATGATGAATCTCAATTGAAGATAATACCTTTTATTTTTAATTCTTTCCATTGTTTGTGATCAAACATGTAATCATAAAGTAAAAAAAAAAAAAATGTTGGTCATCCCTGTCATTTATCAGAACATGGTTTCTCAGCCAGGGCCGATATTTTCCATTTTGCTCTGTGAGGCTGGGTCTAGTACTCAGCAATGTATCTCTACCAGTATTTGGTTAGATTCTAAGAATGTTAGGCTTTAGTGGGAGAGTAGATGGCAAGAGGAGAGAAGAGACTAGTTCCTCCCTTCTTAGTTTTCCTAGCACCAACCATCACAACAACAACTGGTCCCAATGTCTAGCATCTTTCTAAGATGTTCTTAACAAGGATGAAATTTCTTAATATAAAATCTTTCTGGCCTGTTTACTTCTGTTTTACTTCTTTCAAAGCCCTCATTGGAATCTCAGACTTGGTATATTATTGAGTAATTGAAATTCCTGTGCCATCTTGTAGAATGTCACCAGTTCTTTGACTGGATCATACTAATCAGATTTTTCCCTCTCCACTAAATAGAGACTATTTACTAGCAGAAAACAATTTGAGGAAAGTTATGCAATCTTAGCTTTATTTCTAATTTTTATAACTTACATTCCTTCCTCGGTGGTTCTCCACGTTTTATACCCACATAAGGTCTGCAATTAGGTGAATCATAGTAGCTGAAAATGAAGAACTGCCAATTAAAAGTAAGACTGCAGGAGCTATTCAGTCTAAATGGTATATTATATCAAGGAGAGCAGCTCAAAAGCAAAGTTTGCCATTTATCTTTAAAGAATACTGTAAATATAAAAATGCTATTTTTAACGTGTTCTTATATGGTGCATAGTAGACAACAAAGTAGACAAAAAATTGAAAAACAGAATATTTTGGTACTTTATTCATAGAAGTTAGGGGGAAAGGTCTTAAAAATAAACTTTTTACTGTTAAGTTTGAGTAACAATGACTGAGCAACATGTCATAGGCCTTTTTTTTTCTCTAATATGTTACTATAAGACAAAAATAAGCTTCTGTCTAAAAATTATAGTGGTTGACTCAGCAATAGGCTGTTACAGGATAAATTGAGGAGTAAAGGATCCTTATTTTGTCAGATAAATAAAGCTCTCTACACCCCTCAATGAAGTCATGTATTTGATGGTCAGTCCTAGAAGTTGCTGTAGAAAGTTTACATGAAAATGAAAAACATTTAGAAGACAGTGATATTCTATGAGGGCTTTCACATACTACATGTTTTGTTCTTGTTTTTGTTTTTGCAGTGCTGGGGTAGAAACCATCATCTACTACTTTGGAAAGACTTTTGGTTCTTGTTTTCTCCTCTGTCTTCTCTAGCTCCTCAAGAGTTTGAGAACCTGTCCTCTCATCATCATCAGACAAAGGCAGATTTTACCTCTAACCTCAGTCCTGCCATCAGGTAAATTGAAGAAAAAATTCAGCCCTGCAGATGGGACACTGTGGTGCCACCAATTGAAGAATTTTAGTCTGACCCACTGGATAAAATCTAGTACCTCCTGGTGAGTGTGTTCTTTTCTTTTTTAAACCACTTTTCCCTGCCTTTATTCCTTTTGTATCATCTCTTTACCTTAGATTCTGCCCCTTATTTCAAACTGGCCTTCCATTTTCTCTTTACCACTGATTCTGCTTTGAAGGAATGTTCCCAATTCTCTACCTCTAATAAAGGAATCTGGAATATCAAGGCTAATTGCTACCAGGACTTCCTGCAAATGGACTGAACACATTGAGAGTAGCTGATAATTATGATAGATTCATGTACTCCTTGGTGATCTGGTGTTTATTTATCCCATGGGCAAAGATAATGGATTCTCTTTTCTTCCTTATCATTGGGGTATTTCTAAACACTTATTATAAAAATAACATTGACACTTCTGTCGGTTCCATAATTTTCAGTTCCTATTTCTCTCTCACTCTTTTTCTCTCTTCTATTTGTTTGTTTGTTTTTAATGAAATTTTTGGTCGTTTTATGATTACTAGCAGGAATATAGATGAGGTAGTTGAATTTTGTTTGCTCTTCTACCTTTAAATACCATGTATTTGTACTCAGAGTCAAATGCTTCCTGCACACAGGCTCATGCATGCTTTTGATACAAAATGTTTGAGGCTTTAATTATGATTTCAATTAACTATCTTATTAGGGACCAGGTTTGGCTGTATTACTCACATCTAAATGATGCAGTAGTTCACTATAAGAGTCCACCTTTTATATTATTTACAAGCTAAGAATTTAACTAATTATGGCTTCATGGATACTGGTGGATGGCATGAGACTCCAGTGTCAGAAATAATGGGTTTTATTATTTACATTTCAGCAAACATGCTGTCAAGTCCCACAGGGGTAATGAGATAGTGTTCTGTTGGAATATATGCATGCAATAAACTTGCATTGCAGCTGAGGAAATACTAAGTTTGCAGAATCACTGATTCCCAAGTGAGCTTCATTTTTGTCTTGTTGAAGATATCTTATTCCTCAAGGTGGCTCACTGCACATACAATCTTATGACATGGCTTGAGTAAAGGATGATCAGGATCTTTAATTTTTGTAATCTTCAGCCAAAATCTACATTAAAAACTAAAATGTTAATGTCAGATGATCTCTTCCAGTATTCATTAACTTCAATTTTCTTAGGAAACTCTTTGAAATTTTGTTTTAAATCCATATCCCTGGATACCACTGAGATATCAAGAAACTGCATTATTAGTATAAGCAACAGCCAATCCTGAATCAGGTTTCTCCTAGAACTGAATTTTGTTGCTTCCAAATTGCTTTCTTATACATGGTATCATGAGCAATTGAATTGCTTGTAGAGACATGCCAGTTGAAAAGGGAAAGGAAGAAAGAAAGAAAAAGAAAGAAAGAAAGAAAGAAAGAAAGAAAGAAAGAAAGAAAGAAAGAAAGAAAGAGAAAGAACCTCCCTAAATCTAAATATGCCTTGAGTTCAATAGGAGAAGATTAAAGTGCATATAGCTATTTTTTAACCTGGCTTAGATTATAAATTCTGACCACAGGAGAGAAATTATACAAGGTAACTGCACTTGGCAGTATGTCCATGTTAGTGGCTCTCTGGAAAGTGTTTTAGCAAAGGCATAAACTAGGATGAATCAATGAGCCTGATTCAAATGCAGTCAAAATGCTTCTTTCTAAGAATCAGATGGTTATTAGAAAAATATAAGAAAAAAAGGTAAGGAGCACACATTTTGAGATCTGTTTTAGAGCTTATTCTACTATAGATAATATACCTTTGAGAAAATCACAGACTATGTTAATTCATTTGTAATAGGGATTATATGTGCCTTGCCTGAGAGGTATTTGATTCAGGGGAGAAAAATGTGAAAAGTATATTGTCAACTAAAAAGTGATATATGGATGAAAGAAATGCTGGTAGTTTTATACATGGCAATTTTTATCATTTAAGAAAAATGTACATTTTCTGAATAAATAAAAAAACAGCACATTGAAATAAATCTTTTTCCCAAGGAATTGATTAAGGTATAAGATATTATTTGATGAGCCCAAATATAAATAATTTTGATTACACTATTCTTGCACTATCAAAGAATCTGTTGTTAAACAGTACATAATATGAGATTGAGAATTGGTATTAGTTGGCAATTCTTCCATCAATACCTTTTCCCTCTTAATAAAAATTAAAGTACCTAAATTTTATTAACCTGGAAATAATTTGAATATGTGTAAGCAGTTACTCACCCAGAAGGCCCTAACATTGTCACAACAAAATTATCTTCTTTCAACCATTATTCTTTGAGCCCTTTTATACATATTTGCCAGTTCTGTATAAAATGGCAGCCCGATTATTAGTAGGTTATTCTTTGGTTCATAATGTCAGAGCAGAAATTCAAGAAGAGTTTATTCTTATGGTTTCATTCTAAGCATGACTTATGATGACATAATGGCTCTGCTCCATTTACACTATCTTCTGAGCAAAGATTACTATGTTTGATGCAAGTTAACATATTCAAGTTGATTTGAACTAAGTCATACATGTAGACCAGGTGCTCTGGGTTCCAATGCTGGATGCCACAGTCTGGCTGGGCACAATCAGGAGCCACTTGTCAAAAGAAACTAACTTTATTTTTAGAACCACACACGCCAAACAAAACAGCTCCTCAGGAAAAACTCTCAGAGCCCAACTGCCACCACCGGCTTCCCACAAGCCTCTCCCCAAACCACAAGCCTCTCCACCTCCCACAATCCTCCTGCTCTTGAGGCCGATTGGCTGGGTCGCATGGGTGGAGCCAAAAAAAGTTCCCCAATGAGCAGCTCCGTAGTCTGAAAGGGCAGGGAAACAGCCCAATGAGCATTACGGCAGAGGAGCCAATGAGCTAGAAGTTGCTGGGGCCACTGTGAGCCAATCATCAGCTGGCAGTCTGAAAGGGCGGGGAAACAGCTCAATGAGCAGCACCGCAGAGGAGCCAATGAGCTAGAAGTTGCTGGGGCTACTGTGAGCCAATCATCAGCTGGCAGTCTGAAAGTTTGCTGGGGCCCCTTCGGCTGTGGCTCTCAACAGCTGGACTCATCATGATGTCCCCTTCCAGAGGTTCGTAATTTATCAACAAGCACTCTTTATCTGCCCAGAGCCTTTTTTGAAATTTAGGTAATCCAAACTGAGTAAAAAAGATTTTGCAATAACATAATATATACAAGAATGATATCATAAACATTTGTAAAATGAAGGTTTGTTATTTTCTGCCTTTTAAATTAAAAAAAAAAATTTCGGCACTTTTTCTATAACTTAAAATAGGTCACTCATTTGTCTTAATGGTTTTAAGAAAACCCAATAGGCCCTTGGTGTCATATTTATGATGTCAGCACTTGTTTTGGAATCCTCAGGCTTCCAGTGAATACTGTAGTTCAATAGCTCACCAAAGCTATTTTTTTTTTTCAGTGAAGGACCAGATAGTATTTCTTGCTGTACAAATTTGCCAAGAGATAAATGAGGATATTACATGTTTATATTATAAGTAAGAAAACAAATTGCCACCATGTTTTTACTGATAAAATCTAAATAATAAAAGTAACTGAATAACATTTCTTTTGGTAATTTAGGTTTAATAATGTGGAGAATGAATTTTTTTTGAGGACTTAATTTAATGGAGGTGCAAAGTTACTCTTTATCACCAGATCTATGGCAAATATTCATTTGGAAAAAACATTGTTAGTTTTCAGAATATATATAATATGCCACTCAGGGCATTTGGTGCAAATCCAATACTTCTCCTATCCCTTTAGTAAGTGGCCTCTTATGTGTGCCTACTTTAAGCCAGAGCCTGAGTGTTTATTCAGCTGCTGAGTTAAAATAACAGACTGAGTGTTGAGCATCAAATATGGACACATAACAATGATGATGCTGGGTTCTGAGGTACTTTTGGTGAAATGGTTCATTGGAAATTTTTTAGATTTTTATTTTATAAATGATAAGGCCTTCCGTTTTAGAAATAGTCCAGCTTTCATTTTTCATGTTAAAATCATTTCTAGAAATTGTGATAGAAATGGCTCTATAGGACCAATAGCTGGATATTGTTTTCTTCTGATACACTTAATAAAAGGGATGTCTTTATACTTTGTATGAATTATAATTCCACATATAGAATTACATCATTGCAACCACAATCCTAAGCAGTCAGATTACAAATGGCGTGGGGACACACAATAAAACCAAAGATTTGAAATAGATTATTGAAGTGTTGGCTGGGTCTCATCTCTCACTTTATACTCTAAAACATACAACTGGTAAAAACATGTTCCTTGGTTCATATTTTGACTCAGACTCTTACTAGCACTTTTACTTACTTAGTAACATTCATAGAGCTTATACAAATCTCAATTTAATCATCTACCAACTAATAAAGATAATACTTATTTTCTAATATCACTATAAGGATAAATAAATATGTCATATGTGGGAAAACTTTACACCTGGTTGGCTATATACACTCTAGTTTTTCTATTTTTCCTTTGAAATATATTTCAACATATTATTTATATATATATTCATTCAAGTATAATATTCTTGCACAATGACAAAGAATGAATTATACTTACCATGAACAGAGATAAATTGAAAGATGTATAATTAAAATAGGGGCATTATGAAAGCAGGAATTTTTTGCTTCAAATTTTCTCTATTTTCTCAGCCATGAAACAGAGCAATAATATC
Organism: Spermophilus citellus; assembly: GCF_964194105.1. Classification (NCBI taxonomy): domain Eukaryota; kingdom Metazoa; phylum Chordata; class Mammalia; order Rodentia; family Sciuridae; genus Spermophilus; species Spermophilus citellus. Next base: position 63,874,140 of record NC_138186.1, on the reverse strand, counting down.
TGCTAATTAAGATTGTCATAAAGCTAAGAATACAAATTGCTTTATAAATTGGAAGCATCTGATGAAATTACAATTATTATCTAGAAATCATGTGGCTATATAGAAATTAGTTTTGATTTAGGTTGATTATCAACATATCATGATGTATTTTTTCATCCGTTGCGAGGTGATTCCTCAAAAAAATCAATTCTTAAATTCTAAAGATATTTAATGATTATTTAAAATATAGAAATTTGTTGATATAATTTATTTATTTATTTGTTTATTTATAAATAAAAAAAATATTTATGTTTAGATGGAATCTTTTTGTATTGCTATGTCCCACCCACTCAAGTGATCCTCAAGTGATCCTCTTGTTGAAGACTCTCAAGAAGCTGGGCCCTTACAAATGCACCACCACACCTAGATTATATAAAAAGCAGTATGGAGATTCCTTGGAAAACTGAGAATGGAACCACCATTTGACCTAGCTATCCCTCTCCTTGGTCTATAACCAAAGGACTTAAAAACAGCATAATACAGGGACACAGCCACGTCAATGTTTATAGCAGCAAAATTCACAGTAGCTAAAGTGTGCGACCAACTTAGATGCCCTTCAGTAGATGAATGGATTAAAAAATGTGACATACATACACAATGGAATATTACTTAGCAGTAAAAGGGAATAAAATCATGGCATTTGCAGGTAAATGGATGGAGTTGGAGAAGATAATGCTAAGTGAAGTTAGCCAATCCCCTCCCCCCAAAAAATGTCGAATGTTTTCTCTGATATAATTGCTAAAATTTAAACTGAATTTGACCATCTGACTCTGTGTTCCACTGTGTAAAGTGTACGTCACACATAGAGATTATATACAAGGAAGAAGAGCAAGGCTTTGCCTGTTTTCTTGATATTCTTTGGAACTCTATTATTCTTCCTTCTGCAGGTTCTGGTGGTATTTGTTTTTTCTATTTATAAGTTTGTTTATGACAAAGAAATCCAAAGGATATATTATAATATTTAACCTCAAATCAAACAGAGTGTTAACTGCTTTATCAGCTGTACCTAAACACCAGCCCAGGCAAACAAAGCTCCATACTGTCCAGGAAGCAACACTTGGGTGTGAATGACATTCGATAGAAGGCACATTGTTTATAATGGCCTACTAAGTCCCATGCAATCTGTTTCCTGCCCATCTACCACCACCATCACCTCTCCAGCCTTCTTTCCTGATATTCTCTGATGCTTATCATTCCACTCCAGCTAGACTGGACTTCTCTCAAGCATGTGTCTCCTGTCCTTAGCTCTGACTGTATTCTGGGTTTGAATGATCTGTCCAACATGAACAATGGCTAAAACTCATTCACCATCCCTGAGGCTTTCCCCAAGTATCACCCTCTTAAAAATACTAACCTTCAGCCCCTATTTAAAATTACATCTCTTCAACTACCAATGTTTTTGATCAGTCCCCTGCTCTACATTTTCTCATGACACTTACCACTGTTCTTCACAACCAAACTACTGGCTCTACTCACCCCAGGACGTGGAGGCAGAGTGATTCACAGAAAGCATTTGTGAGAGAAACTTATATACAGAGGGCTGCAGCATCCTCAAAATGGTCAGTGGCATGAGAGATGTTGTCTCGGGCTGTGTCCTTCACAGGGTGGAGAGCGGGTGAGGGAGTCAGGTGAAGGAATCTATCTGTGGTTTAAGGAGTTTGGTTCAGGACTGGGTTCGATTCTATGTGTGTGCAGCAACAAATTAATCTTTCTGTTTTCAATAAACAACCTAAAGAGCTTTATTGATGCCTGGGAACATTCAAGGTCCTGGATTGAATTCAAGTATGCAACAGCTGGCCAGGTCACAGAACTGTCTAGGTACTGGGTGTTTCTGAGCCAAAATACAGAAAAAATGTCTGTGGAGAGTGGTGTGTTAGAACGGAGGACCAGGGGATGCTGCTGTCACTGTCTAGCACACCATACAGTACATTTTTATTATTTATTGTCAGTCTCTTCCTGTGAGAATATATGCTACACGAGAGATCTTCACTCTACATTGCTTGTTGCTGTTTTCCAAGCACTAAGAATGCCTGGCATGTCTTTATTGAATGAACTAATGAAAAAAAAAATAAGAAAAATTCTTTCATTTATAAGAGGTGTTTGGAATTTTTTTTGGAATTAGTATCATAATTTTCCTCTTTTAAATTTGTTTTTTACCTAGTTATTTATTATTTAATTTTTCTGTTTCTAATGGGTGCTATCCATGATTCTAGTTTTGAGATAAAAAAATAATAATGTGTGTGTTTTTTCCCTCTGTTTTTGGTACTCAGTTACCTGACAGTGCAGCCCCTTGTATGAAAAAATATCACCAATCTTTCAAGAGAAAACGTTGAATCTAAAGTTTATAGGCTGTGAAATATCTATTAAGTCCATATAGACTCTCTGGGAGTCTTAGAATCTTAATCATCTACCATAATGAGAAATTTAATTTTATGTGTCCACTTTCATGTGTCAACTAGGTCCTGAGGTATCAAGATATTAGGTTAAACATTATTCTGTGTGTTTGTTGGACTGGTTTTAGATTAGATTAACATTTAAATTGGTAGTCTGAGTAAAACAGATGGGCCTCCTTAATGTGGGTGGGTCTCATCCAATTAATTGAAAATGTGAATGGAACAAAATGGCTTGACTTCCCCTGAGCAAATAAAGGTTGCTTCTGCATGCCTTTGAACCGGGACATTGGCTTTTTCCAGATTCAATCTGAAACACTGGCTCTTCTTGGAGAGACCAGCACACAAGCTGCTGGGATCAAACATAAGAAACTGAGGTGTGTGACCTATTTCATGTAGTGGAGATCATAGCCAAACTGACACCCCCACCATTCTGCACCATAGGCACACTATCTCACAGATTCTGCTTGAGTTATGGCCACAGATTAACCTAAAATATTAATAACTCAGTAAAGTATTCCAAATAATTTGTGTTGCTACTTTCCCTAAAGGTGATGGAGCCACAATTCTCCAATCTTTAAGTGTGGACTCACACCATGATTTTCTTCCACAACAGTGGAATGAAGAAAGGGGTAAAATGAGTAACATTGCAATGGAGACAGTTCACAAATGCTCACCCAGTGGTTGAAGTCAACATGAAGAGTCATAAATCACATTGATGGCGTGGAGGTGATGGGGTTTGATGAAAACGACATTTCACCTCCATGTGCGTCTTCCTGAAACCCACAACTACAGTGTGATCATGAGGGAAGTCCCAGTTAATGACACTCTATAAAATACCTGAACAGTTCCTCATCCAAGTGCAAGTCATCAAAATCAAAGAAAAGGTAAGAAACTATCAGCCAAAGGGAGCCATGGAGACATAAGAGTTAAATGTAATAGTATATGTTACATGGGCTCCTACCATAGAAAATGGATCTTAACAAAAGCTAAGGAAATTTAAATTATGTATGGACATTAGGTAAAAGTAATATATAGACACTAGTTTACTGATAGTAACAAATATGTCATACTGATAGGTGTGGAGCATATGAAAACTCTATACTGGGCTGGGGATGTGGCTCAATCCGTACCACACTTGCCTGGCATGCTTGGGGCGCTGGGTTCGATCCTCAGAACCACATAAAAATAAAATAAAGATGTTGTGTCCACCAAAAACTAAAAAATAAATATTAAAAAATTCTCTCTCTCTCTTCTCTCTCTCTCTTTAAAAAAAAAAAAAACAACTCTTACTATCTGAGCAGATTTTCTGAAATTGAAATATATTCTACAAAAAAATTATTGAAAGGCAACAAAAAGCTAAAAATAATATTTTAAAACTGCAAAATAAACCTAACTTCAAATTTAATTAAAACAATGTTCAAAATAATATATATTTTTCTATATTGCTACTATTTTCATATACTTCTATATTTTATAGTCATTAATGCCATATGATATTCCACCAAATCACTTATGTATCATGTATTTAAATATTCAGCTATTATTAAACCTATGTGAAATGTAGGAAGATCACTTTGAGAGTGATCATATCTATCTGTCTCTATATTTATTTATTCATAGATCTATTATTTCCTTTGTATTTTTCTATGATATTTAATATTCAGAACTTGAATTTGAACTGTTAGAGATTAAGTTTTGTTGTTTAGGGCAATACAAAATAATTTATAAACAAATCTACATTTCATGCAGTAAGTAAAAATTTATACAGTTTTCTGATCACAGATCTTAAGAAAACATTTGGAGATTATCATTAATCCTCAGTGCTCTTCTGAGCTCCAAAATGAGATTTCTGTCACTACCCTGACAAATGAGCTTATAATGACAGTCAAGGCCCTAACACAGTTCTCCAAATTGCCTGTGCCATGACACTTTAAGTGTTTTAAGGCTTCTCAATTCAATTTGTCCTGATACTGAAGCCACACTTGGAACTAGAGTAGTATTAAATTCTGCTACTATTATATCAGAGAGAATGAAATACTTGTCTATTATCTAATGTGTATGTGTTAGGAAGAAGAAAGAGAAGAGGTGGGGTAGAATGGAAAGTAATAATAATAACTGGATTACTCTTTAGTGACAAACGTAGCAACATATAAAAAAACCAAAATCACATGTCAAAAGACATAATAAGACATACAAAAAAACCAACAATGGTTATCAATTATTGACTGCTCTCTGCTGCAAACACTTTTTTAGAACTTTCACTTTTTTAGCACTGTGGGAGTTGACAGTGTTGTTGATACTATTATCATCCACAGTAGAAAGGGAGACTGAACACAGTGAGGTTTGGTAACATGCTGAAGTCCACACAGTTAAGAAGAGAGAGGACTCTAATGCTACCTAACGCCAGGGTGTACATCCTAGTTCCATTTCCTAATAAAGGAAAACGCCACCTGATCTGATCAGTATATTGCTAAGGAAAGTATTTCTACAGAACCAGATTTTTCTAATTCCTATTTGCCTTGGAGACTAGAATTTTATAATCATTTTTAAATTAACCTTTAGAACAAACTAATTGAAATAAATGAACAAAAGAAACCCATTTACAATAACACCAAAAAGAAAAAATACTTAGAAATATATTTACCCAGGGATGAGAAAGAGCTATACACTGAAACTATAAGACACTGATGAAAGAAATTTACAAAAAAAAAAAATAAAATAAATAAAAGGAAAGGTATTTCATATTCATTTGAAGAATTAATATTGTTAAAATGCCCATACTATTCAAAGTGATCTACAGATTCAATGGAATTTCTATTTAAATCCCTATGGCATTTTTCACAGAAAAAAAAAATTCTAAAACTTATATGGAACCACAAAAGTCCCAAAAACTCAAAACAAGCTTGAGCAAAAAGAACAAAGATGAAAGCATCACACTTACTGATCTTAAACTACATGACAAATATATAGTAATTAACACAATAAGGTATTAGCATAGAAACAGATGTAGACCAGTTGACCACAAGTAAGGCCACATGTTTATTAAACTGATTTTCACAGGAATGTCAATGATACAAAATGAGGAAAAGATAGAATCTTCAATGCATGATGAAAAACTGGATATCTACATGCAAAACAATAAAATTTGAATTTTACCATGCATTGTATATAAAAAAATTAACTTGAATTAAAGACTTAAGTGCAAAACCTGAAACCATAATTATAGAAGAAAACATGGGGACAAAAGGCCCTTGGAGTTGGTCTTGGAAATGAATTTTTGTTCATGGTACCAAAACACAGAAAGTAAAAGCAAAACCAAGCAAGTGAGACTACATCAAGCTGAGGGTCTTCTGTATAGTGAAGGAAACCACTGGCAGGATAAAAAATAGAAATTTACAAAATGAGAGAAAATATAGGCAAACAACATTTATTTGATAAGGAATTAACATCCAACATATATAAATAATTCATATAAGTCAATATCAAAACAATTAATATTTTAAAGTTCCACTAGTTTTTCTTATGTGGTTATAATTAAGATTTTTTGCTTTTAAATACACACAATTTGTTTATAGGTGAATGACCCATCGTACAACTATTGCACTAATTGAAGTGTAGCCTTCGATGGGATTCCCTTGATCAAACTAAGTAATCATGTAACATAAACACCTCAAAATTAATATGTTCCTTAAACTTCTATTCTGTAAGTAAAGACATTTAATCTATTTATTTTTGGATATCAAAATTAGGTAAATTCTATATGTTTCACATATGTGCCCATTTAAACAAGTATATTCTTAAAATTAGGACTTTAAGAAAGTCTATTGAGATTGGTTAAATCTATGTTATGATCAGTGGATTATATAATGTATAATTCTTAAAAGGATTGAAATCCATGGATTATTATAGAAACCCATTTTTTTTTTCTGTTTATTGCTGCCAAAAGAATTATGGAAACTCCTTCCCTTCTAATGGAAAATAGCATGGCAGAATTCCATAGATTCTTTTAATAACAATACCAAAACTGCATCAAAACTCGTATTTCTAGAAGAAAGGATATTGGATGGTTTTAGCATAATGAAATCATCAGTGTTTGCGGAGACAGGTATGTGTACTCTGATTTAAACAAACATTATACAATGTATAGTTGTACCAAAATATCACACTGTATCAGACAAACATGGACAATGTTATGATTTTAAAAACCTTGCAGTTTCACAATCAATTCAATATTCTTCAATTTCTACCAATTTGTACCTGGGAATATGTAATGGAGAGAGGTGGGTGTCATGTGCTCTTTTGGATGCATGTTTCCTTTCTCTTTCATTCCTCCATAACCCTCCTACTATTGGCTCTTTAAAAGTCAGGGCAGAAGGTATGGGAAATACCAATTTCATAGGAGGAAGTAGTGGAGCAGAAAAAAAGGAGAAAGAATTAAATGAAAAGTGAAGTTTGACTTTGCTCCTTGAAATTCTTTTTTTGGGGCTGGGGATGTGGCTCAAGCGGTAGCGCGCTCGCCTCGCATGCGTGTGGCCCGGGTTCGATCCTCAGCACCACATACCAACAAAGATGTTGTGTCTGCCGAGAACTAAAAATAAATGTTAAAAATTCTCTCTCTCTCTCCTCTCTCACTCTCTCTTTAAAAAAAATAAAACATTTAAAAAAAAAAAAAAGAAATTCTTTTTTTGTTTTTGTTTTTTTTTTATTTTTTTATTGGTTGTTCAAAACATTACAAAGCTCTTGACATATCATATTTCATACATTAGATTCAAGTGGGTTATGAACTCCCATTTTTACCCCAAATACAGATTGCAGAATCACACCGGTTACACATCCACATTTTTACATAATGCCATACTAGTAACTGTTGTATACTGCTACCTTTCCTATCCTCTACTATGCCTCCTCCCCTCCCCTCCCATCTTCTCTCTCTACCCCATCTACTGTAATTCTTTTCTCTCCTTGTTTATTTTCCCATTCCCCTCACAACCTCTTATATGTAATTTTGTATAACAATGAGGGTGTCCCTCCTTTTCCATGCAATTTCCCTTTTCTCTCCCTTTCCCTCCCACCTCATGTCTCTGTTTAATGTTAATCTTTTCTTCCTGCTCTTCCTCCCTGCTCTGTTCTTAGTTGCTCTCATTATATCAAAGAAGACATTTGGTATTTGTTTTTTAGGGATTGGCTAGCTTCACTAAGCATAATCTGCTCTAGTGCCATCCATTTCCCTGCAAATTCCATGATTTTGTCATTTTTTAGTGCTGTGTAATACTCCATGGTGTATAAATGCCACATTTTTTTTAATCCATTAATCTTTTGAAGGGCATCTGGGTTGGTTCCACAGTCTAGCTATTGTGAATTGTGCTGCTATGAACATTGATGTGGCAGTATCCCTGTAGTACGCTCTTTTAAGGTCTTCAGGGAATAGTCTGAGAATTTGAAGGCTGTTTGTCTTTTGGGGGTTAGTGTCTTGTCTGTGGTATCTCATCATGAACACATGTGTTATCTGGTTCACTGGTAATGCCGTCTTGGGTTGATCCCCTACAATCCTTCCTGGTATTCATCCCATCAGCCTTTTTTAGGGTGTGTGTTCCAGGAAGACTGCCTTTTGGGGTAGAGTTCTATCAAAGTAATACAAGTACAGTTAGCTTGTGCAGAATAAATTTGATCTCTAGGAAGCTCACATATCTTGCCAGTTTGTGAACTCAGACTGCCTAACTCTTAATCCCTCCTCTTTTACCATCCTATTGGTTACTTTTACAATGTCCTGACTTCAAATCTCTCTGAGCTATAAATAGGTAATCTCCTTTGGTTGTGCAAGATCTATTTCCACAGATAATATAGAGCAGGAGAGAAGTAGCAATTTAATAATTGTTAGGCTAGGAAAGAAGATAAAATTTTCATGTGAAAACTGCAGATTTTTCTAGAGTCCTTTTCATTTAATTCAGATGGAATAAGTGTATTGCTTCATTCTGAATATCATTCCACAGGTGGAGAGGGCTTCTAGGGCTCTCTTCAACACCTTCCATATGAGTTCTTTTCAGACAAAGGATTTTCTTCAGATATCTTTGATGATAGGGTAGAAGCTGGACAAGTCTTGCTCCTTGTTCTGCATGCTTGTGACTTTAAAAAGGAATTTTTCAAGAATCTAAATGAAAGAAAGAAGAGGGAAGAAGACAGTGAGAGAAACTGGTGGGGGGTGAGGGTAGATTTACTAGATAAAAATTTGCAAAAATGAAATTTTAGAAGATAATTAAAACTGCTCATACAAATTGGGCTTCTCTTAAATGAAAGTAAAGGGTTTATTTTACAATTAGAATTTAGGTCTATAAATGCAATTAAAAATTATGATCACCAATTCAAAGAAAACTGCATAAAAATAGGTATGTCTGCACAAGTGTTTGTGTCCTTTGAACTAACAAGCATGAAGGTTTTTCTTACATTGCTTTAGAAGGCTAGAACCAGTTACCACTGATTTGGTGTAAGACATACTGAATCACCATTGGCAGATTTTCTTATATTCTGTTATTTCTTTGAAATGCTTCTAGCTGGGTGTAGCTGTTTATTTTAAAGGGGTGACAGCAGAGGGAAGAAACAGAGAGTATAGTATTTATAGAACAACTTTATATGAAGGGAATATTTAGATTTTTACAGTTCCTGTCATGAAAAATAAACACACTAAGTTAATGATTATGGTAATCCCAGATGTTTGAAGCCTAGAAGTTAGAATCATGAAACTTTGAAGAATAGTCTACATTGGTATCGTCCTTGATCCTGTCTTAGAATTATGGAATGCTATCAAGAATTTCCTGTAATAACAATTATAACTGCTTATACTTGGACTACTACAAACTATATTTATGTTACCTCAGGGTAATGTGTTTTCACAATACTGAAGAGTGTTGTCACCTTTTAAGAATCATTTATTCATTACCTACTGTGGCAGAACACTTTGTGGAGGGACACTAAAAAAGGTATGGATTCTTCCATGAAAAATGTTCTAGTCCATTTAGGGAAACATGATGGAGATATGAAAATATAACAACAATTTTTATAAAATGTTCATAGTAAGTGTAAAATTATATAACCCAATATCAGCTGAGTAGTCTTAAAGACAATATTTGAGGATTAGGGATGCAGTTCAATGGTAGAACTCTTGCCTTGCATGCATGAGGCACTGGTGTTGGTATTAGTAGTGGAAAATACCTGATTATGCTGAACCTCAGTCTATTATTTATAGAATGGAGATTAAATCAATGTTGCTGATATATTTTTAAAGATAGTTGAAGACTATGTTATTTTACAAATGAAAATGTTTATATAAAAGTTGATTTATGCAAATATGTGCATTTAGAGGATGTGAAGTGGAGCAAATTATAACAGTGGTTGACAAGCAGTCTCCTAATTTTAGGATTACTGGAGGTGAGGGTCATGGGAGATCAAGTTGTCCATGTTCTTCGATAAGCAAAACTCCTAAAGAGTTATGCATCAGGCTCTGGATCATATAGTTATTTGAGCTGAAAGAGGTGAGAGGAGACTTAGTAAAACTGGAAGAATTAGTTATATGGATGTGAATGAGTTGATTAGAGGAGAATTCTGTGTACATATTATAATTATGTGTAAACTTTTATTCACTTAGTCATGTGTCATAAAACAATGGGAATGCCTTCTGAGAAATGTGTAATTAGGCAAATTTGCCCTGTGAAGATCCTAGAGAGTAATTAACACAAACCAAACGGGCTATACCATCACAGGGGAGTTCTGTTACATATGTGGAGCATCATTATACAGAACATGACTATGTACTGGGAACCCCAAAACAAATCCTAACTGTACATACTAAATAACATCCCTTAAAATCAGTACTCTGGTCCAGAAATAGATCAGTAGCCTCTTTCATAGCAAATCAGAAAACTGCCCCCAATGGGTAACTACTATACCACATTTAATATGTTTCTAATAATTTTTATAAGTTGTATGAATAGAATTACTTTGCAAATACTCAATTAGTCTGGCTCGGTTTGTTCAATATTGCATTTTGAGTTTTCTTTTGTTGTGGCACATAGCAGTAATCCATTGTTCTCCCTGCTTAATTGTCTATTGAATAAAACACCATAATTTGTTCATATTACTACAAATGAACATTTGAGTTATTCCCAGTGTTATTATTTTTATTGTTCTTAGAAATAGTACTGTGGCAAACGTTCTGGTACAGAATGCACAAAATTATTTTGCACATGAACAAAATTATTTTGGATAAATTTCTGGATCATGGTATATGAACTTATGCAACTCTAGGTGATACTGCCAGACACATTTAAGAAGTTGTGTGAATTCACATATCCACTCACAATGTATGTGATTGCAAGCTTTTTCATACTCTCCATGCAATAGTGGCTCAGGCTTTATAATCTCAGTTATTTCAATGAATTTAAAATAATATCTCACTGTGGATTGAATTTGCATTTCCCTGATGACTAATAATGTTGAATACCTTTCTGTACTTATGGGCCATTCAGATTTATTCTAATTTGCAATGCTTGTTTGAGTTTTTAGACCATTTGTTAAATTGGTCTAGTGATTGTGCTTCCCTTATTGATTTATAGGAATTCCTCGTCCTTTTACATAATAGTCCTTTGTTGGAGATACGTGCTGTGAATATTTTCTGCTAGACCTCAGCTTGCATCTTTGCTCTCAGGATAGCCTTTTGATAATAAAGGTTCCTAACTTTAATGCAGTGATTTAGCCATCTCCTTTATTAGAAATAAAGCTTTTCATGTCCTATTTTAAAAGTCTTTTGTAATCCTAATGCAATCTATATTTTCTGGAAATTTTACTGCCTCTCACATTTAGATCTACTAAAAAAACTGAAATTGGTTTTCTTGCTTGTTGTTTTGTTGTATTGTTTTTGCTGTGGTTAAAATATCTTGAAGGAGTCCAGGTATATATTTTTTAACTTGCATAGTCAATTGTTTCAACAAGTACTGAAAGTATCTATCCTTTTTCCATTGCATTATACAATCATTTTGGTTGTACATCCATTGACTAATGTGTATGTGTGGCTCTTTACAAAGATATTCCTTCAACTAATTGATGCTATACACCTCATTATTTTTGATGTATGTATATTCAGTTATTAGACTCCTGTTTCCTGTTCATAGTTTTATGCTTCTTTGAACATGTTGCGTAAGGTAATTTTATATTTTGTGACTGAAAAAGTCAATATCTCAAGGTTTTGTCTGATTCTGTGACCATTTTTCAGCTATCTTTCACATTGCATTATTTATTTGCATTTTTCTTTTTGAAATATATTTTTGCTCTAGGGAAGGTTATTTTTCTTGAAATTTGTGTTGAGGTCTGAATTAAAGGTGCCTTTCTCTGGTTAAGATTTATATTGTCTCTCTTACCTACAAAAAGCTAAACATAATCTGCGACCCCTTTAAATTAAATTCTTAAAATTTGTTTTGGATCTTGAAGTCTGCATGGCAGAAGTCTAACTTAAATTTTTCATTTGAGATTATTCTGGATGTCACAGACAACAGTAATTTGCAGCAGGAGCTCATGTACCAATTTGTGGTTACATATTCTCAACACCAAGTTAATAGCCTGAGAGAAGGAGATGGAGATAAATTTAACATAGTCATAGCTCCTAAGATTGCATCTTTAATTTCATTTTTTCTTTACATATTTATTTTAGAGTGATATGATAGTTTGTATTACTAGAGTGCTATGATAGTTTGTATTATTTTATTTTATTTTATTTTTTTTTAAAGAGAGAGTGAGAGAGGAGAGAGAGAGAGAGAGAGAGAGAGAGAGAGAGAGAGAGAGAGAGAGAGAATTTTTAATATTTATTTTTTAGTTCTCGGCGGACACAACATCTTTGTTGGTATGTGGTGCTGAGGATCGAACCCGGGCCGCACGCATGCCAGGCGAGCGCGCTACCACTTGAGCCACATCCCCAGCCCAAGTTTGTATTATTTTAAATCAGATTTTTTTTCCATTTACCACTGAACAAAATATTTTTTTGTTTCTGTTTTAATATATTGTGCTAGTTAGTTTTCAATTACTTTTAAAAATATCCAAGAAAAATCAACTTATAAATATGAAGAATTTATTTTGGCTCATAGCTCTTAAGGTTTCAGCCTATGATCATTGGGCATGGTAGTACGCCATGAAGGCAGAACATAACGAAATCACTCATCCCTTGTCCAGGGCTCAAAAGAGAGAGCACAAGAAACCAGAGCCCCCAAATCCCCTTTGAGGACATGCTCCCAGTGACTTAAAATTCCCACTAGGCCCCATCTCTTATAGAATCCACCCCCTTTTATTAGTTTTAAGCTGGGAACCAAATCTTTAGCACAGGGGTCTTTGGTAGAAACACCAGATTCAAATTATAGCAGATACTTTTAATTTTTTTTTCCAAAATTTATTTATTTTCATAAAAGCAATATGTTTCTTTTCTGCTAAAATAGATTTACATAGAAAAGCTGATGAATTCCTGGAGATCAAGATCCCTGGAAACATGGCTGTGTATGTGGTAGAGGAGTTTCAAAGCACAAGAGAATTTCTGAATCCTAACCTAGACTTCATTTCCCAACCCTCCTCCCGAGGGAAAAAAAAAAATACAACATGATCATTGATTTTGTAGAATTAAGTATTGTTTTATTTTAACTCAGGAAACTAATAAAACACAGATCCTTAAAACTCCATTTATGGAGATGGTCATCATGTAATAGGTTACCTTACATGGTAGAAATTTTTAATAAAGTACCCGCTTTTAAAAATAGTTTTGATTATAGAAATCATGATTCATCTAACAAATGTTATAGATGCTTTGAATGGTTAGAAAATGATGGTGTGGACTTATTTTGTAGTTAAATACATCATTTCCAAACTTAGTATTATGTATTTCATAGCCACGAGTCACTTATCAGCAATAAGAATAAATACTCAGATGTTTTACTTGCCATAATTTTGAGAATGGGGAACCTGGAAGAGGGGCAATATGCCTTTTTCTCTTACAGACACCTCACTGAATCTGCAGTACCTGAGTCTAGATACAACTATAAATGTTGCAGTATCTTCAGTTTCTACCATTCCTCCAAGGAACTCTTGGGGCAGTAAATGGGTTTACGGGAATCAGCTAACCATAAAGGATGGTTCATGAGCATTCAAATTTGAATTTAATTTGATCGTAGGCTTAAGCTCCTGTGTGGCAGCAAAATTCATATCAGCAGAATTGCAGGTTACCAGATCTCATTACACTTGCATGCTCTTAATGTTGATGGTGTCCCTTGCTCATGCCACAGCCCAGAGGGAAACATTTATATACCTGCTGCCTCTGATGATCTGTCCCGGAAGACTATCTGATGACCTATTCCTGTTATTTCCTACTTAGATTTTTATTGGTAACAAATTACAATAAGACTCTTCTGAAGAACATTTGTATTTTAATAGGGGATGTTTAAAAGGGATTCAAGATTCAAAAACAAGCTTTTATAACAGAAGCATGAACAGAACAGATGTTAGATTGGCAAAGGGATTTCTCTGACTCCTTCTCCAATCACCTGTGTCACATGAGCAGTCACTTATTCTCTCACTTCAAGGTTAAACAGCCTCAATGGCCTTCATTTCTGTTGCACAGACAAACCTTGGACCTAGATGGAAGAGTTTTGTTGGTATTGTTGTTGCTTTTTTTTTTCTTTTCCTCCCCTGCTGACACAGCATCATAGGAATCAAAAGAACAGAATCCAATACAAGGGATTCAAGCCCAGAACAAGCCTGATGGACCTAATTTTCTTGAGAGTCCATTGGCAATTTACCAATCTGCCAAACTTTGTCTTCTTTTATAGGCCTTGGATGATCATTGTGTAGGACTAATGAAAACAAAATAGCCCTTATTTACAGGTATATGTATTTATCATAGGATTTATTACAGAGTCCTTCAAGTCCTATAAACAGGAATTTGTTGATACTTACAATTTATGAAATTATATAAAATTGACTCTTCTTCCTCAGCCTACCTAACAAGTCAAGAAAGAGTAGCTAAAAAGGTCAATATAAAAATCGGCAACACCATTTATTAAGAAATTTGTATATTTTCCCTTGAAAATATTCCTGGCCAAAGATATATTTATTCTGTTGCCAACAAATCAGGTGTCTTTTTACTTTGGCTTTGCAGAGATGATCTAAAGAGTTAATGTGCAATGTGTATATACAAAGTGATGATCTGTTTGGAAATTCCATTAAAACAAACATGAGTTTCACTCTTATCCCTCTCTGGGTTTAGCAGACTTGTATTTGTTACCTGTTGTTATGTAACAAATCACTTCAAAATTGAACAGCTTAAAATAAACACATGTATTACCTTGCAGGTTTGATTGGTCAGTAAACTTGCTACAGTGGATGGGGCCCTCTGTTCCAGGGTCTTTCATTAGCTGTAATCAAGGTACCAACTGAGGTATCATTCTCTTGAAACTCTTGAAACTTGGGTGGGCAGACATCTGCTCCCATTCTCAAGTAGTTGACAAGATTCTGTCCCTATCTGTTGAACACATTGCAAGACACTTTCCCAGGTGAAATGTTTAAAAAATATTCTTAATGAAGTGATACTTCAAAATTAGAGAGTGCTGATAATTCTTTAGTTGAATAATAAAGCTATGATTCACTTTAATTTGGCAAATAGGAGTCACATTTTCTCTTACTTAAGAAAACTTATTATTAGACAAAATTAAAGAGGAGTTACAGCACATCTGATATTCTAGCACAGTAATCCTTCATTATTTGTGGGGAATTGGTTTCAGAACCCCTGGCTGACAGCAAAATTGGCAGAAACTTTATATAGGGTGGCAGAGTATTTGGATATAGCTTATGCACAACACTCTCTTCTTGAGATTAACTATAATGCCTAATAAAATGTAAATGTTGTGTAAATTGTGTTATGATATTATTTGGGGGAATAATGAAACGAAAAAATCTGAACATGTTCAGTGCCAATGCAATTCTTTTTTTTTTCCCCAAACATTTTCTATCCATAGTTATTTAAATCTGCAGAAGAGGATCCCATGGGTACTGAGGGCTGACTCCACCTATTCCTTAGAGTGATTTCTTTAAGCATACAAACTCTTTTGCCCACTTGGAGACTTGCAGTTTGTCCTAATAAATACGCACTTCCATTTAAATAAGTAGCTGAGAATTGCTGTTTGTATTTTGAGTTTGTCACTGAAGTGGGACCTAAAATGTTCAAGGCAACATTTTATTTCTGAGATGAGCTCAGTAAATATTGAATCAAAGATGAAATTTTTAATTAATAATGAGCAGTTCTCTACCTTTTGGAATTTAGTTTCACAAAAGCCATTTAGAAGCTCGGATCTTTTTAAAGGCTACTCAATAGTGAAAGCTGAGGAGCACTGGGAAAATTGAGGGTGAAGTAAGCATTACTTAACATAGAGCGGAATTAATATCTCCTTCCTGATACTCTGCTGGCATTCTTATATTCCACTTAGAAGCCATTTCAACAAAATCTTCTTTCTATCTTGTGTAGCCTCACTCAAGTCATCATCTTCTGTTGCTTAAACCAGAGAGACAGGCTCCTAACTAGGGGCTCCACTTCCAGCCTTGGTATGCTAATGTCTGTGCTTCTAAATAAAATCAGGCTTCAATTTTTCCAATATTTTCTCTTTTTTCAACATAAAATGTAACATCCTTATCAGTATTTAATGAGCTCTACAAGATCTGGCCCAGGGTACTCTGTCATTATTCCAATCTTCCACCACCTTGAGGTTTCACACCTAGCAAGATGGCTTCCATGTTTCTCCTCAGCTGTGCCAGGCATGCTGCTACCCTTGAGCAACATTGTTGCATATTTTGTTGTCTGAATGGAACTCTCTCCTTTCAGAGGTACTGTCTTCTCTTTGAGTAGAAGACTAACATGCCTTCCTGACAGAAAGGTACTTCCTCAGATGAAGAATCTGAGTGAGTAACCTATTCTCCTCCTTAATCACTCACTGGTAATATTTATTGATCTCTCTAATGCTTATAACCATCTGGTATACATGGTGCATTAATTTTTCTTATAGTCTAATTCCCGCCTTAGATTTTAAGACCTAGGAAAGCAGGGATTAGATCTGCTTTGTTCATTGGAATGTCCAAACTGTCACTTGAAAACATAATTAGGCAGAAATTTTAATGTTAATACTCTTTCAAGATTTGTTAGGTATTTGATATAAAATTGTCACACTAACTATATACATAAAATGTATATGTAGATTGCATATATATGATTATACATATACAATAATAAAAGGAAAAATTTATTAAAGTAACATTCTTTCTGTAGATTGTAGCAAAGTCCTTGAGCCACAGGATAACAACCCCTACACATCTGGGCACTAGAAGACTGTCTAAATATGTATCTAAAAATATTTCATTTAAAAACACACAGGTTATCTAGGCTCCGGTTTCTCAGCTACTAGAGAATAAGTGATTCATGTCATTTCATGGTGAACCAATGACATGGAGGTAAGGATTAAATAAATTAACACATATAAAGAAGTTTGAATAGTACAGTATAGTTGTTAAGTACCTAAAAACCTATTAAGTACCTAATAGGTTAAGTACCTATTAGTGAGGTGATAATCATGAAATCTTTATTTCACTAGATCAGCCAGAACAAGCCATTTCATTTTTATACTTCCAAGGCTTGCTATCTCCTCTGAGCAAGAAATAGGTTCACTAATAAAATATAAGGAAAATTTTAAAAATCATCTGAAAAACAAGATTGAGAAAGAGAGAGAGAGAGAAAGAAAGAGAGAGAGAGACTGATATATAGAGAGAGACTGATTCACAGAACTAGAAGTTCTGAAAGTTTTAATTCAAAATATAAATAAAGTAGGTTTAAAGCAATAACTCTGTGAACACCTACATGGCTATTAATGAGGAAAGAGAAGATAGTCCATTGAAACTCAAATTCTTCCTTCACTGTGGAGAGAAATCCTCAGCTGGTATGAGTCTGTCAGCCCATGGCTTGCCTGTTAGTGCTTTGCAGAGCAATATGAATCCTTTATAGAGGAGCCTTGCCTGCAAAGAAACCATGATACTGTGTTATGCATATTTACTTGTTTTTAATGGGGGGAATAAAAAGCTTTGTTTTCAGAAAGTGTCTGAATTCTTACATCCCATGTGAAGTACAGTTATGGGAATCAAGGAATAAATAGGTCATGACCTTAGTATTGTTACATCCTGTCAGTCCATCCCCCACCTCCTCATCCACATACTAACACAGCATTCAAAACAGTAGAAGCAATTCAGCACTAATCTATTTTTATTTTTATGTATACGTGCATGTATTCTTGAGATAGGGTTTCACTACATTGCCCAGGCTTGTCTCAAATTCATGCTCAAATTCACGTACTCAAGTGCTCCTCTTACTTAGTTGTAAAACATGAAGTTTTTCAGTAGGAAGCCAGAAGAAAATCTTTATGCAGGAAACACACACACACACATATTAGTGAATTTTTTATTTGAATTTATATATACAATGCATACACATACAGAATATATGAAATATATGAAATCTATATGCAGAATTACATTTATATTATGTATATATGCCCCTAAATATCAAGTACTAAATCTTCTGTTTGGGGGATTTTATGGTTTTTAGACATTCACATTGGGTTAGCATTCTCTGGGAACTTGCTTAAACTATCTCATCTACTTTATGGAAGAAGAAAATTTTGTTCTTATCACTTGCAGCTATATAATTTCAAATAAAATTTCACAGTTCTGTGCAACTCATTTCAATCACCAGTAAAAACCAGGGGATGGTGATATTACCTAATGCATGGGCTTGTTGTGGTAAGTAAACAAGCTAATTTGTTTATTTTTCTTGGGACAGGATCTCACAATGTTGCCTGGGTTAGGTCACAAATTCCTGGGCTCAAGTAATCCTTTTGATTCAGTCTTCTGAGTAGTTGGGACTATAGGCATATGCCACCATGAACAGCAATACTTACTTGAACAGATGAAAAAAGTTCCTGGGAGATTATGTGTTTTGTAATAAAAACCAACAGAAAACCTTGTGCACAATCTCATTTCAAGACCTAGAATTTGTTTTAAAAAGTCATTCAATCAACATAAGTATGGTCAATGATAAGAAGCTTACCTTGCTAGATAACTCTCACAACCATGTACTAGACTGTCTATGGAATACACTTAAAATTGTGAATATCAATTGCTAGCCAATGACATTCTGTTCTGTGGAAGACTAAAGAGGTTTATTTCATTTGGACAGACAAAACCAACATTAATTCATTCAACAAATATTTATGGAATACCAAAATAGATTCAAACCATTAAGAGAACAATACAACTCTGTGTATATAAAAAACTGGGTGCTAGAGAATTTTCCTTTCCCTCCTGAGCTCCAATTCTCAATTTTCACTGCAGTCTCGATTAATTTGAGAACAAAACCTGTCATAATAAATGAAATTCACATGGTTATTAGAGAGGATCTTCCTGGGTTGTGAGAAATAAGGTCTCACAAAAAGGACTGTATATTAAGGGAAGGGAAAGAATCAGGGTATTGACAGTGCAAAAAAAGCATGAATAAGGACAAAACTCTGTGGTGTTATGTATTGATCATAATGTTTTCTGTCCTACCTTTCTCTTTAGGGAGCCATATTTGAGGCATTTGTAAGTATGGTAGCAAAATTAAGTGAACACAGAGGACTTGCATTCTTTGGCCTGTGCAGATTGCTATATGAGCAAGGGAAGGGGAAGATTCCCTGATCTTATAATAACTATTAATGCTGGACATGTAGTTATCTATAGTGCAGCAGTCGCATGGGAGGACATCAGGGATGCTGCCTCAGCCACCAAGGTAGGAAAAGAAAAAGAAATAATTGGGGGGCACTTTTATTTTATTTATTTATTTAGTTAATTAGTTAGTTTTGTGCTACTGGGGATTAAACCCAGTTCTGGAGATGAACTCAGGGGTACTATAATTGCACTACATCCTTAGGCCTTTTTATTTTTGAGATGGGGTCTCACTAAATTGCCCTCACTGCCTAAAAATATGTGAAACTCCCTTACCTCAGGCCTCCCAAGTCAATGGAACTACTTTCTGGACATTTTTAAACATGACTTCAGACTTTCTGAAAATAGCTAGGGTGGGAATGAAATCAGGCCGTCTTGGAATTCTGACATTGGAAATGAAGTAGATAAACAAATTCTGCATATCAATATTCTGTTAAAGCAGAATATTGATGTAATGTACTCTCAGACTGTTGAGCCACTTCCTAGGATCACTAAATCCACCTTGATGGGAGAGTTTAGTTCTCTGAGTTTGAGCAAGGCCTCTGTGTGATGTAGATGTTTGAGAACCATTCAGCTGTATGTATGAGGTCCTTCAGATGATTTTGGTCTAGAAAAAATCATTCTGACCAGGGGCAATTTTGTTCTCCAGTGGACATCTGGCAGTATCTGAAAACATATTTATTTATTACATCTGGGAGGGAGGGGGTAGTACTGAACCAATGTGTAGAGAGTATGGATACTGCCATACTGGGTTCTATTTGGTATATGGTCTCACAATTTTATGTTCAATATGAGAAGTGCAGAAAGTTGTAGAAAGTAAAAACAGTCTAAAATAGAAGTAGTTTTATATCTAGTTAAGAAGTACTAAAGCTGTTACAGCAAATCCATTAGCTAATGCCCAAATTTTTTTTTTTTTTTAAAGTTGAGCTGTGTTAAAAGCCGACCTAATTAACTTTGGGACAATTATTTGAACACTAAACTTTATGTTTATTTAATGTTCACAGCTTATTCAAGTAAAAGGATACATTGGTTTCTACTTATATTACAAACACACATTTACATGTTGCACCTGTTCTCACCAACTATGCCCTTCACTTCTATCCACTCATTAATAATCATGAATTTACATGGATTCTGTAAACATTGAATATAAATGTCCATTTATGCTTACAAGAGCTATTTTCAATGTGTAACATTTCTAAATCCTAATCTATTTTTTCATAAAAAGAACTGCAGAGGTAATTGCCCTATCATACTGGTCTAAGGACACACAATAATAGCAGAAAAACACTATTCTTCTTTGCTAGATTGTTACAATTAAAAGGGGCTTTTTCAATGCTAACATTCTCCAAATTAGTCCAGAAATGTTTAGGAGGTAAGTTTAAGGTTAACATTGGCCACCTCTAGCATGCATGATTTTCTTTTCTCTCTATTATAATGGTTTTATGAAATACCATTCTCTTTTGTTTTATCAAAGCTTCACCAAGTGGGAAGGTTCACCTTTTCTCTAATCTCTTGTAGAGATTTCAGAGTAGCAGAGCTTTTGGCTTTACTGCAGATGCCTCTCCTTGGGACCCAGGCATGAATCCGAGGGGACATGAAATATCCCTGAGTATCACACTTTGTAAGAAAATCAAGGAGAAGCTCAGAGCACATCTTTCCTGAGCTGGCAGAACATCTAGTGATTCTCCCACAACAATCCAGGAGGCTGACAGGTCAGCAAGGGGCATTCCAAAGGTCGGTCTCTTAACCATCTCCCTGCCCTTTCTGGGAGGCTGTCATGAGACGTTTCTCATTGCCTAATGCATTCTGTTGCAGAAAGAACTTTATGCTCTGATCACTCAGTTTTGAGCTGTGGACTCAAACCTTTTAGCTGCAGTCTAAAATTGGCTCCTGGGAAATGGTGTATTCTGCAACTTGCGTTGCACTCATCTGCCTCCTTTTCCTTTGATGTGTCCTTCTAGGTGTGTCAGGACAAAGGACTTGAGCTATTCTTCCTTTCACTGGGTACCAAAATAATCAACTGTCTTAGAAGTTAGTCATATCCTTACTGACAAAATCAGTCTAGTCTTGGCTTTGCCCTCTGTGGTGTGTTCTCGACAAATTGCATCCCAAACTGAGGCTTAGAATCTTGGCGACTTTTTATATAGGTAAGAAAGTAACCTATATATCTTTTCCCAGGATTTTCTCTATGGTTCTGCTTTGAAGACTGAAAAACTTTGCTTAATAGCATCTCTCTGCAAGTTCCAAAATGTCCACCCAGACCAGTGCTGCAGCACAACTAGTTGGTGTAACATTTCTTTCCTCTGATCTTCGTTCCAACTCCTCTGGAATTCTGGGGATTTTCACATCACCATATCTTGCTGGAATCATGTCAAGTCTACTCACTATAATAAATCCCTTAATCCCGTAACAATCATATAAGATAGGCTTCCATGACTTAAACTTGATGATAAAATCAGATTTTTATAAAGCTTACATGAAATCGAAAACCTCAAAAAAGAGGATTTGAAACACATTAACAGATAAAAAATTTTTTGTCTGTAAGAGATAGTCATTACAGTTTGGAATTAAGTCAGTTTAAAAATTTGTGCTTTTTGGGGGGTTGTTGTTGTTGTTTGTTTGTTTTTAATTTTTCCTTCCTCAGAGCTTAATAAGCACAATCCAAATATCTGGATTGTGAAGTAACAACTCTGATTGCAAAATCCTTGCCTCTTCTTCTAACTGAGTGTGTTGGATAATGCCACATGTTCAATAATTGTCTTTACTTTTTTCATTGTTCTAAAATGTAGAGAATGGAGCAAGCTTACTGCTCAAAAACAAGTGCATAACAAATATTGAAAAATTTTATGGAAATGATTAGATCCCATGAAATAAAGTCTTTGCTTCTATTTAAAGGAAAATGTCTACTGATATGGGGGCAATTGTTTTCATCTGAACACATATAAGAGATGAATTCTGAAATCTCTTTTGGTTTCATGATGTGATAACAATGATGTGTCATATTTTTCTTAAAACCATATTAATACAACTGCAATTTGAAGAGAAAAGCCTCACATACAATATCTTATGTTTCCTTATAATCTTGTTGATTTATATAAAGTTAATAATATACCATTATTTTGTAAATAAAAACACTGAATCTCAGTAGTTTGAATGAACTATGCAGTGTTATAAAACTTGGAAGCAGTAGAAAATAAATAATTCTATCAAAACATGTACTTTTACTTTTAAGAAATGCCGAATGTCTTCTCTGATATAAGTGGGGTAACTCAAAATGGGGTTGAGAGGAAAAGCAAAGGAAGAAAATTACCTCTAAATAGGGAATAGGGGTGGGAGGGAAAGGGAGAGAGAAAGGGAATATCATGGATGGTGAAAGGAGACCCTCATCATTATACAAAATACATGTATGGAGATGTTAATTTGGTGTCAACATACCTTATATATAATCAGAGATATGATAAATCATGGTATAATGGTGTATTAAGAATTGTAATGCAAAAATAAACAAATAAGTAAATAAATGAATACATTTTAATGCAAAACAAACAAACAAAAAAGAACCATCTTTTAAGTAAGTTTGATGACACTTACAAAAGACAGAGTCTCACTATTATAAGGTAAAGCATTTAAACTGATCCTGTAATGAGGCTATGAGTCTGGACGGCCTAAATAGTCAAGAGATAAAAATGATAGTTTTTTCTGCTTTAGAGATATTTCACAGTTTTTTAAATGACCATGAAATTATCTATTGGTCCACTACTCTAGACATTGGCAGTTACCAGTGTTTTAGCCTGGATCACCTGAGATCCAAGCTAAAACATGGAAAGGACCTAAAACATGCAAAGAAAAACATTCACCAATAAAATATATTCATCAATAGGCAGTTGTAGTTAGACCATTAGCTTTTTCTTTCAGCAGGTCTGGTTTCTTAAAGCACATACTTAAAGCACACACAGAATTCTTATTTAAAAATCAGATTAAAGTAAAAACATTCTTCTTGACACTTTTACCTTTTTACAAAAACCTTGTAAAACTTGTCCATTTTGAATATTCAGAATATCTCATGGTTATGTTGTTCTTGTTATCATAATGGACCAATAGATAATTTCAAGGTCATTTAAAAAACTTTGTGAAATATCTCTAAAGCAGAAAAAAACTATTATATATATTTATTAGTAGCAGGGCCCAGTAGTGTTTAACCACTTAGTCCTATCCCCAGCCCTTTTATATTTTTTATTTGAGATAGGGTCTTGCTAAGTTGCTTAGGGCCTCATTAAGTTGTTGATTCTAGGTTTGAACTTGCAATCCTCTTGCCTCAGCCTCTTGAGTCACTGGGGTTACAGTGCCTGGTGAAAATGTATTTCAATTAATATTAATTCTTTATTTTTCTTAGCACCTTATACAAGATCAAAATACTAATGGGGATTAATGACATGCTACTAAAAGAAGAAGTTATAAAATGATTAAATCCAATTATATAAAGGAATTTGATAGACAGGGTCATGGAAAAATCATCATAATGTAAGCAGAAGCAGAGAAGCCATCTGTTATTGAAAGTAAATTTTAGATAGAACTTTTAAAGCTAGGCAAAAATGAAAATTTTGGAAGTATCACATGGTTTCTGTTTGGGGGAATAGAAAATAATAATTGTACTTCAAGATAGACATTTTTTTTCTTCTGGGATGTCCTAATTTTTACATACATGTATTTTGTCAATTATTCAGTCAATTTATTTTTTATTTTTTTCTACAGTATTCCACCATTTAGAAAAAAAAAAAAAAGCCAAGTTGGAGATTTATGTCTAACTTTTTCTTCTATTTGGCTCAGGGTCTCTGGTTTAATTCCGAGGTCCTTGATCCACTTTGAGTTGAGTTTTGTGCATGGTGAGAGATAGAGGTTTAATTTCATTTTGCTACATATGGATTTCTAGTTTTCCCAGCACCATTTGTTGAAGAGGCTATCTTTTCTCCAAAGTATGTTTTTGGCACCTTTCTCTAATATAAGATAACTGTAATTATGTGGGTTTGTCTGTGTCCTCTATTATGTACCATTGGTCTACAAGACTATTTTGGTGCCAATACCATGCTGTTTTGTTACTATTGCTCTGTAGTATAGTTTAAGGTTTGGTAAAGTGATGCTACCTGCTTCACTCTTCTTGCTAAGGATTGCTTTAGCTATTCTAGGTCTTTTATTTTTCCAGATGAATTTTATGACTGCCTTTTCTATTTAAATGAGGAATATCATTGGGATTTTGATTGAATTGCATTAAATCTGTATAGTTTTTTTTGGAAGTATAGTCATTTTGATAATATTAATTTGGCCTATCCAAGAACAAGGTGGATCTTTCCATCTTCTAAGGTCTTTAATTTCTTTCTTTAATGTTCTGTAGTTTTCATTGTAGAGGTCTTTCATATTTTTTGTTAGGTTGATTCCCAAGTTTTTTTTTTTTTTGAGGCTATTGTAAATGGGGTAGTTCTTCTCATTTTCCTTTCAGAGAATTTGTCACTGATATACAGAAATGCCTTTGATTTATGGGTATTGATTTTATATACAAATCTCCAACAAGTTGGATTAGGCCCCAATTTCCTTAATAAGACTGCTATAGTGCAAGAATTAAAATTAAAACAATCAATAAATATTATAGATTCAAACTAAAAAGCTTCTTCTCAGTGAAAGAAATAATCAATGAGGTGAATAGAAAGCCTACATCTTGGGAGAAAATTTTAACCACATACACATCAGATGGAATACTAATCTCTATAAGAACTCAAGAATCTTAACACCAAAATAAATAAATAAATAAATAAATAAATAAATAAATAAATAACCCAATCAGTAAATGGGCCAAGGAACTGAACAGGCACCACTCAGAAAATGATATACAATCAATCAACAAATATATGAAAAAATGTTCAATATCTCTAGCAATCAGAGTAGTGCAAATCAAAACTACTCTAAGATTTCATTTCACTCCAGTTAGAATGGCAGCTATTAAGAATACAAACAACAATAAGTGTTGGCAAGGATGTGGGGAAAATAGCATATTCATACATTGCTGGTGGAACTGCAAATTGGTGCAGCCCATATGGAAATCAGTTTGGAGATTCCTTGGAAAATTGGGAATGGAACCACTATCTGCCCAGCTATCCCACTCCTTGGTCTATACCCAAAGGACTTAAAAACAGCATACTACAGGAACACAGTCTCATCAATGTTTATAGCAGTACATTTCACAATAGCTAAACTGTGCAATCAACATAGATGCCCTTTAGTACATGAATGGATAAAGAAACTGTGGTATATATACATGATGGAATATTACTCAGCATTAAAAGAAAATAAAATCATGGCATTTGCAGATAAATGGATGGAGTTGAAGAATATAAAGCTAAGTGAAGTAAGCCAATCCCCAAAACCCAAATGCAAAATGTTTTCTCTCATATAAGGATGCTGATTCATAATGGGAATGGGGAGTGGGTGGAGCATGGAAGGAATAGATGAACTCTAGATAGGGCAAAGGAAAGGGAGGGGGAGGAAGGGGTCATGGGGGTAGGAAAGACAGTGAAATGAGATGGTCATCATTAGCCTAAGTAAATGTATGAAGAAAGGAATGGAGTGATTCTATGTTGTGTAAACCAGAGATTTGAAAAATTCTGTTCTATGTGTGTAATATGAATTGAAATGAATTCTGTTGTAATTTAGAATAAATTAAAAAAATAAAAAAAAGCAAGTGCAAATGCTTTGGAGTTAGTTAACAAATTTCCTGTTGCATAATGTGAATTGAGTATAGATAAAGAATTCTTCCCTTGTCAAAAGTTTTAGAAAAATTTTATTGTCTAAATATGGATTTTGTCACTCATTGCTTTAAAATGCTAAGATTAAAAATGAAATAAGTGGAATGGAATGATATTTTGGATAAGCAAAAGAAAGGAATAGAATTGAATCACAGGATGAGAAAAACTTCTTGGTGGAAAGAAAAGAGGAAAACTATCAATATTTATAATTGAAGTCCAGAAAATGAGAAAAGAATAAAAACAATGTTGAAAAAGGTCATGGAAATTATTTTCTGAAGTTGAAGAAATGTTGCACAAATTAATGATTAACTATAAAGAAAAATTCAATACAACACAACAAAACATCAGACAAGAAAATAGAAGAATAACATCTTGAAAAGATGTTGGCTAGAGAAAAATATTTTCTTTCTTTTTTCTTTTTTTAAGCACCAAAGAAGAAATGAAACAGCTGATAGCATAAAGGAATGGAAGCCAAAAACAATGCAATAAAAATTTTTAACTTCCATATAATTGTCATCTTTAAATTTATTCCCACAAAGACTTATTCAAAAATAAAGATAATATAAAGATAATTACAGGCAAAACTAAAGCTGAGAATTTTTTTTTGGCAGCAAAATTGCATTAAAAGCATTAGTAGTTACAGAGTTCTAAAGGAAAAGGTAAAATAATTGAAGGCAAAAACAAAGAAATTCTTGAAAAAATAAATAAACAGCCATTGGTAAGAAAAATGAAATTATTATTAACTTAATAAACTATAAAAATTGGTTTTGTTGTGTGTAAATTATGTGAATTATTAAAAGACAAGTAAATAATAACACAAAAGGCAAACAGTAAATGAACTTAAGTATTCTCAGTTCATAATTTTATGCAATGTAACAAATAAAATAATTTATATTAAACATTAATGAGTGACAGAAAAATACATGAAAAGTACATGGGGTCTATTAAAAAATAGTAAAAACGTGGAAATATATTGAAGTAATACAAGAAAACAAATAAAAATATTGATAGAACTAGGGATAAAACAAGTATAATTAATAAAAGTGAATAGTAAGGGGTATATTTAATGTTTCAGTAATGATTGTAACAATGACAGTATGTAGTAGAAGGAAGTACTTAGGACTAAATACCATAATTACATGTTAAAAATGCATTTCAGGATTAAAAGATAGTATGTGTTATTTACATGACAACCATAAGCATGAAAGTAAAGAAAGGATGGAATTAAATATGTGGAAAAACATAAATACAAAAATTAAGAGATAATTTTTAAAATATCATAAAATGCTGACTTTAAATTAAAAGGAGTATAAGAGAGAATGTAGAAATTTCCTTATTATAAAAAAGCTAAATTTTATGATTTAACAACATTTTTTAAAAACAGAAAGTAAAATGATGAGTAACAAATTCTAAATCATGGAAAATTTAGCACAATATTTAAATAACTACTAAAACCTACTAAAAGTGAATCACTTGATAAAATCCAACACTGATTAATAATCAAAACACTCAACTAGCAATGTATAGAAAGAAACTTTCGTAACTCTACAAAGCATCTGAAAGTCACCTACCATAAATATATATTACAAGAATATTGGCATCATTTCCCCACATATATGAAATGAGACAAGAATATCTGCTACATAAGTTACTGTGCATTTTTCACTACAAATCTTGGCCATAAAACAATGTAAGAAGGAAGCAAGTAAAGGTATAAGATTTGAGAAATAAAATAAAGCTCTCATTATGTGTAGTAGATATTATTGTTTATGTAAAATATTTAAAAGAATTACAAAGTACCAGTAAATTTACCAATATCACTGACTACAGGATCAATGTGCAAATCTACTATATTTTTATAAAATTATCCTGCAATAATCACTAGAAAACAATTTTTTAAAAAAGAAAACATTTATATTAGCTTCCAGAAACATGTAGAACAAATTTAATAAGAGCATAAGACTCTATGTTGAAGTTGTAAAACATCATGGTATATTCAAAAGTCAAAAATTGAATTCAAAAATTCAATTCTTATCCAAATTGACAAGATTCTAAAATTTATACAAGAAGAGTAAATGGCAATGTAACACTAAGATAAATATGAAGGTAGAGAACAAAAGTTTTATGGTTTCTATTATTATTTATCTTGGGGTTCAGGATCTGGAGCAAAAGCTGTTGAACTACAAGGAAAGTTTTTGTTGGGTGGGGTGATCTCATGCCTCCTACCTTCTTCCTGGGAATTGGGCTGTACTGGTGAGCTTTATGAAAGATGCAGAAACTGGATGAATGATAGTTTCCTAATTCACTTTCACACTTTGGAGGAAGGGGAGAACAAAGACTGAGGAAGTGAGTGACTTGAATGGAAGTAATGTCAGGAAATAGCAGACTACATATCTTCATAGAGTAAAAAGAAAATGTTTTCGTTCTTCTGAGAAAGCCAAGATACAGGGTAGGGATAAAACATGTGCCAAGTAGGAGACTTTCTGGTAATTTGAAATTGATAACATTTTTCTCACCTAATGTACTATTGTAATAATTTTCAAACTTGTGGCAAGATTCTCCTATGTAGCAAGATATTTTATAAGTCACTTTTTATTAGCATATCTTAACTTCTCTTCAAAGAAAAAGGGGATAAAGGATGCACTATGAATAGATTTTCTAGCTCTGTATTTGAAAGTGACAGGAGAAAGGCAGGGAAGCGAACATTTCTAAGATGCTACTAAGATGCAGAAGGAAGAACTTGATCTGAAGGTGCAATCAGAACTGGGCATAAATGAGCCTCAGAATAGGACATAGGGTTTAAAGTGGCAAAGGAATACTGAACTGCAACCTGATTATAGTTAGAGGTGCAGACTAACATGCCCAGGATAAGACCAATCCAGAGTGAACTATTCAAGGTTGTGAAAAAAATCAATTTCTTTTATTTATTTATATATTTAGGTTTTGCTTCAGTTGTCTTTTATACTTTTTAATAACTTTCAATTATAGCTGGATGCTTAGCTGCAAGTCAAAAGCAAGTATAAAAACATGGTAAATATAGTTTCAAAGAAGGTACATTAGAGGCTATTTTATAGGCATTTCTTATTTGTCTAGTACTTGCCCAAGGTATTCTAGAAAACAACCTCTGTGCATGACTGATTCCAATATTGAGTTCAAATAAAAAGAGGATGACAAACCCTTTAGTTTACAGATACTTATCTCTGCCTAGTAGTAACTAAATGGGAGGTATCCATTGGTAACAATGCCTGCCACAAGCTCTAGTTTTGGAATTAGGATAGTAGGCATATCATGTAGTTCTTTTCTTCTTGAAATGTATAGTAATGGTAGATAGCAAGTTACTTTCCATTTTATTAATAATATTGGTGCAAGATTTCTGGGAAATTTGAATGAATGTAAAAGAGTTTGAGAAAATAAATTTAAGGTCCTATAAATTCAGCTAAATCTCAACAGGATAATTCTGTTTATAGTTGAAACTCTATCAACCATTACTGAATCCATTAAAAAATCCCATAAAGAAACATAAACGCCCTTTAACACTATATCCACAAAGATTATAACCTTAGCTATAAAGTTGTACTTAGCTGTTAGGGAATTTCATTTGTGATTATTATTATTATAGAGCATGGGCAGATAAGGGGTGGACTGGTAACCAACACTAAGGATCTCTACTTAAAAACAACAGTGATAAAAAATTGATTATAATCATAACAACCAATATTTATGTATTAGTTTCCAGGAGCTCTTTGCCTTCAAGAACTTACTCATATTGCCTAGAAGAGAACTAGGTATATAATTGTCATAAATTGTATTTTCAAAACTTGGCCCCACCAGTATTCTTATTCTCACATTTTCTTCCAGAAATTTGCCTCCTGCCATTAACAGTGAAGCCTCTTTCTGTTTCTGTTGGAAATTGGAAGGGTCTTTGAGACTGCTTTAACAAGTGGTATGTGTGGAATTGATGCTGTGCCTTCTGATCTAGGTGGTTAAAGGTGACATCCCGTATTCCTGGCTTGCTTTTGTTTTTGGGACACTTTCCCTTGGATCTCAGCTTTCATGTTGGAGGATGCTCAGATTTCACAGAGGCCACATGTGGATCTTCCTGCTGACAGGTTTAACTAGGGACTCAGATGAACTTAGCTACATTATCTGCCAGATGTGGAAGAGAGAGACATCATCAGGTTCTCTCCTTGGCCTATATGCCACCCCAGATGAGGTTGATGGAAACAGGGAATTAGATGACTCTGCATAAATGGCACATTTACAAACAAAATAAAGGGTGTACTTATTTAAGCAAGGAAGCTTTTAGGTAATTTTTTATATACTTATAGACAACCAAATAAAATACCTAACAAATTCAATTAATTCTCACAAGAGTCATTTGAGGTAGAATTCTGTTGTGTATAAGGAAAAAACATAAATAATTAAGAAACTTGTCAAAAGTCATACAATTTGTGAATGGAATGAATAAATGTCATATATATATATATATATATATATATATATATATATATATATGAATAGATGTGACCATTTTACCCAGCAGTGCTGTCATGATGTAACCTTCTCACCTCTCACTTTCATTTCTATGTGAAGGCTCTGGGAAGACTCATTGTGCACTGTGGTCAACTGTTGTTGGTGCAAAGCAGGAGATTGATTCTAATGGCAGAGTGCTGTCATTTATGCCTTGGTCCACACTCAGTTCCCAGTGTGTTCAGTCCTGTCCTTGCTTGATCTATCTGAGCTCTCTGATCTCCATCTCCCAGGTATTTCTCTAGGTCATGGGCTCCACTATAATGACTGAATTCTAGTGACTCATTAGATGCTGCTTGCCAAAGCTATCTTGATAGTAGTGAGGTGCGACTATTAACTGAAAAAATATATCCCAGCATTTATATCTATTCTACCAACATTGATCAAAATAGTGAATATCTATTACCCTTTCAATTTCCTGTATTGTCCAGTGGTCTGCACAAAGAAACTCATCTTATAAATCTAGCTTCATCTACATTCCAGGCTCATTTGCACCCCTATTATGTTGTTGGTTAAGTCCAATTAATATTCATAAACATAACACACATTTCAAGATAAGTTATTCATATAAGGATGACATTTCTTGGAACAAAAATTAGCATGCATGAGGACCCAACATCGCGGACGGTGAGGAGGCAGCACTTTCAATGCCTCCGCAGTAACGTGATCAGAGAGACCCATTAATACACCTACATGCGAAACTTCTAGCAAAATTCCGCTGAAAGGAGACCTGTCGGGAATTAGTAAGTCTATTAGAGGGGTCAGTTTGTCCCAGACGAGTGAATCTCGGCAACGCGGAGCAGGGGCACAATCCCAACGGCCGCCACCGAACTGCCGCTGCCCACGCGTTGCAGCGAACGTGCGAACAGCCGCTGCCTGCCTGGGCCCCCGCCAGCCTGGCTCCGTGAACTGCCTCTGGCAGTTTGGCGCTGCAAACGACCACCCCCCCCAGCTCATGTGAACAACTCCTGCCGCCGGGCTCTGCAAAGGCCCCGCCCACATGGTGAACAGGCCCCGTCCGCCCAGCTCTTCGAATAGCCCTGCCCACACGGGGGAATCAGGAGGGGCGCGGGACCCGCGGCGCGGAACTCCCGGCTACCGCTCCCACCAGTGCTGACAACTGAGGTCTCTTGGACCAGCTTCCAGGGGCGTGGCTACCAGAGGGCAAACAAATTCGCTGGGGGTTCTCAGCCCCAAGCTCTACAAAGTTAGGGTCCAAGGGAATGGCAAACAGGGAGAGTGTGCCAAGGCGTTCATGAATACAGGACTCACAGGAGCACCACACCTGGCGTGTAGCCAGTATTGTGGTGAGCATCACCAGTGAGCGGGGCGTAGCTCGAGGAAAAGTGGGGAAGTGACTAGACACAAGAGAAGGCCCTAGGCACTCAGGATTGGAGACCTGCCCAGTCTGGGAGGAAGAGCTGCTGGACAGTGACAGGCTCCCGCCTACTGAGAGGAGAAGCTTAGCCCGGTGGGCACAGCTCCACCTACTGGAAGAATAGTGAATCGAACTCTGAGACTGCATTTATTAAATTATTTTTTTGTTGTTGTTGTTTTTAAAAAAAAAAATTTAATTTATTTTATTTTATTTTATTTTATTTTTTAATTTTAATTCTCATTTTTATTTTTATTATTATTATTTTTTTAATTATTTTTAATTTTCTATTTTTTTCTTTCTTCTTTTCTTCTGTCTTTTCATTTCTTTTCAATTTTCTTATTCCCCATTCCTTGAATTCTACCTGCTTACTCTCATTCTCTCTGGTGACTTCTTCCCTTCCCTGCTAACACCTTTCCTCCCAAGCATCAAATAAATTTATAGGAGGAAACAGTAACTCAGCAGTCAAACAGAACAAGAAGCAACATGAGCAGTATGAAAAAGCAAGGAAGAAAAGGAGTACAAACAATGCAGGACAGCCTAAATATACAGGAGGATATAGAGTCATCAGAAAAATGGTCATATAAAGAACTCAAGGAATACCTTAAACAGATGGAATGGAAGCTTAAAGAGGATACGAGACAGCAAATTCAAGCAGCGAAAGAACACATTGAGAATGAATTATATAAACAGATAAAAGAAGAAGTTAAGCATCTTTATCAGGAGATAGAGATTATAAAAAAGAATCAAACAATAATCTTAGAAATGAAGGAAATTATAAACCAAATTAAAATCTCAAATGAGAGTATCACTAATAGAGTGGAGCAAGTAGAAGCCAGAACGTCAGATAATGAAGACAAAATATATCATCTTGAAAAGAGTCTAGCCAACTCAGAAAGGCTGGTAAAAAATCACAAGAAAAACATCCAAGAGTTATGGGATAACATAAAAAAAACCAAACTTAAGAGTCATCGGGATAGAAGAAGGTACAGAGATTCAAACCAAGGGAATGAGTAATCTACTAACTGAAATAATTACAGAAAACTTTCCAGAAATAAAAAAGGAAACAGATATACAAATTGTAGATGCATACAGGACACCGAGCATACAAAATCACAGTAGACCAACGCCAAGACACATTGTTATGAAGATATCCAATATACAGAACAAAGAGAAAATATTAAAAGCTACAAGAGAAAGGAGGCAGATTACATTCAGGGGTAAACAAATAAGGTTAACAACGGATTTTTCATCACAGACTCTGAAAGCAAGAAGATTCTGGAACAACGTATTTCAAAAACTGAAAGACAATGGATGCCAACCAAGAATTCTGTATCCAGCAAAATTAAGCTTCAGGTACGACAAGGAAATAAAAATTTTTCATGATAAACAAAAGCTAAAAGAATTTGCAACCATAAAACCAGCATTGCAAAGCATCTTGAGCAAAACACTACACGAGCAAGAAATGAAAAACAATAACCAAAGCCAAAAGTGGGAAGTACCTCAGTGAAGACAGATGGAGGGGGGAAAGCTAATCATGGAGAAACAAACTAAATTTTAGAAAAAAGAGAGAAATAATCAAACATGGCTGGAAGTACAAACCATATATCAATAGTAACTCTAAACGTTAATGGTTTAAACACTCCACTAAAGCGGCATAGGCTGGTAACATGGATTAAAAAAACAAATCCAACAATATGCTGCCTCCAGGAGACATCTGACTGGAAAAGACATACACAGGCTGAAGGTAAAAGGTTGGGAAAAAATGTACCACGCACACAGTCCTCGAAAGCAAGCAGGGGTGGCCATCCTCATATCGAATAAAATCGACTTCAAGACTAAGTTAATCCAAAGGGATAAGGAAGGACATTATATAATGTTAAAAGGAACCATTCAACAACAAGATATAACAATTATCTATATTTATGCACCAAATAATGGTGCAGCGATGTTCATAAAACAAATTCTCCTCAAGTTCAAGAATCAAATAGACAACAACACAATAATTCTGAGTGACTTCAACACACATCTCTCACCATTGGACAGATCCTCCAAACAAAAGTTGAATAAAGAAACTATAGAACTCAATATCACAATCAATAACCTAGACTTAACTGACATATATAGAATATATCAACCATCATCAAGTGGATATACTTTTTTCTCAGCAGCACATGGATCCTTCTCAAAAATAGACCATATATTATGCCATAGGGCAGCCTTCAGTAAATATAAAGGGGTGGAGATAATACCATGCATTTTATCTGATCCTAATGGAATGAAACTGGAAATCAATGATAAAAGAAGGAAGGGAAAATCCAATATCACATGGAAAATGAACAATATGTTACTGAATGGTCAAGGGGTTACAGAAGACATAAAGGAGGAAATCAAAAAATTCTTAGAGATAAATGAAAATACAGACACAACATATCGGAATCTATGGGACACAATGAAAGCAGTTTTAAGAGGAAAATTCATCGCCTGGTGGTCATTCCTCAAAAAAAGAAAAAACCAACAAATAAATGAGCTCACACTTCATCTCAAAGCCCTAGAAAAGGAAGAGCAAAACAACAGCAAATGCAGCAGAAGGCAAGAAGTAATTAAAATCAGAGAGGAAATCAACGAAATTGAAACAAAAGAAACTATTTAAAAAATTAACAAAACTAAAAGTTGGTTCTTCGAAAAAATAAACAATATTGACAGACCCTTAGCCATGCTAATGAAGAGAAGAGAGAGAACTCAAATTACTAACATACGGGATGAAAAAGGAAATATCACAACAGATGCTACAGAAATACAGAAGACAATTAGAAATTCTTTTGAAAACCTATATTCCAATAAAATAGAAGATATTGAAGATATCGATAAATTTCTTAAGACATATGATTTGCCCAGACTGAGTCAGGAGGATACACACAATTTGAACAGACCAATATCAATGGATGAAATTGAAGAAGCCATCAAAAGACTACCAACCAAGAAAAGCCCAGGACCGGATGGGTATACAGCGGAGTTTTACAATACCTTTAAAGAAGAATTAATACCAATACTTTTCAAGTTATTTCAGGAAATATAAAAAGAGGGAGCTCTTCCAAATTCATTCTATGAGGCCAACATCACATTGATTCCGAAACCAGACAAAGACACCTCAAAGAAAGAAAACTACAGACCAATATCTCTGATGAACCTAGATGCAAAAATCCTCAATAAAATTCTGGCGAATCGGATACAAAGGCACATCAAAAAAATTGTGCACCATAATCAAGTAGGATTCATCCCTGGGATGCAAGGATGGTTCAATATATGGAAATCAATAAATATTATTCACCACATCAATAGACTTAAAGATAAGAACCATATGATCATCTCGATAGACGCAGAAAAAGCATTCGGCAAAGTACAGCATCCCTTTATGTTCAAAACATTAGAAAAACTAGGGATAACAGGAACTTACCTTGACATTGTAAAAGCTATCTATGCTAAACCTCAGGCTAGCATCATTCTGAATGGAGAAAAATTGAAGGCATTCCCTCTAAAATCTGGAACAAGACAGGGATGCCCTCTATTACCACTTCTATTCAATATAGTTCTCGAAACACTGGCCAGAGCAATTAGACAGACGAAAGAAATTAAAGGCATAAAAATTGGAAAAGAAGAACTTAAATTATCACTATTTGCGGGTGACATGATTCTATACCTAGAAGACACAAAAGGGTCTACAAAAAACTTACTAGAACTAATAAATGAATTCAGCAAAGTGGCAGGATATAAAATCAACACACATAAATCAAAGGCATTTCTGTATATCAGCGACAAAACTTCTAAATCGGAAATGACGAAAAACACCCCATTCACAATATCCTCAAAAAAAAAAATACTTGGGAATCAACCTAACAAAAGAGGTGAAAGATTTATACAATGAAAACTACAGAACTCTAAAGAGAGAAGTAAAAGAAGATCTTAGAAGATGGAAAAATATTCCCTGTTCATGGATAGGCAGAACTAACATCATCAAAATGGCGATATTACCAAAAGTTCTCTATAGTTTTAATGCAATACCAATCAAAATCCCAATGGCATTGCTTGTAGAAATAGATAAAGCAATCATGAAATTCATATGGAAAAATAAAAGACCCAGAATAGCAAAAGCAATTCTAAGCAGGAAGTGTGAATCAGGTGGTATAGTGATACCAGATTTCAAAGTATATTACAAAGCAATAGTATCAAAAACAGCATGGTACTGGTACCAAAACAGGCGGGTGGACCAATGGTATAGAATAGAGGATACAGAGACTAATCCACAAAGTTACAACTATCTTATATTTGATAAGGGGGCTAAAAGCCTGCAATGAAGGAAGGATAGCATCTTCAACAAATGGTGTTGGGAAAACTGGAAATCCATATGCAACAAAATGAAACTGAATCCCCTCCTCTCACCATGCACAAAGGTTAACTCAAAATGGATCAAGGACCTTGATATCAAATCAGAGACTCTGGGGCTGGGGATGTGGCTCAAGCGGTAGCGCGCTCGCCTGGCATGCGTGCGGCCCGGGTTCGATCCTCAGCACCACATACCAACAAAGATGTTGTGTCCGCCGAGAACTAAAAAATAAATATTTAAAAATTCTCTCTCTCTCTCTCTATCTCTCTCTTTCTCTCTCTCTTTAAAAAAAAAAAAAAAAAAAATCAGAGACTCTGCATCTGATAGAAGAAAAAGTTGGCTCCGATCTACATATGGTGGGGTCTGGCTCCAAATTCCTTAATAGGACACCCATAGCACAAGAGTTAATAGCAAGAATCAACAAATGGGACTTACTTAAACTAAAAAGTTTTTTCACAGCAAGAGAAACAATAAGAGAGGCAAATGGGGAGCCTACATCCTGGGAACAAATTTTTTCAGATAGAGCCCTAATATCCAGAGTATACAAAGAACTCAAAAAATTAGACAATAAGACAACAAATAACCCAATCAACAAATGGGCCAAGGACCTGAACAGACACTTCTCAGAGGAGGACATACAATCAATCAACAAGTACATGAAAAAATGCTCACCATCTCTAGCAGTCAGAGAAATGCAAATCAAAACCACCCTAAGATACCATCTCACTCCAGTAAGATTGGCAGCCATTATGAAGTCAAACAACAAGAAGTGCTGGAGAGGATATGGGGAAAAGGGCACTCTTGTACATTGCTGGTGGGATTGCAAATTGGTGCAGCCAATTTGGAAAGCAGTATGGAGATTCCTGGGAAAGCTAGGAATGGAACCACCATTTGACCCTGCTATTGCCCTTCTCGGACTATTCCCTGAAGACCCTAAAAGAGCGTACTACAGGGCTACTGCCACATCGATGTTCACAGCAGCACAATTCACAATAGCTAAATTGTGGAACCAACCCAGATGCCCTTCAATGGATGAATGGATTAAAAAATGTGGCACCTATACACCATGGAGTATTACGCAGCACTAAAAAATGACAAAATCATGGAATTCGCAGGGAAATGGATGGCACTAGAGCAGATTATGCTTAGTGAAGCTAGCCAATCCCTTAAAAACAAATACCAAATGTCTTCTTTGATATAATGAGAGCAACTAAGAATAGAGAAGGGAGGAAGAGCAGGAAGAAAAGATTAACATTAAACCGAGACATGAGGTGGAAGAGCAGGAAGAAAAGATTAACATTAAACAGAGACATGAGGTGGGAGGGAAAGGGAGAGAAAAGGGGAATTCATGGAAATGGAGAGAGACCCTCATTGTTATACAAAATTACATATAAGAGGTTGTGAGGGGAATTGGAAAATAAACAAGGATAGAAATGAATTACAGTAAATGGGATAGAAAGAGAAGATGGGAGGGGAGGAGAGGGGGGATAGTAGAGGATAGGAAAGGTAGCAGAATACAACAGTTACTAGTATGGCATTATGTAAAAATGTGGATGTGTAACCGATGTGATTCTGCAATCTGTATTTGGGGTAAAAATGGGAGTTCATAATTCACTTGAAGCTAATGCATGAAATATGATATGTCAAGAGCTTTGTAAGGTTTTGAACAACCAATAAAAAAAATTAGCATGCATGACCTTTCAAAAGTGAAGTAAATTTGGAGGACATAGAGTAGAATTTATAAATAATAAAACATTTGAAACACTATGGAACTATAATAGAAAAATCAGAACAAAGGATGATCAAACTGATTCTCTTAGATGATGAACATTAGGCAAGTTATTAAGTACACTTCTATCTTAAAACTCTTCATAAAAAATCTCTAAGAATTGAATTCATTCATATCAAAATATGTTAACCAATATACTTACAAATTTCCTTTAAATGATACTTTAATTTTCTTGCAAATTGAACATTTTTTACATGGTCATAAAACTGGAAGAGATGGTTTATTCTATGTAGACAATGGAAAGTTGGATTAGCAGCCAGGCATGGGGATGTCATGGCAGAGTGCTGTCATCTATAATGTGGAGCCTGAGGCAGGAAAATCACAAGTTCCAGGCCATCATGGGCAAATTAGAGAGGTCCTATCTCAAAATTAAGTTTTAAGAATGAGCCAAGGATGTAGTTCAAAGGTTGAACCCAGAGCACTCCTAAGTTTAATCTCTAGTGCTGAGAGAGAGAGAGAGAGAGAGAGAGAGAGAGAGAGAGGAGATTATAAAGTACAAGGCCTATGTCAAGGATTTTTTTATTTGAATTTTCCCTGCTATGGTAAATGGTAACAATAAACAGTAACTGCAATCCTTCACTTGTCCCTGGTCTCATTTCCTTTGAAATGTGACTTTGCTTCTTCTCACACTATGTGACAGCACCTTTCCCTGGAGTCTGAACTAGCCATGTAACTTGGTTTGGCCAAGACAGCATGGAATAAGAGATGGTGTGCTAGTCTCAAAAGGCATGTCTTCTCCCTCTGGAATGTCAATCCCCCTTGTTTCTGTGTGAAGTTTAGGGGTATTGCCATTTAGCCATTTGCTATCTTTTCATCATCTATTTTCTGACTTATTATTTTTTTTTTGTACCAGGAATTGAACCTTGGTTTACTTAACCACTGAGCCACCTCCCTAGCCCTTTTAATTTCTTATTTTAAGACATGATCTTCTTAAGTTGCTTAGGGTTCCACCAAATAGAGGAGGTTGGCTTTGAACTTGCAGTCCTCTGATCTCAGCCTTCCAAGCCACTGGGATTACAGGCGTGTGCCATTTTACCAGACATCTGTCTGGCTTTTACCTTCAGGGGGTCAAAAGGAGAATTCTAATGATCTTTTCGTGGATTGTGGCTTGATCATTTGGTAATGATGAGCTTTATTTTTATTTAGCTTAAAGAGTGAAAAAGGTGCCAACTCAGCTACATGTACTGATGATCTAATTATTTGCAGCCTGAGATAAATAGAAATAATAGACAGCACTGAAATGCAGGCCCCAGAGCAACGCCTATTAACCTCATGTCAAACATTAAGGTGGCATGAAGTTTGGCTTTTCTAGGCATGTTAAATTAAATAACTCATGACTGTTTTGAAAAGACTTAACTTCTTTTTTTCCTGAAAATAGAAATATAACAAATTCATAATTTTAGAACTAAACTCAAATGACAAAATTATAACAGTTTCTAAAAAAGAATTTCTTTTGATTGTTTGTTCAAATGATGCAAGTTTAATTAATTGGCTTTTAGAAGCAATAAGACTGCCTTTGCAATTCATGCTTTGATTAAATAAAAAGAATAAGAAAGAGGGGTCATGAAAGGCAACACATTCATGCCCTTCACTGACCCTGAACTGTTCCATCCTTATTTTGTTTTTCCACAAATCCTTGATAATAAGCTCCTTTTCTGGAACAATTACCATTCATACTCTTCTCTATAAAACAGACAACTTGCCTGTATTATATTTTGTAAGAAAAAACTAAGAAGAAACAAATTAAAATGGGAAATACTAATGGGTGCTTGCTGGTGATTTCAGCCATGCCTTCTCTTTAGGGGTGAGCTTTTCCATCATTGATAGACCATTCAACATGGATGCTGTAATAGCTACATCAGAAGCAGCTTTATCTCAAACCCTACCTTATTTACCACTTACTCTCGTCTTCCCTTGCCTCATGTTCTTTTTTCCAAGAATATACTTTGCAAAAATTTCAACAAGTAACATTATTTCAAAGCACTTGTAAGATACTGCAGATAAGTTCACATATAGCTTTATTTAAAGGTCAAAGGTTCAATGAAAAAAGAGAGAGACATTGGTCCAGCACTGGCAAAAGGGTCCTTATTCCCACACAGACCATCAGTCTCCTAGCTGAACCACCAAGGTGTGTGTGATATATCTTGGTTACTTTCTAGTGGAACTTTTTATGCTTCTACATGGAACTTGTCAAGTTGGACTATCTTACCCATTATGACAAGTAAACAATGTCCATAAACAAACTGGTCTTAATGGTTTCCAGAGAAGGTTCAGACATGAAATACCACATCATAAGTCCTATTCTTCATTTGTGCATGAATCAAAGTCAAACGTCCAGCAATTCCCTGAGTTAAGTCCACAGTTTTCCTGACCAACTAAAAGTCAACTCTATCCATTCAAGCACCTGCATTTTTCTCCTACATATATACTTTGATGTATTTTTAATTTTTAAAAATTAATTGTATGTATTTTTAATTTTTAAAAATTAATTGTATGTATTTTTAATTTTTTATTAGGGCTATGCCATATATATTTAATTTGTGTCTTCTCTCACATTTATATTGGTTGCTCTCTCTTTTTCTATGCATATACTAACTTAACTACTTATCTCCTTCTGTTTTTCTGTGGACCCTTAATGATCACCAGTAAGTAGGTACTTAGGCCACTGAAATAAATAAAAAGGTATTTCTGGATACTCTTATCTCATAGTTTTGAATACCTGTATCTTTTGTCTTCTTTTTTAACAAATATAATGCATGTTAAGGATATTGTGGGGAGGGGGAATGGAACTAGAAAGGCATAGGGTGCAAAGTGTATGTCCCAGGGTTAACATGGGATTTTTGTCCCTTTAAACTTGACTATGGTCAAGTTTAGCCCTAATTCTCTCCTAGAAATGTCTTTCATCTCAGACAGTACAGTGTAATGCTTTTATTCTCAGAAACACTAAAATATCATGTTGACCTTGAAAATACCTGGTGATAAAATCTGTCCTCTATTAAGCACGTCTTTACAGGGATGAAGGAGATCATAAATTAGTGCTTATCTTGCTCTTAACTTTTTGCAGGCATTTATACATCTCTTTAGAATGACCTGAGTTTTTCCTGAAGTCACTCAGGATAGCCACCCTTCAGCAAGGGTAATTGATTTATTTCTCTTCTGAATTGGAGGAAGAAGTAATTTGCTGCATGTAGCCTTGAGCAAAAGCAAATGTTGAGTTGACCTCATTCACCATCTATTTTCAGGATAACAGTGGATGACAAGGGTAAATAAAATAAAAAAAAAAAAGATGATCACACACACACCTGGCTAAACCCATACAAAAACAAGTCTCCTATTGGTAATTCTGGTAAGTATCTCATTTCTCCTAAAGAGTTGTTTTTGTATTTTTTTTTGTTTGTTTTAGTGGTTTATAGTTTTATTAAAGCATACTTTCATTCAAACTAAGAAGTTTCAATAGACATACAGATTCTATTGTATCTGTATACAGTCTTTCCACTGTCCTCCACATTTGATCAATCATGCCATTTGACTTTCTAAATCTCCAATTTCTCTCATCTCTATTGCCTCTCTATATTCCCACTTTATATTAGTTCAACTACTCATATTGTTATTTGGATAATATTTTAATTTATTAATATCTGTGTCAGCAACATTTTACTTCTTAATCCAGATTTTTCACCATGCTAACAGAAATATATTTCTAAAACCCAGATTTAAATCAAATTTTCAAAAATCAACCACTGTATCAATCACTGTACAAATAAATTCAAAATGTGTGAAGATATCTGTCTCAACCTGTCTCAATCTGTCTCAATTCACAAATGGCTTTGAGCTGCTATCATGTGTCCTACAATGGCCAGCCCTCTGGACGCCCCTGTTCACTTTCTCTCCAAGACCGCCTGCTTTCCTATTGTGTTTGGTGCTCACAGAATGCAGTGGTAGTTCTATACTGTGCCCACTCAGATGGGCAATACCAACATCTCCTCTCCAAATCTCTTGCACTTTCTATTTCCTTTATTAATTAATATTTTTAATCATTTCACTGTAGAAATATTCAAACATACATAAACAATTAAATCTAGAACCAGCCATTTCTCTGAGAAGCTCATCTTGTTTTCTGTGGAAAATGGAATTGAGTTCTCATCAAGATAAAGAGTGATCATTGATACAAGTGATGGGATACTGGCCCTTTTCAATGATCAAGATCAAGAAATATTTTTGTAGCTGGCACTCATAAATTCAATTTACATTTAAAGACATTGAGAGTTGAATTAACTTTTTAAAATATTTTTATCTGTTTTCTTGTATACTGAATTTAGTTCCACATACAATTAACATAAATTACTTATTTGTCCCATCCTATAACTTATACATAATACTTTCATAATAACATAATAAGGTTACTATGCTAATACCAATATTGTCATTTATTACTCTATAATACTATATTGCAGTTTTTGTCATTGAAATATGACAAGTGGAGTCATTTACGTGTTTTAAAGTTGATTACTGAATTTAAACATACATGCACATACAAATATATACTATGATGACTCACCTAAAGAAGGCTCCATTGAGTCTACTCAGTTGCTTGGCATAAGTACCTCATACAGTTTTTGAGTACTGACTGCAAATGACTTAAGTATATGGCTCAGTCAAAGTTGAGGTAAACAGTCTCAAAATCTACAGATGAGAAGCCAGGGAATGGCAGATGTTGATAAAACCTGATTATTGGAATTTCAGTTTATGAAAGCATATATATTAAGCTGTGGAAGAGACATCTTTCTGGATATTTGGTGTTGGTACATCCTTCAAATCACACTTTGCTGGAGGACATCTATTTGACTTTCAATTATCTTCTCATGTGAATATCTTCTATAATGGAAAAATACTGTAACCTATAACTTGTTTATTCATTGAAGATTTTTACTGACCTGTATAACTACTTAGCATCCTTTGGTAAAATTTATTTACTGATTATAAATCCAAATACACAGAGAATCTATTTGCCTTTGATAGATAGGAAGGAAGGGTCATAACTGTGGTTCTATTAAGTCTGATGACATCCTGAAATCGAGTAAATGGCTGAATTTCTTCTCACTCCAAACACCTCTTTAATAATATTTAGTTATACATTTATGAAGGAGGTAATCCAAAAAGCCAAATGTGAAACATTTCTAGCTGCTCTCACTGTGCCTAGTTTTAGGCCTCACATGTGGGGTGATCAGGTTGCTTTAAACACAAGCAGTACAGAGTGTAGTGCTTGGGCTCCAGAAGAAGCAATGTTGGTGAGAGGACAATCTCTCCTGAAAATCACTAGTGTTCTCATCCGAGGTGAATAGCACATGGGGTTTGGGGGATACACAATTATTAAGATGAAAGATGGACACCTAAGCAACACAAACTATAATCTAGGTACAATTGAACAAAAATCGAATGTCTCCAAACAAATCTTATTGGTATAAACATCTCCTGAGAATTCATGCAAGTTTCAAGGAACTTTAGAGGACATTCAAACTACAAAGAACTATACAGGGGAAGAGCAAAGTGCT
Source organism: Spermophilus citellus (assembly GCF_964194105.1). Lineage (NCBI taxonomy): Eukaryota > Metazoa > Chordata > Mammalia > Rodentia > Sciuridae > Spermophilus > Spermophilus citellus. The sequence continues at coordinate 63,830,463 of NC_138186.1, read as the reverse complement.
ATTTCTAGCAAAAAGAAAATAATAAAAGGCAGAGAGAATTGGCTTCAAGAAATACCTTGGGACAGCCTGAGATCAGGACTTATTCTGGGTCCCTTCATAAATTAAAATGGCATTTGGGACAGCTTTTAAACTGGAAAAGTAATCTTTAGTTTTTCACAGAGCAAAGCCTGTATAACTCTGGCGTGCAGCTGTGTAATTAACTGCAGTTTATACATGCAAAATCAGCTCTGCCCTTCCACTTTAGTAGTGAAAAACTAAATTGCTACTTGGGCCAGAAATGTTCAGAAGGGGAAAAAGAGAAGAAAAATGGGAGGCTGGGGATGCACATAGAAAGGCATGGTGAAATATTTAAAATGAGAAGGTGACATGAAGGTCATGGGCCTACTTAACATCCCCAGAATTTCTCCCACAAACCCTGTTTGAGTTTGGACAAAGAAAGAAAAAGCAAGAGAAAAAGTGAATTAAAAATGCGTGTACAGGGCTGGAGTTGTAGCTCAGCGGTAGAATACTTCCCTAGCATGTGTAAGGCACTGGGTTTGTTTCTCAGCACCACATATAAATAAAATAAAGGTACATTGAAAAATAAAAAAAAATTTAAAAATATGCATATACAATATCTTCCATACAAGTAGATAACAGTAATCCCCACAAACCTCACAGCATGATCAAGTGAGTCAAACAAAGACAAATGACCACCAAGAACAAAAAAAGAATAATCTTAGTTAACAAACATGCAGGAAAAGATAGAAAAACTATCTCTGTTTTGATCCTTAATGAAGGATATAGTAATAATCGCCATTAATTAAACCATTAGAAAAAAAAACTTTGCTAGATAAATTGAAAAAGAATAATCAGGCTAACACTTGAATCCATCCTTTGATTTATCCCCATTAGAATCAGGACAGCTAATATTTTGTGTGCTTTTGACATGATGCAATCTGAAGCATACAGTAGTCTATGGAATAGTCTTGTCAAATTTGGAAAGATAATCCAACAAAATTCTAGAGATAATATCCATTCTTGGAATTAAAGAGGGGTAGGAAATCAAGCTAAATGATGTCAAGAAAGCAAGCAGCCACAGAAAGTGGACAATCCTACAAGACATTGCTACCATTTCTGTACTAAGCCAATAGCAGGGAAAAAATGGAGTGAGTTATTGATTTAAGTTAAAAGAGACTTTAGAGAGGTAGAGAGAAAGAGAGATATTATAGATAAGGAAGCACTTAAAGTTTGGGCTTTGTTTTATTATATACTTGAAAAATTAATTGTAAAAAGTCTTTAAGAGCTAACCAATAAAATACAGTTTTGGACAGGTTATTATACACTACCAAAGGATTATTGTCAACTCCATCAGCCGTGATCATGGCATTGCAGTTACATAAAAAAAGATGTATGTTTTAAGAGATTATTGCTCTTATCACTCAGCTTTTCATCACTACAATAAAATACCTGGAAATCTACACAATCTGTTTATGAAGACCAAAGGTTTATTTAACTCACAATTTTGGAGGCTGAAAGTCTGAATGGCAATGTATGGGAAAAGACCTGTGACAGAGGGTGGGAATGTTTATGGAAGAGTGATCATATCTTGAACTCAGCTGGTAAAGCCAGCCTAGCTACCTTTAAAAGAAATTATTATTATTATTATTATTATTATTATTATTATTATTATTATTATTTAAAGAACAACTAAAGTGTTATATAATAGCTGCCTTTCTACCTCTCAAGGACAGGGCCTTCAATGGTCCAAGAACCTACCACTAGATCTCACCTTGAAGTTTCCGCAGCACTTCCCAATACCTGCAATCAAATGAATCCTTGGGGGATATACAAACAACATCCCACCATAGCATTGCAGGTAGCTGAACAATATAGGTGGTTATAATTCAAGTACAACTGACCTATAAATCTTAATTCCACAGATTAAAAAAAAAATCATTGGTAAAAGTATAGTCTGATGGGGCTATGGTTGTAGCTCAGTGGTAGAGCGCTTGCCTAGCTTGTGTTGAGGCACTAGGTTCGATCCATAGCACAGGACACAATAAATAAATAAAAATATAGTCTGAGATTTGAATAATTACAGGTATGTTTTACAAAATTCTGAGGAAATGACCTTATATGCTTTCCGCTATTTTACTGAAGTGAGGTGTGAGTGTGATTGAAGCAAATTTGCCAAAACATACTAGATTTTTAATCTAGAAAATCATTATACTATTCTCCATAAATGTCTTAGAAATTAATTAAGACATTAAAAATATAAATATAGGTTTGAGTTCTTTTATAAAGATACATTGTAGCTCTTTTGTTCAATATGAATTTATTTGGCATCTTTCTTGTGCCAGGCCTGGGAATTCAGTTGACTATTCAGATACAGTCTATGCAGAAAACCAACTTACTGTTTGTTTTTTCTACTTTCTGTGAAAGACCAAAATAAATTAACACATTATTACTAAAGCTATATTTGTGAAGGAAGCAGGCAGGATACTAAAGTAATGAATCATGGGAGGGAAATCTTCAACATGTTGGACATGTGGATCAGACCCTTAGATGACAACACGAAGCTGATACCTGAGTGTGTTATCATGGGTTTAAATGAGAGGTTTTGTTTTTGGTTATGTTCTTTTCCAGGGAGAATGACATTTCTAAACCTCTTAAAAATATCTGAAAACCAAAGTTCATAAGCTATGTGCCATGATGAAGAAATTATTAAAGCTTTGAACTATTCACAAATTGAATGTAAAGAAATGATTTTTTGTTGTTGTTGTTTCTAGAGTAATTAAGCAAATTGCTGAATTGCTTATCTGACACATGAAATGAAGCTGGAAGGCAGATGGGGTCTAGGTGGCTGTCATTCATATTCCAGCAAACAGAAACTTGGAAGTTATGAGCCCTGCCAGGAGATGCTTCCAGACTGAGAAAAAGGTGGAAATAGAAGCCTGGTTTGGTTTGGCCCAAGATTCAATGTAGTTGTATAAAGTAGGTCTCAAGGAAATCTTTTGCCTACTGCACAGAATGAGGGCTAAGCAGAGAAACAGCCGGTGCAGACTGATGTTATTAACCCAGAAATTATTTCACAGTAGGATCAGAAGCATCCTACTGCAAGGTCAGAAAGGAAGGTAGAAGTACAAGTGAAGAGCAGGAAGGTAAAAGAAAAAAATTTGTCAAGGGAATAGAGTGAAGAGGATATAAGTACATTTCTGACCCTTCAGCCATGGGCATTCAAGCAAGTTTTATTAATATTATTGATATTATTATTTTTATTATTGTTATTGTTATTTGATTGCTCTGATCAAAACCAGCACAGAAAATTTCAGGGGTGGATGTAATAAATTTGGTTGCATCAGGAATGACAACTGGTGGGTTTTACCAACAGGGATCTTAGACCAGCTGTAGAAATATCTGCACACCTGCTAACAGTTGTATCTGCCAAGAGATTCATGATTAATGGCTTTTTTCCCCCTACCAAATCCTGGAGAAAATGCATGTTAAGTATATTTCATTTTATTAGGAATTGAAACTCAAATATTATCATGTGAATACTTAGTTGTATAAAGGTATTTTGTCTCTGTTATAAGTTAATTTAAAAATATACCATTTAAAATACTTTAAAAAGTAAAAAAAATGGTGTTCTAATGTATTTCGTATGTAAATTTTCAAATACAGGAAATGAAAACTACAGAAAAACTTGTTTTTAAATGTCCCATCATTTTAAGAAAACTTCCAACAGAGGCCACAGTCACTGGCACAGCAACTCCTTTTAGTATATTACACTTGAGCTAAAATATAAAAAGCAAAAGACACCCGATTCTGATGTTGAATTGTAATCCATAATATATATCGACATTGTTAACTGACAATCAAAATTTTGTCAGTTTGGTTTATAATCTTCTTGCTGAGATACGTTGTTGTAGCTAGGTATTCATTACAAGTACTTAGGTTACAATTTAGATAATAATAAGGATTAGAATTTTTAGGCTTTTAATATAGATAGATGGATATTTTTCAATATCCAAATATTCTCCAGTATTTTTGCTATAAGTAAAATGATTTACATTCTGGTTTTTAATTCAACATTGAGGTAGCTGCATGATGAAGTAATAAAGAATTTGTTAATAAAGAATTTGTTAAATGATAAAATTTATGAGTAAAATCTTGAAACTTTAATTATGAAGGCAATAAAATCCTTTTTATTTCTTGAAAGGTGTTTTGTGCCTAAATTAATATATTCAATATGGTGTCAAAAATTAGACACAGGCCATTAATTAGAGTTAATTAAAATCAAACAATTAGTATAAGCATTTGTCATTGAGTCTGTTATATTATGAAGACAGTTCTAACTCAATCAGCATAGACAGAGCATTGGGATTATGTCCGTCCAACAAGCACAATCAATTTAAGAAAGGACCTCTTATTAGTTCATTGTAATAATACAAAATAGTAGAATTCACCATGACACATTCATATATGCACATAATATAATTTGGTCAAATTTATCTCCTAATATCTACCCTTTTCATCTTCTCCCCCTAGTTCCCATTGTGTACTCTACTGGTCTCCCTTCTATTTTCAGGAAAATTCTTTTCTCCCCCGCCCATCCTTTTCCCTCTGTAGTTTTTACAAATGAGAGAAAATATATAACCCTTGGCTTTGTGAGTCTGTTTTTTTTTTCACTTAGCATGATGTTCTCCATTTCCATCTATTTATCACAAATGACATAATTTCGTTCTTTATGGCTGTATAAAACTCCATTGGGTATATATACCACATTTTCTTTATATATTTGTTCATTGACAGTCACCTAGCCCATTTCCATAACTAGTCTCATAAATTGTACAGCAATAAATATAGTTATGCCTATATCTCTACTGTATGCAGACAATGTTTTTTTCCACATTCCCACCAGCATTCATTATTATTTGTATTCTTGGTAAATGCCATTCTATTTGGAAATGAGATGAAATTTCATGGCAGTTTTGATTTGCATTTTCCTGATATTGAACATTTTGTTGTATATTTGTTGGCTATTTTACATTTATTCTTCAGAGGGATATCTGTTTTATTCATTTTCCCATTTATTAAACAGATTGTTTGGGGTGCTTTTAGTGTTTTTCCAATTCTTTTTATATTGGCCCATAGAGTAGCTGACAAAGATTTTTTCAAATTCTGTAAACTCAAAGCCTGTCTTTCCACTAGGAATTTATATAATAAAAGTTGGTGAAGGAAAAAGATGGGTTTATTAAGTTAAATATAATTCTAGGCATTTATCAATATTTCTTACTTCTCTCAGTAAGAAATAGAATTTCTCAGGGAATCACTCTCCCAAAAAAATTTCCCAGAAGAAAACGATTTTTATATATACAGAAGTTTGTAGCATTGCAGTCTCAATCAAGATATAAATTAGATATACAGAGGCAGGGCTATCCATATTCCTTTGATGAATGCATAAAGGCCAAATAAGAGCAAGCATTAGTGTCAAGATCAAGTCAAAAATGTTGAACATGATAAAGCTATGAGTTGGGATAAAAGAATAAAAGACTCACAACAAGGATCATTTGTTGTCCCATGATAGACCTGCATTGGATTTTACCAATCTTGATGATAATTCCATTTATAACAGGATCTACTTTATAGAGCTTTGCAACTTTTTTTCTATTTAATAAGCATGGATTTTTAAAAGGAAAACCTATTATAAGAGTATAAGTTAGGATTCTCCAGAGAAACACCCAGATATCTATTTATCATCTATCTACTGTGTTTGTGGAGAGAGAGAGAGAGAGAGAGAGAGAGAGAGAGAGAGAGAGAGAGAGAGAGAGAGAGAGAGAGAAAGGAAGAGAACTTTTAAGGAATTGACTCACACAATCTGGAAGGTGTGATATGAGGCAGAAGACTCAGGGGAGAGTTGCGAGTCCCCTCCAAAAGCATTCTACTGACAAAATATCTTCTCCAAGAGAGAAGTCAGTATTTTTTTCTATGAAAACTTAACATTTGAGCTGGGCATGGTGGCACTTGTCTGTAATCCTAGCTACTCAAGAGGCTGAGGCAAAAGGACTACAAATTCCAGGACAGACTGGGCAATTTAGTGAGAACCTAAATAAAAATGAAATAAAATTTTGAAAGGGTGGTTGTGTACCTCATTGGTAAACTACTTCTTGAGCCTGTGTGAGGTTTTGGGTTCAAACCCCAGTACTGCAAAAATTAGAAAACAAGACCTGCTTTATTCAATGTCTACCAATTTAAATGTTAATCATGCTCCCAAAACACATTCACAGAAATAATATTTGGGCAAATATTTGACACAGATGATCAGCCAAGTTGTCACATAAAATTAGTCACTGTGGTAAGACTGCTAAATGTGGCCAGGACTGCTTATATTAGACCCTTAGTGAAAAACAGAATTTTTTCAGAAGTAGACACAGGGTATGACACAAACTGTGACCCAAGTGCACATTAAGAGGTGACCTAACTGGGGCACAGGGATATTTTTGTGACAACCCAAACTGAGATAATTTTAATTGGTCCTTCTGCAAAGCTGAATTTTAGCATTACATTTGCCACTACACTGTTCATAACATAGACTTTTCAGGAAACAAAGGGATAAAAATTCTGAAACTCCTTGTTTTCAATTCCCTGTAATTCATTTGGATTCCTTAACAATCATGGATTCCTAATCATTACTACCGCTTTCAGCTGATCTCCTTTCTCCCACATGAAAGAAGAAAGACCCTACAGAAGAAAGACCCTATGAAGCCAAGTGAGCTCAGCTGTGTCTTTTTTAACATTTATTTTAAATTGATACATAAAATATAAAAATTATACATATATCTGTGGTACCGTACAATGTTTGGATACATGTATACATTTTGTAATCTCTAGATCAGGTAAAACATATCTACTTCTTCAATCATCCGTCATTCCTTTATGTTGAAAACATTCAAAATTCTTTCTTCTAGATTTTTTTTAAATATTCAGTCCACAATCACTATCTGTAGTCACCCAACTGTGCAGTAGGACTTCTTATTTCTAATGACAAATTAGAGGATTCTAACTGCAACCCACTGATTAATCTGTTCCTATCCAAGCCTCCCAATATACCCTAGCCTCTGTTCAGAACTCTTCTCTCACCTTCTATGAGAGCAACTCTTAGTTTCCACATATGGGTGAGATCATGCAGTTCTTGTCTTTCTGTACCTGGTTTATTTTACTTAATATAATAATCTCCAGTTCCATGCATGCTTTTGGAAATGTCAAGGTTTCGTTCTTTTTATGGATGGAGAATATTCCATTGTATATGTGCACTACATTTTATTTATCCACTCATTAGATGATTTATACGTCAGCTGTTTTCATTTCTTGGTTATTATGAATAGTGCTGGGATAAACACAGGAGTGCAAATGTTTCTTCAATAACGGACTTCGTTTCCTTTGGACATGTACTCAGTACTGGGATGCTCACCCCATAGGGTGGTTCTAATTTTCATTTTTTAAGAAATATCCAGGGGAGGGCAGGGGACATGGGGATAAGAGATATGGTGTGATGAGATGGACATCATTACTCTAGGTACATGTATGACTGCACATATGGTGCAACTGTACATCATATATTACCAAATAAATGAAAATCTGTGCTCTGTTTGTGTTCAATGATCCAAAATGCATTCTGTTGTCATTTATTAATAATTAAAATGAATTTAAAAAAAGAAATATCCTTATCGTAGTATACAATGACTGCACTAATTTACATTGTTTCCAATAATGTGCAAGTTTTCTCTTTTCTCCACATCCTCACCAGCTCTAATAATCTTTCATATTTGGGTAATGACCATTCTTGCTGGAGATGAGGTGATAGTTTTGGTTTTGGTTTGCATCATGTATAAAGGGTGCTTATAATATATGTGTTTCTGATGCTTATTAGAGTTTGAGAGTGTGCCTGATTGGTGCCCTCAAATATCATTTTATGTTTTTTTGGAGACCAGTTCTTTTTCAAACTCTGGTCATAGGTCTAAATTTTGGGCATAAATATTATGTTTTTTGTTTGTAAAAGAGATGTGCTATAATTCTTAATAGTGATGCAATAATTTTATGAAATATACATAACTACCTAGGAATCACCATGAAAATAACAGTGAATTAGTATTTAGAAATGTATTTACATTTGTCTTTAACCACACACTGGAAGTCAGTTTTTTAAGTGACAAATATTTAAAGAAATGTCCAAATAATTTACTCAAACCTAATCCTCCTTCATTTTCATAACCAACTCTCCAGACCTGCAAAATATTGACAGATAATCAGTAATGTATTTAATTTTGGGTCTTTCCTTGAATTTCAGACAGATTCATATTTTTCCTCAGCTACTGACTAGGATAGTTATTTGTCTTATCAACCAGGTTGGATGCATATTTGAATTTATATGCTTGATAATAAATTGCAATTATTCAAGACACAAGCTGGAACAGGTGTTACTTCTAAAGAGTATGCATCTGGGAAGCAAGTGTTAAATAATCAATTAAGTCACACATAATTGTGTTAAACAACAGAGCTGCTCTTTTTTTTTCTTTTTTGGCTAGGGTCTTCATAGAATTAAACTTAATGTGTGAATTACTTTCTCAACATTTATAATATCCTATATACATTCAGCTTCATTTTCTAACAAAACTGTTTGAAAATTATAGGATATTACTTTTTTCCTGAAAGGCAGGCAATTTTTATTCCCAAATTCCAATTGAGTTACTGCATACACTTTGAAAATATTTTGCAAAATTCAGTATATTTGTATCCAGTGTTTACAAAGTAAGTCAGAAATTGTTTTAAAAACATGATTCAGTAAAATCTTTCTTTGAATCAGTTTTTTGCAATTTTTTTCATAGTTATAATGAGACCAGTTCAAGATTACCAAAAATCTAAGGAATCAAACAAAAGTTTTACCTCCTAATATTACCAAGCAAAATATATTAAAAGATGTAGTATATAGAAAGTTCCTATATATTTTTCAAACTTGAGGCCTCAAGGGTTGATGAGGAGATTGGGGAAAATAAATTTTAAATACAGCATGCATTATTTCCCTTGCCTCCCCTTTTAATAAATGGTTCCAGAGCTAGTCCTACTTTCAATCAAAAAAAGCTGATCCCCTAACACCTAACAGCTATTATTGGATATTTACCAAAATATTCCCCTGCCAAGCAACATAAACCCCGAATTCTGATAGGCTAGTGCAGGCAAAAATTTTTCACCATTATTTGTATTTCAAGTTAAAGAACAGAAATATTTTTAACAGAAAGTAATTTTATCCTGGAAAGTTTGAGTTTCCTCAGCATGGTAATCTATTGGCTCAAACTGCTGGAGAGGGAGGGTGCAGAGAGAAGCAAGTGAGAACCTCCTTATCTAAATTCTTGACATTTCCATAAGTTGACTGTGGTTAGCATTATCTTGGATTTTAAGAGAAATTCACAATCACAAGCTTTGTAAAAGATTTGATGAATTCTAATCTGTATTTTAACAAGATCCCAAACTCAGAAACATTAATGACTGAAAAGTGATGATGTGCTTAAGAATTTGGTCCAGAGCTAGGTTCATTGTATAGGATTTGAATAATGATTTCTGACTTTTCATGGTGTGCAAAATCCAATATAGTGGGATGCTTTAGATCAGATTATTGGACATAGTCCATAAATAGTATATGAGCAATATGACAGGAATTTACAAATTTGTTGCTGCTTGCAATTTTTGCTGAATAACATCAGTTAGATCTTTTTTTCCAGTCATTCACACCTAAAAGGGAGGCAAATTGGAGTGAAACATGGGCACTAAAATTATTTAGTTCTGACTCTAATCCTTTAGAACTTGGGTAAGATATGTAAAAGTTTCGCACATTGATTTCCTCTTCTATCTATAATTTGGGGAATATAATACCTAATTTGTGTTGGGATTGAGTTAGAAAAATTGTGTTAATTTCTTGGTATAAATACAAAAACATATTTGTACTTCCTGTGGATATATGTATGTCTAATATAATAGAATGGTGCCCATATATGCATATTCTACATAATTATAAAAATATATGCATATATGCACATATATTAATATTCTATATTATCAGTGTTTTGCATATATTTTTATAGTTGTGATACATAGATAGATGTATGAACATTTATGTGGTATGAACATGCATACACATATACCATATACAGGTGTAAATGTGTATATATATATATATATATATATATATATATATATATATATTTAAGTTTGCATGTGTGTTTATGTACCTATTATGCAAATACATACATACATATCTCCTAGTATTTCTAGAACCTGCACTTTTTTGACCCATTCCTCCTATATCCACTCTGGGTTCTTCTCTCCTTATTCCAATCTTTCTGACTTTAAGGTCTATTAAGAACACAAATACCTTCAAAAAATTCACTATTATTAATTAAAGATTAACTTCCTAGTATTCTGCTCTTTTATCTCATACTGACAATTGCATTGGTATGTATTGATCTATATGGCAAGGTTATTCCACTTCCCCAAAACATAATAGGCTAGAAAACAGTAATAAATTCTCTGTGTGTATAGTAAACCCTCTTAAAACTTAGTGGCATAGAATAATGCCCCTTTTAATTGTTTACATTTTTATGGGTCAGGAATTTTGAGAGGGTTATTCTTAAAGTTCTTTTGATTCAATTTTGATAATTCAGATTTGTTGGACTATATAACGTGTCTTCTGTATAGCCGTACTCAGTCTGTAAATGGCCCAAACTCAAAGATTCAAGAGGTTTCTGCCATGTGTTTGAGGCTTTGATGCTGTCAGCTGGGACATTTAATTACCTTGAACATGATCTCTTTCCAAATGTGTCCTCATTTATCAGAGAGTACCCACAAATACCTCACAATTCCATCAATATAGTCCCGGCATCTGTACAGCATGGTACCTCGTTCCAGAAACTAAGCTCATAAAACATAATGTTCCAGCCCTAAAAAAAAAAAAGTATATATTTTTTTACAGTTTAGGGATGGAACTGAAAAGCACCACTTTGTTACCTGATATTGATAAAAGGAAGTCACAGAGCCAGTAGAGATTTAAAGTGAGGGAAAGATAGGACATGAATATTGTGAGGTGTGGTAATTGTGGGTTAAAAAAACAATTTATGACACAAATATCTTCATAATTTAGTAAGTGCATAGAAAGGGAGAAATTTATTTAAAAATTATACTATATTCCTTTTACAACAGAACTTAATTTTTAAAGGATATTTGTATGAATAAAGGGAACCTATTACTCTTTTTTTTACCCAGAATTTCCATGAGTTTCTTCTCCCATAAAATGGATTACATACCCCATTTGAATCAAATGTATGATATGTCAAGATCATTGTAATGTTTTGAGCAACTAATAAAATAATTTTTAAAAAAGATGGATGGTTAAAAAAATGAAATAACATCCTAAAGAAAGTACTTTAGGAACTTCTAGATAACTTATATACTGAAATCTACTTGGGAAGTAAATTTTCATCAAGAGTTCTAGGATTTCTCCCAACTCTAGTATTCTTGGTATTATTGTTTTTTCTTGTTACTAGCTAGAGAATTTTACAAGATAAATTAACAACATTCTTCTTATTTGTTGCTTACATTTTTTTCTTTTATTCTTGTTGAAATTTTCAGTTTTTCATATATTTTCTTAGTAGATGCCAAGGTAGATAAAGACTATTTTGCAAGGTATTCTTCTTTGTGGGATCAACAAATATCCCATTACTTGCTGTGCCCACCTGTTCCCTGTATCCCACAGTGTTTCTCCAACAGGGAAGTTCCTCTTGGCTTCTGCAATTGGCTATTCATAGTAGAATGCATATGGAGTACTAATCGGAATGTATTACATTAGAATGTGCCAAAAAGGTATTGTCACACTGCAGGCCAGACCTCGGGCTCTCCTCTCCTGCTGCCAGTGCTTGCTTCCCAGTGATGACTTCATGAGAGCAGAAGCAGCAGGGTAAGGTGGAGCAAGAGGAGGGACTCACACTAGGTGACTGAGTGGCTCTCTTGGCCTACTGCAGGCGTACTGTTGGTTTCTGCTAGTACAAACTGTTGGGTATTTCTTCTCATTTGCTCTTCACCTTTTTTTGAGCATGTGTAAATACTGCAGCCAAATAATTTTCTTCTCTCAATAAAGTTAATGCTATAAAAAATAGCAAAGAGCAAGAATGTCAGTTTTCTCAGCACTAAGGAGAAAAAAAAAATATGTTTTTGATGCTGTCGTTTTAACAATTTACCGAATTCTTCTTGGGGAAAATATTATGTATATGTGTGTATACACACACACACACACACACACACACACACACATATATATATATATATATATATATATATATAAATTATGAATTTATAAATGCTTACAAATACCATGAACATTATAAAAACTAAAAACTTGGGTATGTTTAACATAATATTATAATACATTAAAAATTCTATTTTGGTATGTACCATCCCTAAATTTGCATTTGTATGTTGTCATGCCAGGTAAGTCAGCACAACAGTAAGGAGGACTATTCCTGGAAGCTATTCTTGTACCTGGGAAATATCTTAACTATTAGTGTCCTACCATTTCCATCTAATAAGCACTATCTCAACGTAAGTACTTGGTTGAATGTTGAACACATGGATCTCTAAAACTTTTTTTTATCAAACTTTAGAGCAAGTACCATGATCTCCATGTTACAAATAGAATAACTCAAGCTCCTAAATGTGAAGCACTTTACAAAGGTCAAAATCTGTAACTAAAATCAGGATTCATATGAATGCTTTTCTACCTCATGTAAAACTACCATGTTCGTTAAATGGCTTTTATAAAGATTAGTGTTTCAAAGAGGAGCAAGATAACCAGGAAGAGATACATAGCAACTGGAGGAGTCACTCTCAGAACACAGGGCTGGCCAGGAAACATGGTCACACGACAAAATTTGATATGACTATTTATTCACACCTCGCTTCCCTGTTTTCACCTGCTCATATCAGATTCACATTCAATCTCTCCAACTCTAACCTAAAGGATTGAAATAATTGAATTAGGTCTGTTCTTTCTTCAGTGAAATTTAAGGAAAAAGGGAAAAAAGTGACACTGAACAGTGGTCACTTTGAGCAATGAAGATTTATTGTAAAAAAATCTGTAAGCAATGGTGCTGAAAATGAATCAATTTATCTCATATAAATTATAATTATAGCTACTTCATGTGAATAAGTGCATGGAATGGATTAATAGATGGGTCCCTTGTAGTTTTTGAGAAAAGTTATCTTCATTTCAAAGTGAAGAGAAAACAGCCAATTTTAAAAAGATACAAATGTATGAAAACTAGTCAAGAATATCAGTACAACTTGTGTGCAATGCTGAATTTCTATCTGGCAGTCATTAAGCTCTGACCAACTACATGAATTGCCATCTAGCTATGCACCTTTCCGCACCTCCAAAATCAAAAGTGGCATGACCTGCAACTCCAGAATTGAAAGTCACTCATAATATCAAACTGTCTTTTCAACATATAAAGTGTTAATAACCCCTATACTTGGGACAAACATATGTGCAGAATGTACTAGAAAGTCCATAATATTCATACTGAGAAGATGCCCTTTATCTCAAGGAAGAAACAAAGTCAGAAGTACAGTACATGATCCTGACAGGCTCCCTGAAAACATAATTATTTTTCAAATGCTCAGAAATGCAGGGTGCTTCCTGCTGTACATACTGCATCTGAGTAAAATTGGCAGAAGTAGAGGAAAATGTCTTAGAATAACAACACTTTCCCAAAAATGAATGTTCACTTTGACACTTAGTAAATGATATCAGATCAATGTGTGGATGAGGGCAAATACTTAGACGGCTATATGAAAGTTATTTGAACTTAGTTACATTAGTAAAATATGGGAAACCCAATAATTTGCCCAGCATATATTATAAATCACTGATAAGTATGTATATTATAGGACTTATATATCATCTTCAACAGTAGAGGCACCATACAAAGAAAAGAGTCACATTTCTCTATTGCCAGTATTGTTCAGTTTATATCATCATCAACACCATCATCATCAACTTTATTGCTATCATAATGGCAACTAATTATTTAGTCTGTGCTCTGTTGTAAAATTCTATGCAATACCATATAGATATATTTATTATGTATATAATAGACACATGCAAACACACACACACTGAGAGGAGGCATTACTGTCTTGACAATGTAAGCCTGGATTTAAAGTGATTTATGAGCATGAGTATTGTTTTATATATATATATGTATATATACACACACATACATATATACATATATTAGATTTTTAAAACAATATTATATATGTTCTAAGTATTTTATACTAAGTATTAATGTTATAATGAATCTCTTTGAAACAAAAATATACATCTGACTCAGTGTCAATTTCAAGATTGAACTTCTTACCTCATTCTTCTATTTTTTTAAATTTAAATATAACTGCATGTTCAATCAAATTCACGTTTAGCCAGTATTGATCAAAATGCATAATCCCTGTGCTTAAGCTGAATGTATTAAAATGTCTGAAAACACAGACAAATAAATGAAAGACTAGAAAATAAATTCAGAGACAGGAAATGGCCCCATGAGATACAATTATTTGTGAAGCTCCAGTGCAAGAAGTTTAGAGGGACATTGGCAATGGGAAAGCATATTAACACATTCAGATTAAGGTGAATGACCAGGCCATGCCAACAGTAGAATGAGGGGAATAGAAAAAGACCAGACTTCAGAATGATGAGTAAACAGCAGTGCAACTAAATCAAAAAAATCAGAAGAAGACTGGGAAATGTAGACTCAGCAGATGCAGCATTTCCAAACTAAAAGTTGAAGGAACCAGTGAGGGATTCAAAGTTTTGAAAGAGAGATGAGGAATTTTCTCACTGAGAGGAGACACTGAAGTCTAGGCAATGTATATCTGAACTTAAAGGAATTCATGAGTTTCAACAGTATTATATTTGCTAGTTGCCCGGGAACACAAAAATCTGGAATTGGGAACTCAGACGAGCAGGAAGGGGAGCAGACTGGGTATGTGTGAGTTGGAGAACTGAGTTTTATGTTCAGACTATGGCCACAGAAAAGGCAATCAGAGTTTTAAAAGATAGCATCTGTAGGGTGCAGCAAACTTGGGGTATGATGAGATTGCTGGTCCTATCACTATATGTTGGGAATTATAAGTGGATCTGATTCCATTGTTCTACATGTGTAGACTCTCAGCTTCAAGGAGCCAGAGCAAACAGAAGCAGGTTGAGGAATTCATGGTTCACGTGTGCACTGCAAATTAATGTCACCATGACACAGGAGGCAGAAGTGCAGAAGAGATACAGATATGTCTGCAACTCAGAGTTTTTTGTTTGTTTGTTTGTTTGCTTGTTTTTGTGGAGAGCATTAACAATGGCAGAAAGAATGTTTGAGGTTTTGCTTTTGCCAGGCACTGAACTAAGCACCTAACTTAATTCCTTTAGAAAATTTCTTTTACCAGGGAGTTTACTAAGGTTTAGAAAATTAGTTTAGTAGAGACCACAAACCTACCCAATATGGAACCAGAGCTAGTCACACTGTATCTGATCCCAAAGTACTTTGGACACCATATTGCCCCTCACTGTTTTAATCAAGGATAGATCAGGATATTAAGAAAATAAATGTGGTGAGCTTCTGTTTAGATATGGTTACAATGAGGTGACTACAAGTCCTTCAAGTAGACAAATAGAGGTAAGGCTAGATTTTGGGAGAGATGGAGTTTGTGAGTGCAGATGGCTATCTACAAATCTTACAAATAAAAGATTTCAATTGAGGTCCCAATAGTGATGGGAATTCCTTAAGAAAGAAAAACATACAGAGAAGGACAGAGGGTCAGTAGTTGGCATGGGAACTAGCAGAGCATAAGAAAGCATAAAGAAAGCCAAAGAGGGCAGAGATATAGAAGAAGGAGGCCTACCGTTGGAAAGTCAAGATAAGGATACCTGTGGAAGGAATCCTTATTCTATTACTTAATGGTTTCCAGTAATGTAGAACGAGAAGAGCTGGCTCTATTGATATGCAAATACTTAGAATACAAATATAGAGATCTCAAAAATCAAATGTTTCCAAACACAAAATGTTTTGTGAAAAAAAAGAATATAATAGGCATTTGCGTAATGAACTGTTAGAAGTAAATAGGGTGCTCAGTATAGAATGAAAGAATATAGCTTTAAAACATAAATAATCTACTTAGCCAAGGGACTGTATAATACATAGAATGGCTATTATGTTAGGCTTTTATGATTTGGATGTTTCCTTGCAAAGTGAATAAGAAGCATAATGGGCTTTTACCTTTTCCTGACTTAACTGTCTGCCCTCAGAACTCCCTTCAGAAGCAAGGCTCTTTTTCCCACAATGTGATGATGATGGTGTTGGTGGCTAACATTTATTAAATACATATCATCTGTCAGTGTTCTCGTTTTTAGATAATGTTCATTTAATCCTCACTTCGACTCTATAAGAGAGAACGTGTTAGCCTTATTTTTTAAGATAAGGAAATGGAGGCATAGATAGGGTAAGTAGCTTTCCCCAGATATTAGCAAGCCAAGGATTTCAAACCAGGAAGTCTGACTCAGCAACATTCTCTCATACAGACTCTTGCAGAATCAAGAAAAACATTTCTGCCATTGGAGAAAGTTTTCCACAGGAAGACCTATATCACTCTGCACTCACAGTATTTACTTGCTTATAAAATCATCAGCAGAACTACCAAAAAATAGTACTAAAGTACTTATTCAAAGAGGTTAAGATGCATCTACCTGGGAGAACACATGTCCTGTAAAGGAAAATGATAGAAAATATTGAGTAGGAATTTAATTATCCTGAAAAGAAAAAAAAAAACAATTTGTATGAAAATCTTTCAAAGTGAAAGCTAATTAGATATATTCTATGCTTGTATATTTATGTCAAAGTGGATTCTACTGTTATATATAATTTAAAAGAGCCAATAAAAGAGCTAGTATGCAAATTAAAAGAAAAGAAAAGAAGCCATAACTCACAAGCAGGAAGACCTAATATGGACCCAGCTTACCAAGTTTGTGGAGCATGTTGTACTCCATGAATAGGATCCTGTAGAAAGGATTCTCCCCACCCTTTCCCAAGGGCTTTCCTCCTACCTTGCTTTTCATGCCCCAGTCCAGCCCATTTCAGCCATTGATCCATCCTGCCTCAGAGGTGAATTTCCAAACACAAACTGAACCATATACCCCTTCTTTAAAAATATTCCCCAATCGATGCTTTATAATTGCTTCAACCTGAAAAATACAGCTTCAAAACTGTCCCCATTGCCTCCTATCTCCTTCCCTTTCATTTTTTGCCTACATGAAGAGTGTCCCCAACTTACTATAACATGAACACAACTAGCACTTTGAACTCACCAGGCCTTTAAAATTCTATTTCTTTTTTTTTTTTTTTTAAAGAGAGAATGAGAGAGGAGAGAGTGAGAGAGGAGAGAGAGAGAGAGAATTTTTTTTTAATATTTATTTTTTAGTTCTCGGCAGACACAACATCTTTGTTGGTATGTGGTGCTGAGGATCGAACCCGGGCCGCACGCATGCCAGGCAAGCGCGCTACCACTTGAGCCACATCCCCAGCCCCTAAAATTCTATTTCTATATCTAAAATACCTTTGTTTTTCTCTGCCTCTCAAACACCTATTTACTCTTGGAGACAAAATAAAATTTTATTGTGAAGCTTCAACTAACACTATGCCCCTCTTCCAGTTCTTCTCTTCTCAGGCTCTTTAAGCACAGTGTACATCATTTCCTTATAAAACTCCTTCCATTGTATCAAACATTTATAGACCCCACCAAATTGTAGCTCTTCAAAGAAAGACTTTTTTTAAGTTTCTTTATATTCTGAGTACATGATCAGAGTGCTTAGAATAAAGTAGATTTCAGTGATTGTTTATGCAATTGAAATAAAGGCAAAACCAATGAGTTTCAAAAAATGATTTATTTTTAACAGTTGATCTTAAGCCACTTGTATAGTTAAGCCTATTAAGTATACATAAGTACATATTTTGTGAAGAGCTATCAATTAGGGGGAGAAATAACTTTTTTAAAAATCATTGCAAAATATTTGTACATATTAGTGTCCAGGATGATACATAATATTGGTTGACCCAGCCAAATGACCTTGAAAATTTAAGTTTTGGAGACTTAGCTTTCTAATCTCTGAAACAAATTGTACACACTGTATTCCCAATTCAGAAGGCAGTCATGAAATGGAAAAGCAATGATATACCTCAAAAACCATAGAGCAGGGCATCCAGGAGAGCCTAACAGGCTGGTCTTTGATGTCTCACCAGGACATAGGCACAAGATGAAAGGCCAGCTTAAAGTGGAGAGCAGAAATCAGGTACTAAACTGTGGCCGAGAGTTCTGGACCGTTAGTCTCACAGGAACTAAAGACAAAAGCAAACCATGCCGCAGGAGAAAAGAATGACACATATCACTTTAAAAAAACAATTTTGCTAGCTGGGAACCTTGGTGCATGCCTGTAATCCCACCAGCTCAGGAGGCTGAGGCAGGATGAGTTCAAAGCCAGCCTCAGCAACTAAGTGAGGCTCTAAGCAACTTAATGAGACCCTGTCTCTAAAAATATAAAAAGGTCTGAGGATGTGGCTCAAATGAAAATTGTGCCTTCACTAATGTAAATGTTTCCATCTTATATAACATTTAGGGAGGGAAAATAATTCTTCTAAAAACTCAGGAGAAATATTTTTCTAGTGGGAATTACATATTAAAAGCAATTGCAATAACATGTGCCAGTGGTTCAAAATTGATTCACTTTATTTTCACATTAGTTTTTTTTTAAAAGATTCATTTAGTACGTGTTTTCAATGATCTTTAACAATATCAATTTTAAAACTAATGTGTGCAGAAACGTCTTAGTTTTGAAAAGTTCAGTTGTTTTAAAGTCCCTTTAGCATCGTTTACAAATCCTTACATTAGCTATAATAATATAGTATAAAATTTAAAATATAGTGTAAAATTTGAGCATGTAATTTAGATGTAGTGAGTGGTTGCTATCTGACCTAGATATATTTCCCAGTGATAAATCATTTAAATTTTGGAAAGATGTATGTAAATTTTAAATATGGTTTGAATAATTCCATTAAAGGGAACAAATCGGCTTATGTAAAATAGACTTTGATATTTTTTCCTTCTAATGGTTTCTTACTGTTGCCAGGGTTTATTTAATTAATTTGTAAATCATATTGAGACCTTTGGCCTCCAACAGTAATGAAACTGCAGACTATTTCAGCATTATGATTTTTAGAAGAGCTTCTATATGACTCTAGGAGCAAAATATAACAAAGAAGTTATAGAAGGTCATCACCTTGAAGTTAATAAGATTACACATTGTAGTATCATCTATATTTAAGTTAATTTTGATAGCTTAATGACTATATTTTTGCATCTATGTGATTCTCCCTTACAATATGAAGTGAAGTTCTACCCTAGACCTGTTAGATTGTGTTTGTCCATTGATTTTACGGATGAAAGTTCTTTAAAATCTTAGGGTTAGAATATGAGGATTTGGAATTCCCATAAGACCTTTAATTTATTGGAAACCACTTGGGGTGGGGGAGCTTGTACATGAAGTGACCAATAATGTCGCAGACTTTATTAAGTCTTGAACGGCTGCCAAGAAGGAAAGGACAGCTTCTTCTGGATACGGAGATATCTAAAGATGAGAATTTCACTCTGTGTTAAAAACATGGCTTGGGGTTTGTTCATTTTGTTATTCTCTCACCACCTCACCAACCTAGCAGCAGATATGATTTGTAATGTGTTTCACACTGATTATACATTTTAAATCTCATGTTACTTATTTTATTTATGATTCATTTTTATTGTTTTATCCACAACAGATACCTCAAAATTATCAATATAGTTCTTCAAAAAGACAAAACCAAATACGATTGTCTTTTTTGTCATAATCTTAGATATTTGACCCTTACTGATAATTTATTAAAGAAGCATTCTATTTGTATAAGGTAAAATTTTAATATTTTTATCAAAACTGATTAATAAAACTATCATTAACAGACATTAAAAATTTTGAGAGGTTTGTAATACCCTCTGAATATTCATTTGTCAACAGCATACTGTACTTCTTTTTGGGGGGAAGGGTACTGAGGATTGAATTCTGGGGCACTCAACCACTGAGCCACATTCCTAGCCCTTTTTTGTATTTTATTTAGAGACAGGGTCTCATTTAGTTGCTTAGGGCCTCTCTAAATTGCTGAGGCTGGCTTTGAACTACCTATCCTCCTGCCTGGCCTCTGAGCAACTGGGATTACAGGCTTGAATACTGTACTTTTAACCCATTTATACTATGTATCTTTTCCTTAACCAGGCAAAGATCTATTAGGCAATCAATATTTAATCATCTTTAGACTTTTATAGTTATCTGCCCACATGCATTTAATCCACTCTCAAATACCTAAAAGAATTAGAAATTATTTTGCTGTTTCCTTCTTATTTATTCACAAACATTAAGGAATATTAGAAATGACTAATTTCCATATGTAGATATTATAAGCATTGTTCAACTTTACTGAATTTGTTCATAGTTATAACAAATTTTGGATAGACTATTAATTTAATTTTTCTACACAAAAGTTTATGTCAATTGCAGACACTAAAAATCAACTACATTAAAAAGATATTTAGCCGGGCATGCTGGCACACACCTGTAATCCCAGCTGCTTGGAAGGCTGAGGCAGGAGGATCATGAGTTCAAAGCCAGCCTCAGCAAAAGCAAGGTGTTAAGCGACTCAATGAGATCCTGTCTTTTAATAAAATACAAAATAAGGGAGATATGACTCAGTGGTTGAGTGCCCCTGAGTTCAATCCCTAGTACCAAAAAAAATAAAAAAGAAAGATATTTAAAAATGATTCTATACACAATACACAATAGCAACAAAGAAATTAAATATTTAGGAATAAATTTAGCTAATGAGGTAAAAGAGCTATTTACTGAAAACTGTAATTACTAATGGAAGATATTGAAGAAAACCCAAATAAGTTAAAGATAAGCAAGGTTTATAAATTGAGTGAATTAATATTTTTAAAATGTCCATAGTTACAAAAGCAATATATAGATCAAAATTATAAAGGCATTTTTTCATATAAATAACAAAATTTCTAAAATTTGTAAGGAACCACAGAAGAGTCCAAATAGCCAAAGCAACCTTTGGTAAAAAGAATGAAATGAGAAGTCTCTGACTATTTGATTTCAAATGATTACAAAAAGCTTTAGAAGTTTAAGAAAGCTATAAATCAAAACAGAAAGAAATGGACTAACAGAACAGAATAAATCAACGCATATATGATCCACTCATTGTTAAAAAGGGCACCAAAAATAGGAAATGGGAAAAAGAAAAACCTCGTCAATAAATTGTGCCTGGAATACTGGGTGCATGGAGACAGAAAAGATGGTAGAATGAAATGGAAATTGTTACTCTACATACATGTATGACTGCACGTATGATGTGACGCTATGGTGTGACCACTGAAATGAAAAGTTGTGCTGCAATTATTTACTAGGAATCAAAATGCATTCTGCTGTCACATATGCCTAAGTAAAATTAAGTAATTAATTTTTAAAAACTGGCCATCTACACGCAAAAGAACGGAATGTCTATTATGAAAAAACAAAAATTTTGCAAGTGTTCACAGAATGTGGAGATAAGGGAAACTGAACACTATTGATATAAATATACATTGGCAAGTCATTATCAAAAACAGTATGAGATTCCTCAATAAATTAATCATGGAATTACCAAATGACCCAGCAATACCATTTCTGGGGTTTGCTGGATGTATATCAAAAGAAAATGAAAGAAATTATTCAAAGTAATATTTGCATCCTCTTTCACATTAAAATAGCTAAAATATGCTAAGAATGCATGGACAGAGGAATAAATACGGAAAATGCAAGATTTCGTATATATGATTTTACAATTATAATCATAATATACACAATTACACATATGAATTATATATGTAAGTGTATATATAGTTATGATTTAGTTGTGGTGTAGCTCAAAAGCTTATGTTTAAGACAAATGCAAGAAGGTTCAGAGGAGAAATGATTAGGTTGTAAGAGTCTTGACCCAATCAGTTAATCTGGGATTAACTGAGTGGTAACTGAAGTGGTGGGGTGTGGCTGGAGGAGGTAGGAAAGGGGCTGACTTGCGGGTATATATTTTGTATCTGGCCAATGGAGTCTCTCTCTCTCTCTCTCTCTCTCTCTCTCTCTCTCTCTCTCTCTCTCACACACACACACACACACACACACACACACACACACACACCATGTGAGCTGCTTCGCTCTGCCACACTCTTCCACCATGATATTCTGTCTCACCTTGAGTCCTGAGGAATGGAGTCAGCCTTCTGTGGAGTAAGACCTCTGAAACTGTAAGCCCTCAAATAAACGTTTCTTCCTTTAAAATTTTTCTGGTCAGATCTTCTAGTCACAGCAGAAAAAAAGCTGACCAAAACATGTATATAATTCAGCCATAAAAAGATGGAAATCTGCCATTTGAGACAGAATGGATGAACTAGAGGACATTATGCCAAGTGAAATAAGACAAATACTATATAATCTCACATATATTCAATCTAAAAAGTTGAACTCAAAATATAACAGTGGTTTCCAGGGGCTCGGGTAGACAAATATTGACAAAAAAAATGTATATTAGCATGTCCATGAGTCTCTACTTCATATATTCTTTTTCAGTAAAGATAGTTCTTTAAGTAAATGATGTATTGTTACTACTATATACCATTCTGACTACTTTCCTTCAGGATTTTTGGTTAGCATAGTGGTCATGGAAAGTGTTTGATCCAGTATTTCTCCTTTAGAAGGAATCCTTTGGAGTAGGAATGCCCTGTGCAATTTTGAAAGAATATTCTTAAAAAGCATTGGATTGTATATGTGCTGAGAATGAAATATTTTTATATCATTCAGGCTATCACAGTAAACTAGTCTGTCAATAGAGTAAATGTAAAGTGACTATGAATAAAATATATAAGAATCACAAATGAAAAAGAGGGTGGATGCCACTTTGGGCTAGGCATAGAAATAACTTCAATGTACTCTAGAGACAGCAGTGCTTACATTATCATAACAGTTTTACAACTGAGGCTTTGACTGCTCTAGCACATGCACATAAGCCTATATATGGTATAATATACAAACTACATACTGTAAGTTTTTAACACTTTTGATGATTTTATGAGTGGGTGTTTTCACATGATTAATTTATTTTTAAAAGTATTCTCATTTCCTAGCTAAAATGAACAGTAGTTGTATGAGCATATGGGGGTGGGGTTGTTGTGTATGGAGGGAGTGAAAGTGTGTCAATTAGAGAGCTATGAGTACACAGTAGAAAATAGAAGAGAACTTAGTAGAATGTAAGATGAAACAGTAACTAAGGTATTAGGTATTAAAAATAAGAAAACACAGTGACGTAGAAGCTACAATGGCAGGATGCCATTTACTAAAGATCTGCTGTATTTAAGACACTGTGTGAGGGACAATGTTGTGGTCAGTTCATAAAAATCAAATAAAATTAAAAATGCTGAAAAGTAGAGTCTAGTCTAGTCAACATAGATAGACCTACACAACTCAGATCACATGAGGAAAGTCACTGGATGAAATCATGGGGGTAATGCTGTTGAAGTTTGCAGTAAGAGGTAATAAACTGAGCATACACAGAAAAGCAGCTATTTTTTTCAGGAAATAAGAAGATTGTGTGTGTGTGTGTGTGTGTGTGTGTGTGTGTGTGTGTGTGTGTTTACCTTGTCTTAATGAAACACTCTTCAGATTCATCACAGCTATTCTTAAGCATTTAGTTGTGATTTTGTGAACTTTCAATGTGTCTGGGGAAAGACTACAACATTTGAAAAACAGTGATGTGTTCATTGCATAAATAACTTAATAAACAATCTGCCACTTTGTGTTTTGTCAAACCTTACACTACCTAACACATTAGAACATAAACCCTAACACATTAGAACATACACTGCAAGACATTTAGAAGCATTAAGTTACAGATGATTTCATGACATAATAAATTTATTTTCTGACTCTCATTTCCTATCTACTTCACCAGAAGAATGGTAAGACTCATTTGGGGGAAAAATGACCAAATATAGGCAAAACAAAGCCACACACATATATTGAAAGAAATTAGAAGTAATGAGGATCAAATATTTTAACCAATCAGAGCTGATTCAAATGTTTTCTTTGGTAAGCAAATAAAGTTAAAAATTTATTGGTGACATGTACCTATATAGGTAAGACAAAAAAATTATATAAGCCTTCTGGTACTTGATATGTCTTTTGTAGTATGCTAGAGGGATAACAGGAAGGACTACCAAGCAGATTCTTTCAGTCAGAATTAGCAGAAAATTCTCTGACCTCAGTTCACTTGCACTCTAAAAATCCTAATGGTATGAAAAGAAGTCGATTCCCAGCATCATCCACTGTGTAAACCAGGGGTCTTCATGAATCTGAAAATTTTCCTAATGAAGTTTAAAGAGCAAGACACAAATATTATGAAATATGTTTCATTGGGGCTCTTTTTACCGACAAGTTCTCCATCAAACTTGGACTCTGATAATAAATGCAAGGGTAGCTATACTCACACTATGTGCATTCCCACATACTCAAATCTTAAAACAGCAGAATTTTAAATCTTAAAGAAATTTTAAGCAATTTTTTAAATTAAAAACTCCTCTCTAAATATCATAGCTTATGCAAGATACAGTTTCATACACTAGTGTTTATACTCACAATTACCATAGGCCTAAATTAGGGAAATTTGAAGAAATGAGTGATAGTTCCTCGATTAGTATTAGCAGGATCTAAATTGAGCTGATTATAGGGTTGAACAGAGGAAAAAAACAAAAGCATTAATTATTTACATTACTCCATAGTTGTACAAAGTTGGAAATTGTCTTTCAGAATTACCACTAGATTTCCTTATGTTTTAGTAACATATTCATAGGAAAATAAAGAATAAATCTTGCTTAGTAATAAAATGCCATGTAATTTAAAGAGACTGTACTATAAATAACAGGGTAAGAGAAAGGATTAATACAATAACATATTATGTACCATGAAACATTAATGGTAAAACAAATCTGGAAAATGAATTTGTCTTAATTTTTATTGTAGGTCCAGATTATTTTGAGGCTACCTGAAATTGCTTCTGATGGTTGCTTACATTAGACTGTGAATTGCTGATTACTTTTTTTTTATTACTTAGTTTTCATTTTAAAATATAAGGCATAGGGTTTGTTTATAATACATAGAGCTTTAGTTTATTATTCCAACATTTTCATTTTTATCTCTAAGCTACAATGTCACTTTTGCTGTCAGGACTATTAGGCTATTAGTTTCTCTTCATTTAGAGTGAGCTGACTTACTGTTATGACCAATCATGACAGCCGCTCCTAAAAACAGCAGATTAATCAGGGCCTACTTTGCCCTTCTTAGGAAACAAAGCCAATTCAGATCATTCAGAGCATCTATTTATATGTGCTCTTGGGAGTGAAAGAACATGCAATTTGTCCTTCAAATCTTCTTTCATTCTTTTTTAAAGAAACACAAAATCTGTATATTGCTTTTGGAAGTATGATCATTTGGATAATATTAATTCTGTCTATCCAAGACCAAGGTAGAGCCAAGGTAGATCTTCTAAGGTCTTCTTTGACTTCTTTTTTTTTAGGGTTCTGTAATTTTCATTATATAAATCTTTCACCTCTTTCATTAAGTTGATTCCTAAGTTGTTTTTTTCTTTTCTTTTTTTTTTTTTTTTTGAGGCTATTATAAACAGGGTAGTTTTCCTCATTTCCCTTTCTGAGGATTTGTCACTGATATACAGAAATGCTTTTGATTTATGGGTGTTGATTTTATATCTTGCTTCTTTGCTGAATTCATTTATTAGTTCTAGAAGTTTTCTGGTGGAACTTTTTGGGTTTTCTAGATATTTTTGGGTCATCAGCAAATAGTGCAAATTTGAGTTA
Organism: Spermophilus citellus; assembly: GCF_964194105.1. NCBI lineage: Eukaryota > Metazoa > Chordata > Mammalia > Rodentia > Sciuridae > Spermophilus > Spermophilus citellus. The sequence continues at coordinate 63,804,351 of NC_138186.1, read as the reverse complement.
TTCTCTTCCTATGTGTATTCCTTTAATTTGTTTCATCTGTCTAATTGCTCTGGCCAGTGTTTTAAGAACTATGTTAAATAGAAGTGGTAAAAGAGGGCATCTCTGTCTTGTTCCAGTTTTTAGAGGGAATGCCTTCAATTTTTCTCCATTTAGAATGATGTTGGCCTGGAGCTTAGCATAGATAGCCTTTATGATGTTGAGATACTTTCCTGTTATCCCTAATTTTTCTAGTGTTTTGAACATAAAGGGGAGCTGTATTTTGTCAAATCTTTCTTTGTGTCTATTGAGATGATCATATGATTCTTATCTTTATATACACAATGGAATATTACTCAGCAATAAAAGAGAATAAAATCATGGCATTTGCAGTTACATGGATGAAGTTAGAGAAGATAATGCTCAGTGAAATTAGCCAATCCCCCAAAAAACAAATGGTGAACATTTTCTCTGATATAAGGAGGCCAATTCATACTGGGTTGGGAAGGGGGAACATGGGAGGAATAGATGAACTCCAGATAGGGCAGAGGGGTTGGAGGGGAAGGGAGTGGGCATGGGGTTAGAAATGATGGTAGAATGTATGATCATTATTATCCAAAGAACATGTATGAAGACAAGAATTGGTGTGAATATGCTTTATATACATCCAGAGATATGAAAAATTGTGCTCTATACGTGTAATAAGAATTGTAATTCATTCCACTGTCATATATAAATTTTTTAAAAAAAGAAAGAAAGAAACATAAAAATGCTTAAACATTATCCATGGTGCTAGGGTTTGGATTTAAACATCCCCCAAAGGTCCAGGTGTTAAAGGCTTAGTCTCTAGTTTGGCACTATTGGGAGGCTAGAAACTTTAAGAGGGGGCCCTATTTTTAGATTGTAGGGGACATTGGAGCTGCAGGCCCTTCTCTTCCTCTGTTTCCTGGCTACTGTGAAGTCAGCAGCTTCTGCTGCTGCATTCGCCTGCCATGGTGTATTGCCTCTCCATGGTGCTAAAATCAACATATAATCAACCACAGAATCCAAAACTGTGAGCCAAAATTAACCTGTCCCTTCTTTAAATTGATAACCTGGGGTATTTTATCACAGTAAAATAAAGCTAACTAGCAAGTGAGTTATCATAAGAATGATAGCTAAGTTTGAATTAATTGGGTTAATTACTCAGAGTGTGGAAATATCAACAAACAGATTAAAAATGGCAACTGGGAGATAAGAATATTGGTAATAAATTAAAAAGTAAATTTCTAAAATTACTAACCTAGTTTAAAACTTGCTTCATATTACCTATGGGATTGTTGAAGTCACTCTTTATTACTTACTTGTTTCTGGTAAAACTAAATATCTCCCACTTCTTTTTCTACAACGATACTAACTAATGAAGAGAAAAGAATTTTTACTGTCATTTAGCACTCCCCAGCATGAGAAAAAGGCTTTTCATGTAGAAAAGAAAAATGTCTTTAAATATTGGTCAAATAGATTTCAGAAGAGCAATAATCACCAGCAATTCTCAGAGAGAGAAAATGCTAGTCATTGATCCTCTTCTCCTTAGGACATAAACTGCTTTGGAGCAGAGAATCTCAAGTAGGAACAGTACACGGAAAACCCTTTCTGACTTTGCAGATCCATAATTGCTCCCTGTGGCCCCAGAAGAGAAATCTGTGCAGCATGCTAAATCAGATTCCTGTCCTCTTGCCATTTCATTCCCAGCATGGTTTTAGTTTTGCTCAGCTGCTGCTTGCAGCAGAATTCACTGCATCTTCTGCTGCTTCAAGCCTTCAGTGACCAAGCTACTCATCTGCAAAGTAGATGATCAGTGACTTAGAGGACACAGTCATCATCAGCAATTTTGGATTCTAAGATACCATGCAACTTATGAATCATGACTCCTGAGTCATGAAGATCAGAAAGAGGAAGTCAAAAAGAAACAAATGCTGGAAATTAAATTTTAAAATGTCATCAGCTATAAGACTCATCATGATCTTAGAGATGATAAGATATACAAATGAGAGACTTTGAATGGAAAAAAATATATGATAATATGAAAAAATATTCTTACTAAATCCTGAATGACTTGCTCATTTCTAAAGATGATATAACAGATCCAGGCTAGCTAGAGGGAAAACAGTATCATAAAAGTAAACAAACAGCTTTAATTTTTAAGGGATTATCTATGTAAAACAAACAGAAGCCACCCAAATCAGAAATTCTGAAGCTGTTTAAACAAATACCTCTTCACTCCACTATACTTCACTTTATTCTTAATCATGTCTTCTTCATCTGTGGAAATCTGCCTTTATTCCCAGGGACTATGGTGCACATTAAAATTTGTGATATGCCAAACTCGAACATGCAATGCCCTGTCCTCGAGGGAAGAAGGTAAGATGTATGAAGACCCAGTAACAGTTTCTGAAAGATTATTAATCTGCTTTGTTGTGTGAAGTAATACAATTAAATTAGAATCTACTAACTTAGAATCTATCCACTTATAGAATTGCTAAGGGACGACAGGAAAATATGTTTAAATATCATAAATGTTTTTGGAATAAAAAGCCCTGTTTTGTCTCTCTCCCAAATACTACTACAAGATTGCATATATGGAAAAAAGTCAATTTTGGGAAAAGATCTTGATTAAAGCATAAGAATGTTGCAGTAAGGTGTTGTATTCAAATGTATACCAAATCATATATTCTGAAAGTAATAACTTGTATATACATAACCACACCTTACATACTCATAATTAAGAACAGGAGTAGGCTTACAAAGTGTAATACTATAAATCTTAGAAGAAAGGACAAGAGAAAAAACACCATTGTATGTGTTTAGGCACAGAGCTCTTAGAAATTACACAAAACCACATGTATCATGTTGTATTAACAGAAAAAAAGAGAGATAAATTAGATGCGATCAAAATTAAAATAGTTTGTTCCACTGACAGTGTTATAAAAAGAATTTAAAAACAAACTATAGACTGGGAGAATATATTTGGAAAACACATAATTGACAAATAACATATCTAGATATATTAAGAACTGACTGCATGTATTTTTATTGTAAGAAAACAAACAACCTGATATTAAAATGAGCAAAGGGCTTGAACAGACACATCACTAAGGAGTATATTCTGATGGAATATAAACTCAAGATGTTCAATGTCAGAACACCATTTTAAATCACTGGGGAAATGAAAATTAAAACTGAAATGAGATTCTACTACACATTTATAAGAAAGACCGAATACACAATACTGATAACATCAAGTGCTAATGAGGTCTGAGGAACAGTTGGGACTCTCCTAATCTAATTCAGGGAATACAGAAGAGTGTGGGTACTTTGAAAATTGGTTTGTAAGTTTCTCATGAAGTTCAACATATGAACCAGTAGTCCCACACTTAGGATTTACCCCAGAGAAATGAAAACCCAAACTCACACAAAAACCTGTAATGAAGATGCTTTTAGCAATTCTATTCATAATTTCCAAGACCTGGACATATCTTGAATACCTTTTGATGAGTAATTACATTTAAAAAAGGTGACATATTTATATATTAGAATATATAACAATAAAAAGATGAACTATTGACCCACCCAATTATTTTATAAAACTCTAAGGCATTAGTAATAAGCCAATCTAAAAAGCTTATATACCTAATGATTTTATTAATATGATATTCCTGAAAAGATAAAATTATAGTAAAGATCAGTGGTTGCCAGGGATCATGGCTATGGAAGTCTGAGATTAGAAAGGGAGAGAACAGTGAATTTTGAGGAGTAATGGAAATATTACGTATCTTTGTAGCAGTGAGTGTTACATAACTATATACATGTATATAAAATCTATACTTTTACAACAAAATTACATTTTTATATATACTACTTTTTAAAATATGAATCTGTGGGAAGAAAAAATAAATATACCAGCATTCCTATCTCTGAGTATTTATCCAAAACAAGTAAAATGAGAATCTTGCATTCTCATGTTCACTGCAGCACTTTTCACAATAGTGCAGAGGTAGAATCCACTTCATGTCCATGGACAGATAAATGGATAAAGGAAAGGTGGCATGTACATATATAATGGAATGCCATTCAGGCTTAAATCATGAAGTATCTGCTAGATGTGACAAAATAGGTGAGTCTTGAGGACATCATGATAAGTGAAATAAGCCAGTCATGAAGAACAAACAACACATGATTCACTTCTATGAGTTGCCTCGAGTAGTCAAATTCAACAAAGACAATTCAAGATGCTTTGAGAGGGACTCAGGTAGGAGAAGCTAGTTGCAATCAATAGGCATAAAGTTGCAACTATTCAAGGTGAATAAACACTACATCTGCTGTGCAACCTGGTGCCTATGTTTAACAATATTATACTGTACACAGAATTTGGTTAAGAGAGTAGATCTCATATTGTGTTCTTACCACAATAAAACATAATTTAAAAAAAACACAGAGATCAATATTGTTTTGCTCATTCTAGTTTCTGAAGTTGTGGAAACAGCAAAAGTGCTTCTTGTTTTCTTCAAATATTTTGAAGAACATGAAATTATACACTCTGAATTTTGATCTTATTAAATGCCTCATGTTGTTTAAAACTTCCCCCATCTCTTATTTCTTTTTCTATTCTTAATCATATCTTTTAATTAAGTAACAGAGCCATTAGGTCAAAATAAAATTGAGAAATCTTTCTTAAAAATTAAAATTTCAAAAATTGGTAAACCACATACTTGAGAAAAAAAAAATGAAAGAACAGACTGAAAAAAAACAGGAATTAAAAAAAAAGTTTGTTTTCTAAGTTTAATGTACTCAGTTATAAATCAATGAAATGATGTAATTTATCCTAGTTTCAAAAATGATTAAAATATTTTATTTGTTATTAATATCAAACTCAGATGACACTGATAAGAAAAGAACCTTTTAAAGTAGCAATTTTGTAGCATACTCCCTTTCCCCACACTGCAGGCCCCAAAGGTATTTAGATTGTGACTTCAGGGCCACACAGGTAGGCTGCAGGAGTTCCAGTGTTCTCACACATCATATCCAAGTTATGATACAGATCTCAGATTTCTGTAGGGACACTGCTTAACAATGCATAGGCCTCTAAATTATTGAGTACCTTTATCTTTTTTCTTTATTCTTATCATTTTTAGATATTCAACCAATTAGGTTGTGTAGTAGACATGTACATCCTAACTATATTTTATTTCAACTAGGGAAGAAAAGATCTCTGTGGAATCAATGAAGTGACATGCATTAATCACCTGGAATAGTGCTGAGCAGTCCACAGGTGTTCATTATACACTTGTCTTTTAATTTTTGCAGACTAGAAAGGATAGGGTCTTCTGTCATAGGGGATATAGAGAGTATTCCCTTCCACTTTCTTTTTTCCAGCTGTAATGGGTTGAGACTTAAATTTTACATTTTTCAGATTCTCAATTAAAAGAGCAGGTAAAGCTTTTGTCTGTGGGTCAAAAAGAGTGTAGGTGTCTGTGTGGTGACTTGTGCATTTTTAACTTTGTTTACTTATATGATATGGTATAATTCCTTTTCTCCAAATGTAAACTGGAAATAAGCTACGTGCCAGGCTACAAAGAGAGAATAATATAAAATAAAAAGAGTTTTTTGAAGATAACATGTTCTATTATTTATTTTTTTTAAATTTAGATTTCCACTGTTTCCTTTTGTGAAGATAAAACACATTCATATTTTTTTTTCATAGCTTTAGACACAAAAAGGAGCTGAAAACACCGAATGTCCTAGTTTCTCAGAAGTGTCCATCCGATGAACAGCACTTTCTAAAAGCTAGTGGGACCAGGCTGCAATCAGATTTGTGGAGACTAGAAAGTGAAGATCAACAGCTCATGTGAATGTGCCTATTACATCTGACAAGGCAGAGAATCCAGGGGCAACATCAATCCAGCCATCCAGCATCAAATGAAATCAAATAAGAAGAATCAAGTACGTAAGAACCATGAAGAATGAATATAAGAATCATATATTTGGGAACATCCTGAAAATAAAATTAGTTAAATATTTTTCTTTACAATGCTTTTGAACATTTTCAAAATAGAATCACCATGAACAGGTTTTATGTAATTGAGAAATGATATGTCATGAGTTCTTAAGATAGTATCCCTTCTATTCTCATAGTCCCATGTCCTTTCATTGTTTACTCAGCTATCCTCATCCATGCTTCTTAGGGAGACAGCAAATGAGAAATCTGTTAGAACTGTGCTAAACCAGATATGAATCCTTTATATCACTTTTTACCCTAGGGGAAGTACCTCACCTGATATGAAACATACTATTTAAAGGTAGATAGATGCACTATCTCTCCTTCTTCTGCTGTTCAGAATTCAGGAAATAGGAGGAGGGTTGCATTCCATATTTGGCAACCAAGAATAATAATATTAGGAAATCTCATGATGGCTTCTGATAACACATCTACTAAATACTTCCACAAACAAAAAATCAACTATTTGTAAAACTCGTAACTCACATTCATTGAAAATGGATGGAGTTAGAGAAGATAATGCTAAGTGAAGTTAGCCAATCCCCCAAAACCAAATGCTGAATGTTTTCTTTGATATAAGAAGGCTGATTCATAGTGGTATAGGGAGAGGGAGTATGGCAGGAATAGACGAACTCTAGATAGGGTAGAGTTGTTGGAGAGGAAGGGAGGAGTCATGGAGTTATAAATGATGGTGGAATGTGATGATCATTATTATCCAAAGTACATGTATAAAGACACAAATTGGTGTGAATATACTTTGTATACAACCAGAGATATGAAAAATTGTGCTCTATATGTGTAATAAGAATTGTAATGCATTCCGCTGTCATGTATGAATAAAAAAAAATTTAAAAAGAAACTCTACAATGTTTTCATCATTGTGCAAAGTATCATTTTATTTGAATTAATAGCCATAATATGTAATCAGTATAAAAATGTAGTCAGCATAAATGAGTACTGTCATTATCTTGATTTTTCAGATGAGAAAACTGGCTCATACAAATAGCATGTATTAGATTGGAGACTACAAACTGTGTTCATTAAAAATACCATATCTGATAACCTCAAGTTTTAGTGGTTTTCAGTTATGACAATATCATCACGTAGGGGAAATTTTGGAAAAGAGTCTAACTTGTTTTGTTTCGTGTGGGTTTTATTTTTTTGATTTTTGATGCAGTGTTTGAGTAGCATTATGCTGTGTCTTGGGAAAAATTGCCAAACATCTTACAATGCATGGAACTGTTGTTCCAGAAAAAGTTGTCCCATGGTTAAGTAGCGATTCATGACATGAGTTTCCATAGTTTAAATTATTCTTTCATGTATTAAATAAATATCAAATTTTCTTGCTATGCTATTATACTTGTCCTCTTTTGAAATATTACAGAGTCATTCACCATTGCAACATACTAAAACGCCATATTTGAATTGTGATGGGGTTATATGTATGATTTGGGAAGACTTGATATCTGAATATACCATCTTCCAAATATTGAAAAGTCGTGTATCTCTTTATTAATTTATTTTTTCATATATTTTTCTAGTAATTATTTTAATATCATATAAATCTAGCATATGAATCATTAGCATTTAATGTTCTTAAGACTGTTTTATATAGTAATTAAAATTTTTCCATTTCCAATTTCATGTTAGAGTATATATAAAGAAAATTGATTTTTCTATTTTGGTATAATATTCTGCAATCTTGTTAAATTCACTAGTTATTTCTGGAAACTTTTTTGAGTAGATTCTTTAGTATTTTTCTATATAAATATTCACATCCTTTGTTAAGTGAGGCAATATTTTATTTTTTCTACGAAATGTATATTTTCTTTTTAATTTTTTTGCCTTATTCACTCTTGCTAAAACCTCCAGAAAAAAAAAAAACAACACATGAAAGTAAAAAACTGACATTTTTTCTTTGTTCCTGATTTCAAAATGAAAGCACTCAATTTTATACCATTAAGTATAACAAATATTGGATTTGGAAAATCTCTTATAGATTGAGAAACTTTTTATTCTTGTTTATAAACATTTTAATTATGAATAAAACTGAATTTGTAAAATGTTTTCTCTGCATCCATTGTGAAAATGATGTTGTTTTTTTTTATTTTCTGGTCTATGATATGATAAAATGTATCATAACAGTTTTATAATCCTCTGATGAAACCCATTGGAACGTAATGTACTATCCTTGCTAAATATTGCATAATTTGATTTGCTAACATTTTGTTAAAGAGTCTCGGTTCTTTGTCCAAAAGGTTTTTGATGTGTGATTTTTATTCCTATGGGTTACCTTTTTTCTACTTTTGGTATCAGCATACTGTTGGGCCTAATAAAATGAATTGATAATGTTCTCCCCTAATCTCTTTTCAGGAAGTATTCACATTCAATAAGACCTATTCCTTCCTTACACAGTAGGAAGAATTTTCATGTGAGGTCATCTGAATCTTAAGATTTATTCGCTGAATTGTTTGTTACTGAAAATTATGTTCTGTAATACATGTTGTGTAATTCAGTTAATACATTTTTTAAGCATACTATCTTTGCGCCTCAATGAATTTTTGGTGCTATAAACGTTGTTCAATTTACATTATGTATATATATTTTTATTGGTTGTTCAAAACATTACAATGATCTTGACATATCATATTTCATACATTTGATTCAAGTGGGGTATGAATTCTTATTTTTACCACGTGTACAGATTGCAGGATCACATTGGTTATACATCTACGTTTATACATACTGCCATACTAGTGTCTGTTGAATGTCCCCTTATTGTCTTTTTAGTCTTTTAAATTTTTAGTAAGAATCATTCATTTCTGTATCCTCTGTCGTGTTTTCTTTTCAGCCCAGCCAATTAACTTTATGAATATTTCAAATTAACAGCTTTTGCTTTAAATAATTTCTCTTTATTGTTTTTCTATTTTTTTTTTATTTTTATTTGTGCTATTATTGTTATTTCTTGTTTCTACTTGTTTCCTTTCTATAGGTCTAAAGATTGAGTCTCAGGTAAATGATTTTTTAAAAAAAAAAATTCTTCTTCACCAAAGTAAGCATCTAATACACATAATTGTAGTCTCACTATGGTGGTGTAAGTTCAACAGAGCCTAGCTCTTCCTCTATTTATATCTAAAAACTCTGAAAAAAAAATATAAACAGTAACTGTTCTGAGAATTCTGGAAAGTCAACCAACAGGCCATTTTGGGAGACTAATTGAAACTGGAGAAGTGACTTGCATAGAAAGGTAAGTTAATTTTTTCATTCCTTTCATGGCTCACATTTACTAAGGAGACCCAGTCACAATGGCTGTGTGAACACATTGGCACAGCTAAGTAAACTCTAAAAGAAGTCACTTCTGAGATTCAGTACAGAATACTGTGGCCAAAAGAAGCAGGGAAACAAAATCTGCACAACAAAGTGTGTGTGTGTATGTGTGTGTGTGTGTGTGTGCATGTGTATGTTATTACCTAATGAGGGATATGGTTAAAATTTCATAAAAGTGAGACCTCGCTAAGAAGAAGACTGTTCCATATATGAATTCCGTATATAGATCTGCATAAATTTGGGGCTTATCCTTGAGCTGATCAGACATGATAGAAACCCGAACAGGTATAGCTAATACTTTACGAAATAAAATAATACTGAAAGCACAGCAAAAATCTCAGACAAACCTCTTAATGGCATGTGTGAGAAACAGACACACTAAATGATGTTAAATTTGAAAACAGATTTGATTTTATAACCATTATCCACACAAAATGAAATAGAACTTTTGTTCTAACTCTAATCAGATTGATTGCCAAATAGGACAATAACAACAGAAATAACAAAAATTTCCATTCTTGATAGAATTATAATGAGATCTGAGAGACCACAGTTATTCATAGTGCCCAGGATATAATCCAAAATTGTTTTACATGTTAAGAATGAGGAAAAAATGTGACTGATTTTCAAATAAGAGGAAAATAAACGGATAATAACCTCAGATAACAACGTTAAAGCTGCTATTAAGTATGCTTTAGGAAGTAAAGTTAAACATGCATGAATATTTTAAAAAGGGAAATTCTCAAGAGAAATAGAAACTATACAGAAAAATAAGTTAATAAAATAATTAAGGAAAGTTACCCTAAATTTGAACACAGAACAATAGAAAGTATTGTGAATAAAAGAAAAAAATATTTAAATATTTATATGTTGAAATACTTAAGTACATTAACATGTCCTTAGGGATCTGGGAAACACTATCAAATTGTATAACATATTGGGATCAGGGGTGTATTTTAGGTTAGGATGTTTGCCTAAGATATTCAAGGCCATGAGTTCAGTCCCTGGTATTGCATTTTTTAAAAAAAGCATAAAATATATGTTAGAGTCTCAGAAAGAAAGGGAAAAGATACTGGGGCAAAAAAAATTCAGCAAAATAAATTTCTCAAATTTCGTGAAAAACATTAATTTATAGATTCAACTGAACTCAAAGAAAACCACAACTAGAAAAATCATAAATTTCTAAAAACTAAAGAAAATGGTAGGTCTTGAAAATAGCTAGACGAAAAGCAAAATCGTTTGACTTTTTAAAATACTGTACAACTATTGAGGGTCCTGTCTATTGATAGATTTAGCCCACATTTTTCACCCTGTTATTTAACCTATTAATCCTACTAATATTAAAGTTCTTGTCTGATAGTTCAAATATCTAAGTCATCTCTCGGTTGTATTGACTACTTTCTCTCTTAAAAACAAGTTATAATTTTCTTTCGATATATAAGTTTTCATTTATTGCTTGTTATCTATTGAATGTATCAACATCAAGAGACAGATGCAAATAGTATTTACACCTGGAAATAGGTATCAATTTTCTGTCAGACTGTTCATGTGGGGATTGTGACAGTGTAGTCAGAAGTTGAGCTGGTTTGAATTATACTATTGCTTTAATTATTTGCATAACTCCCACACTTGAAATTTTCTAGAGTCCAGTGTGAAGAATGGAGTGACCAACAATTTTTTCAGTAACCCCCATGCACCTTTGGATTCCGGGGTCCCACCATGCCTGGTTCACAGTAGGAGGGGTCTCTGCACTCACTCCTCACCTCGGCTCTAGAATACAGTTTCCTGTTACTTGGCTCATGTCAGAGAAGATTTCCTAACTATCTTGCTGCAGCCTCATCACTGGTAGATCTAGTGCATGGGGACTGTGGAGTTGGTTTTGCTAGTGGTTTTCCTCTCCTCACATGACAGTCAAACTGTCTTTTTAGAGGGGGATTTCCAGAGAGGAAGAGTGATTTCTGACTTCCCTTCTCCTATTGGTTATAGACCTCTGATTTGTGTTGTGCTGGGTCTATCCTGGGCTCATGAAGTTTTTCTGTTTCTTTCTCAGAAGCAGAGAGATGTGGTCTCTACTCTTCCACAACCTCATGGGAAGTTTCCCTGGGTCAGTAGCCAAAGGTTTTCTCTCCCTCCCCCAGCATTAGTTTGCCATTGTTGGTTAATAGGTGTGAGACTGGGGGTGGGAGCAAACATTTTATACTTCAGCCCATGGGGGGCTTTATTTCTATTCCCACCATAAAACCAGTGCCTAAGCCCCAGAGTTGGAAAACTTTCCTTACTTTCCCCCAGAGACTTTTCATTCTTTGACAGAAAGATTTGGAAAGAAAGCAGGTTGCCTTCTTTGCTTGCCATTGAGGTAGGACTGTATCAGGTATTCTACCTGTTCCCAGTCCCAGTGTCCTTTGTATCAGGAGCTCCCAGATACAATTACGTCCACCCTCCTTAACCAGTTTCACTTCCCAGTTTATGTTCCTTACAGTGAGTTGCAGTCTGAAAATCCAGAATTAAACAATTTATGTATTTTAAATTGCAAATCATTCTTAGTAGCATGAATAAACTCTGTGCTGTCACACTATCCCACCTGGGATGTGAATCATTCTTTTGTCCAATGTATTCCTGCTACATGTGCTACCTGCCTGTAAGTCACATAGCAGCTGTTTCAATTATCAGATCAACTGTTGGGGTATCTCAGAGCTCATAGTAAAATAACTACTATGCTACTAAAAAATGGCCTGAAAGCACAAGAGTAGGGGAGCTGGCAATTTGAATGTGACAATGAAAAGCAGTAAAGTGTTTCTTTTATGTGAAAAGGGAAAAATTCTCAACTTTGAAAACATCATATAATGAAGTTGCTAAAATTTACAGTTAAAGTGAACCTTTTATATGTGAAATAGGGAGAAGAAAGAAGAAATGTATGCTAATGTAGCTTTCACACCTCAGACTGCAGAAGTTAAAGCCACAGTATGTGGTAATTGTTTAAACTTAAAAGCATTACATTTGTGGGTGGAAGACATGAACAGAAAATGTGTTCAAATTGATGGCTAGAAAGCTTTGAACCTATATAAAGATTTCAGCGAGGTATCCCTGAAATGATTGATATCAAGCCATGTAATGCAAGTAAGGATGATTGCACAGATTGAGGAATTGGATTGAACTGAAAAATAAAAAAAATATTGTAGAGGCTACATCTGCTAATGAAGAAGCATATTTCTGGCAGAGTTGGAAAAGCTGATTAAGGAGAAGCTAGCATCTAAATAAAGTGTTCAATTGTGATGAATCTAGTCTCTTCTGAAAAAAAAGATGCCAAATACAACCTACTTGTATAATACTCTAAAGGAGATACCAGGGCATAAAAAATGAAAAGACAGATGAAGTATTCAGAAGTGTAGAAAATACAGATGGTACAGTATACAGAGGGGAGAACCCACATGTTCTCAATAACAAAGTAAAAAATTATCTGCCAGTGATCTAGCAACATAATCAGAAAATATGTTTCTATCCAAAAGTGAAAAATCCTTGGAGGAGGCAGGGTTCAAATTCTAAAGGCTATACTAATAACAAACAATTATTAATTATTATTTGGCCATCCTGAATGTGTTTGCTATGAAAATGAAATGTCAAGATTATATTTTTAGCCCCAAATGCAAACTTATTGCATCAGTCCCTTCACCAAAGCTTTATTTGATTGGTCAATGTCCTATACATGCACTTGATATTTGATCCAGTGGATTAGCAATTGATGAATACCTCAACCTGGACACAAGGCAATGCTAGAAACCAATCACTAAGGCTAACCTGGTAACCTTCATCAAAGCTGCAATGCATGAATCAAAATCAGACCATTAGTGCCTGCAGGAAGGATTTAAAAAGTGAAGTCATGAATAATTTTAAAAGCTTCCTGGGGTTTAATGAAGAAGTTTAGGAAAATCATTCACACAGCAAGACAAGATAATGAAGAAGGATTTGCCAACGTGCTTGATGAATAAGTGAAAGGACTTAGTAAATGCCATCCAAGATGGACTAACAAGAAAGAAGAAATTGGAATAACTTATTGAGCCATCTACAGAGACAGGGAAAGGTGGAGGAACAAAGAAAGAAAGAAAGAAAAAAGAATAAAGAGAAACTGAAGCAGATCCAGCAATGTGGACCATACCAATATTTGTCAAAATGTTTTAAATTGCACAGATATAAAAGGACAAAGTCAAACTCATGGAATATTATCCTTGGAGGGAACAGAGTGTTAAAATCATCTGCATGAGGACCAATGCATTAAAATGTCACCAGCAACATTTGGATAAATTAAAAAGAAATAATTGACAACAATGTTTTTATAAAAGATTTTGTCAAAAAAAAAAAAGCAAAACAAAACAAAACAAAACAAAAAACCTTCCCCAATCATTGGATTGGCATAGTCTGCTATTGACACTCAACAATTGATATTATCAAGGCTTGATGACCCAGGTAGAAAGAAGCCAGTGTCTTCTTTCTGATGTGTCATCAGGTCAATACTAACCCAGAAGGACATCAAAATACCTCTGTCATTCACCTCCTTTTCTTTATGTCAGCATTATTATATCATAGCTTCACAAGAGGAAGGGTTAGCACAGTAAGATAAGATATTTTGAGGGAAACAAACCATTCACTCCTATGTTTTATCCCAGTACATTAATATAGTTGTTTATCATTGTAAATCTCTTACTATACCTAACTTATAAATGATATTTATGGTACTATATATGTATAGGAAAAATAGTACCGTATATGTGGGGTGTGGTACCTTCTATAGTTGCAGGCACCACCCACCTCCATGTATATGGGAGGACACCATATTCTAAACTGCCATGATGATCCACATATCATCTTTAAGAAACTATTACATGCTTACTGTTTTCTTCTTACTCATGTTTTTAATAGTTGTTCCTCTGAAGGAGAAGATTGTGTATACTGTTTTTCCTAGAAAAAGCTTGTCACCCTTTGGAATTTATTTTACATAATCATCTTGCAATATTAGTGGGCTGAAGAAAAGCTGTGAGCTTGCAGATTATCCAGCTTTTTCTTTTTGTTAAAGACTCATTTATTTTAAAAATCATATGTATAAATAAATTAAATTTTGAATGTCATTTAAAGTTAGTAGAGAGGTCAAAGTATTCATGATATGTTTGGGTTGTCCTATCTAATGAAACTATGCATGGTAATCAAGAAAACATTCCTGGAAAGCTTTAGCAAGACATCTCCACACATTGACTCCACATTATTTTAAGCTGGTATCCTGTATTCAGATTTCCCATATGTGTCTACAATGAATGAGACTGTCTTAAGAAAGAGTTTTGTTAGGTGTAAACACTTAACAAATGTAAATTTTAACCTATAGTCTACAGAGGAATACAACATCTTTATTTTAAAAGCCAAGTTGCATCTTCTGACTCTTGTAGTGTGCAAAGTACAGAACTTCATGCTGTCACCAGCAGCTCTCCAATCTTCAAAAGATGAGAAAATAGCATCCCCATCCATTTTGTGGAATTTTGCTATGTTAATGAGGTAGTATATCTAAATGTACATTCTAAATCCAAATGTTTTCTATAAATAGATTACCTTAATAATAGTAATAATGTTGATAATAATGATGTTATAATGACTGATGATTCATCATGATGGGCAACTGTATGAATTAGAAATAGGAAATATAACTAAAACTGGTAAGGATTGTATGATATCAAAATGTATAAAAAAGCAAAGATTCATCAGAAGATCATTACACACATTCATTCTTAGTAACACTGGATGAATGAAATATAGAGACAAATTCAATATCAAAATTATGCACCATTAAATATTGATGCTTTAACATAATACACCCCCAAAACTGTTTTTTCTCAAATTATCTTTTTAATTTAATAAAGACAAATTTGTTGTTATATGATTTCCTATTTTATATTTGTTCTCTGGCTTTCCAAAGACATGCTCTACAATTACTACTCTGAATGAATTGGCCATACTTTTCCTCTGCACAAATTAAATTTTGTTTTTTTGTAAATATTTTTATTGTTGAGTTATATTCATACCTAATAGTAGGCTTCTTTGTTATATATTTGTACATGAACAAAGCAGATACAAATTATTTATTCTATTTTATTTCTCCTAAACTTAGTTTTAAAATATCTAGCTAACTTGTCTTAACTACCTCCCTGATAAAGAGGCTGACATCTAGTCCTTGTTGTCTATCTCAGGATTTTATTTTAGGAAAAATGATAGTGCAGCACAACTTTTGGTTTTGAATATTTAACAGAATAAATAAGATATATTAGGCATAGTAAAAGTATAATAGCTCACAGGGAAATTATTAATTTTGTATTTTATGTATTCATTGTCGTAACAAAGCATTACTCTTTAAATAAGTGACAGATTTGAAATAAGTTGACATAAGCAATTTTATGTATCTAGTGAAATATAATCAAGGAACTTGTTTCCTCAAATATAATAAATCCTTATTTCCTTTGTGAAAAAATGATATGTCTGCTGTTTACTTGATATGACATCCAACTTAATTTGATTTTGCAGAATCCCCCCAATTATTTATTCATTCATATTTGTAAACTGCATCCAAGCAATAAACCAGTGCATATGGCATTCCAAAAGAACCTTGAGCTGACAGTGAGACTTTAAACAGAAAAATTAAGCTTGCATTTTACTTATTTGCAGTTTCAGCTTTTGCCAAAATAGACAATTATTGAAATGGAACATCATTTATCATACTTAGCAAGTAAAAAATGAATTTGAATTGGTAGTAGTATAGACAGTCTAATTTATGATATAAAAGTATATTTAAGATAGGCAGTAGATCAAAAGTTATAATTTGGCCAAACCACAAATTGCATTACACAACTTAACTATTTTCTTTTGATCTAGTCATCAATATGTCTATCATTTACTTTTTACTTTTTGAGCTCTAATTTGATTGAAAGCTAATAATGAATTTGATTTATGACCTATATTTACATATGTGGTTATAGATAATTATCTAAATGATATATAAATTGTATAGGAGAGATATTTCTGTTTCTATTTTTCTTAAGTGAACACCAAGACTCAGATACATACTGGTTTGTGCAAGGTGAACTGCTAACTAAACAGAGTTCAATTGATTTCAACTTGTTCTGATTTCAAATATTTTCTAATTCTTTTTTTTTTTCATTCTCATAGTCAGTTGTCAGTATTCAATGGTTTTCCATTTAGCAGTAAAATAGTTAAAAAAAAATAGAGCCCCCAAATCAAATAAATCTGCTTTAGCTCTTCCTATTGATTTGTATATCTCTTTCTGTTTTTAAAATACAAGAGAGAGAGAGAGATGCTCAGTTGGTTCACTTCTTCACCTTCCATTTCCTCTTCAAGCCCCTAAACAGCAGTACCACTCCAGTGATTTTTAAATTTCCAAACACTTCTCTTCAGGCTCTATCACTTGACTTGTCTGCACATTTCACATTTCTCCATCTCTTCCTCTTGAAAATTTTTCCTTGGCCTCTTGTTCACCACAGTGCTTCCACAGCTGTCCTTGACACTTCAATTTTCACATTACATGTTCCCTATAAATTATATATTCCATTTCTATGTCAACAGCTACCATTTGTAAATTAACAACTCAGTGGCAGAAATAATTAACAAAAATCCATGATCCCCTGACCTAACAGACTTGTCACTAAGATACAGATGGTTGTCTCAATTTTATTTTGTAGTTATGTGAGAAGCACTGACAATGTTCTGTGAGCAGAGATAGTGGGTCCTTGGCCTTATTTAGTTGGGCCTTCAATACATTTTATATTCTCTAGAATCACCTTTCCATACGTCTGAGTCTACCTCCATCCTCCTGGCAAATGTCTACTTGGCTATTGAGAGTCAGGTAGAAAATACCTTTCTAATAAGTACTGTCATTGTCACTATCGAATTTGCAGAAACATCTGTCCTGTTTCCTATTATACATTTGCAGAAACATCTGTCCTGTTTCCTGTTATACATTTGCAGGAAGCCATCTATGAATTACAAGAGGGTCTTCTCTCAGTGTGGTAGCCAGGGAGATTTAGGTTTGGCATTGTGAACTGTCCATGGCTCTCCCACGTCCATAGATTGCTTAATGCATGTGACCTTTATTTCTACTCTGCTAGGAAGATCCCTTATAGTAGCTACGGAGATGGCCATAACCTGTTGGGAACTGGAAAACCCACCTTTAACTTTTTGGAGAAGAACATTCTATTGAAGGCCTTTGATGTTTCCCGATATAAATAAAGCAGTTGCAGGCTCCATTTTGCCAGAGTCTAGAAGCTGGATCCCTCTGATCTACTTGCCCATCCTGCTCCTGCTTTTGAAACTATTTTCTGTGTCCCTTGGTTTTTTCGTTGTTCTATTTTTCCTAGCTTTGATTTCTCAGCCATTCTACCGAGGGGAATCCCATTTCTACGACCACACGTGATGCAGGCAAGATATAATGTCACATTCTAGACTATAGATCTTCCGTTTTTATTTTATTTTTTAAACTGGGATTAAATCCATGGGTGCTTTACTAATGAGCTACATCCACAACACCCCCCCACACCTTTATTTTTAAAAAAAGACAGGATTTCCCTTAATTGCTTAGGACCTCACTAAATTGCTGAAGCTGGTCTTGAGCTTGCAATCCTCCTGCCTGGGCCTCCAAAAGTCACTGGAATCACAGTCCAGTGCCATCATGCCCAGCTTGACTATGGGCCTTTCAAAGTCAAATACCATATATTACTTAATGTTTCATCCTCAACATCTGGAAAAGCATTTAGTACATACTAAATATAAGACACTTGTTTGTTATAGCAATGAATGCTATCTGAACATTATTTCTGGCACTACAGTGTGGGCTCTCTAAGGAAACTAAACACAATTGTTATATGGTCAGTTATGCTTTTTTCAATAATGTCTCCTTCCCCCAATGTTCCAACTCACTTAAAATGACATGAAAACTTTTATCCAGTCACAATATAGAGAAGAATCCAGAATTTTGACATCTTTCAAATCAGAGTTTCAAAATAATATTAAGAACTAGTGATTAACAATGTTGGGGAAAATGCAGTAGAGAATTGAAAAATCACACATGTTGCAATTTCTATCTACAAAAGACAAACACAATCATCAGTAGAAACAGGGAGGGGTTTCTTCATCAATGCTTATAATAATTCACACTTGTGGTTTTAAATACCTTTACCTACTTTATTTCCAAGCATTTTTCAGGAGCAATGTATGGAAGAGAACCAGTTAAATAAGTAAAAAGAAGAAATTCAGTCATCACGGCAGTCAATGCATATTCAAGGAAGAAGCAATTCTTCTCAATCCCTTCAACTCTTACTACATTTCTTACTGGGTCAACCCATATGATCGATTGTTTCCTTTTTTCTTGTATATTTTATTATAATTCCATCATTATTTTCAAAACAATTACCATCAACTATGATTTCATAGTAAGTTGCAGTGATTTTTTAACCAGTTAAGTGCAATGAAATTCACTCATTCTGTTTATTGCTAAATATATACAACTGTCTACCTACCTACCTATCTATTTACTCACACGCACACACACATACACACAACACACACGTGCACACACACAAACACACACACATACCACTCATGCAGAATACTTACAAAGGCATAGTGCACATTTAGAATCTATTCTCTAAAAGCTTTTGATAACGGCCTTCTTAGTTACCCATTTTGGATGAGATGGTTAAGAATTCTGAGAACAAAGTCTCTGCAGTTTTAAGTAAGGCAATGTGATTTTATTTCCAATAGATACTGGAACTTATTTGAGCTTTTTAAATAGGAATGGATTTAGATGGAGTGGCTAAAATTGTGTTTACCTCTTAACTTCTCAGAGTTATCATTTTTGGATGATTTATCTTGCTGTTAATTCTAATTCAACTTGGGTGAGAATATTCCAGGTGAGCATACTCTTTGAATTATTGCCCCCCTTGAAAGCACTGTTCCCTACATTAAAAAAAATCATATTTCAGTGGAAGCCTACAAATTATACTTGGTTTAAAAAAATACTTATATGTATTTATATTTTAATATTTTGTGCTATTATTCCTTCCTGATGAAAAATAGATATGAGAGTCATGAATGTTTAAAATTTACTGTATTAAACACAAGTTACATAATATAATTGTAAATGGGGAGTTTACAGTTACATTAGTACTGTTAAGATCAGCTGAGAAAATGACACGAACTATGGGTGACTTACTTCAATTTGAAAAATATTTGATGTCCCTACCATTCTTGCAAAGTGTATATATACTGTCTGAGTTCATCTGAGAAGAATCCTATTTACATCTGGTTTTACTACTGATTTTTTTTCAGGTGAATAATGTATTGGTATTTTAGCCACATAGAATTATAACTTATTAAAGTTGACCGAATAACTTTGGTTCTTTCATTGGCTTTTGATGCAAATATCTAGTTATGTTATTCAAACTGCCTAATAAAAATGACAATACGGGACTGAGGTTAGGCTCAGCGGTACAGCACTAGCTTCTCATGTGCAAGGCCCTGGGTTCTACCCTCAGCACCACATAAAAAATAAATAAAATTTTAAAAATGATAAGTTATATGTAAATAGAAATGTATGTCTTGAGTTAAGTAAGACTTTAGACAACATGCTATCTGGAAGATTAACTATGTTATCAAAAACCTCATTTATTTCTACCTCTTTATATTCCCTTTGATTTTGCCTTATCCTATGGTGGCTATGTTGAGAAGTAAAGATAATAGTCAGGTATCTCTAGGACTACATCCTTCCTGATTCAAAATTAGTAAGAAAGAGATGGACAATTTCTTTCCCAACACTTCCAGAAATGTATGAGAGGTTTGCTTTGACTAAAAAGACTGAGGCTTGTTTGCACAATTGAATTTACAGCTCTAGGGATCATGAAGAGCTGACCAGTACACTCAGGCTATACCGTTCCCAAATCAATAACTCTTGTCAAGAAACAAGATAGACTGGCTGTCTTACCAATCAGTTTTAATCACTGAAAACAAAAAAGATCAGTTGCTAAGTCTCATGGCTAATAATGGTGATAGACATTATTATATTCTAACAATCAAATCAGAATACTGTTTACTGAGAGAAAATATGAATAGAGAATGACAGTGCCACAGATGTTCATCCATGAATAGGACTTAAGTTGAAAATAGAAATGATTTGATATTTTCCATGAATTTTTAAACAAATTATATTAAAATAGAACAGGTGAATACTAAAATGATATTATCTCATATAACATTCATGTTATTAACTGCAAGAGAACATGACTATATAGCCAGATAGGATTTTACTTAAGAAAACAAAGAAGGTTTGCTATATGCCCTGCTTTCTTCTTCATTGTTGATCTATATGAAGAGCAAAGCTCACAAAAGTAAATTTTGTATCTTGAGTTCCTTTTTAGGAATTACAAATATCTTAATTTTTATTGGTTGCAAACATCATCCTGGATGAGATTTTTAAATGTAATTTGGAAGTTTGCCTTCTAATTTGGAAAACATTGAACTTAATGACGTCTTTGTGTTCTAAAGTTTTGTTACAGAAGACCTGCTTTCTATCTCTGAGAAAGTATCTCATCCATAGCTGTGAATTCAGTTGCTGTCTTCATATGGACAATTACCAAATTTACATCTCCATTACAGAATTTTCCAATGGTTTAAACATGCATTAGTTTTAAACATGCATTACATTTAATGACATATATCCAAATGTATATATGAAAAAAAAAAACAGTTGGGATAGTTTTGAATTCTTCTTTCTCAGGGATGATAGTCTTTGGCAGCCATAATCTCTAAAGTTCTAATCTAAATACATGCCTATGGAGCAAATTCAACTTTCTCCACCCATAACCACATAAATAGAAAAACATATTTCTAAATTTCTTGTGTTATCTCCTAGATCCTCTTGGGAATTGATAATGGAAAACTTCAGATTCAAAATAAAAGCAGTAAAATTAAACCTAATACAGCACCTAACATTTAATAAAAATTAGCTAAATTCACGTACATTTTTGCTTGATCCAGCCTTTTGTTTAATAATATTTTATATCTGAGGTGACACTTTATTATTATGAAATTAAGTATATGTATATATATATGTAACATACCAACAGTACAAAGAATAAATATTGAATACTTAAATTCTGCCATCCCTAAGCACACAAGTAAAATATTGTGTTCTTTTCCTTCTCCTCTTTATTTCTCTAACTATATAAGTAGAGTCATAGTTAAACATAGAGGCACTTATTCAATATGGTATGTGAGGTGCTATCTCACTGGAAAGGAAACTAGAGTTGTACTTGAATTTTTCTGGCATCAAAACTTCACTAGTCAACCGGGCACAGAATACCTATAGAGCTTCCAAAAACTCTCCTCTGGAAGCTTTTTATACATTCCTGTAACTGGACCAAGTGCTTTTCTCTTACCTATTCCAGGATATTGACTTTGAATTATAATTATATTAAAGCTGTGTTTTACAACACATATTTGAGTATTTACTCTGTGTTAAGCATTGTTCTAGAGGTTGAACAGAGAGTTATGACAAAAACACATGGTTTATAACCTTGAGGTCAGCATTAGAGACACATTGAACAGACTGATGGAAGTACAAGGTACAGGGGGCCATGGATATCATTAGTGCAAGAGCAAACCTATCTGAAATCCTGAAGTCTTCCTTAAGGAAGCTGCACATGGGAGGCGTTATTAGGCAGAGCAGCAGTGTGTGTGTAGATGGTCGGTGGATGGGAAGGGAAGGTAGTATGTGATTTAGAAAAGGCAGTTGTGCATGCAAAGGCCTTAAAACTAGAAATTGCCCAAACAAGAAAAAAAAATGGGGGGGGGGGGAGCCGGGGTTGTGGCTCAGTGGTAGAGTACTTGCCTAGTATGCGTGAGGCACTGGATTTAATCCCTGGCACCACATAAAAATAAAAACAAATTAAATAAAGGTATTGTGCCCATCTACAACATACAAAAACACACATATGTATTTTTTAAAAAAAGAAATAAAATAGACCACTATAAGTGGAATGGGTCTTATGAGGATATAAGTAGGAGAAAAAATGATTTATCCCATTAGATAACCCTATATCATGGGCAACCTTAATAATCTAGGGCTTTACTCTAGTGACAATAGAGAATAACTAAAGATTATTAGAGGAATGCAATATTCAATTTCTTTTTTCAAGTCTCTGACTTTATTGTGAGTGTTATGTTTAAAGTGAAAGAATGACTAAGTTCATCAAGGCTACAAGATGACACCAGGTAAATAATGGTATCAACAGTGGGTAGTAGATGATAATAAAAGAAATGCAGAAATCAATGGATTCCAGAGACATATAAAGTCAGTGCTTAGTAACTGTTTGAATCTAGAGAGTAAGAGGGAGCAAAAAGTCAAATACAAATCCCATATACACCAGGATCAAGGTGTTGTTGAGCTGTTTACTGAGAGAGCAAACACTAGAGGAGAAACAAAGTTGGCGGAAGGAGGGGATCATCATTTAAATTTTGGACTGTGATCTGGCCAGATAAAGGCTTTAAATAGAAAACTTAAGTGCACATTTAGAGTCATGAGAAAACTCTGCAATAAAGATATAAATTTGCCAATTGTCCTGTATAGGTAGCCACTGAATTCATACAAATGGATGGAGATTTGCCTTCAGAGAAAGAAAACAGACCTGAAACAGAACATTAAATGACTCCAACACTTTATTATTAAAGTAGGATGTGAGAGATGTTAAAGAAGCAAAAAATGTGAAGGTGAACAAGGATTGCTTTGTTTCACTCAAGGAGAGGGAAACAAATTTTTAAGAAAAATAAAAATCTCAGAAGAGAGAATATTATCTGTTGTCTGCATGTCAATAACTTCCTTAGTAGAGATAATCACAAAATCAAAGAAAGCTTGATTTCCTTTTTTAAAAAAATAAAATTATCTCAATCAGAGAGCAATCTAAACAAATGTAAGTCAAACAAATTACAGTGTGGAGAAATGAGGGAAGAAACATATTATCAACATGTAATTAAAAAGAAAATATAAATTTAGACTTTAAATGATGACCTAGTTTTTTCTACTTTTTAGAAGCTATCCTAAAGCAAAATTCAGAAGTTCTTATGAGAAAAGAAATGCTCCAACTTCTTTGAGGTTAGAGCTAAGATAGTACGGCCTTGTAGGGATTGATCTGCACAATCAGAACTTTTCTGGAGATAGAATGTAAATGCTTGAAAGTAGCCAATAAACTAGATGATATTAGCCAACAAGGAAAAAGTTGGTCTGAAATAATTTGTGGCTTCTGAGAATGGTGGAGACACATCAGCACCAAAAAATGAAGGTGAAACCCAGGGCTTAAGAAAGATTCTCAAGTGACTTCCCGAGATAGAAGTGCAGTTCTTCAACTCCAGGCAAGAGAGCTACAGGAGAGAGGAGCTCAGTCTTAAGATCACCACTGGACTACAGGGAACCCAATTCTTGCTTTTGTTGACATTATTTCAAGGACATATTTCCTCTTTCCCTTGTCTCCTCCAAGTCAGTATCTGAGGATCTTAAGATATAATAGCTATTGCAGCAGGGGGTGTGGGGGTGCAGTAAGAAGATTGTCTTTTCTCCATGTCCACTATGGGATTCTTACCTGAAGTGAACCTGAACCAGAGATGGAGAAAAAAATCAGTGGCAAAGGAAGTTCAGGCTTCCACTTACTATACTAGACTGAATATTCAAATTTTGAAAAGGGTCTCTGTTTGCAAATAGAAGTGTCTATTATTTAAGATTGGGCAAAATGTTATAGATCTAATGATAGTTTATCCAGTAGCTGAGGAAAATCTTTCACACTGAATAAAAAGTAAGGGAGTGACAGAAAAAATAAAAAGATATTATGGTGGTAGAATTCATATCATTCAACATGGCACATAAATCCAATATATAGAAACTGGAAGAAAAGGAACTAAAGCATTTAGTAATTCATATTTCAGTGTGGGGTTATTGGTGATTTTGTTGATATCTCTAACTTTATATTCATGTTGTATTTGGAGAGTGTTTTCCTCATATTTTATAACTGAAAATAAAATAATTTTTAAAAATCTACCTCAGATTATTATCTTTTAATAAATCACAATCTATAAAATCAACATATTTACAATAACAGAATTAATTTATATCTATTTAAAAGACATTATTGTTACACCAGAGGATGGTCAGCATTAAGGAGAAAGATGAGAAATTCAAAATGAATCAGGTTTAGTATTTTTGTTGAACTATATGGTAAGTAAGGAATAAAAAAAGAAAACTAGATCAATAATTAATTTTATTACTATTAATCTTCATGTAAGTAGCTTTTAGTTATCATATAATCATATAATGTTTAAAATTTGAGTGTTATCCCCAATTTGAAATATTAGACACCCAAAGTGGTTAAATTTGTAACAGGTCGAAGCTGGTAATAAGAACCAAAAGAGATTTATGACACTAATTTCTGTGTTCTATGTAATTTCTCCAACATCAATAGTCTTTTCTACAAAGATCCAATCACTGTTAGACATTTAAAATTCATTTATCCCCCTTATACTACTCCTTTAGAGTAATTGCGCAATTAAGGTAAGAAATAGAGCTTCCCAATTTGAAATCTGACTAATGTCATTGACATCTACAGAAATAGTGTTGGCTTCTTTATTCTGTCATTTACTAAATATATTAACTCTGAAAAACAAAAGCAAAAATAAAAGAGGAAGAAAGAAGAATAACACTTTTAATTTATGGAATCAATGACACCATAGATATCATGGCACATTGTTTTGTCATCCAAGTTCATTTCTCTTTTTGGTCAAATAGACACACTATGGTTGTATTGATGTCATAAAACATTTCTTTGTATTATTTTCACATTTTATGTAAATATTTTTATTCAATAACTGTGTAACATTTTGCACAAGAGGCAATCTATTCCTCGAGGTAATAGATGAATGAGTTAATGAGCAAATGAAATGTCTGATTGGTTAATCAACTAGCATAGTCAACAGCTGAGGCCATTGTGTTCAGTGAAGTCAGCAGGGAGTTAGGGCCCACCCATAATCATGAGGATGAACACTTTTATGCTGCCTCTATTTAAAGATACACACTTTGAAACACCAATAGAAGTAGCGGGCATGGTGGTGCACCCATGGAAGACCAGCTACCCCAGAGGCTAAGGTAGTAGGACCACAAGTTCCAGCCAAGCCTGGGCAACTTAGTGAGACCCTGCTTCAAAACATACAATCAAAGTGGCTAGAAATGTAGTTCGGAGGTTGAACCTGGGTTCAACTTCCATTGAAGAAAAAGAAGAAAAAAAGGGAAAAGGAAGAAGAAAAAAAGGAGGCGGAAAGGGAGGAGGAAGACAGGAGGAGGGAGAAGAAGAAAAAGGAAGAGGGGAAAAGAGAAGGAGAAGAATTAGAAAGGAGAAGAAGGAGGTGGTGATGGTGCTGGTGGTGGAAGGGAAAGTGGAAGGGGAAGAGTAAGAAGTAGATTAGAAGAAAGGAAACTCACAGAAGAAAGACAAAATAGTCACTCAGAACTTGACTGGGCATGGGAAGGAAGATGAAGTGAAAGAAGGCCTGGGTAGGAAAAAGAATTCCAGCCTCGCACTGAAAATGACTCTTAACTGGAACGTAAAGGGGTTCAGTTTTGATTTAGACAGGGTAAAATAAGAATAGTTGCTGGAGAAATGGCATGACTAAAAATGGCCCTGCCTAGGTGGGCAAGGAAGACTACAACAATCCATTGGCTACACTGAGAGGCCAGCTACCGTGCTGAAAGCACAGGAGGGCATAAGAGCTTGAGATTTCTGAAATGTTAACCCAAAGCTTCTGCACATTTCCTAATAAGAAGTAAAAAATCATTTCAATTTTGTTAGGAGAGAAATGATCAGAAGGGTATGAAAAAAGCAAAAGTTTAAGAGGGTTGCTTTGTGCTATCTATGCTTTTTAAGTGATAAAAATCGTGAGGGAATTTTGCATTCCATTCATTAAGGTACACAGATAAAACAGTGATTCTCAACATATTATGTGCAACGTGTGCCCCATTTTAGTATTAAAAAATCAGTTTGTGCTTAGAGGAATATCACTTGATCTAAAATATCACCAGAGTATTCACAATCTCATACAGTTATCCTGTACAATTGGCCATTTCTGAGGTCTGTGAAATCACACCATCATGGTTTTCTTCCACACAATTAGGGAACAAAGTCCTCATACCTCTTTCTGTACTGTCCACTTGATGTTTTACTCTGTGGTAATTCTCAGATGCACAAGTGGTTCCTAGGCTGTGGTATGTCTGATGTCCACTCATCAATGAGAATTGCTATGAAATTCTATGAAATTGCTATGAAAATATATTTTCTTAGTTGTTACAGAAACATATATCTTTTTTTTAAATTTTCAATTGGTTCTTTTTATTTACACATAACAATAGAATTTATTTTTACATAATTATAAAAGCATGAAATAGAATTTGTTCTAATTCAGTCCCCAATGCTTCCTCTTCCTTCCTCCCACCCTCTGTTCCTACCCTCTACTCTATGGGTCTTTCTGCTATTTACTTATAGTTTTGTTTTCTTAATTAGTACCTAGTGGATGTACACTGTAGTATATTTATATTAGTATGTAGGAATTTTATGACAGATTCATTCCACTTTCTTTCCCTATCCTATTCTTCCTCTCTTCCCTTAATTTCCCTTTGTCTTTTCCATTGATTTTTCTTCTATTCTTTTTTAATTCCCCCTACTTATTTTGAATTAGCTTCCACATATCAGTGAAAACATATGACATTCAGCTTTTGGGGATCGGCTTATTTTACTTAGCAATTATAGTTTCTGGTTTCATCCATTTAGCAGCAAATGTCTCAAAGGCATTCTTCTTTATGGTTGAGTAATGCTCCATTGTGTAAGTATAACACCTTTTCTTTATTTGTTAATCTGTTGAAGGATACCTAGGATGGCTCCATAGCTTAACTACTGTGAATTATGCTGCTATAAGCATTGATGAGGCTGTGTCACTGTAGTATACTGAGTTTAGATCCTTTGGATATATACCAAGGAGTGGGATAAGTGGGTCAAATGGTGGTTCCATTACTAGTTCAAAAACACATTTCATTTGTTGGTCAAAATTTGGTGGCAATAGCTATACAAAATTTTGTGATAAACTGTGCACCTACATCATGCTGGATATATCCCTTTAAGATTAATATGCATGTGCATATATAGAGAAAAATGTTTTCACATGTAGAGAGAGCATATATACAGAGTATTTCTTAATATTCCACAGTGCACACTCACACCAGGAATGGAAGACATCTATTGATATAACATTTTTGACATAACAAGGGAAAGAAATTATGTCCTTTGTTAGGAAACTCATCCTTAGAAACATAAATTATAACTTTGGGAGGCTTTTCTTAAATTTATGTGGGATATTGTGATTTTGATTCACAAAGCATTTTTAAAAGATTTGATTCATGTTAACAAGAGAAGTAACTATTTTAAAGCACACAGACCTTAAAGCTAGATGGATTTTGGTTTGACCCTTGGTTCTTTGTTTATAGCTGAGTGTCTTGGAGCCAGTTAATAACCAGTTAGAGCCTTAGGTACATCAGTTACAAAAGAAAGGAGATTATAATGGCATATCATAATTATGTGACAGTTATAAATAAAATACATGACAATTTCATTGATCTGTGAAGAGTAAGAGGTAAACCTTAATACTTTACTCATTGAGAAGATTTCTTCTAACCTTTTGGTGTTTAAACCTCAGTAACAACCTCAGGTTCTGGCTAGGTATCAAACAGCCCCAGAAGAGTAATGGTCTTGGATATTTTATTGTATACATGAGGTATAGAGCATTTAGCTCAGAGACATAAGAACATTTTACTGAAACAAGTTCAATTATTTTGTGGAATGTGTTTTCCTTTTTCTAACCCCTTAAGAAAGAAACAGATCACTAAACAGAAAGAGGATTTTAAGATTATGCAGTAAAATTGGTTGCTCATTTCCATATTTCATTTGAATTTCAGTTGAAGGATGATTAAAGTTTTCCTTCTAAGAGCAAACTGTTTTTACTTTTAATGGACCCTCCACATAACCCTTTAAAAATTATTGAGCAGAAAAATATGAACTACTTCTATTTGACTCTTTAGTTATATCATTATTTTTTCAGTCAAGAAAAATCTAATTTTCTTCTACTTTGCTGAAATTAGTTTAAGGCTATTGTCTCACATCAAAAATAGGAATGACTTCACAGAGCTAATTTTTTAAAATTATTATTGTTATGGCAAGAGTTTCAAAGTCATAAATATTTATGCAGGGCAAATCACGTTTTCTCAAAGCTTCAATATATTCTTTTTTATTGATTATTTAAAACATTACATAGCTCATGATATATCATCTTTCATACATTTGACTCAGATTGGGTTATAAATGTGAATATGTAACAGATGTGATTCTGCAATCTGTATTTGGGGTGAAAATGGGAGTTCAAAACCCAATTCAATATATTCTTTAACAAATGAAATTTAAGACTTTAAGTTTGTTCCTCCAATGCTATGATTAAATAGACCATTTGAGCCAGTGGTGAACTTTTATATATTTGTTAAGAAATAAAAATCAGATATTTCTGTTATTCTAATTTATGAGATAAACTTTATTTTGCCATCTTCTAGTCAGATATTTTAATTGTCTTCTCAGTATCATAGAAAACTATTTCCTCCAACATGAAGTGCAAGGAATGAATATCTAAAAGTGCTCAGGATAGTTTCTGAAATTATAATCTCTGTTACCTAAAAACCTAGTTTAATATCAGATTGGCGGTCTTAATAACCATATACTTTGGCTAAGATGATAAAACTATTCTAACATTTTGCTCACATGAAATATGGAAATAATTATATTAAAATCAAATTTATTTTTTTCCTAATTCATAAGGTATTGTCAGTTATGATCTGCTTGCACTTCAGCCAACAATAATCTTATCCCACAGATTTTACACTATGCCAATTAAATGGAGAATATAATGATTTAAATAATACCTCTTATTGAAATGTTTATAACATAGTTCTTCTTTGTGCATATGAAGCAAGAAACTTCAAGATTAGGTAAGACCTTTGATTAAAAAGAATAAAGCTGGGACATCACTATACCTGTTCTCAGAACATACTTCGAAGCTATAATAACCAAAACAACATTGTATATCAAAAAAACAAAAATGCAACAACAGTAAAAACCAGACATATAGACCAAGGTAACAGAACTGATAGCCTAGAAGTAATCCATACATCTACAGAGACTAGACGTTGAGGACAGAACAGAATTTTCAATAAATGGGTGCTGAGAAGATTGGATATCTATATGCATTGGAATGAAACCGAACCCCTGTGTATTACAATAAACAGAAGTCAACTCAAAATCAACTAGATACATAAATAAAAACCTAAAGTTAGAAAACTATTAGGAAAAAATACAGAAGACACAATATGTGACATCAGATTGGAAAATAATTTTTTGGATAAGAACTTTAAAGTAAGGAAAAAACAAAAGCAAAAACAGATAAATGGGCTTCCCTCAAACTTAAAGTCTCTTCATAGCAAAGCAATCAACCAACAACAAAGAGACAACCCAGTAAGTGGGAGAAAAGTTTTATAAAGTATTCATTTGACAAGTGTTTCATACCCAGAATATATTAAGAAATCAAGAATCTTAATATCAAAAGTATTTCAAAATTAAAATTAAAAATAGGCAAAAGCTGGGGCTGGGGTTGTAGCTCAGTGGTAGACTGTTTGCCTAGCATGTGTGAGGCACTGGGTTCGATCCTCATCACCACATAAAAATAAAAGTATTGTGTCCATCGACAACTAAAAAATATATTTTAAAAAATAGGCAAAAGCTCATAATCAAATTTCTTAAAGAAGAAAACAGGTATATGAAAAAATGTTCAGCATCACTCCATATTACTAATCACTGAAGAAGTACAAACTTAAACCTTACTCCAGTTACAATGACTATTATCAGAGACAAAAGACAAATAAGTGTTGGAAAGTACATGGAGAAAAGATAACTCTAACATACTATCCATGGGTTTAGGAATCTAAGTTGACATGTCTATAACCATCATGTATAAATACTATTTTACCCACCAGGTGATCCTGGCATATTTCTAAACCCTATAGAATAAACAATCACAAAGGTAGTCACCTAAGAATTGGGAACAGTTAGTGATGTGCAGATTGTTTCTTAACTGATGTTTGACATGTTAATAGTTTTGTTTGTTTGTTTGTTTTTAGAAAGAGCAGGTGAAATCCAGTTGGTAGCAGGCCACCATTGTCTAGTTTAGCATATAACCCCCTTCCTTCTGTCTAAGGGTGTGGGGATCTTCCCACCATCTTGCTGCTACCCAAGACATACCTCTGCCCTTAAGCCCCTAAGCTGCTCTCTGTACAATTCTGGGCTTATCTTTTTTGGGCTCTTAGCACCTGCACTCGGTGCCAGTTCTCACGTAATGGATATTTCCAAAACATTAGAATATAAATTAAAGAGCCATTATGAAAAACAGTATGAGGTTTAAACTAACACATGATTCAACAATTGTCTTCATGAGTTGTTATGGTTGAGCTATGACATGTGCCCTCAAACTCCTTTGTTAATGTAGGAATGTTCTCAGTGAAATTATTAAAGCTCTCAGTGAGAGCTTTAAGCTAATCAGTCCATCTTGGTTTCAAAGGAGTGAGTGGTAACTAGAGGCCGGCAGGGGATAGCTGGAAAAGACAGGTTACTGGGGGGTGTGCACTGGCATAATTCACATTCCCTGAGACCCTCCTCCATCTCTCTGCTTCCTGGCCAACCACGTATGAAGTAGCACTCTTTTGCCATGGCCTGGGCCATGATATGCTGCCTCATCTAGGGTCCAGAGCAATGGAGTAATCCCACCACGGACTGAACCTGTGACACCATGAGCCAAAATAAACTTTCTCTCTTTTAAGTTATTTTTATCAGGTATTCTTATCAGTATGTTGAAAAGACCTTTAAATTCTACCATATTTATTGTGGCAGGGTTTTAATCATCTTTTTCGCTGTTATGACTAAAAGACCTAACAAGAACAATTTTAGAGGAAAAGTTTAATTGGGGGCTTATAATTTTATAGGTCTCAGTCCATAGGCAGCCAGCTCTAGTCCTCAGGGGCTCAAGGTGATGCAACACATCATGGTGGAAGAGTTTGGTGGAAGAAGGCAGCTGAGAACATGGCACAAGGAATCAGAAAGAGAGAGAGACTCCATTGGCCAGATACAAAATATATACCCCAAAGTCAGACCACCAATGACCATCCTCCTCCAGCCACATTCTACCAGCCTGTAGCTACCACTCAGTTAGGTTTTAAACATAAACACTCATTTCACCTCTAAACTTTCTTGTATTGTGTCACATACGAGATTCTGGGGGACATCTAATATCTAAACCATAACAGGTACCATTCACAATAGTGAAGATATGGAATCAATCTTTGTTCATCAATGAATGGGGGATGAAGAAATTATGGCATACAGACACACACATACAAACATACACATACAATAAAATACTATTTAATCATAAAAAGATAAAATTTTGTCATTTGCTACAACATGGATAGAACTAGGGCATATTATGTTTAGAGAAATAAGACAGGCACCAAAAGTCGAGTGCCACATGATATCATTCAAATCTAAAAAGACTGTTGGTTACATAAGTACAAAATAGAACAGTTATTACCAATGACTAGAGATTAGGGAGAGGGAAATGAGGAGAAATTAAGCAATGGGTATAAATGTAAAATTAGGAAGAATAAATTATTTTATTCTATTATACAGTAGGGTAACCACAGTTAACAATAATATGTATTTCAAAACAACTAGAAGAAAGAATATCAAATGATCTCACCAAAGAAATAATGCATATTTGAAGTAATAAAAGTTAATTACCATGGTTTTATCACTGTATAATATACACATGTATCAATGTACCACAGTGTGCCCCATAAATATGTATAGTCATATATGTTAATTAAAATTATATGATGTTTATTGGTCAGCTTTCCATTACTGTAACAAAAGGTCTCAGATAAACAACTAGAAAGATTTGTTTTGGTTTATAGTTTTGAAGGTTTGTTCATAGTTGGTTGACTTCATTGCTTTTAGGTCTCTGATGGGGCAGCACATTTTCATGGTGGAAGTACATGGTGGAGCTAAACCATTCATGTCATGGCCAGAAATGAAAGAGAAAGAGGAAGATTGAGTTTCCACACTTACTTTCAGGGCATACCCCCAGAGAACTAAAACTTTCCATTAAGTCACAATTCATAAAGGTATCACCAACTTCCAACAGCACCAAGCTGACTAATAGGCCCTTAAAATAAATGGCTTCTGGAGGATATATAAAATTCAAACTATAGCAGATGTGTTTGAGAATTTATAATCTTTACCACCATGATGTTTGATGTAATAAAGACATATATAATTTTACTGTTATTACTACTTTCTATATCTATAAAAGGCAACTACATGCTTTTACAAAAACTTTCAATAATTTTATTGCTTTCAATAATATAAATATCACTTCTTGATCTACCATGTTTTAAAAGGGTCCACTGATTATATACTATTAAAAGTGAGAAATTTAGTAAAGTTGAAAAATCACTTGTCATCATTCAAACATTTGGTTACATTTAACTTGTTTTAATGGTTCTGATTTTAAATTTTAAAATACCTCAAAAATATCTACTTCATTGTTAATCAACTTTAAAGAAAATCAAGCCACTTATACAATAAATAGGAGAAAATCAGCACCTATACTTTCCCCCAAACTTCTTATGGCATAGCATTAATTTTAAAAGTAAAATATAATCACATTCTCATTTTTTTAGAGGGGGGATTGGGGAAGAGAGAGAGGGAATTTTTTAATATTTATTTTTTAGTTCTCAGTGGACACAACATCTTTACTTTTATGTGGTGCTGAGGATCAAACCTAGCGCCCTGGGCATGCCAGGCAATTGCACACATCTCCAGCCCACATTCTCATTTTATTCTATAACTAAAATAAAAATTCCTGACTTTGTTTTGCATTGCTTTTAAAATATGAAAACTATTAATAATAACTATGGAATTTTAATTATGTAAGTATTTTCATTGCAAAATGAATAATTATATTTATAAATATGGAGACTGATGCTTGAGAAAAGAAAATGTTTTTCATGTCTCTAAACCTCTTTTATTTAAGAATATTTTCTGCATAAGAAACAACACCATTTAAATTTCTTTCATCATATGTAGTGATTAAAATCATGCCATGTTGTTTTTTTTCTCTCTCTCTCTCTCTCTTCATATTTGAACCAGACTTTTGAATTGAATATTTCTTTTCTCTGCAAGTTTTATGCGTTCTCTTATTTTAGTTCTTTAAAAAGTGAAGAATAGGCCTCAATTTTATTATTCTCATCCAGTTTCTTAACAAAATCATAAAACAGAGGTCATCCTCTAACTTCTTAAAAACATTCTTAGAATGTCACCCTTGTGGTTTCTGGAGATCATTAAGGGAGGTCCACCCTAAAGTTCTTTAGCAGGTCCAAAAAGTGACTCTCAGGCACTGCTGTGTCTTTCCAAAGACTTAAGAAAAGACTTGGTGGCCACGTCTTAGATTTTATCTTTACTTGGAAATTCTTTCTTAATTTGGGATTTGAAGAGGCAGAGAATGAGAATGATTTACTTTTATACCCAGTAAGTTCTGGCTACTTCTTATGTCCTATAATATTGCATTGAAAGCTGAATAATTTCATTTTTAGTTATTTTCTGTTCTCATTTTATCATAGTTATTGAGAAAACACCAGAAGACATATTTCAAATTCTGTCTAAAAATTTCCTCATTACATTCATCAGTTTAGTAGGTCTAATTACTATTTTCCATTTTATTGCAAATGAATAAACTTCTCATCACTATATGTTAAGAGCTGTCTCCCCTTCTTCTGCATTTTTCTATTTTACATATTCAACAATTTCTTTCAAGACTTCCCTGATAGATTTTCTGAAAGCCATATGACTTCTAATAATCACTTTGATAATACTGGGCTGATGTAGAAAACACAAAATGTGCAACTTATTATCGAGAGAGATTTTTTTTAAAATAGTTTTGGAGGCTGAGGAGTCTAAGATTTTTCAAGATTCAGAGTCTGGTAAGGGTCTATTTCCTGGTTCATAGATAGTGCTGTGTAGCTGGGACCTCATGTGACAAGGGGTCTGGTCTCAGGCTAGGGCACTAATCTCAACAATGAGGGGTTCTATTCTCATAACCTAATCATATCCCCCAAACCCCACAACCTAGTACCAGCATCTTGGGTGTTAAAATCTAAACATATGAATTGCAGGAAGGATAAAAACATACAGATCATGGCAGTGACTCTTTAGACCTTCACTAACATTTTTATTTACCAGTTTCTGCCCATTATGTGCTCCTCAAATGAACCATTTCAGGCTTTGTTACTATAGTAGCGTACTTCTGGATACCAACATCTGGTTTCACTCACTCTGGCTATATAAATTACTCCAAAACATAGTGAAGCAGTACAGTCATTTATTATGCTATCACATTTGGTGATTAAGAATTTAGACAGAGCTCAGAAGAGATGGTTTTCCTCTGCTTTCTATTACCTGACTTAAGCTAGCAGATTGTAAGTCTGAGGGCTGAAATCTTTTGAAGATTCATTCACTCGTGTCTGGCAGTTGATGTCTTTTTTTTTTTTTTTAACATACTATACTAGGTATTGAACACAGGGATACTCTATCACTGAGTTACATCTCCTGCCCTTTTTTTTTTTTAACATTGTTTGGCTAAGTTGCCAAGACTGGCTTTGGTCTTGCAGTCCTCCTGGCTCAGACTCTGAAATTGGTGGGATTACAGGTGTGCACCACTGCCTCTGCCACTTTTCTTTTGAATGGGGCCTTGAGTCCTATCTACATGGGCCCTTTTGTGTTCTCTCATTTTGTGGTGGGCAAGCTCTAAGGGTCAGAGAGGGAGATAAAGACAGAGAGAGGCTGAATAGATATAATCTGAAGTTCTATCACACTTTAGGGTCAAAGTGGAATAACTTGGATTACACATTAATAGCAAAGGCAGTTAAACTCTCTAGGTTCAGAAGAGAAATCAATCATATCTACTGTAGGAGACCGGCAAAGATCTAGAAGAAAATAAGAGATTGGAAATAGCTATCTTTGGAAAATAAAGGCTGGGATACTTGATTTGACCCTATTTCCCTCTGCTAGAAAGGCAGGGACACTGGGCAGTAAAAACTCATATTCCACTGCAGAGTCGCTTCAAATGGCCCTGCCTTTGCAAATGCCCTTGTCTTCTCCTGTATCCTGTGGCACTTTATACCCTCTGAAATAGTCCATTGTGAGTGTGTGTATATGTGTATGTGTATGTGTGTGTGTGTGTGTATTTCTATAATTTTTCTTTTTCCTCTTCCTTCTCTTGCCATAAGCAGCAAACAGCCTGCCAGAGATAACTGGAAATGATCATTAGGAGGATGAATTAGGTTTTATTTTGTATTCAGCCCAAAGTCAAATTCAAATAGAAGCTGACACTAAATCAACAAGAAAAGCAGAGCTGGTACATCTCCCTCTGTGAGAGTGCTGACTCATTCCCTCATCACATTAGAGCATGTATCACAGTGAATGTTCTGATGGCAATGGATGAAATTAAACTATGTGCTAATGGGTCTTTTTGGACTCGTTTTCTCTGGTTCAGCATCATTTCCTGGTTGAAGCAGCAGGCGACACTATATAAAAATGTATACATATTTTAAATTATGATACAAGTGAATATGGCATATTTTTATTTTACTGCTAGATCCTAAATAATGAAAATGAGAATATAACTTGTATAATTCAGAGAAGAAATATTTTTAATAAGACAGACTGTGATTGGACCATATCCTACACCCTAGTAGGAGAAAAATTGGTATTTAATGAACTGAATAGTTACTTTACTACACTAATGTTATATCTAAGTCATATTTTTATGTAGCTTTTTATTCTACACAAAAGATGAATCACATAATGAAGTTTAATAGTAAACTATTTAAGACTTTAAGGCAACTTCCTAAATACTGTGAAACTAATATTTAGTGACTGAAAAAGATGTATTGATTCAAAGTGTAAATATTGAGTACCCTCTATGTGCTGGGCCCAGTTAAAAATTTAAATGTAATACTTGTAAATAAATAAAATGTTCAAATAATTTAAAAGCAAGCATCCATTTGTTGAACTTGATATGCAAGCATTGAACTGAGCAATTTGGTGCTCACAAGGGACATGCCTTTTCTTTTAGATTTTTAAAAAAATTATTTTGGTAGTAAGAAAAAGAACATAAAACAAACAAAACATTAATATGTAAAAAGATTAAAAAAAAAACAGAGCCCCAAATAGTAAATATTATAAGCTCCTAAGACAAGTATATATAAGAGAACAATGTACACTGGAATATTTAGAAAAAGAGGGGATTATTTATTTTTAAAATGTTTTTACTAGTGCATTATGGTTATATGTAATAGTGGAGTTTATCTTAACATAATCATACATGCATGGAATATAATTTGCTTCATTTCAGTCCTCAGAGTGTCCTCCTTCTCTCCCTTTCCCTCCTCCCTCCCCCAATCTCCTTCCACTACTGGTCTTGCTTCTGTTTATTTATTGTTTTTTCAAGGGTGCTTTAGAGAGATATATAAAGATGAACTTCACTGTGATATATTCATATGCATACACTGCATAATTTGGCCAATTTCATTCTGCAGTTCCTCCCTTTTTCTGTCCCTCCTCCCTCTGACTCTGTTCTTTCCTCTACTCCATTGATCTTGCTCTATTTTCATGGGATTTCCTCCTACCTTTTCTCCGTGATTTTGCTTTAGCTTCCCCATAGGAGAGAAAGCCTTTGACTTTCTGAGTCTATCTTATTTCACTTAACATGATATTCTGCACTTCCATCCATTGACCAGCAAGTGCCATAATTTCATTATTGGTTATGACTAGTAAAATTCCACTGTGTATATATACCACAATTTCTTTATCCATTTATCTGTTGATGCATACCTGGGATGGTTCCATAACTTGGCTATTGTAAATTATACTGCTATAAACATCGATGTACCTATAGTGTACTGATTTTAGTTCTTTTTTACAGACACCAAGGATTTGGATAGATGAGTCATATGGTAGTTCTATTCCTAATTTTTTGTAGAATTCTCATACTGCTTTCCAGACTCACTGTACTAATTTACAATCCCACGAACAATGTATGAGTGTACCTTTTCTCCAACATCATTGCCAACACTTGTTATCATTTGCATTATTGATGATTGTCAATCTAATTGAAATGAGAAAAAATCTCAATGTAGTTTCAATTTGCATTTCCCTGATTGCTAGGGATACTGATATTTTTTTCAAATATTTGTTGGCCATTTGTATTTCTTCTTTTGATAAATGTCTTTTTAGTTCTTTGACACATTTAAGGATAGGGTTATTAGGGGATTTGGGTGTTAAGTTTTTGAGTTCTGTATATAATCTGGAAATTAATCCCTTGGCAGAGAATCAGCAAAAATTTTCTCCCATTCTCTAAGCTGTCTCTTCACACTCTTAAACATTTTCTTTGATACATAGAAGCTTTTTAATTTGATGGCATCCTACTTATTGATTCTTGGTTTCATTTCTTGAGCTTTAGAGTCTTGTTAAGGAAATAGGTGCCTGTGCCAATAGGTTTGAATGGTAAATTGCAAAATTTCTGATCTAATTCCTAAATCTTTGATCCACTTTCAGTTGACTTCAGTATGGGGTGACAGGGACCAAGTTTCATTCTTCTACATATGAATATTCAGTTTTCCCAGGACCTTTTGTTGAAAAGACTACATTTTCTCCAACATATGTTTTTGGCACTTTTGTTGAGCATCTGTGACTGTATCTAGGTAAGTTTGTTTCTGTGTTTTTTCTTTTATTCTAGGGCTCTTCATGCATGTTTTGATACTAATGTTATGCTGGTTTTATTAACATAGCTCTGAACTATAATTTAACATCAGGCATTGAAATGCCTGCAGAATTGTTCTTCTTGCTTAGAATTGCTTTGGTTATTCTGGGCCTCTTATTCTTCCAAATGAATTTTAACACTGTTTTTTCTAGTTCTGTGAAGAATTCCATTAATATTTGTATGGGGATTGCATTGAACCTGTATAGCACTTTTGGTAGGATTGTCATTTGGACAATATTCATGCTTCCTATTGAAGAACAAGTGAAGCCTTTCCATATTTTAAGTTCTTCTTTTATTTATTTCTTCAGTGATCTATAGTAAAATTGAGCCTAAAAAAAAGAGCAGGGTTACATAGGGAGCTAGTAAGAGAGAAGAAACTTCTGAAAAGTGAGAGAACAAAGCATGAATACAACCACTGAGATGGGGAGGAAACTTACATATGAATATGGGTAGCAAACTATGGAAACAAGGGGCTGAACGGTTCTGTGGCTGTTTCTATATCCATATTCATACTGTTTTTCTCCCCTTTGTACAATGAGGGTAACCACACTGTCTCATTGTGAGAAAATCACAATAAACTTAAAAATTACAATGTTTGGAAACATTACCCAAATTACATGACACACTGTAATTCCCGCTACTCAGAGGCAAAAGGAGAAGGATTGCAAGTTTAAGGTCATCCTCAGCAACTTAGCAAGACCCAGAAGGCAAACAACAGAAGGCCAGTGAACCCCAGTGCTCAAAAGTAAAGTCAAAACAAGTCATGTTACCTCACAAGTTTATTGTGCATGGTGTGTGTGTGCATGTGTGTATATGTGTGTATCAAATAATTGAAAAGGGCAAGAACACAGGAAAGTATTCTGCCAACTTATCAAATTCATATTCCTCTGAGTGAATGAGAACTGAGTTTTCTCCCTATTAGATTTCTAACACATTTTTCTGTTTAATCATACCTTAAGGTATATTACTTGAAAATGTACTTTAGGATTTTGAACATGGCCGCTGACGAGGAAGCAGCGATTTCAATGTCTCCACATTAACGGAATCAGAAAGACCATTTGGAACAGTGGCAGTCTACCTACTGAGGAACTTCTAGCAAAATTCCGTGAAGAGGGGTCCTGCCGGGAATTGTTCCTATTTCTTTCTTCTTTTGTCTTTTCATTTTTCTTATCCCCCCTTCCTTGAATTCAACCTGCCTACTCTCATTCTCTTGAGTGACTTCTTCCCTTCCCTTCTAATACCTTTCCTCCCAAGCATCAAATAAATTTATACGAATAAACAGTAACTCAGCAGTCAAACAGAACAAGAAGCAACATGAGCAGCTTCAATAAGCAAGGAAGAAAAGGAGTACAAACAATGCAGGACAGCCTAAATATTCAGGAGGACCTAGAGTCATCAGAAAAATGGTCATATAAAGACCTCAAGGAACACCTTAGACAGATGGAATGGAACCTTAAAGAGGATACAAGACAGCAAATTCAAGCAGCGAAAGAACACATTGAGAATGAATTACATAAACAGATAAAAGAAGAACATCTTAAACATCTTTATCAGGAGATAGAGATTATAAAAAATAATCAAACAATAATTCTAGAAATGAAGGAAACGATAAACCAAATTAAAAACTCAATTGAGAGTATCACTAACAGAGTGGAGCAAGTAGAAACCAGAACGTCAGATAATGAAGACAAAATATACCATCTTGAAAAGAGTCTAGCCAACTCAGAAAGGCTGGTAAAAAATCACGAGAAAAACATCCAAGAGTTATGGGATAACATGAAGAAACCAAACTTACGAGTCATCGGGATAGAAGAAGGTACAGAGATTCAAACCAAGGGAATGAGAAACTTGCTGAATGAAATAATTACAGAAAACTTTCCAGAAATAAAAAAGGAAACAGATATACAAATTGAAGATGCATACAGGACACCGAGCACACAAAATCACAGTAGACCAACGCCAAGACACATTGTTATGAAGATATCCAATATACAGAACAAAGAGAAAATATTAAAAGCTACAAGAGAAAGGAGACAGATTACATTTAGGGGTAAACCAATACAGTTAACAATGGATTTTTCATCACAGACACTGAAAGCAAGAAGGTCATGGAACAATGTATTTCAAACACTGAAAGACAATGGATGCCAACCAAGAATTCTGTTGCCAGCAAAATTAAGCTTCAGGTATGACAACGAAATAAAGATCTTTCATGATAAACAAAAGTTAAAAGTATTTGCAGCCAGAAAACCAGCATTG
The DNA here is from genome assembly GCF_964194105.1 of Spermophilus citellus. Classification (NCBI taxonomy): domain Eukaryota; kingdom Metazoa; phylum Chordata; class Mammalia; order Rodentia; family Sciuridae; genus Spermophilus; species Spermophilus citellus. Next base: position 63,763,661 of record NC_138186.1, on the reverse strand, counting down.
CAAAGCATTTTGAGCAAAACAATACACGAGGAAGAAATGAAAAACAATAACCAAAACCATCAGTGAGAAGTGCCTCAGTAAAGACAGAGGGCGAGGGGAAAGATAATCATGGAGAAACAAACTAAATTAAAAAAAAAAAAGATAAACAATCAAACATGGATGGAAGTTCAAACCATATATCAATACTAACTCTGAATGTTAATGGCCTAAACTCTCCAATAAAGCGACATAGGCTGGTAACATGGATTAAAAAAACAAATCCAACAATATGCTGCCTCCAGGAGACACATCTGATTGGAAAAGACATACACAGGCTGAAGGTGAAAGGATGGGGAAAAAATATACCACACACACAGTTCTCGTAAGCAAGCAGGACTGACCATCCTCATATCAAATAAAATCGACTTCAAGACTAAGTTAATCAAAAGGGATAAAGAAGGTCATTATATACTGTTAAAAGGAACCATTCACCAACAAGACATAACAATTATCAATATTTATGCACCAAACAATGGTGCTGCGACATTCATAAAACAAATTCTCCTCAAGTTCAAGAATCAAATAGACCAGAACACAATAATTATGGGTGACTTCAACACACCTCTCTCACCATTGGACAGATCCTCCAAACAAAAGTTGAATAAAGAAACTATAGAACTCAATATCACAATCAATAACCTAGACTTAACTGACATATATAGAATATATCAACCATCATCAAGTGGATATACTTTTTTCTCAGCAGCACATGGATCCTTCTCAAAAATAGACCATATATTATGCCATAGGGCAACCCTCAGTAAATATAAAGGAGTGGAGATAATACCATGCATTTTATCTGATCATAATGGAATGAAACTGGAAATCAATGATAAAAGAAGGAAGGAAAAATCCTACATCACATGGAAAATGAACAATATGTTACTGAATGATCAATGGGTTACAGAAGACATAAAGGAGGAAATCAAAAAATTCTTAGAGATAAATGAAAATACAGACACAACATATCGGAATCTATGGGACACAATGAAAGCAGTTTTAAGAGGAAAATTCATCGCCTGGTGGTCATTCCTCAAAAAAAGAAAAAACCAACAAATAAATGAGCTCACACTTCATCTCAAAGCCCTAGAAAAGGAAGAGCAAAACAACATCAAATATAGCAGAAGGCTAGAAATAATTAAAATCAGAGCAGAAATCAATGAAATTGAAACAAAAGAAACTATTGAAAAAATTAACAAAACTAAAAGTTGGTTCTTCGAAAAAATAAATAAGATTGACAGACCTTTAGCCATGCTAACGAAGAGAAGAAGAGAGAGAACTCAAATTACTAACATATGGGATGAAAAAGGCAATATCACAACAGATGCTACAGAAATACAGAAGACAATTAGAAATTATTTTGAAAACCTATATTCCAACAAAATAGAAGATAGTGAAGACATCGATAAATTTCTTAAGTCATATGATTTGCCCAGACTGAGTCAGGAGGATACACACAATTTGAACAGACCAATATCAATGGATGAAATTGAAGAAGCCATCAAAAGACTACCAACCAAGAAAAGCCCAGGACCGGATGGGTATACAGCGGAGTTTTACAAAACCTTTAAAGAAGAATTAATACCAATACTTTTCAAATTATTTCAGGAAATAGAAAAAGAGGGAGCTCTTCCAAATTCATTCTATGAGGCCAACATCACCCTGATTCCAAAACCAGACAAAGACACCTCAAAGAAAGAAAACTACAGACCAATATCTCTAATGAACCTAGATGCAAAAATCCTCAATAAAATTCTGGCGAATCGAATACAAAAACAAATCAAAAAAATTGTGCACCATGATCAAGTAGGATTCATCCCTGGGATGCAAGGATGGTTCAACATACGGAAATCAATAAATGTTATTCACCACGTTAATAGACTTAAAGATAAGAACCATATGATCATCTCGATAGATGCAGAGAAAGCATTTGACAAAGTACAGCATCCCTTTATGTTCAAAACATTAGAAAAACTAGGGATAACAGGAACTTACCTTGACATTGTAAAAGCTATCTATGCTAAGCCTCAGGCTAGCATCATTCTGAATGGACAAAAGTTGAAGGCATTCCCTCTAAAATCCAGAACAAGACAGGGATGCCCTCTATCTCCACTTCTATTCAATATAGCTCTCAAAACACTGGCCAGAGCAATTAGACAGACGAAAGAAATTAAAGGCATAAAAATTGGAAAAGAAGAACTTAAATTATCACTATTTGCGGGTGACATGATTCTATACCTAGAAGACCCAAAAGGGTCTACAAAGAAACTACTAGAACTAATAAATGAATTCAGCAAAGTGGCAGGATATAAAATCAACACGCATAAATCAAAGGCATTTCTGTATATCAGCGACAAAACTTCTGAAACGGAAATGAGGAAAAACACTCCATTCACAATATCCTCAAAAAAAATAAAATACTTGGGAATTAACCTAACAAAAGAGGTGAAAGATTTATATAATGAAAACTACAGAACCCTAAAGAGAGAAGTTGATGAAGATCTTAGAAGATGGAAAAACATACCCTGTTCATGGATAGGCAGAACTAACATCATCAAAATGGCGATATTACCAAAAGTTCTCTATAGGTTTAATGCAATGCCAATCAAAATCCCAGCGGCATATCTTGTAGAAATTGATAAAGCAATCATGAAATTCATATGGAAAAATAAAAGACCCAGAATAGCAAAAGCAATTCTAAACAGGAAGTGTGAACCAGGTGGTATAGTGATACCAGATTTCAAGCTATATTACAGAGCAATAGTGACAAAAACAGCATGGTACTGGTACCAAAACAGGTGGGTGGACCAATGGTTTAGAATAGAGGACATAGAGACTAATCCACAAAGTTACAACTATCTTATATTTGATAAAGGGGCTAAAAGCATGCAATGGAGGAAGGATAGCATCTTCAACAAATGGTGTTGGGAAAACTGGAAATCCATATGCAACAAAATGAAACTGAATCCCTTTCTCTCGCCATGCACAAAAGTTAACTCAAAATGGATCAAGGAGCTTGATATCAAACCAGAGACTCTGCGTCTGATAGAAGAAAAAGTTGGCTCCGATCTACAGATTGTGGGGTCGGGCTCCAAATTCCTTAATAGGACACCCATAGCACAAGAGTTAACAACAAGAATCAACAAATGGGACTTAATTAAACTTAAAAGTTTTTTTCTCAGCAAGAGAAACAATAAGAGAGGTAAATAGGGAGCCTACACCCTGGGAACAAATTTTTACTCCTCACACTTCAGATAGAGCCCTAATATCCAGGGTATACAAACAACTCAAAAAATTAGACAATAAGTTAACAAATAACCCAATCAACAAATGGGCCAAGGACCTGAACAGACACTTCTCAGAGGAGGATATACAATCAATCAACAAGTACATGAAAAAATGCTCACCATCTCTAGCAGTCAGAAAAATGCAAATCAAAACCACCCTAAGATACCATTTCACTCCAGTAAGATTAGCAGCCACTATGAAGTCAAACAACAACAAGTCCTGGCGAGGATGTGGAGAAAAGGGTACACTTGTACATTGCTGGTCGGACTGCAAATTGGTGCGGCCAATTTGGAAAGCAGTTTGGAGATTCCTGGGAAAGATGGGAATGGAACCACCATTTGACCCTGCTATTGCCCTTCTCAGACTATTCCCTGAAGACCTAATAAGAGCATGCTACAGGGATACTGCCACATCGATGTTCATAGCAGCACAATTCACAATTGCTAGACTGTGGAACCAACCCAGATGCCCCTCAATAGATGAATGGATAAAAAAAATGTGGCATCTATGCACAATGGAGTACTATGCAGCAATAAAAAATGACAAAATCATAGAATTTGCAGGGAAATGGACGGCACTAGAGCAGATTATGCTTAGTGAAGCTAGCCAATCCCTAAAAAACAAATACCAAATGTCTTCTTTGATATAATGAGAGCAAATATGAACAGAGCAGGGAGGAAGAGTAGGAAGAAAAGAGTAACATTAATCAGTGACATGAGATGGGAGGGAAAGGGAGAGATGAGGAAAATTGCATGGAAATGAAGGGAGACCCTCATTGCTATACAAAATTACATATAAGAGGTTGTGAGGGGAATGTGAAAATAAACAAGAAGAGAAATGAATTACAGTAGATGGGGTAGAGAGAGAAGAAGGGAGGGGAGGGGAGGGGGGATAGTAGGGGATAGGAAAGGTAGCAGAATACAACAATTACTAATAGGGCATTATGTAAAATTGTGGATGTGTAACCGAAGTGATTCTGCAATCTGCATTTGGGGTAAAATTGGGGGTTCATAACCCACTTCAATCTAATGTATGAAGTATGATATGTCAAGAGCTTTGTAAAGTTGTGAACAACCAATAAAAAAAAAGAAAATGTACTTTAGTATATTTACATTATATAATTCCCAGAAATACTTGTATACTAATCCTTAGGGTTCATTATTCTTAAATCTGAATAAGATTTTAGGATTTAGGTCAAAGAAACAGGTTATAATTGAAAAAAAAAAACATACATTTTAATCTGAAATAAACTTCAAGGGAAATTCTCCCAATTCTATTTTATTATATACAAATCTGCTTTACATAAACAAAAACACAATTGAATGAGTTCTAGGAAATAAGAAGAATTGGGTCTGTGTATCCAAACTGTGCACATGAAACAAAAATACATACCAGTAATTTCTATGTAGTTAAGAGTCTGCCATTGCATTATAAGACTGAATCTTATTTGCTTTCAAATGATTTGTTTTTAAATTTCTCAGTATTGTTCATATACCATCACAGGAAATAAAAACTTTTTTGCCTTCAGACAAAAGAGATTATACAATTTTTGGTAGAAATACCCTTAATGGGACTCTCTTTGCCATAAAGACATTCCAACCTTGCCTTTTCTCTCTCAGAGGGAGAGTCTTTTAGGACACTATACTGAAAGGTGCCAAAGAAGAAATAAATAACTCTTAAAGAGACTGACATTTTTAAAATCCTGAAATATTACAAAATGTTTTCTTTTTTATTCAGTAAATTCAAAACCAATGAGCCAGAAATTAGTTCACTGCGTTCTTCAATGCAGTTTATTTTTAGTTATTTTGGGAATTCATAATCTAATCTGAAATCTCTAGGCTATGTTGGATGAGACATTCCATTTGACCTTTCCATTCATCAGGCCAAGAAAAGTTGTCAATAATTACCTGAAGCCAGCTCCACAGAATTTTGTGCGCACCAACATGAGGAAGACAGAACAGGTGATAATTCCTGAAATCATCCTTGGAGATTGCTAGAAGAGTGGTAGTGGTCATTGATGGTTTCCACAGTTAGGAAAATAGGTATCCAATCCCAGAAAGCAGACAGGCATAGTAGGATGGAGACCACAGACTCAAGGGGACTCATTATATCATGATGGATCCCAGGCAAGTAAAAATGTGAGTGTGTCAAGAAAATGACAGAAATTGAGAAAAGAAAGAAAGACATTGATCAAGCTAAAAGGATCTCAAGGATTAAGTAAATATAGTTGAAATTTTTGCTAAGAGCTTTGAGGATTATTAAAGTAGGATAAGCTGTAAATTATCACAATTTTAAAAATTACTTTGCTCACTGTGAGAAGGGTGAATTAGAGGGAAAGTGGTCGGAGGCTCAGGTTCTAGTGTCTGAGGCTGTTGCAATTGTGATAATAGCTGTATCCTAAATTACAACGTTGGTGACACAGATGTAATAAGAGCGGCATGCTCTAGATATATTTAAGAGTAGAATTACCAGCACATCTTTGATGGATTGATTCATTGATTGATTAGATGTTGAGGAGTCAAAAGGAAGAAACTACCAGGCACAGTGGCACAGACCTGTAATCCCTGTAACCCAGTGACTTGGGAGACTGAGGCACAAAGATTGCAAATTTAAGCCATCTTCAACAACTTAGTGAGACCCTAAGCAACTTAGAGACTTTGTATCAAAAGAAAAACCAACAAAACAAAATATTAAAAAAGGCTGAGAATGTAGCTCAGTGGTTAACACCAGTAGGTTCAATCCCCAGTACCAAAAAAATAAAAGGAAGAAATTAAATTGATTTTCAAATGTCTGGCTTAGATAGTTTGATAGAGTAGGGGATATGAAGAAATAAACAATTTAAGAAAAAAAAGAGTGAGTTCATTCTGGACAGGTGTTTTGCCTGCCTGTGGATGTCCACTTATGAGCTGTTAGATACATCAATTCAGAATCCAACAAATATGAACTAAATAAAATAATAGACTTCAGGCCTGATGTGGCTTTACAAAGAGATTCTCTGCACCCCTCGAAGTACCATCTCTCTGCTTGATTCACCATGCTCCCATGTCAGCCCTCAGAATCACTGATTCAGGGAGGTGATTTCTTCTGGATCCTAGAATAATGGACTAAAGATGTTGATTCACAGTCATAGAAAATTAGGGAAATCACTGTACAAGAAAGCCATATAAATATGCTGCCAGGGGAAAAATTAATCAGGCACAGTAAATACTCATCACCCTACCTTTTCATTTCTTTTCTTTGTGGGTTTTATGGAAAACCAAACAAGAAGAATCATGCTAAGAAAAACAGATCCACTCTAAGGTAATTTTGTGAAGTGAGAAAAAATTTTAGTAAAAAAATCCAGCCCACCACTACATACTTATTAGAATGGCCAAGATTTAGAACACTGAAGACACAGAATGATGGCGAGGGCAAGGAGCATCACAACTCACTCACTGCTGGTGCAGTCACTTTGAAAAACAGTTTGACAGTTTTTTTGTTTGTTTTGTTTTGTTTGGGGTATCAGGGTTGAATTCAGGGACACAAGACCACTGAGCCACATCCCTAGCCCTATTTTGTATTTTATTTATAGACAGGGTCTCACTGAGTTGCTTAGTGCCTTGCTTTTGCTGAGGCTGCTTTGAACTCATGATCCTCCTGCCTCAGCCTCCCAAGCTGCTGGGATTACAGGTGTGCGCCATTGCACCTGGCATTTGAATAGTTTCTTAAAAAACTATATACAAACTTAACGTAAAATACAGGAATCATGCTCCTTGATATTTACCCAAAGGAGTTAAAAACATGGGTACATAAAAATGTACACATGAGACAGGTGTAGTGGACCTTATAGTCCAAGCTACTTGGGAGGCTGAGGTGGGAGGATTGCATGAGCCTAGGACCTGGGAGTTCGAGATCAGCCTGGGCAACAAGTGAAACCCAATCTCAAAAGAAAAGAAATAGAAAAAGAAAAGAAAGGAACCCTTGTATTCAATCAAGATGTTATTTAGTACGTGAATGGATGCATAAAACATGATATATTTAGATAAGGGATATTATCTAGTGCTAAAAAGGACTGAATTATCAAACCATGTAAAGACATTGAAGAAACTTAAATGCTTATTGTTAAGTAAAATAAGCCAATCTGAAAAGACTACATACTATATTATTCCAACTACAAGGAACTCTGGAAAGAACAAAATGATGCATACAGTAAAATGATCAGTGATTAGTAGGGGTTGGTATGTAGAAGGGATGAATAAACAGAGCGCAGAGGATATTTAGGGCAGTACAGTAACTCTCTTAGATATTATAATAGTAAACACATGTTATATTTGTCCAGACCTATAGAATGTGTACCACCACTAATGCACCCTAATGTGAACTATAGAATGTGTGATAATGATGTTCCCAGATAGGTTCAGCATCTGTAACAAATGTACCACTCTAGTGGAGGTTTAAAATGGGAAGACTATGCATGTGTAGGGGTAGAAGGCACATGAAAAATATCTCTGCCTCTCTCAATTTTGTTGTGAACCTAAAACTATTCTAAAAAATAAAGTCTATTGTTCTTAAAAGCCCATAACTCATGTGCAAAAATATTATTCTATTTTCCTATACTAATTAGATTTTCTTGGTATATTAGATACCATTATGCTTACTGCAACTAGTAAACTGGTCACTTTCAGGTCACTCATAAAACTTTAGCGATGTGTAACTTATTTTTACTCATTTAAACTCAAACAGTTTTCTTCCTCATATCACATCTGGGTTCAAAGGAAGTTTGTGCATTATTGTAGATGATTATTGTGTTTATAAACTTTGTTACTTAGAATCTATCAGAGTGCACTAATAAATATTCATTGAATAATCAAAATAATAAATAATGAAATACTGTTTGGCCAGAATCATCTACAATACATTTCTAAAAGTTGACTATACCACAATCATTGTAGCCTTCCTCTTGAATGTAAAGGAAGAGTCTCATGTCTTATCTACTGTTAGATGGCCTTAGGCCTAAGCCTAAGCAACTCCATTTTAAAAACTCCAGTATAAAACCCGCAGTTTCACCAGGCACACTGAGATCTCTCCAGTATGGCCTCAAACAAGTCACTTCCCCTCACCCTGATAAACAGAGTAAAGCCCCTGGCAGGCTGTCCACATTTGATAAGAGGGAAAGGCGAGAAGATCAGGGTGGAGACCACCAGATCAGATGTTTCTGACCCCAGGGTAAATGATGTCACTGAGAAATCCAGTGGTAGCTGATAAGGATTGAAAGAGGAGTCAAAAAACCCCAAAGTTTAGTATAAATGATAGAGCAAATGAACAGGGATTCTGCCAGCTGAAACAAGGATGCACTCAAGCTAGAGAGCCTGATGAGGACCTGACATCCCATCACTTGTCATTGTTCCTAAGCCTCTGCATGATCCTCACTACTCTCAAACTCTACTGCCTGTCTGGACCTTGGTAAGGGCTGCAACTTCTCCCTATGACCGACCCCCTCCTCAACTGGTCGTCCACTCCATGCCAGGAAAAGCCTACCTTGGTTCTGGACCTGGTCTCTGCGGTCTGAGTGAGTACTCATCTGCTGGACTTAAAGCCTAAGGCTAAAGACTTTTGAACTTAGCATGCAGAGGGAATGTCTGTCATTAGCCTATCATGGTTAAGGGTGTTTTATAGTGCTTAGAATTAATCTACAATTGTTTGCTGTGAATTGATATGTCTATTGCAGTGCCTAGCATTAAGGATTGTTGTTTTCTTGATTAAGAATGTATAGAGTGAAATTGTATTTAGTAATTTGAGTGAATAAAGCATTGAAAGGGGCAGAAGTACGTGGACACTGTTTATTTCTCCCCTTGACTGCATATGTCACAATTCTGCTCCCTCGTGACATCTAGTTAAAACTTAAGAGATCTAGGCATTAACACTATAATATCTTACATTTTTTTTTCCTACTGGGGATTGAACCCAGGGGCACTTAACCACTGAACCACATTCTTGGTTCTTTTTACTTTTTATTTAGATACAGGGTCAGGGTTTCACTAAGTTGCCTAGGGCCTCACTAAGTTGTTGAAGCTGGCTTTAGACTCATGATTCTCCTGCCTCAGCCTCTTGAGCTACTGGGATTACAGGAGTACACCACCACCCTCAACTTTTTATACTTTTTATGTACTCCCCACTTTATCATCAGAGTATTCAAAGTGAAGCCAGATTTAAAGATAGATAGTATAGTTAGGGAAATCAGGTCTAACATCCAGTAAAATCGAAAATGAAGGCCATGTTGAGAATGGAGTCTGAGAAAGCAGAACAACTCTTGGAATGTTAATGTCCCCAAGGCCCAGAGCCCATCCCAAAGAAATGTTAAAGAAACAGCTCCCAGCAAACATGGAGATGCTAACCCAAAAGTCCTTCCTGCCCAGATTACTCCTTTGGCCCACCTGTGCCTCACAATTTGGGCCTTCCCATCTACCTTCCATCACTGAAAGATAACAGAACAGAGGACAGGAATGTGGGAAAGCTAAAAGAAGACCTTAGCTATAAAAGAGGAAAGACCTCCCCGCCTTCCAGGGATTCCACCTTTTGGGTCCCCTTCTTCCTGCAGGGAGAAGTCTTTTCTGCCGTCCTTTAATAAAGCTTCTACTTTCCACTCTAAACTTGCCTCAGCGTGCTTCTCTGGTGTTATACTTCAGCATTGGGGAAGCAAGAACTTGTCACTGTTGAGAGCCACAGCCAAAGGGGCCCCAGCAAACTTCCAGCTGCCAGCAAACTTCAGACTGCCAGCTGATGATTGGCTCACAGCAGCCCCAGCAACATCTAGCTGATTGGCTCCTCCACGGAGCTGCTCATTGGGGGACTTCTTTGGCTCTGCCCACACAACCCAGCCAATCAGCCTCAAGAGCAGAAGGGTTGTGGGAGGTGGTGAGGTTTGTGTGGGGGTGAGAGGCTTGTGGGAAGCCGGTGGTGGCAGTTGGGCTCTGAGGGTTTTTTCCTGAGGAGCTGTTTTGTTTGGCGTTTGTAGTTCTAAAAATAAAGTTAGTTTCTTTTGACAAGTGGCTCCTGAATTGTGCCCAGCCAGACTGCGGCATTTGGTGGCTCACACGGGGAGCGACTGAGGGTAAGTAAACTGCTCGCCCCTGAGGGCAGGGCAAGAGGATGGGTAGCCATTCTAAGTTTCCTCTTTTGTTTTCCTTCATTTTTGTTTTAAGTTGCCTGTCCCTGGAGATGAGTGAGACGGAAGAAAAACCACTCACATCTGAGGAAAAACTATTTGCGTCTGAGGAACAGATAGGGAGAAAGGACAGATGCACATTTCAGGAGGATACAAAGGCTGATATAATGATTTTGTGTTGTTCCATTTTTATTGCATTCTGTCTCGGTTTTGTTTGGCGTCATCTTGTTGGGTTGTATTATAGTAGAAATACGGGATCAGCAATTAGTAAAAAACAAACTGAAAGACTGTTAAGTAAATTGTTAGTGGAAGGAGGCATCCCAGTAAAATCAAGAGCAGTCAGGGCATAGGTTGATACAATACAACAATGTAGCCCATGGCTTTTTAAGGAAGAGTTGTTAGATATATCACAATGGAACCATCATGGTGAAGATTTAAAAAGAATAGAAAAGAACAACATAGGGACTCTGCCAGTTGGCACATTGCCATTGTGGGCATTGGTATCTGGTTTGCTTAGTCCAAACCCTTCAGTTCAGACAAAGGTAGAGGAAGGAGAAGACATATTGATTCAAGTAAAAGAGAAGGTCTTTCAAGCTAGTGAGACAGAGGAAGGAAGTTTAGAGCAGAAAAAGCCATCAGGGGAAAAGTTACAACAGGAGACTGCTAATAACACCTTTCTATCAGAGAGCGTAAGTGTCCAACCAACAGCACCACCTCTACAGGAGACTGCTACTAACAGCATTCTATCACCAGAGGGCATAAGTGTCCAATCAACAGCACCACTTCCATATGCTAGGAGACTCCCAACCCCCGCAGTTGATAGTTGGGATCCTGAGACAGGATCTCAAGTATGCCCTGTATTTGAGGTAGGAGGGCAGCGAATTTACCAGGGTTTAAATTTCAAAACAGTGAAGGAGCTAAAAGAGGCTGTAACAACCTATGGTCCTCAAGCACCCTTCACTGTAAGCTTGGTCGAATCCATTACCAACTTAAACATGACGCCAGCAGATTGGGCTAATATTTGTAAAGCTGTGCTAAATGGAGGACAATACCTGTTATGGAAGGTTGCCAATGAGGAATTTTGCAAGGAGACGGCTAGGCGAAATGCAGCAGCTGGTTATTCTCAGAGAAATCTAGATATGTTGTTAGGAAAGGGACCTTATGAGGATCGGCAGCAACAAATTGCATATGATCCTGGTGTATATTTACAAATTGCTATAGATGCAGTTAAGGCATGGAAGACTTTACAAGGACATGGAGGTTTACAAGGTCAATTATCTAAGATAATACAAGGAGCTAATGAACCTTACGCTGAATTTGTAGATAGGCTTATTCAAACAGCTACCAGAGTTTTTGGGAATACAGAACAAGCAATGCCATTAATAAAACAACTGGCTTATGACCAAGCGAATCGTTGATGCAGAGATATCATTAGACCATGGAAACAGGAAGATTTAAACACATATATTAAATTATGTAGAGACATTAATGAACAAGAGCAAGTCATGGCAGCTGCAGAAAACAGGCTTTAGATGCCAGAGACATTAATGAACAAGGGCAAATTGTGGCAGCTGCAGTAAAACAGGCTTTATATACCAGGCCAAGAACATGCTACAATTGTCAACAAACAGGACATTTTAAAAGGAATTGCCCCATAGGAGGAGGGTTTAACAAAACTAGGTATCAAAGGAGTAGAATACCGGGTATTTGCCCACGATGCCGTAGAGGGAGACATTGGGCTAATGAATGCCGTTCTCAAACCACCATAGAGGGTACTCCATTACATTGGGCTAATGAATGCCACTCTCAAACCACCATAGAGGGTACTCCATTATCAAAAAATGAACAAGGACAAGGTGTTTATCCACAATATCGTGGACAAAGGCATCGGGTTCCGTTGCCAAAAAATGGACAGGGGGCCCCAATGCTCCGGGGCCCTAAACCACAAATATACAGAGCACTGGAGGAACCCAGAAACCCCATCAGGGTAGTGACCAGGACACATTGTCCATCAGATCCCTCATCAGACAAACCAGAGGGAGCACAGGGTTGGACATCTGCGCCTCCGCCAGATCAGTTCTAACTCCAGAGATGGGAGTTCAAATCATTCCCACAGGGGTAAAAGGACCTCTTCCCAAAGGAACAGTAGGCTTATTATTGGGATGCAGCTCTTCTACTCTAAAAGGACTTTTGATAAGTCCTGGGGTAATTGATCCCGATTATGAAGGTGAAATAAAAATTATAGCCAGTTCTCCAAAGGGTATATCAATAATTTCACCAGGAGATAGAATAGCACAGTTACTAATAATACCAAGCCTACATGATAAATTTTCCAGTCATGCTATAGAAAGAGGTTCCAAGGGATTAGGCTCCACAGGTGTAGATTGGGCTATGCTTTCTTTAAATTTAGATTCTCGCCCCATGCTAAAACTAAATATTCAAGGACATGAATTTAATGGGCTACTGGATACAGGTGCAGACCTTAGCATCATCTCTCGTCAAGAATGGCCAAAACATTGGCCATTACAACAAGCCACTCAAACGCTTCGAGGCCTAGGAGTGGCGACTAATCCCCATAGAAGTGCAATGGTATTAGATTGGAAGGATCCTGAAGGATGTGAAGGAACTATACAGCCATATGTATTGGATCATCTTCCCGTAAATTTATGGGGACGAGATGTCTTAGATCAATTAGGTTTGACATTAACAAATAACACCAATCAAAATGCACCCACTATTATGGCTAGACAAGGTGTTAGGAAAGGAAAAAGATTAGAAAAACAAGAACAAGGTATAGCAGCACCAATACAAATAGATCAAGGAACAGACAGACATGGGTTGGATTTTCACAAAGGGCCACTGAGACAATAAAAATTACATGGAAATCAGAAAGACCAGTATGGGTTCCTCAGTGGCCCTTGACTAAAGAAAAGATACAAGTAGCCCATGATCTGGTCAAACAACAATTAGCGGAAGGACATATACAGCCTTCTGTATCTCCCCATAATACTCCCATTTTGTCATCAAAAAGAAATCTGGTAAATGGAGATTATTGCAAGATTTAAGAGCCATTAATAATGAAATGGTCATTATGGGACCTGCTCAATCGGGGATTCCTCAATTATCTGCTTTGCCAAAAACTTGGTATGTTTTAGTTATAGATATTAAAGATTGTTTTTTTTTTCAATTCCAATTCATCCTGAGGATAGTCCACGTTTTGCATTTACTATCCCTGCACTAAATCATGAAGGTCCTGATCAGAGATATGAATGGAAAGTACTCCCTCAAGGGATGGCTAACAGCCCAACTATGTGTCAAATTTATGTTAACAAAGTAATCCAGCCACTTAGAAATCAAAATCCTGAACTACAAATATTTCACTATATGGATGATGTATTATTAGCACACAAAGCTAAAAACACATTGTTAGAATGTTATACCACACTTACAAATTTATTAAAAAATTATAATCTAGAGATAGCAATAGATAAAGTACAATTAAATTTTCCAATTAATTATTTAGGAGTTCTATCAACCATGGTCCGTCCACCAAAAATTCAAATACGAGTAGATCAACTCAAATCACTTAATGACTTTCAAAAGTTATTAGGAGACATAAATTGGATAAGGCCTTATCTAGGTATTCCAACAGGAGAATTAGGACCTTTATTTGATATCCTAAAAGGTCCATCAGATCCAAATTCACCCCAAATGTTAACGCCTGAAGCAAGAAAGGCATTAAAAATCATTGAAACATATATGGAAAATATGCATTTGGATAGAATTGATATAAGTTTGCCTTTATTATTTATTGTACTACCAACAAAAAAATTCCTACAGGAGTATTTTGGCAAGAAGGTCCATTATTATGGATACATTTATCTTATTCTCCTAACACTATTCTTACTAGGTATCCTGAGGCTGTAGGACAATTAATACTCAAAGGAATAAAAACAGCAAAGGGAGTATTTGGAATTTCTCCCAATAAAATTATTACTCCATATACTATGAATCAAATTGGTGAATTAGCTAATGAGTTAAATACTTGGGCAATAATCATGTGCAAATCTAATGTTTCATTTGATAACCACTTACCATAATCCTTTATTGTCTTTTTGGTCATTGCATCCTGTAATTTTTCCAAAAATGACAAGAAAAACACCTATCATGAATGCTCCAAATATATTCACTGATGGGTCAAATAATGGTACAGCAGCAATAGTTACACCTGATCAAACTTTTACATTTTTAGTACCCAAACAATCAGCTCATAAGGTAGAGCTTAATGCAGTATTACAAGCTTTTGTGATGTTTAAAGATTCTGTATTTAATTTATTTTCTGATAGTCAGTATATAGTTAATGCTATAGTATCCCTTGAAGATGCTGGTAGGATTTCCCCTTCTTCTACTGTTTTCTCTTTGTTTTCCACTATACAAAGTTTAATCTGGGACAGAAAAGATCCATTCTTTATAGGACATATCAGGGCACATACAGGATTGCCTGGAGCCCTTAGTTTGGGCAATGATTTAGCAGATAAAACTACACATGACATACATATTTTCTCTACACTAGAATAAGCTATAAATTTTCATAAAAGGTTCCATGTCAATGCTAATACTTTACAAAAGCGTTTTAAAATAACTAAGGAACAAGCTAGACAAATAATAAAACAATGTCAAAATTGTGTGACCTTTTTACCACAAGTTAATCTTGGAGTCAATCCTAGAGGATTGATACCTAAACATATTTGGCAGATGGACGTCACACACTTGCCAGAATTTGGAAAATTAAAATATTTGCATGTTACAGTTGGTACTTCTTCTGGATTTTTGATGGGCTCCCTTCATGCCAGAGAAAAAACTAAAGATGTTATAGCTCATTGCTTACAAAATTTTGCCACTGTGGGCATTCCAAAACAGTTAAAAACAGATAATGCCCCTGGTTATACTTCTACCTCTTTTAAACAATTTTGCTCATCATTTGGCATTACTCATATAACAGGAATCCCATACAATCCACAGGGACAAGGCATAGTTGAAAGAGCTCATCAAACTATTAAAATGTACTTATTAAAGCAAAAAGATGGAATTGGGAAGGGGTATATATTCCCCAAAGATAAACTTAAAATAACCCTTTTTACTCTAAACTTTTTAAATTTGGATTCATCAGGACTTAGTGCTGCAGAAAGGCATATGTGTCCAAAAAATGTACATAAGCCCAAGGTACTTTGGAAAGATATTCTAACAGAACAATGGAAAGGTCCTGACCCAGTAATTGTCTGGAGTCGGGGGTCTGTTTGTGTGTTTCCACAGGAAGAACAGCAGCCGATTTGGATTCCGGAGAGATTAACTAAAGTCCTGACCCAGTGATTGTCTGGAGTCGGGGGCCTGTTTGTGTATTTCCACAGGGAGAACAGCAGCCGATTTGGATTCCAGAGAGATTAACTAAAGCGATTTCTACAAACCAAAAAGAAGATGATTTGGCTCAAATCCATAACAGCTGATATCCAAAACTCCAATTTGGCTATCCTTACATCTGCGACAGAACCAGGATGCTTTTTTCAATATCTATTTTATTATTGCCCTTTACCATATCATGAAGTTCTATTTTGTTTTTTGAGCTCATACAGACCTAGGTTAATGTTTTGCTGATCAGTCCTATTTTTTTTTTTTGACTATAGAGTTTTTAAACATTGCAATGGAGATTTCACCTGTAAAAAGTTATAAGGCCTTTACTATTATGTTATGTGTTGTATGTATTATATTATGTGTGCACACTTGTGTTTTGTGTTATATGTTTGAATGTACGTATGTCCATATATCATATATGAGGAGCGCTCATGAAAAAATGGATCCAAATATTTTTTTTTATTCACGTGATTTAAATGGTTTAATTTAAATTGGGTAAATAACTATTAAGAATTGTGTTAATATGTAAACAAAAAAGAAGGTTAACAGATCTGTTTGTTTACTTTCACCTTTCCTTTTCATTATATTTAATAATTCTCTTCAAGATAATGTAAATTGTTAAGAAAATTGTTTTCTTTTAGTGCCTTCTGGAATGTTACATAATTTTTTCTTTAGCCATTATTGCCAGAACTGCTTGCAGAACTTGCCTAAACTATGTGTCACTTGTATGCATTGTGAACTCACTTGTATGCATTGTGCAGCGACTTGTGGTAGTGTTGGGGTATTTTTGCTGATGATGTCATTGGTGGTACAATTTTTCCAACAAGAGCCATCAATTGGCTTGGTGTATCTTCCTCCCTTCTGCTTGTCATGACAAAGACCTCTCCACAGGTGTGGCTGTACTGGACCGGTAGTCAATGATGGGTAAGATCCAATTACAATGGTACCAACCTAAGACAGGAGGCTGACACCCTGAGGTCAGCTCATCCGAAGACGGGTAAGGACCATATGTAGTATTGGACAACCTAAGGCAGGCACGGTCCCCAAGCCACATGCTTGTTGTTTAAACAGAGAGAGGGAGATGTTGAGAGCCACAGCCAAAGGGGCCCCAGCAAACTTCCAGCTGCCAGCAAACTTCAGACTGCCGGCTGATGATTGGCTCACAGCGGCCCCAGCAACATCTAGCTGATTGGCTCCTCTGCGGTGATGTTCATTGGGCTGTTTCCCTGCCCTTCAGACTGCCAGCTGATGATTGGCTCACAGTGGCCCCAGCAACATCTAGCTGATTGGCTCCTCCACGGAGCTGCTCATTGGGGGACTTCTTTGGCTCCACCCACACGACCCAGCCAATCAGCCTCAAGAGCAGGAGGATTGTGGGAGGTGGTAAGGTTTGTGTGGGGGTGAGAGGCTTGTGGGAAGCCGGTGGTGGCAGTTGGGCTCTGAGGGTTTTTTCCTGAGGAGCTGTTTTGTTTGGCGTTTGTAGTTCTAAAAATAAAGTTAGTTTCTTTTGACAAGTGGCTCCTGAATTGTGCCCAGCCAGACTGCGGCATGTCACCAGTAAAAAATGGTAACAAAAGTATGAGGAAACTAATTCATAGATTTAGACAGTATTTCCCAACCAGGAGTGTACTCCAAAGCCAGGGACATATGGAAGTGTGTAAAGAAAGTTTGTTACTCTATATGTGTAATAAGAATTGTAATGTATTCTGCTGTCATATATACAAAGAAGAAGAAGAAGAAGAGGAAGAAGAAGAAAGGAGGAGGAGGAGGAGGAGGAGAAGGAGGAAAAGAAAGTTTGTTCATCATAAAAATTAAGAGAGTTTGAAGAATTTAGAGGTGGATATCAAAAAATACCCAATTTATCTTAGTGTGGTCACATTCCCAGAACATAATAGGGGTCTTTGTTGATTTCCTTCACGGTATTCTGCTTGGTAGAATTGTATACACTAGAGGGGAAAAATAAAAAAGGCAAACACACACATACACACTCACATACACACACACACACACACACACACACACACAACCACAAGACTGGGATACTAATTAAAATAAGATATACTCCATGGTTATATAAATATTTCAAAATATACCCTACTGTTATGTATATCATGTACATCTAAAAAGTACATTTTTTTTAAATAAATGTATGTGTGTGTGTGTGTGAGAGAGAGAGAAAGAAAGAAAGAGAGAGAGAGAGACACTAGAGTCCCAATTGAAATTTAAAGCATTGTTCTTCCATATGTTCAATGGAATTTCATTGGGGTTTTTTGTCTTTGTCTTTCTGTCTGTGTGACTCCCTTATGCTGAAATCATGATTTTCTCCAACATTTTGCTAAAAGGTTTAAAGTATGGCTTTTCAAATTTAGATCTTTCTTTAATTTCTCTGAAATAAATTTATGTATATTGTGAAATGGGGATTTCCTTTTCTTGTCCTAATTGTCCCAGTGCCATGTATTGAATGACCATCTGTTCTCCATGAGTTTGTATTAACATCCTTAAAATTGGTAAAATTTTTTTCATATGAAAAAAAAAAGAAATTTAAAGCATTGCCTGAATGCCCCAGTATGTATGAACTCTTTGATCTTGTAATCTTGGGACTGTGTTTGTGAGAGAGAGACAGTCAGACAGAGTGTATGTGTGTATATTGATGTGCATCTACCACACATCCTGCCTTATATGGTCATCTTTTGTCATCTTGCTTAATTTCTCCCCCTCCTCTTTCTCTTTCATTTTCTCAGTGTGCACACGGATAAAGCAAGCTGCTCTGTTGAAGAGGACTGTGTGGAAAGGAACTGATATCAGCTCTGATCCTTTGTTCTCCAGCTAAGAACTGAACTACAGTGCTCAGCTCAATCTATGAGGAACTGAATTCTTCTGAAACATGTGAAGTTAAGTCTTCCAATGGGACCTCAGCGCTAGCCAATACCTTGATTGATTGCAACTCTGAAAGAACCTGAAGTGGTGGGCCCAGAAAAGCCATGCCTGCCCTCCTGACCCACGGAAGCCATGAGATAACAAATGTGCTTTAGGTTGGTGAGCTCATGGTCAGGGGTGTGTCATGTAGGTAATATCCCTGGGCTGGAGGGAAAAGGAAAAACAGAAATTAGAACCTCACTTTACAGTTCAAGCCAGAAATAATCCAAAGGCACATAGGTTACTGGTGATAAAAGGTATAAATGCACTGCTTGTACACTTGCATGTCATGTAGTAAATGCAGAACTTTGGAGAAAAACAGCTCAAACTCCCTGTCTTAATAGAAAGTTTTTTCCTAGGTGGAGCATTCTGCCCTTGCATACAAATACCCTCCATTATCTGTAATTAACAGTGAAGAGATTGCTTGCTGAATGTGATGTCATTTCCCTAGTACTTAACAAAGATTCCAGAGCCCTTTAGGGAACTGTAATTCAATCAAGGGGAAGACAAGACAGACTCTCAAATCTTCTCACTTATTTTTTGCTTACTTCATTTTTTTCTGTCCAATGCTACCTCATTAGACAGATGTGAATGTTACACTGTAGGAATAAAAAGGAAAAGCACGTTTTGCCTTCTTCCAAGTTTAATTTCCCATCTACTTCCTCAGAATGCAGATAGTGCCTGTGAACTTAAAGAACTGCAGCTTAACCAAAAATATTTGCCTTGTGGAAATGGTGCTAGGCAACTGAAAATATCTATCACTTGGAAATGAATTTGCCTTAATGCAATGGAAGTGGTTTGTTACAGAATAAAGAAAAAGAATCTAGATGCTAGAAAACATTTGAATTTGAATATTATTTCTAGGGTGTACAAGTTTTGTGAATTTTGTTTCTAAATCTCACTGAATCTGTTTTGTCATGAGTAAAACTGAAATAACAACTGTCCCAGTGTTGCTTGAAAAGTAAATTAAATAATAAATGTAATATCTCAAATAGTCTCTCAAATATGAATCATCTTCTCTCCACTTATTTTCTGTTCCTTCCACCCACTGCATGAAGTCTAAGAGGCAAACACACATTTTTTTTTTCCCACTACATTTTAAAATGGATTGCTTCCTAGAGTTCATTATGCAATACTCTGCTCGAATGAGAGAAATGATCTTTTGTACTGCCCAGTAAGACCCACAGAACAGAATCACTTCAACTTCCTTCTGGAGCCGTGATCTGAGTTCCTTATTTCCCATTGAATAATAATGTAATTTAATTTTTGTAAATTAAGAGATAAAATTATATTTATTGGTTTCAAGAAGACATTCGAAATATATATGAAATATATACTCACATATACTTATAGAAAAATGACTAAATGTAGATCATTAATATATACTTAACCTCACTTGGCTATTATTTTTGTGCTTAGAATACTTAACATCCACTCTCACAGCATTTTTCAAAAACACACTGTTATTAACTTAAGTCTCCATGTTGTACAATAGATCTCTGGAACTTTCTTCTCCTACATAATTGAAGCTATCCTTTGACCAATCTCTCCCCAGGCTTTCTGCCTTAACTGCCCCAGCTCCCTGTAACCATCAATCTACTCTCTTCATAAAAGAGATCGACATTTTTAGTTTCTGTAGACGAATGAGATCACATGGTATTTGCTTTTCTGTGCCTGGCTTATTGCATTTACTGTAACGTCTTTCAGATTTATCTATGTTGTCTCAAATGGCAGGCTCTCCTTCTTTCCTTTTATAGCTGAGTGGTACTCCATCAAATTGAATACTACATTTTCTTTATCTATTCATTCATTGACAGAAATGTAAGTTGATTCTTATCTCGACTATGAAAATAATGCTGCAATAAACACAGGAGGGCAGAGATAACTTCACACCTGTTAAAATAGTTATTATAAAAAAGATAAAAGATAACAAGTGTAAGTAAGAATGTATAGAAAAGGGAACCCTTGAACACCATTGATAGAAGTGAAATTATAGACAAGATGAAAAACAGCATGCATGTTTCTCAGAAAATTAAAAATAGAACTAATATATGTTTCAACAATCCCTTTACTGGAATATTAATGTGAGTTCATTATTTTCATAGTTCATTTTTGATACCTTGGGATATAGTTATTCAGGATGAATAAATCTAGTTCCAGGGAGGTAAGATGTCAAAGATAATACACCTTTAACTCTAATTCAGAACAAATTTTATCCTGTTTATAAGAAATTTCTAGTATATATTTACATTTAAGAAGTTTCTTTCATGCTTGAAAATATTCAAGCTTTAGGGGCTTTTCTGCTAAATGATTCAGCAATGCCAACTTAAAGAATGTATATGGAGAGCCCACAACTGAATCATTAAACCAAAATCCTCTTATAGCTTGAATATTTGCAAGCACAAAGGAAAATTCTTCAAAGTAAAAATGCATTAGACATTTTATCTATTATATTTTATTTACTATTCTATTTATCTATTTTATTTTATTTATCTATTCTATTTTATCTTCTTCCTCCTCTACTTCTCCTTCTTTTTATCTTTTCTTATATCAAGGATTCTGAGAAATAAATAGAATGCCACTCACAATTGATAGGAAAGTGTAACCTTTCTCCAGTGTCTGATTCCAAGTTTTTTGAGTATTATCTTTGGGAGCATTAACTGCCCTGCATTACTGTAATAATCTAGAATGCATGGATAGCATATTCCATGTTGAAGATCTTGAGGAAAATAAGACTACATAGGTGGTGCAATTTGAACCTCTGCTCAAATTGGCAGTACACTATAAATTAACCCTCCCCCACCCAGAATCACAAATGAATTAGTTAGAGGTGTACTGTGACATGATCTAGCTCTCTTGTAATTATTGAGTAGTTATCTACCTCGAATTTTTTAAACAAAATTTCATTCTTTGGAACCTATGACTTTTACTCCTAAATCAAATGTAAGTTAAAAAGGTGAATATCTCTTATAAAAAAAAAAGCTCATATACTCCATCACATTTTCCATTTATGGAGATGGCCAGACTCAGATTTCATGAGCTGACAACAATATGATAATACCCATTTCCTGAAAGGAATGGGCATCAATAAATTAGAGGGAAAAACACATTCATGTAGATCTGATTCAATTCTTCTCAGTGAACTGATCAGTAATAAAATTTTCACACATTGACAATTATCACAGCTAAATTTATAGCTATGAATACACTTGAACATCACAGCCAAATCATCTATTGCTGTTACAACTATTCCAAACTTCAGTGGCTTAAATAAGCTATTCTGTTATATCTCAAGATTCTATGGGTTATACACCAGACAGGATACAACTAGAGTGATTTCTCTGTTATCAGTCAAAGTCACACAGTGGTACTTGGCTCATTGATATGTCAACTTGAGAATCCAAGATGACTTCACACTCATGTCTGGCAGGTAGTTATGATGACTATAACGTTAGAGTTATACAGTTGCACTGTCAACTGGAAACTGTATGTGGCTTCTCTAGCATAATGCTCTTAAGGTAATTTGATTTCTTCCATGGCCTCTTAGAGACAGTAATCCTAGAAACCCAAGTGGAAATTGGAAGCTTCCTAAAACCTGACCTTGGTTGTATTAGAATGTTTCTTCTGCCACAAACTATTTGTCAAGCATATCAGTAAGCCAGTTCAAACCAAAGAGGGGAATTCAGCTCTATTTCTCAATTGCAGTGAGTACCAAAGAATTTATAGCCAACTTTAACCTATCACAGCTGCTATATTTGATCTTGAATTAAAATAAATATTCTTAAGAGAACTGTGAAATTCTGCTTAACCATATTAAGGACTCTCCTCTTAAAGGGCAAGAAATTAAATCCCAATTTACATGCAAGTTACTAATAAAATAGTTGTCAAAGACTAAATAAACAACAGAATTTTGAAATATTCTGCGAATATTTAGTATAGATTCTGCCATTAAAACATTGAAATATGGCTTAATAATTAGATTTATAACTTGAAATAATTAATATTATATAAGGAGTTCCATTTTATTGATAAGATTCATTACAAGAAAATTGACCTAATATTTGTAAAACATTATATAAAATATTTAGTGGATTTGACAAAGGGGGATGAAGGGAAGCAACCAGGATAGGAATATGAAAGACAGTAGAGTAAATAATTTGCCTATGTTTCCTATGTTCATATGTGAATACTAGTGGAACTCCACATTGTGTACAACCACAAGAATTGGATCCTTATAAGTTATATTCCATGTATGTATAATATATCAAAATATACTCTACTGTCATTCATATCTAAAAAGAACAAATAAAAATAAAAAAAAATTAGATACATCTAGAACCAAGCATAGCCTCATGACTTAACTATATCTATTGTTGGGTATACTATTATAGGTATCATGTTTATTAAAAGCCCTTTGGTGAAAACTAAGAATGGAACTATACTACTCCTTGATATTTATCCAAAAGAATTAGGGTCAGCACAGCATGGAGGTAGATGTATCCCATATTTATAGCAGCACAATTCACAATAGCCAAGTTATGGAACCAGGTGTTCATCAGCAGATGAATAAATAAAGAAGATGTGATATATATATACACAATTCAGCCATAAAGAAGAATGTAATTATGTCATTTGCCAGGAAATGACTGGAAACGGAGAGCATTATGTTAAGTAAAATAAACAAGACTCAGAAAGTCAAAGTCATATGTTTTGTCTCATGTGGAAGATAGAAAAAAAATGTAAAAAGGAATTTCATGAAAATAGAAAGGAGACCAGTAGAGTCAAAAAGGGATCAAGGAAGGGAAAAGGAAGGTACTCAAGAATGAAACTGCTCAAATTATATTATGTGTATTATGAATATGATACAATGAAACCCAATATTCTGTATAATCTTTGTGCACCAATAATAATAATAGCAAATCGTCTGATGAATTCACAACCACAGAATCTTCTTGTTCATATATTTAACATAGTTAATAGTTAACAAAGCTAATCTCTGAGGGAGCAGATTACTCACAACTTTACTGTTGGACTTGATCCTATTTGTAGCTTTTAGAGTAAGTTGCAGACACTGTCTTCCATTTCCCTGCTCACATACAAGGATGTGCTCAGCATCTGTGTGCTTATTTGGACTGCTATGAATCCCAGAACCTAATGTGTTTACCTTAGTACTCCCAAAAGCCCAACTTGAACAACAATAACAGTCTGAGAGTCAGCAGTCTTTCCAAAATGGAGTGGGAAATGACTGCTTTGGTAGCATTGGGACATTTCTATTGATTGCCAATTTTCTCTGATTGTTGAATTAACAATCATTGTGGAGGGCTGGATTTTCTCTTTCACCCCAAAGCACTTGTTTCAGAGAGCAAGCAATGGAACCCCTAACCAAATGGTTAATGAGGCAGATTGAACTCAAAACCCCCAGGGCATGTTCCAGGCGAGGTTATAATTTAGAAACAATTTGATTATAGATCCCTTTCATCTTCCCATTTGGTCTTCCTCTCACATATTTTAGAGCCAAACTCACCACATTATCTACTGTGTTCAACAATAGTCCTTATTTGGCAGCTAGTAGTCATCATATAAAAGTGATTTATTGCAAAAGTTTATTCTAATTTTCTCTTGTCTCTAATCTAGAAATTGTTTTGAAATTAGTCCTCCTAAAATAAAATTAAAGTTTGTAATTGTGGGGGTACACCACAGACTGGCATCTGGTCTCCTAAATCAAACCATCATGTACCATGTTCCTCATCTTCCCACCCTCTGTACTGTTCTCAATGTTTCTACTTCCTGTCTTGCTCTCCTATTTCCAACATGAAGATCCATTTTAAAAGTCACCTCTGAAGATCCATTCCCTAATTAAAATGATGCCTTCTGTTTCTCTTGAAATTCTATTATAAATTATATCAAGTATTTTGGTCTGTTCTATAGTATAGATACTTTGATGCAATTGCTCTTCTTTTTTATATTACTGTACACACTATTTGATTTTTGAATATTGGCTTTTTATTTTAAATTGCAACTTTCTCATTATAAATATCTTTCAGGGCTGGGGATGTGGCTCAAGCCGTAGCGTGCTCGCCTGACATGCATGCAGCCCGCGTTGGATCCTCAGCACCACATATAAACAAAGATGTTGTGTCCGCTTAAAACTAAAAAATAAATATTAAAAAATTCTCTCTCTCTCTCTCTCTCTCTCTCTCTCTCTCTCTCTCTCTCTCTTTAAAAAATAAAAAAATAAATATCTTTCACTTAACAGTAAACTAACAAATGCACTTGGTAAAAACTATCAACTGAATGAAAAAGTCATCTAGTCAAATTTAAATGTCACAAGTGAGATAAGCCAATCCCCCAAATCTAAAGATCGAATGTTTTCTCTTATAAGTGGATACTGATCCATAATGGGGGTGGGAGGGGAGCATGAGAGGAATGGAGGAACTCTGGATAGGGCAAAGGGGAGGAAGGGGAAGAGAGGATACATGGGGGTAGAAAAAATGGTGGAATGAAATGAACATCACTACCCTAGGTACATGTATGAAGACATGAATGGTGTGGCTCTATTTTGTG
Organism: Spermophilus citellus; assembly: GCF_964194105.1. Classification (NCBI taxonomy): domain Eukaryota; kingdom Metazoa; phylum Chordata; class Mammalia; order Rodentia; family Sciuridae; genus Spermophilus; species Spermophilus citellus. The sequence continues at coordinate 63,738,301 of NC_138186.1, read as the reverse complement.
TATAACCAGAGAAATAAAAAATTGTGGTCCATTTGTAGACCATGAACTAAAACGCATTCTGCTGTCATGTATAACAAATTAGAACAAATAAATAAGTTAATTTAAAAAATTTTTTAAACATTTAAATGTCCCTTCAACTCCAGACTCTAAGCTAACTCCAGAGAAGCTACTATTGTTAAATTTCTTATTTAGACTTCAAAGGAATGGTACTGTATCTATGAGTATATTTTCATATTTATATACATATCCTTTAAAAAACAAAAATAAGAGGATGGACACTGTTCTGTGCTATAGTTTTTGATTTTCTAATCAACAATTCATAGTTCATAAAGGTTTTTCCATACTCGCACATGTTGATCCATTTAGTAATTCTCAAGTTATATAATATTCCACTGTATAAATATACTGGAAATTATTTAAGCAGGACCTTGACAACTACATTTATGTCATTTCCATTCTTATGACATTAGCAATAATCATATTTATGAATTTATATGAAAATAATAAAATTTCTTAGAAGAGCTATCTCTGGTTTAAAAGATATATACCACAAATTAACTTTTGAAGAAGCTTAATCCATTTATATTAAAGGTCCATAATACATATATTAAAAATCTAGGGGCTGAGGTTGTAGCTCAGCGGTAGAGCACATGCCTAGCACATGCGCGAGGCCTTGGGTTTGATCCTCAGCACCACATAAAAATAAACACATAAAATAACAGTATTGTGTCCAACTACAGCTAAAAAAAATGTTTAAAAAAATTCTAAGGAGTTTGGCACAAAACTAGAGAAAAATATTGAACCAAACTTAGAGGAGTTTATCTGCAATCTTTATTAATACTCTTATTGTGGTTACGCATTTCTTTCACTCTTTGATAACTAGACCATGCTAAGAGTGAGGACTTTCCAAAACCAAAAATTTCTGTGTTTTGAAAACATTTACTACAGAGGTTTCAGATAAAGAATTATGGCCCTGGAGCAAGATTAGGCTACAAGAATTTCCATAATCTATATTCAATTATCTCAGTCCACTTTTGCCCAATTCATCTATGACAGTGGAATTTCTCAAATAGTAAAATATTATTTATCATTGTGGTTTTAATATGCACTTAGCTAATTACAAATGGAACACATTTTCAAGTATTTATAACATCTGCATTTACTTTTTAGTTCCATTTCACATATTTTTCCATTTCTTTTTGTTATTTATTTGTAGAAGCTAGTGATAGGGTATATTTTAAAAATGCCTTGTGTTTTCTTTATTATACATATTGTACCCCCAAGTTAATTCCTTGAATCTTATCTCCATTACATTTTAAAGTAATCATCAATTATTCACTGTATTCAGATCTTCATTTTATTCTTTTGTGGCTTCTTGGTATTCTCTTAAAAATTATTTTATATTTAGATATATGAATTTGTATGTTGTTTTATTTCACATTTAATTTTAGATTGTATTTAAAAATGTTTCCTTGTGCATTTCAGGTATCTATTAACTCTCTGTCATGCCAGCTCAGGCTTGTTATCCAGTTGAACCAAAACCACTTTTGTATTGTTTTTCCTTCATTATTCAGAATGCTGCTATTATCATTTATTAATATATCATATATATTTATGTTTGGTTTTGGACTTTATGTTTCCATTGATTAGTACATAATTTATATACTTCTTCAACTAATGTATTTGATGAAGCGTTTTAGTCTTCTGGTGAATTATTCCATCTCATTAAAATTTCTACTTAAAATTAGAATCATTTCCCTTAGTTAAAAAATGTATTATAAATTTTATAAGGATTTTTATTATATTTAGATTAGTTCATTGAGGACTAATTTTTCATAAAATATATTCTTTCTATTTAATAGTATTTTGTTCATATACTTCAAATTTTATTTATGGATCCTAGAGTTAATGTTACTTTCAGATGTTTTTTTTTTCCTTAGAAATTTTAACTTAATTGATATTTATTCGAATTTTCCATTATATTTTCCATTTATTCTTCATATTTAGAAAAACTAAGGCTATGAGTTCCATGGGATCCAAACCACTAGCTTGGATAGCAATGGTAGATGATATATGTATATAAGAGAGATTCTATTTTGGAGAAAGATAACAATTTTCCTTTATCTGCAGAGATAATCATTAATAGATTTTTCTTCACTCTTCCCTCTCTCCCACCTTCGATCTCTCTCCTTCCCTCCTTCCCCCCTCCCTCTCCCCCCATCTCTCTGAATATATATAAAATCAGTTGTGCTTGACAGAAATATGACCTATATGGATGAAAAATTCTAAGATAATCCTTAATGAAATATGCTTCTATAATCCCTTCTCTTGAGAGTCTTGGAGGAACCTTTAAGAATTATTGAACTTTATTCCCATTATATGTTAAATACATGGGAAAGAACTTTTATAGATGTAATCAAGGTTCCTAATCAGGTGGCCTTGTTTAAGTACAGGGAGATTATCCTGGATAATTATCCTAATATAATAAGTACTTGTCTTTAAAAGACAGTGAAGAGTCAGAAGGCATTCTCCTGTGGACCTTATATTCATTAAGCAGCCTTGTTCCAGTGGGCAACATGGCTATAATCTGAGGGAGGACTCTAGCTTCTGTGAGCTGACAGACAGCAAGAAACTGGTGATCTTAGATTTAAATTTTGGAATATTCTGACAACTTGAACAAGCTTTGAAGAGGACTCCCAATTGCAGATGAGATTATAGCTCTGATCAATAATCAGATTACAGCCTCATGAGACCATAAGCAGAGAAGAGTTAAACCATGCTTCTAATCAAGGAATACAGTTGTGAAAATCTGTTACACAGAAATATACACAGAAATATAAAAGTAATATAACTTATGGAACCAGAAAAAAATGTCTAACCTAGTGGCTCTGAGCATAAGCTATAGAATACAGTTTAAACTCTATCTCCAGAACCCCTAATTTAGGGATTTTCTTATGACTCATCATTTTAGAAGTTACAGCTCATAATGAGACATACCCATTAAAACTTTTAGGTTTCTGATGGGGGTGTCTGATGGCAATGGTAGGAAGCACATGGCCAAAGCAAACTCTTACTTCATGGACAAAAAGTAAAAGAGAAAGGGGAAGGATCTGGGATCCCACAATCCCATTCAAGGACACTCTTCTAATGACCAAAGGACCTCTGTGTTAGTTGGCTTTCTGTTTCTGTGACAAAATACCTGAGATCAACAATTTAACAAGTGAAAATATTTATTCTGACTCACAGTTTCAGTGATTTTATTCCAGGATCACTAGGCTTGGCCTTGTTGCTTTGGGCCTATGCCAGCACAGTACATCATGGTGGGACTTTATGGGAGGACCAACTGCTCACCTCATGGTGCAAAGAAGTGAAAGAGAGAGACAGATGGGTAGAAGCCAGGGTCCCAATATCTCTTTCAAGGACTCAATGACTTAAATTTCTCCAACTAGTCTCCACCTCCTAAAGACCCCCACCCCCCATTACCAATGTGGGAACAAAGTCTTTAATACATGAGCATTTTGAGGAGACATTCAAAATCCAAATTACATTAGTCTCTAATCCTGTTTCTTTATCTGCAAATCAAGCATATACAGTTGTACTCAATGATTGTTATGAACATAAGTGAACTAAAGCAAGTTATATGTTTCACACAATGATTAACACATCATAATAGTTTCAATCATTTTAGCAATGGATATTATTTCATAAAATGTCTTTATCTTTGTGATTTATTTCTGTATTATTAGTATTCATATTAGGCTAACCCCATAGGATATGTTGACAAATTTAGAAGCAATTTGGCATCTTCAGAAATGATTTTGTGAAATATACTTTTCTTACTTGCATATCTCCAAGATTTAAAGAGCCCTAAACTTGAAACTAAGTGAATGAAGCTAAATGAATCACCATACATTGCAGTTTGAAAGTGTGGATAAAGTCGGCTTTATGATGGGTTAGGGCAGTCTTTGCCTAAAGCTCCTGTGTAGTCTCCATAAAAATTGGTTCAAAATTCAATCAAAATTCACTTCTTTACTCCAGTCCTGATCTATCCAATTAAAAAAAAAAAACAAAAAGACCCTACAGTCTGGTCCATATAAGGATACAAACAGCTTTGAATGACAATGCTATGTTACAAAGCTTAGTCTTAATCCTGCAGAGAATTTTAAGATGAAGGACACAGAATCTCTTATGTGATGGATTGCAAAAACAGGCACAAAACTTTGCAGATTATTTATCAGGGCTACTATAGCCTCCCTTCTGCTTCCCCTTTAAGGTTGGCCAGATAATTTTTTTGGCCAATGGAACATCAGTAAAATTAATACAAGCAAAGACCTGAAATGTGTTCACACATTGAAGTTCTATCTCCTTGGCTGCTCTTGGAAACTATGCCTGATGTGAAAAGCCCACATTAAGTCAGGAAGATATAAAAATCCAACAGATATATGAGTTTTTCTAGATGAGGCCTTCCAACCAACCATGCCTCAGCCACCCTTGCATATAATATGACACTGAGTTTAGCATGGTGAACTCTAATATTACCAAGACACACAAATATGAGCTAAATAATTGGCATTATTTTCAGTTGCTAACATTTGACGTGGTTTGTTATGCAGTAAAAACTAATTCAACACTATTGTTTTTTTCTCAAAAACAAAGAAAAACAGTCATAATTATCCTTGAAATCTGGGTTTGCTAGTGTTTATTTCTCACACACTTATAATGCATATATTTGTAAGTTTACAAATAAGATCTACCCTTATGCAACTCAAGTGTTCACTTATTTAATATTTTAATATTAAATGCATATCTAGATTTGTCTAGAATATGTTTTATTTGTTTTACTTAGTTACACACAACAGTACAATACATTTGAATCAGATGGGATATATTTTTTCTTAATCAAAGTTATTTGGGGGAGTAAGAAGGATTTTTGAAAAAAAAATCTTCTGTTAAATGATTGTTTCTTAAGGAAAAATAACCAATTATATCCAACATCTCTGTATAAGTTTCAGTCGTTACAAATAACCACTATGTGAATAATGCTCTTTGATTGTAAACTAACTATATAATGAAAATTTATCAAAATGTCTAAAGTACATTTTTATCTAAATTAAATGAACTTTAGTAAGTTTTTCAGTGAAATAAACAAAGTAGCACCCATAGCAACCAATTTTGAAAACTTTTTGATATGTTAGGCAAAAGTATCAGGCAGACAAAAATATCTTTGCATACTCCTGCCTATGGCCAAAATGGATTGCCAAGAATAGGACTTGCCTTGCTATTATAAACAATTTAAAAACTTGTAAAATATATAAGGCAACATTTTTCAGACATGGACTGGAAAGCAACTAAGATGAGATTCCTATAAGAAGGAAAATAATTAAGGTGGCTCCTAGGAATTCACCAAAATACTTTCCTGAAGCAGTGCTCATTCAAGGTTACAACACTGGGAGGGAAAACTCAACAGAGCTTTGCAGTTTCATTAATGCAGAAGGAAATCAGAATTTGAGGAAATTTGAATTTAGAAAGAGCTGTTCAAATGGGGATTTTTGGAAATCTGCAAAGGTTTTACTTAAATTTTTGACTGAGCACTGATATGAACTCACATGAAAAGTAACTACTCAAGGTGGGGGAAAAGTCAGGAAAGGAACCATAGGAAAGGAGTAGTCAAAACACTCATGGACCTCAAAAAGGCTGTGAAGTTTACCTCCACAGAAGACAGAAGGGAAACACACTGTAGGACACGAGGAATGAGGTAAGATCCCCAGAACTTCACTCTCTTGGTAAATACACTAAGTTTGCCCTAGACTGAATTTGCCCTACAAGAAAGAATGCTCTGGATCGATAATATGGGAACATATAATAAATGATGGAAGTACATAATTGATTCCAAGTCATCTCACTTCATTCTAAAACACAATCTAACAACACTAGAGTGTAAGTTCATAATTTGCTGAATCTAGTCTCAAACTGACAAGCAGGAAAATAGGACCTATCAGTAGGAGAAAAATCAGTCAATAGAAACAAATCCAGAAAAAAGACATGATCAGAGTTGTAGACAAGGACAATTTAAGTCTGTTCATAAATATGCCCCATGTGTTCAAGAAAGTAGAAAAGTAGAAAAGAACATGGGTACAATGAGGAAGCACATGTTAGTTTTCTGGAAATTGAAAATGACAATATTAGAAGTAAAAAATACACTTAACAGATTTGGAAAATTTTGATGATTGAATGTTTATATTACATGGAATAAATCAAGGATCTATATTTTTTTCAGAAACCAGAAAAGAGATTATATTAACTGCAAAGTTGAATAAGTATAGGAAGAAAATAAAGATAAGTATAGAAGTAAATGAAATAGAAAATTTATAAACAATGGTACTATGTTTGGATCTGGGTACTGGTTGTTGGATCTGGCTGTTCCCCAAACAACAATGTATTAAAGGCTATATCACCACAGTGTCAGTATTGAGAAGTGGTGAAATATAAGGAGGTAGGGCCTACCAGGAGGGTCTGGGGGTGTCACCTTAAGGGAATTATAAGATCCTGGTTCCTTCCTCTTCCTCTTTTGTTACTTGGCTGTAAGAAGAGCACTTTTGGTCTGCCATGTTCTCTTATTATGATGTTTTGCTCCACCACAAGCCAGAAGGTCATAGACCCAACCAATCATGCACTGGAACTTCCAAAACTGTGAGCAAAAATGAACTTGTTCTCTTCATAAATTGATTATCTTGGATATTTTGTTGGAGTAACAGAGAGCTAACTAATTGAAATGCTAAAAATAAATAAAACTAAAAGCTTACTATTTCAAAGGATTAATACACTGAGAAACCTGTAGCCAGACTGATAAGGAGAGTAGAAAAGGAGAGAAATGTGAAAAAGGAGATATAACTACTGGTCCTGTAAATATTAGTAGGAAACAAAGTAAGTATTATAACAATGTTATGTCAGGGAGTTAAATAATGAAAGAAATCAAGTTCCTTAGAAAGCACACTATACCTTATACTTTTATGGAAGAGATAGATACTCTGAGTAGTGTGACATCTTATGAAAATGAATTTTTGGTTATAAAACTCCCCTTAAAGAAAACTTTAGAACTGGATAGCTTCATTGATTAATTATTCTAAATATATAAGGAAGAAATCACAGCAATTTTGCACAAAATCGTCCATAAAACAGAAGTGGGAACACTTTCCACTGCGTTTTATGAAGCATATATTACTTTAATACCAAGAATATTCTTAGAATATTAAGAGCAGGAAACTACCAACCTATAATCTTTGTAAACAAAAATGCCATAGTGCTTATTTTATATTTTAGCAAATTAAATTCAGCAATATTAAATGCATGTAATATTGTTTATGTCATGAGTTCAAAGTTGGGTGTAACATTAATTACTTTTTAAATTATACTTTTCAGCTTATAAGACTCATTTTTTTCTGATTTTTCCCTATTCCATCATCTATTCATCTCTCTCCCATTTCTCTTTCTCTCTCTCCCTGTCTCACACACAGGCACATGCACACACAGAATGTTGATATCTTTGCACTAATGGGTTAGAAGGGCCCTATTTATTAACATAGAATAACTTCTGAATCAGTCACCTTTTAGGAAAGTTTTTATTATTCTAGCTACACAAATTTCTCCCTTTCATTACTTTGACTATAGTTTCTTAGGTGCAATTATTAATACCTATTCTTACATTTGTTTCTTTTTCTTTTTTGATGCTGGATATTGAAACTATGGCCATTTGCATGCTAAACATGCATTCTATCACTGAGCTACAATCCTAGCCCTTGTATCTGTTATTTCTTATATTTTAAAATTTTTCATTCAAAGAAAAGAATAATTAATTTTTTTAAATTAAATTAACCATTTATCTTTTAAATTATAAAATATCAGGGAAAATAATGTAAAGGAAATTTCAGGAGCTAAAAGAGTTTTTCTTTTTTATTGCTCTAACTCTGGTATCATTTTAGCCAGGCAAATGCCACATCTCTCTGGTTGGTGAATATATAGACTGTATGCATGTACAGAATAGAAGACAGGAATTCAAGTGTTTTGACTTGTTTCTGTGAGAAGAAAACTTAAGTTGATGTTGATCCTTTTATTATTTTCTATTAATGTGTCAAAGACCTTCAGGGGTTTCTTAAGATAATCCCAAAGAGTAAAGAGTCAAAACTCTCAAGATGATGGAAGATTATCTCAGTATGAAGTTAATCTGCTGTTTTCCATTGGAATTATTTCACTCTACTTTACTTAGATTTTAAAATTTTATTTATAAAATGTAGTTCCCAAGGAACTATTTAAGATTATGTTTTTGAAAAATATGATTTGGAATGGAAAGCAGATACCCTATTCCTAACAAGGTAAGTAGTTGCCCTTTCAAATGCAAGTTCTTAGTGTATAGTAATATTTATTGACTACTATGACTAATACATATTATCTACAAACCTAAGAAGTTTATTTAGGGTTCATTTAAGAAAACAAGACAATTTAATGGAAAGTAAAGAAAAAATAAGTATACTCTGAGCATTTTAATTAATAATTAAAATGCACACATATTTTCAAGTAAATGTACTCTTGAATCTAATACTACTTCTCCACCTGGAAACCTTCATGGGGTTGTATGCTTCTCTGCCTTGACTAATACCTTCCCACATGCCTGAGCTTCTCTACCTGTCCTCCCTTTCTGTTAGGCTTCTGTATTACCAGGGTTAGGTAGATTCCTGCTTTGTTTCCATATCAGTAACTTCTTGGTCTTTCTTTTCAGCTCTTTACTTATCTCTCCCTACACTTAATTGTACTAATTGTTTCCCTCTCACTGTTGCTGTCTAACTTACCTGTTTAAGAAGCAGTCATTTTGGTGACCGTTAAATACTGTTTTCTCAAAAGAAACAAAAACATACATATTATTCTCTAGCATTTTTCCAATGAGCTTCAGAAGAAATATAAATTAAATGAAGCATTATGTTTAAAGATATGTAAATTATCCTCATGAAATTTACCAGATACCATCAGGAAGACACCTAGCTTCTACTTGAGTAAAACTCTCAAAATTCAACCAGTTCAATCCAAGTTCTCAAAAACAGTTCTAAATCAACACTAAGCCAAAAATAGGAATGCTACTTGGCAGCCTAACCCTTAAAGTGGGCTGCAAGCACTTAACCATGGAGAGAATTCAAAGTGGTATCATCTTGGATGATTTGTCCCAATAAGCTAGCAAGAGAGCCCTTGGAAATTCATTTTGTAGACACTTAATGCTATGGCATCTTATATTTTGCTTTTGAAAACATTGAAGTTATTTTTTTTCCATTTTCCTCTGCAGAACTAAAGAAGTGTGAAATACAAGTTTGGAGAATTGCTGAGAACAGCCCAATAGCCCTGCCAAATGAACCTCTTGGGGAATATAACTTCTGTTCATTAGAGCAAAGCTTGCTGTTTAGGAAAGCAGGCTCACCTTGCTGGGGAGAGGAGTGAGTACTAGGCAGGAAGATATTAGTGCTTCTTGGAGTGAGAAACTGAACAGCCAGTTCTGAGGGCTGGAGCATTAGCTAAAGAATACATTTGAAGAGCAAGGAACTCCTTGGCCTATTTTGGAGGATTTTTTTTTTTTTTATGTTTCAAAGCACTTGTGAGGTGAGAGGGGGAAAAAGAGGTCATAACTAGTATTTTTCCACCAATTTAAGCCAGTAAATGTACTTGTATTATTTCACTCTTTGTTTTTCATATTTTAAACTTGATTTATTTGAAACCTTTTTGACATATTAAGCAGAGGTTCTTTCTTGAATCTGTATCTTAATAGACTCTGGAATGGTTAGCCTTCTCAAATATTAAGAAATGATCCTAAGGAAAAAGAATTTGAGGAAATTTTCTCAGTCTTTTAGAAACAGTCTTGTCTAAGTTCAATGTATTTCAAGTTATTTTGCCGTAAGTTATCGTTCCTTAAGTTTTCGTGTAATAGACCTCAATCAGCTGAAATTCCAAATCTCTATATTTCTATTATCAGGTTCATTGATTCATTCAAATTCATTCATCAACAAATATTGTTTTGGGGAGACACTATAATCTAAGATCTATTTTAAGCTCTAAAAGAAAATACCCACTGAAGGCAGGAAGCAAAAATCCATATTCTCGTAGAAGCTGGCATATGTACAATGCTGGGGAAACAAGAAACATAAAAAAATCAAATGTATTTAGTAATACAATAGGAAATGGAAAATCCTGAAGAAAGGGGAAGTTGCAAGAACTATGGGAGAGCCTGCAATTATAAATAGTTGCCTGGGCAGAGGAAAGAAGTAATATCTGAGCAAATATGTGAAGGAACACAGAAAGTAGGACCCACAGATATGTGGAAGGATCACATTCCAAGCAGAGAGAACATAGTTCTAAGCTCCGTGTTTGGAGTGTCTGGCAAGCTTAAGGAGCAGAGGAGGTAGAACAGAGTGATTAGAAAAAGTCTGGCTGTGAATTATGCCAATGGTACTACCACCATTACTGGGATTGCACATTTGCTCTAAAAGAAGTAGATATTATTAGAGAGTTTTCTGGAGGGATATAACATAAATTGATAAACATCTTAATGGAAATTTTGACAATATAGTCTATGCAGATAAATTTGGGATCAGGAAAAACAGTTCAGAGTCTATTGCAATAGCCAATGCCAGGATTTGATAGTATTTGGAATTAGGATAGGAGTGATAGAGTGGTGGTGATGAACAGATGGTTCTAGATATAATTTGAAAGTGAAGTCAATTGCTTATGGAGTGAACATACTATATGTAAAAGAAAGGAAGATTTTTGACTTGAGCCATTGTAGAATGGAGTTGCCAGAAATTGACATGGAAAATCAAAAGTTAAATAGAGTCATGGGATAAGATTATAAGGATTGATTTTGAACATGTTAGGTTTGAAATATCTAGATGTATACAGACTTTCTATTAGAAACTATCGGAGATGTCAAGCAAGAAGTAGGATAAAGGAGTACAGAATCAGGAGAGAAATCAAGGCTGGTCAACTAGATTTGCTAGTCATCAGCAGAAAATGATAACTATGGGGATCAAATGAGTCCCCAAAAGGCTTATGACAGTAGACAGAATAGAACTGATATGAAGACTGAATCCTAACAGCCTCTGATGTTAATAGAGACTAAGAACAACTATCAACAATAAAGAAAGATAATGAGGAGAAGGTGGCCATTTAAAATCTTTTCTTGGTGGGGGAAAATAATCAAAAGTGTGATATGTTACTTTTCAATTCTTAGGCCAAATTAAGAAGGACTGAATACTGACTCTCAGATTGAGTAATGGGAAATGCATTAGTGACCCGGAATAAACAAAAAGTTTCACATTGTTTTGAAAGCTATTTATATGTGTGCAGGCTTTCTTTTATGATAAGTATGTAAAGAAATGCAGTGGTATTTTTAGAAACAATTTATTATTGTGGTTCATTAATTGCTAAAATAATTTTGCATTCAAGTTGAGCTATTGATGTGCCTTCTGTTTGAGAGGGTAAAAATAGCATGGGCTTTGCACAGTTAAAGATGTGAGCTTGTGTCTTTATTCTTGAATTTATTAGCTTAGTTAGATTATCAAATCACATTATCACTTTAAAACTCAATTTTTAACTGAAAATTAGAATGATAATACCCAGCTTTTAGGTCTTTTATAAGCTTTACATATAAACCATTCATAGATTAATACAGACTAAAATAAGATGTATGGTAACAAAATTATATTGAGGGTGGGGATGTAGCTTAGTGACAGTAAGCTTGCCTGGCATGCATGAGGCTATTGGTTTGATTCCAAGCATTGAAAAAAAAAAAGAATTATATTGAGCAACTTATCATCCAAAATGATAGATTATACATACGTTTCACCTCTTCCTCCTGAGTCTCCATTATAGTGACAATGACAGAATAAAAGGGGATAAATGTTCAATAACAACAACAGGAACAGAAAAGAATAAGAATTAGGTTTAATCAGAAAGGAGATATCAGTATCTTCGTGGAAGAAGGGAAAGTAGATGGAGGAGTGGAGTCTGCCAAAGCAGGGCAGAGGAAGCTGCAGCCAAGAATATGTACAGTGCAAGCTATTGTGCCAGGTATTTAAATATTTTACCTCATTAATCCTAAGGACTGTAATACAGGTAATGTTAGTATACAATAATCTAATAACTAGAGTCTAGTGTCTAGTAAAATAGTAAGTGGAGCTAAAGCCAAACTCTAACATATTTTCTGCCTGACATGATGATGTCATATAGTGCAACGAATACCCCAGACCTACATTGTTTTTATTAGCCTATGAAATTTTTAGTCATTCAAATATCCTAAAATACAAGTTTTGTTACAATTAGAAGCCTAAGTCTTTGAATAGCTTAACTGTCTGAATTTCCTTCCCATGGAGTTAAAATCCAAATTGGATCACTTTCCTTCAATGTCTTATTTTTAGGGGACTGATGCCTAGACTAGTATTATCTTTGACTATCAACTCTAGACAGAAAGAGTTAAGCAGTAATGTGTGAAACTAGGAAAGAGAAAAGGACATATTAGAGCACTAAAGAGATTAATAAGTGTCAAAGAGGAAAGCTGAATAAGAGATATGGTATTTAGGGATCAAGATGCTACCGAGTGAGGCAAAGTAGCCTTGAATAATAATGCGAGTGATAAGCAGTTTCATGTCTTGGAGGAAAAGAATATTGGAAAATCCAAGAGATTGGATTTTCTCTAATAAAAGCAATGCTTGGATCATATGAGATATGAATCTCTTTCATCAAGATTCTAGAGACTTTCATATTCTGAAACAGATCAACCATCCTTATTCAAGCAGTTATTCTTTTTTAATGTCTATTATCATGGTAAAAATTCTAACAATATTCTGTATTATTTGAATAAAAAAGACAATTATAAAATCACAAATTATAATGAAACTTGTATTTCAATTATTTAATTTACAAACAGTGTACAGTCTTAATGCTGACATTTATTTATGAAGTCAACAGCATAAGAGAATCTTAAAGAAGTAAGACTGATTTTCTCCACATCCTGTAAATATCTAGAATGTACTGGAGAGACAATAATATATGACTCAGAAATTCAACTTTTGCAGGATATCCAAAAAAATGATTAGTTTGTGGCGCAACTTTATATATTTAGATGTCAGCAGTCATTAAATTAAAACCAATGAGATATATGTTTGATCACCTCTTATTCTCCTCTCCAAAAGTTTTTATTTTTCCCATTTGTAAGATGTAATTTCTAGATCCATTATTTACTATGGAGAAATATTAAAACATTTGAAAATTGAGTGTTTTAAGGACCTATTATTCATCAAATTATAGTAACTGCTAATTGCCCCTTCTGAATAGAAACACACCAGGGCTTGATCTCAGGTTGGAATTACTGGTATAAAGGTAACAATAGTGATGATGCCTAGACTAGCATTCTCTAGTGGTAGTGGCAAAGATGCTAAGGCTTACATTCACTTGCTATGAACCAGGCAACTCTTGTAAAAACTTTATATTTAATAATTACTTTGATCTTTGCAGATAATCCCATATTAAGGGAACTCTATTAGATTTTAAAATGAAGAAGCAGAGGCAGACAGACTAATTTTTCCTGGGGTCCATACATCTTATTATTGAAGAAGTTGGGCTCCAAATCCTAGCACTCTCACTCCTAAACTTTGCTGATTCAAAAGAAAATAGATATGATTTGGGGAATATAAATTTCAGTATGTTTTTATAAAAATATATTCCATATTAAAATGGGTAGAAGTCCTCCAATAATTATTCATTTTAGTGGTATTTCCCCTATAAAAAATATTTGTACTCTTCCACCTTCTAATCCTCATTTTTTCTGCCCATCCATATATCTTTCCAAGAAAGCTGGTCTGATAAAATGAGCAAATCTCTAGTTATATACCCTGTTATGATTTGTGAATCATCAGGATTTATTAAAATAATCTATGGACAATTTTTCAATTGTATGATGAATTGTTTTAGCATTCTAGATACTGAGTCACTCCTTTTCTCCCAGAATAAGCCTTAAATATTAACTGAATTATATTTTTGCCACATTGTGTGATCCTGTATGCTAGAAATCTGTTTTGATTATAATACTTCTATAGTAATATTTTATTTTATTATTGTTTTTCAGTTTTAATTTTAGTATTAAATGTATTCAAAAGGATTGCAAAGGTTTTCATTTTTTACTCTGATTTGAAATAGTTGAAATAATAATGCAAAAATGTTTTTATAATTAAATAGTACCAGCATATGATTTTCTGATTCTAGTATTTTCCTTTTTTTATTGATATCTTAAATAAGTTTGTTATTCTTCAATAGGATAATAGAATTTTTAAGTTTTTAAGTTTGGTATTTAGGGTAATGTTTTAGTAATTTACATTTTGCTAGAATACAGATTTTAAATATTAACTTGCTTACCTTTATAGTTTATAAAAACAAACCCAAAGTTATAAGAATCCAATTGATATATTATTGTCCTAGAAATAGATGGAAATGTTCAGAAAAAAAAAAGATTCCTGTCATAGATTACAATGTGTATAAGACAGAAACTCTATCAAAAACAGCATCTTAATTGAGTCAGGAAAGGAAGAAATTACTTGTTATGTTACCATTGGTGACATGAACAAAAGAAAATAAACTTGGGCTATTTACTAGTTAGTAATACTTTGGGCCACAATTAAGGGTAATAAGAAGTCACATAGTCACTGCACATATCAAAAAATATCAACAAGTCCTTACTATAGGCTGAATTAGATGCTCTAGAATGTCATGAGGAACCAGTCTGCTAGCTTTCTGCACTTCCAAGTTTGCTGAGTAGCTTTATCCTCATAATTACTTCATGGGTACAACAGAGATTCTACAACCCAAAAGAAAAAGAGCCAAAATAAAAAGGGCATTCTAGTAGCTAAGTTTGGTTATTTATTTTAAAAGAAGCATGTATAATGGCATAATTTGGCATGAACATACTTTATATACAGAGTCACTAAAAATTGTTCTGTGAATGGATAATTATGAATGTAATGCATTCTACTATTGTCATATATGTAAGAAATAAATTTTAAAAATAAAATAAAAGAAGCTATACTTTTCTAAGACATTTTCAACTCTTTGTTTAGAACTTTATTTTTCTGACTGCAAGGAAGGTGTGAAAGATTACATAGAGAGATTTCCAGCCACTATTATAAAATAGCCTGGAAGAAAATGGTTAAACCTGGAGTTGAATGAAAATATTATTAGATTCTGACATTGCACAAAATTTATCTCATGCCCCTTTGTCTCTCTCTCTCTCTCTCTCTCCCTCCCTCTCTCTCTCTCTCTCTCTCTCTCTATATATATATATATATATATATATATATATATATATATATCCGGTTAATTTATGTAAATTCAAAATATTAATGTAAATATTCCAGATACATTAAGTACTTAAATTAAACTATAAAATGTATAAGAAATTTAAAGATATATGTTCCTCCATCTTGGTATGGTGAAGACAACCAAATTCTAAAACTAGAAGCTAAGAAAAGAATCAAATTTTATCAGATTCTATAATAATTAAAATATTTTATTTGGTAAAAATAACATTGAGATAAAATATATATTTGTAGAGGAGAAGGGGGAATGGAAGGACAGCAGAATAAAATAGACATTATTATTGCTGTGGGTATATACGTGACTGCATGACCAATATAATTCTGCAACCTGTACACTCAGAAAAATTAGAAATTATATCCCATCTGTTTCAAATGTATGATATATCAAGATCATTGTACTGTCATGTGTAACTAATTAAAAGAAATTTTAAAAAATTATAATGAAACTAGTGGAAAAATGTAGTATATAAAATATTTTCAGAAACCACTCACACAGGTTGATAAGAAATGAAGGAATCAGTGAAGAAATGAGGGAGAAATATGTTCATCTTCAACATAAATTTTGAAGTAGTCTCCAAGTTAGCTCTGAATTCCAGTCACATAATGTGGTTCCATCTCACAATGTCACTTAAACCACTCTTTCAAAGAGAACCAATCTTCTCTTGAGGATGAGGCTCCATCCAAAGGACATTTCAGTAATTTGTCTTGTTCAGTTTTTTTTTTTTTAAGAGAAGGTTGACAGTTTTGTGGTGTGTGAGTATGTGGAGAGAGACATAGAGAAAGAGAGAGAAGAAGAGAGAGGGAATCTTAAAATTTATTAAGGAAAATAAAATCTGAAACTTACTGTGGAATATTTTTGTAATGGAAGAACAATTTATTGCTAATGTAAAGAATTTCCTTGGCTTCCTATACCATTTTAAGCCATGTTTTTCCTTTTATAGACTCATTTTTTATATTAAAAATGATCTTGCCTTCTATGAGGTTTAATACTCTCTGTTGCTGCCAATTATCATCCAAAAATTTAGTGGTGTTTACCACTTTTATAAAACACAGTGCCAGAAGTCCCAGAAATACAAATTTATTGAAATAATTAATTAATGTCTTCTAATGAGCATTCACTGATTTCCATTGTGGAGATTGACCACATATAGAATGGTTTTTAAATAAATAAAATAAAATTTTAGATGGTCCGTGATGCAAGGGACATCAATCCCAGAAATTTTCCATATGTCTAACATGACCAAGGAAATTACATCTGAAAGGGTCACAAGCACCTACTTAAAACTTCACTTATTGCAATTGAGGGACATTTGTTCCTAAAGTCTTCCAACATATATACACATATTTCATTTCTCTTTCTCCAGCTGTGTTTATGAGACTTTTGTTTTCTCTTTTATCCTGTTTAGTCTTTCTTTCAGAAAATTAAGAATCCAATTATAAGAGAGTCTAATAATTTACATTCTCTCTTTTAATATGCCAATAAAAATAGACTTTAAAATTATAATTTAAAAATCACTGCTTCTTCTGCCTAATAATTGAACAAAACGTAGTCTCTTTTGTTAATGAGGTAATTAGTATTTTCTTATTAAACTTATGCTTGTACGTAACTGTGTGTATGTGAAAAAGAGAAGAACTTGAGACACAAAGGAGAGAGAAGAGAGAAGAGAGGAGAGAGAGGAGAGAGAGAGACAGACAGACAGACAGACAGACATATATTATTTTTCATTAACTGCACCAAAATTTGTGAAGATATTTTGGAGAATATCTTTAATAATTCCCTTGGATAGCAGCTGTCAGAGAGAAAAAAAAAATATTAAGAGTGATGAACTGCTCCACATGAGAAAATTAGAGAATTGTATTCACTTCGTTAATTAATGGAGCAGGAAAAAAAAAAAAAGAAGAAGAATTTGGAGAGAGGAGAGCAATAGGAGATAATGGAAAATTTGATACTAATTATAGTTATGATTGCCAATCCCCTATGTCAGGATGGGGAAAGGATTCTAAATGGGATTGTCCATGTGCAGATTTATGTTGCTTCATTGTTGGGAGTGGCAAATGGATTATGGTCCTTGAACTGCCCAGTGACAGAGGCACAACTCTCTTGGGAACTTTTCAGTGCAAAGGTGCCAATAAGATGGTCCAGCTGCTATGGTGATGCCGTGTTTAAAAGGGAGTTTTGTGCCAATCACGGAGCTGTTCAGTTCATAACCTTGGGTTCAAATACCTGCTGCCGGAGGTAGAGAAGCTAATAAGTTTTAATTGGGCTGCTTTGCCCTTGACTTTGGTTTTGTTTATCTTGAAGCTTCTTTCTCCCAATCAATCCTTTTGATGTTTAAACCTATGGAATGAATGGGTCTTCCTTGTGGTGGGTCTTCCTCCATCAGAGGTTGGCCGATCCACTGAGATCCAGCTTTTCCTCCACTTTTGTGTGTGTTTGTCTTTTCTTCATCCTTTCATTGCCTGGTTAGGAAAACTGAGTGAATGGCTGCCCTGGACGTGGCACTTCATGTGGAATGTTTTGATACCTGTCTCCATGAACAGTCAACCTACAGGAATAGCATATACTTATATTTGTAGTCGTTTGCACAGAAAAGTTTCAGAACAAGGCAAATGGCTCCCTCTGTCTTCCGTCTCCTCCCCTCCTCTTCTTTTCTTTCCTCATTATCTGATTTCAAAACCTGGCAAGAAAACTTCAATAATAATTTTGACACATTTCTTCATCAAATATTTTATTGAGTATGTTTTGTAGTGGTGGCTTTCTAGTTGTGAATTCTTTTAACTTTTGTTTATCAAGGAAGGCTTTTATTTCATTTTCGAATCTGGACCTTAATTTTACTGGATATAGTATTCTTGGTTGGCATCCACTTTCTTTTGCCACTTGCATGGATATACAAAGAACTCAAAAGGCTTACCACACACACAAAAAATCAAATAATCCAATCAATAAATAGGCAAAGGAACTGAACAGATCCTTCTCAAAAGAAGAAATGTGAGTGATCAACAAATATATGAAAAAATGTTCAAATTCTCTAGCAATTAAAGAAATGCAAATTAAAATTAAAACTACACTGAGATTTCATCTCATCCAGTCAGACTGGCATTACCAAGAATAGAAGTAACAATGTTAGAGAGAATGTGGGGAAAGGGGAACTCTCATAGATTGTTGGTGAGAATGCAAATTGCTGCAACCACTATGGAAAGTAGTATGGAGATTCCTCCAAAATCTACGAATGGAAACACCATTTGACCCAGTTATCCCACTCCTCAGCATATATCCAAAGGATTTAAAATCAATACACTACATTGATACAGCCACATCAATGTTTATAGAAGCACAATTCACAATAGCTAAGCTATGGAAACAACCTAGACGCCCATCAAGAGATGAATTGATAAATAAATTGTAGTAAACATACACAATGGAATATTACTCGGCCATAAAGAATGACTTTATGATATTTGCCAGTAAATGAATGGATCTGGAGACTGTCATGCTAAGTGAAATAAGTCAATCCCTAAAACCTGAAGTTTGAATATTTTCACCGATATGTGGAAGCTAAACTCCAAAAAAAGGGAGAAGAAGTTCAGTAGGTTTTACAAAAGGGAATAAAAAGAAAGGAGGGTGGGTAGGAATAGGAAAGATAGTAGAATAAATCTAACATAATTTTCGTTATACATATGAAAATACCTAACTGAATCCCACCATTGTGCTTACCCACAAGACTAGAGTCCTAATTAGAATAAGATATATTCCATTCTTGTATAATTTTATCAAAATAGATTCTACTGTCATGTATAACTAATGAAGAAATTAAAAATATTTAAAATAGAAAAACAATCTTGGTGCCGTGTAATATGAATTTGTCCAAGTATTTAAGTATTTGGTCCTATAGTGTGAATATGAGATTTTTTTGAAAAATCTAAATTGTGATGATGTGGTCTGAAGAGGCAAAATTAATTATTTTACTAAAGTAGTTATTTCATGCTGTGTTTAAATAATGAGACTCTAGACACCTTTGGAATTACCATCTAAATAAATATGAGGACTTTTGGCAAAAATAAAAAAGTTATTCAGCAAGAAGTTAAATGATATAGATCAGAAACTTGGATCAAATTAAAGAAAAGTATCAGTGAAGAAATAAATAAAAGTATAATAAAATCATTTAATTTGCTTATTTTAATTTATCTAATATACAACTGCTTAATTAATAGAAGTAATATAGTGAGTAATTTTAGCATGTATATAATTGAAATTAATGATAACAATATTATGAGGAACTAGAGTAAAAAAAATTAATAATCTGATAGGATCTACTTAAATGTAAGTTCTTTCCAAATGGATCTATGAATTTGACATAATCCACAATTTCCAGCAAGCAATTTTGTGGATACTGAAAAACTAATTCTAAAATTTACTTGGAAAGGCAAAAGTCTTATAATAGCTAACAAAATACTGAAATGGAACGAAGTTTGAGAACTAACAGTACTTGACTGATTTACTATAAACCTACTATCATCAAGACATTATAATCAACAAAAGAACAGAAACAAAAATCAATGAAATAGTCATAAAACAGACCTACATAAAACTTTGACAAAGGAACAAAGGGTATTTAGTGGAGAAAAGACAGCCTTTTTAACAAATGTGCTAGAAAATTTGAACATCGATATGTAAAAAAGCAGCAAATCTAGACATGAGTAGTACACCCTTTAAAAAATTAAAATGAATCATAGACCATTGATTTTTAGGGGTTTGGAGAAGTGAGTGGGGTATGTAGGTGAAAGCACACAGTGGACTTTTAGGGCACAAGAACTATTATTCTCTAGTGTATGGTCTAGATATATGACGTTGTACATTTTTCAAAACCCATCGAACTTTCTAACCTTAAAAGTAAACCACAAAGCAGTCATACCTAAGATTCATATTAGCAGGTTAAAAGATTCTATCAAAGAATGCAGACTGGCAGAAAATCTGACAATATTACAAATGTGTAAACCTGTCTCACTGAAGGAGGGAGGTGTTAATTTAAGAAAGTTGGAGTAAAACTGAAACTGTTAAGATGGAAGGTGAAATTAACTGCACAGAAGCAATAATTGGCATCTCACAATGCCAAAGAGTAAAAAAAAATTCAAACAAACAAACCAAAATAAAAATACTTACATAGATCATAATGAGAAATATCAAAGGGACACAAGCCAAATGAAAGAGCTCCCAATGGCTAAAGCTGGAATCATTTAAACAAGAAAATTTAGTAAAAGAGCACTGTATTGTATCTCAAAATGTAAAAGAAATACCATTGAGTCTACAGACTGATGTAAATATATTGTAAAATTTTTAAAAAGGGAGAGAAAAGACAAATAGCCAATGTAGAAGAATAACAAGATATATAGAAAAAATACATAAAGAGTGGCTCTGCAAAGTGATTCCTTCTGAAGAGCACAATACGGAAATGGAAAAAAGGTTAACTTTATGGTTCAAAAATACAGCATACTCTATCTACTTCAATCATGTAATCAATGTCAACATCAATGATCACAAATCATTTTGAGGTAAACCCTTGAAATGATTTGATAAGAATGTCAGTTTATATCTAAGATTTTCTTCCAGAAATCAAGTAACTCCAATATAACCAAGAGAAAAATATCAGACAAATTTAAGTAAGCATCATAAAAAATATAGTTAACTATTATACTTAATTTACAAATATATCAGAGCTTATTTAAAACAAACAAGTTAACAAAAGTGTCACAGCTAAGAAGAGGCTGTTATGCTGTATCTCTTATGTTTTTAGTACAGTGACTGAAATATTCACCCAGAGGAGAAAAATAATATTTTTCAGTCCATGGTGGGACAACTCCATTGTTCCAGGTCCAAGAGGATGCAGAACATCATGGTTGAAGGGTGTAGCAGAGGAGCACTGCTCTGTCCATGGCAGCAGATACCAGAGAGAGAAAGGGGAAGAGATCAAAAGAAATATAAATGCTTCTGGGGTACACTTACAGTGACTCACCTTTTCCAGCTACACCCAGGCAGCCTGCAGGTACCACCAAGTTAGTCTGTTCAAACTAGCATGGACTGATTAGGTTATGGCTTTCACAATCTAATCATTTTACTTCTGAACATTCCTGAATTAATATAGAAACTTTGCAGGAATATCTCATATCCAAACCAGCATATGCCTACTAAATGTAATGCAATTTCCAGATAAATTCTTGGAAGAGAAAAAGATCACTTTGTAAAATAAAGGAAAATATCAATAAAATATGAATTTCAGCAAATAACTATGCATCGGTATTCATTGGTAAAATATGAGAAAAGAACTTTATTAATGGAAGATATTAATAATAAAGGAAAATGTGCACAGGGATGTGCATAGGCACTCGACCATATGCTCAATTTTTTTGTAAGTTTAAAACTGTTCTTAATAATAACATATTAATAAAACATACTTTTTAAATGTTAAAAATTACTTCTGTAGTATATTCTAACAATTGAAGTGACCCAGTTATAGAGAAATCCAGTTTCAGATGACCTACTTCATTCTTTAATGTCACTTTTTCAGTGAACTATTAATGTTCTTATTGCTTTCGTGCAAAGCCTGTGATCTGGTGACTTTAAAAGTTCAAAAAAAAATATTAGAGTGACAGATGTGAAGAAGAATATCATTTCACTTTGGGATTAGAGGAGTGCTGGGTTATCATGTCAATCACTGAAATGACAGAGTCCTCAATTAACTAATGAAGTTAATTTTTATTTTTAAAAATTTATTTCTAACTGATAAATAATAACATACAAATTATGAATATTTGTGGAGTATTTCGTGATGTTTTAATACTTGTGTACATTGTGTAATGTTTAAAGAAGATTAAACATAGTCTCCTCCAGCATTCATTATTTCTTTATTGTAAACATTTAGATTTTTTTTTGAAATACATATTATTGTTATCTATAGTCAACCAATTGTATAATATCACACCAGAACTTCTTGCTCTTATATAACTATAATTTAGTACCGTTTTCTCAGCTTCTCTCCAACTGTTCCACTACCTACTTTCCAAGCCTCTGGTAAATAGCATCTTTTTTCAACTTCTATGAGATGAGTGGTTTTAGATTCTACATACAAATGAGATCATATGATATTTATCTTTTGCGTCTGACTTATTTCATTTAACATAATGATCTGCAATTCCACCCTTATTGTCAACAAAATGATCTGGAATTCCACCCACATTGTTACAAATGACACTTTCCATTATTTTTAAAGCTGAATAGTATTCCATTGTATATATGTACCACCTTTTCTTTATCCATCAGTGGATGGACCCTTAAGTTGTTTTCATTTCATGGCTATTGTGATAGTGCTGTGATGAAGATAAGAGTATAGATGTCTGTTTGACATGTTGATTCCATTTCCTTCAGATATGTACCCAATAAGGGGATGGATGGATCAGATGTTTGTTCTATTTTTAATTTTTTTGAGGAAACTTGACACTGTTTTCCATAATGGTTAATTTCAATAGGCACTTCCTACATGTAGCTATGTAGACCCCAATATTTCCTGGCAATAATTCAAAAATGTAAAGGACTCAAAGGAATTATTCAAGTGTTCTCTGAATTTTTTTTCAGGTTCTGCTAATAATTTTCTTATGACTTCTAGCAACAAATATTTACTTGTCATAACATTGCTTTTTTTTCATTTTTGCAGTACCAAAGATTAAACCTAGGGTTTCTCTAAAACTGAGCTATATCCCTAATCCTTGTTTGTTTTTTAGACAGATTCTTACTCATTTACAAGAATGGCCTTGAGCTTGTGATCCTCCTGGATTAGTCTCCTTCCTGAGTAGCTGAGATTATAGGTATACAATACCTCAACTAGATTGTTACATTTCATATTAACAGTCATGGAGCAATTGCTGTAGCTCCAGGCATGGACTGGACCTATTTTAAGAATTTTTTTCTTGCTAGTTCCTGGGCAGAAGTAACACTCCCTCTTTATGAAGTAGAGGAGAGAATCAAAGAGGGCTGATAGAAACATTCAATGTTTTCTAAAGTCACTTTGGAACTCTACTCATTTTGCACTAACTGACACAAGTTTTCTTACCAACGTCAACCTAAGTAATATACTTCTGACCAATGGAGGCAGATTAGATTAGTCAGCTTTGTGTCATTATGACAAATACTAGAGATAACCAACTTATAAAGAGAATAGGCTATTTTTGTCTCACAGTCTGAGGTTTCAGTCCATGGTTGGTTGGCTTCATTGCTTTTGGGCCTTTGCTGAGGCAAAGGTGGGGAGCCAACGTTGGAACAGAACCATTCACCCCAGGGTGAGTCAAGAAGTAAAAGAAAAAAAAAAAAAGAAAGGGCTGTAGTTGTTCCTCCCTTTCCCTCAAGGGCATGCCCCAAAGACCTTAAAACTTTCTACTACTTTTCCAGTAACATCATGGACTGGTGACCAAGTCTTTTGTTGTTCTTGTTATTCTTTTTAAATATATATGACAGTAGAGTATCATTTTACCTATTATACATATATTGAGTATAACTTATTCTAATTAGAATTCCATTTTTGTAGTTGTACATGATGTGGAATTATACAGATCATGTATTCATATATGAACATAGGAAAGTTATGTCTGATTTATTCTACTGTATTTCCTATTCCTCCCTCCCTTCCTTTCATTCCTCTTTGTCTAATCTAATGGACTACTATTCTTCCTCTCCTCACCTTCCCTTCTTGTGGGTTAGCATCCACATATCAGAGAGAACATTCAGCCTTTGATTTTTTGGGATTAATTTATTTCACTTAGCATGATATTCTCCAGTTATATCCATTTACTGGAAAATGCCATAATTTCATTCTTCTTTATGGATGGGTAATATTCTATTGTGTATACATACCACATTTTTTTATCCATTCATCTGTTGAAGAGCACCTAGGTTAGTTATATAACTCAGCTATTGTCAATTGAGCTGCAATACACATTGATGTGCCTACATAACTTTAGCATGTTGATTTTAAGTCCTTTGGATATAAAACAAGGAGTGAAATAGCTGGGTCAAAGGGTGGTTCCATTCCAAATTTTCTGAGCAATCTTCATACTGCTTTCCATAGTGGCTGTACCAATTTGCAGACCCACAGCAATGTATGAATGAACTTTTTCTTCAAATCCTCACCAACAATTCTTTAATACATGAGCCTTGAGGGACATTCAATATTTAAACTATATCTCAGAGAAAGGGAAACTTGAGTATTGGCTTAAAAATACAATCCAAAAACCCCTAAAAGTATTGTTACACAAATCAATCATCATTTTTTGAAAGTGATTCAATAATATAATCCATAACTACCTAAGAAACAAAATGTGACTCTATGTTCGTTGATTTAAAGGATGATCTCTTATTTAATCATCTAAACATTATTAACAGCATGTATCAGAGGATCTCACCCATTGTAGATTCAAATACGTGTTGCACTGAGCTGATTATTTTGGAAGGGATCAAAATGTAAAATAAAGCAATAAAAGCAATTAAGAGGATGAATAAAGGTAGTTCTATGGAAGTGGTAAAGGGGAAAAAAAGTCTTTCTATGTGTCTGGATGATTTTGCAATAAAGAAGAAACCTAAGAATATAAATTGTCATTGAGAGGCTCTATGTAATTGGAGATTGGTGGAACAAGCTTTTTTATATCAGCCCTAGTATTTCCTATTCCTCTCTCCCTTCCTTTCATTCCTCTAATTTAATGAACTACTATTCTTCCTCTTCTCACCCTCCCTTCTTGTGGGTTAGCATCCATATATCAGAGAGAACATTCTAAAAAATGAGCATAAAAATCCATGCTCAGCTCTCTATTTTAATGATAATTGATGGAGCTTCCCAACTCTTTGGAAACAGGAAAATGTATATCATAGTAAGGGAATAACAGGGTCTATCTCATGAATAAAGACATTAATGAATAATCATTTTCATAAATATATCTCAGTGTACTCATAGTGAATGACCGATTAATCCAAGTTGTAAAAGTGTATGACTAAAAAGCTTGAATTAGATCCAGTATTATGTATATTTTAGAATTTAAAAAAATCATGAGATCAATTCATTACATTATCAAGGTTCAGACTGTAATGTTCAAAAATCTTGGGAAGGTCAAGAATTCTTTGAAGCCTGCAGCAAGGGCAAGGGTAGAACACTCAGATTTTAATTGGATTATATGTTTTTACTTGTTTTACACATTGCATTTTGTCTCTAAACAAAATTTTATTTAAATTATTTTATTAGTAAACATACAAATAATTTTATTATTGTTTTGTTTTGTTTTTTATTTGTTTGCTAGGGCCTTATGCATGCCAGGCAAATACTCTACCACTGAGCTACATCCCCAGCCTTTTTCCTAAATATTTTTATTTTGTTATAAGTTCTTGCTAAGTTGCCCAGGCTGGTCTCAAACTTGGGATTCTCTTGCCTCAGCCTCCTGAGTAGCTGAGATTACAGGCATATACCACCAAGTCCATCTATAATGTATTAACTTCACTCTTTTTATTCCATGTATGTCATGAAATAAACCAAGCCAGAGGCAGAAAAGAGGCCAGTAAAAAGGCTTAAAAACAGCAAATGATTCAATATTACCAAATATCCTTACTAAAAAATGGTCCAAGTATTTATTTGAAAATGCAACTTTATAAAAAGAAAATATTTGATTTTTTTGTCATTTTATTAGGAAAACTCATGTTTCACATAAATAGTTTTAAGAATAATAACAATTTATATTATGTCAAATATAACTTTAAAAGGAAGAACATTCTGAAGGATAAGCGAAATATGCTCCTTTGCATTTGATTCTGATGAATCCCTGAAAATAAACTTTGTCCTCAATAAATAAATGAATCAATTTTCTAATTATTGAACTCTCTGATTATAGATTTGATTCATGGTACCAGTCAAATGTAATGATTTGGGGAAAATTAATTTTGTTCAAGTTTAAAGCTAAATAAAACTACAAAGTAAATTATTTCTTGAGATTTGTAAAATGATATGAGAAGTAAAATTATTTTTTTCAAATAAAAACAGTTTCTCATTATAAACTATATTTCCTTGGCAGTGTTATCATCAATACTCAACATTGATGTTTTATTTTTTAATTTAGCAAATAAGGAGACAGGTAAAATACAGAGGGGTAAAATAAGTCTGATGGCCTGACCCACTTTATCTGTTGTATGGGCAAGTGAAGGGTGGTACTGAGGTGAGCATAGAGTCAGATCAGTCCAGTAGGAGTAAATTAACTAATGAACTAAACACATTCTCTTTGAATTATGTGGTAGGGTTTTAAAAATGCAATGTCCTGATAGTTCTTTATGTGAACGAACAGCTGCGATGAAAATAAAAATGTTCTTGATGTTACAGTGTAATTTGCTGGGTTTCATTCTTGACATAAAGCTGGTGAAAATCACAAATTTTGAAAGAAATGTTGTAATCACTATGTGTCCCCATCTGACCCTCAATATGAAAGTATTCTTCTTGCCTAAAGAAGAGACAAAGGCTTCTTTTTTCCCTCTCCAAGTATATAAGGAAGCTCTCTACTCTTTCAAAAAGCAGAAGAGAACTTAGGCCAAGTGGGAAAAGAGATTCATGTGCTAGAAGTATCTCTCTATGCCTGAGTGTCTTTTCTGCTATAACCATACATCAGTTCCCTCGGAGCCCTTTCTCTTTCTCCAGCTCACCCAGATTCCTTGTTGAGGAGGGCTATGTTATGATTAGATTGTAAGGTGTTCCCCAAAAGCTCGTGTATGAGACAATGCAAGCAGGTTTGAGGATAAATGACTGGGTTACAAGAGCCTTAACCCAATCCTTGAATTAATCCTCTGATTAGAGATTGAATGGTAACTGAAGGCAGGTAGGGTGTGGCTGGAAGAGGTGGGTCATTGGGGGCATGCCTTTGGGATATATATATATTTGGGAAGCTGAACTTAGTCTCTCTGCTTTCAGATCATCATGTGAGCTGCTTCTGTCCACCATACTCTTCTGCCTCATTTGGAGCTGGAGGAATAAAGCTGGTTTTCAAGGACTGAGCCCTCTGAAACATGAGCCCTCAAATAAACTTCTCCTCCGTTTCCAGTCACAGTGGTGAAAATCTGACTAAAACACCCTATCAGGATCACAGGCTCCTGTGTTCAGAAATCTTCCTCTTCATTATGTATATATGGGTCCTGTCCTTTATCTAGCTGAGTATGCTGGACTATTCTCTGAAATTGAGGTATAAAATTGAAGCCTGGTACATAAATGGATATGAAAAAATTTGTATGTCTAATTACTTGCATTTTTAGTTTATAATTGACGTGTAATATTGGTACATATTTATGAAGTACAGTGTGACATTTTGATTCATACATTCATCAGATAATGATCAGCTAAGGGTAACTAGCGTGTCCCTCATGTTTAACTTGCATAATTTTTTTTTTCGTGATGAAGACACAAAAATTTCTTTTATTTTAAGATATGCAGTAAATTAGTTTCTATAGCTTCTGTTTTAAAATAAGTGTTTCCAATATCTCAGTTCAAAGATAGGATTTGGTAAGACTCACAAAGTATAAAAAACATTTTGTGCGGGTAGAGAAAAAACAGAGGGAAACTTTTCCAGCAACTGTTTTATAACACAATTCCTCTTTCTTTTTTATAATGTGCTTTAACATTTCAAATCTGGATTTTCCTGTTGTTTTTACAAAATAAAGGATTCTAAAATTCTCCAACATTTTTTTTAAGTCAACCCTAAGTTTAAGTCTATTTAAATTTTAACTGCCACTGATTTGCAGGGTCTTAGTGCTTCAAATGAGAATTTGAGAATTAAAGAAAAGTGGTAGTAAGAAATACAAATGAAGAAAGAAAGAAAAAGAAATCTAATGGAAAAGAAACCATGAAATTAAATCAAGAATTGAGACAAGTTTGAGGTAAGTAATATAAGTTATGTGTTTATGATGAAAAATCTCCAAATGTTTAATCAGCCAATATGTCATATAGCAATATTTAGAAATACATCAAGAATGTGAAATTATATATTTATAAGGTGGATTCAGAATTATTTTAAGTAGAACACTATATTTGTTTTACATATTGCTTGAATTACTACTGATGTTAAAACCGGCAATGAAAAGTTATTTTTAAAATACAGGTATAAAATACAGAATCATCTGAATGAATGGTCTATTTTCTTTTGCTAGCAGTGCCAGTTTGGCATGGTGGTTCAATTATAATGACACTGCTTAAATTATTTTGAAAGTCTTCATTTTTATTTGACTTCAGAAATTTACCATACTAAACCTAAATTTGGCAACTTAAGAAATTATATTTTTATTTTAAATTTTCATCCTGTTATCCAGAGGCATTATTTCTAGACATAGCTTTAAATAACTTTTAAATTTTTATAAGTATCAAGTCTCCTTGTTTTAATCAGCTTTATCACTGTTGTAACCAAAATGCCTGACAAGAACAATTTTAGAGGAGGAAACATTTATTTGGTGCTTACTGTTTCCGAGGTTGCAGTCCATAGACAGCTGACTCCATTCCTCTTAGTTTGAAAAGAGGTAGAACATCATAATGGAGGTGTGTGGTGGAGGAAATCAGCTCTGAACATAGTCACCAGGAAGCAAAGAGAGAGAGATTAAAAAACAACACCACAGAACAGGGACAAAATACATATCCCAAAAGCACCCCTCCAGTAACCCACCTCCTCAGGTCATACTCTACCTGCCTATAGCTACCATCTGGTTGATCCACTCATGTAGATTTTCAACATATTATGAGTTTCCAACTTTTAAAAACAAAAGTGTCTTCCATGTTATGAAGACAGATATCAAAGATAAATTCAATAATTCTTAGAGAAATGGTAGGCTTCTTGAGAAAGTATTTAAACTACCCAAGAGATTAATTTTCATGAAGTTAAGACTCAGAGTCTTCCTGCATTTGTAAAAGAGGACACACAGTTTTATTTAAAGATAGAAGCTTTAGAAATTATGGAAAAGATTATGAGAATAATCTATCTTCAGGGCCAGATTGTGAAAAAAAAAATGGCTTTCCTTGCACTACTTGCTGTAGTTTGGGCGTAAATCGATGTATGTGAAGACTGGTACATTATATGTTTTAAAACATTAAAGGGAGAAATAGTTTTGTCGAGTGGCAATAATTCAAATGTGCCCATAAATTTCAGCATTATGATTTCCTTTAACCAATAAAATGGAAGTGATTTTTTTTCATCACTTCAAATTTGTACAGAACAGTTTTATGATATTAGTCACCAGCCTCTAATGGCCTTTTTCACTTCCATGGTAGAACTTAATGTAATTCTGGAATAACCATTTTTATATTATTGCTCTTCATCAGTTTTTACCTCTTGGCTTTGATAATATTAATGATACTTAAGAGCATTTAATCTCTCAGCTGTATATAAAATCAATTCTTACTTTACCAATATCCATCCTTAAAATTCACTTAAATTTATTTGGTCCAAATTTGCTTCTCTTTGGTAGTTACAAACCAGTTGTTAATTCATTTTCATCAGAGATATATTTTTATATTATCATATTGCTTTTATTTAGATGCAGCTGCTATGGGATCATTGTTACATTTCTTCCTTGATGAAATTTCAGGAGTACCATTTATTTTTTTCGCAAAATACTATCAAAATACTCAGTATGGGTGAGAAAATATTGTTAACAATGTATCCATAAGCAAAGGTGAACATCAAAAGTGCTAAAAATATTAAAGCAGCAAATTATTTTAAAATAAATATTAGACTTAAAAGTAAATTAATTTTCTGTTAGTTAAGGTTTGACCTCTATTCTGTGCTAGAAAATTAGAGTTGGAGCTTAAGAACCGCTGTAAAGATAAACATCCCTGAAGCTAACTGCCTATCTGAAATGTTGAGAGATGGTCATTAAAAAATTGCCTATTGCTAACGTCTGCATTTCTGCAAATCCCTTTCAGTATTATTATGATTTAGATATGAAGTGTACCCCAGAAGATCACATGTGAGTCAATGCAAAAGGTTTTGCAGGTAAAATAATTGGGTTATGAGAGCCTTAACTGGATGGTAACTAAGGGCAGGTAAAATGTGGTTAGAGGAGGTGGGTCCCTAGGGGCTTGCCTTTGGGGTATATATTTTGTCATTGTTGAGAGGACCTCTCTCTCTCTCTGCTTCCTGGTTCCATGTCCTTAGAAACTTCTCACTACCACACTCTTCCACCATGATGTCTTGCCTTTTGAGCCCTGAGGAATGGAACCAGTTGTCTACAGAGTATGACCCCTGAAACTGTGAGCCCCAAAATAAACTTTCCCTCTTCTAATTTTTCTTCTCAGATCCTTTGGTCACAGCAGTGAAAACACTGACTAAAATAAGTGTCATCTCTGTCCTTGTGCCTCAGCTAGACCTAAACCTGCAGATTGGTAGACTCATTGCTGTGATATATGATATGCATCCAAAAAAGAATAAATGAACTCATTATTGCTTCATTTTTTTTAAAATGTATGTCATAATTGCTCTGAAATGTTCACCTTGAAATATCTTACACTACACTGCAATTGAATCATTTACTTCCTGCATTTTAGATCTCTGCCTTTCTTCTCAAGTCTGACTCTGACTTCTATCACAAATGCTGTTATCCCAGACTAATGGTTCTCACCAGAAACCAGGTGTATAATTTCTCTGGCTTTTCAAATAAACATGTTGAGCCCCAGTCTAAACATCCACAATCATACAGTATTGTTCATCTAGCTCTACAGGTGATTATCATGTGTGTGCATAGAGATGATATGACTCCACTCCTTCATCTGGCCACTCTAGTCTCATCCTTCCTATCCCAATACCATAGCACACCTGCTTGTGGTTTATGTTTCTTCCAGGTAAACTCTTTGCCCCAAAATGGGAACTGATCATATTGGAAAATCATCAAGAGCACCACACTTTGTATACCATAATTTAGACATCTGACCTATGTTTTTTCTGGACTCCGCTGTGTGTTGTGTGTTCTGCCCTCAACCCTTCATGCACCCAAGTTCTCCTTTCCCTACTGGTTTTGGAGATACTGGCCCCTTCCCTCTGTTCCATACCACTGCAGATAAACTCCATCATGTCAGAAGTTAAGACTTCTTCAAGAGACTGGTAGGAAAAAACATTACAATAGACATGTAATAGATATATGTGGTATATGTTTAAGGTATGACTACTTATCAAGCTAATTGAAATAAAGGTGAATTGACATTTGAATGTGGTTTAGAATCCTATCTATAGTTTTACTTGTAGTTCATCTGAGAATCTGGTTTATACTCCTATTTTCATTATTAATGAAACGAGATATTATATCAAAATAAATTACATCAAGTTCTCAATAAATTCTGATGTTGGGTGAGAAAAAAATGAATCTATTATAGCTGGAATTGTTTACATTTGAAAGTAGATAAAAATAAGATAAAATGATAGCAACTTATCTTTTATAGGTATTTATAGATTTGAAAGCTGAATTTTAGAAAGCTATTTTATTCAAAATAATAAGTTTAGCACACAGAAGAACCGGGATTAAGGAAATTTTGGAAGTGTTTTGCTTAGTATTCTTTTCACCACAAAGGAACTGAATTTCCAAGCAAATAGTCCAAAATCTTTGTTCTGATTTAAATTATCCGAAGAAGAACTATCCAGATAAGGATTGCTTCTAAAGAGTGTAAACTCTCCATCATCTGTCAGTTTATATGGCCATCAATTTTATAATCAAAGTATACTTTTAAAAGTATGGAAATTATGTCTAAATATTTGTTGTTTTACAAATAACTTAAACTATGGATTTGTTTTTTTTTAAATAAATGTATTCCATCTGGCAAATACCTTCTATTAACTTAATTTTCAAGTGAAAAATAAATCCAAATTATAGAAAGTTGTCTATTTGAAAATACAGTTGTCTATTTTTATTTTTTGTAAATGCTGTTTATTCAAGGGGGAACTCTAAACACCTAGAGCATTCATATTTTTAATTTCTATACATGATTAAGAATTCTTAGAATAACTAACAGAAAACAAAACAATTTTACATTGTTATAAAATGGATGAATAGTTCCAAGATCCTTGACCTATATTCGTTTAAAAAGGAGCATTATTTTTTAATCTTAGGATGTCCTGATATGATTAGTTGAAAATGAAAAACTTCAAAGATCATTTGTATTCATTCTTTTATGTTAAGAAGTCTAAACACAGTCTATATAAAAGACATTATACTATTTATCTACCTGTGATTTGTTAGGATTTTATATATAAACACACACACATTCCTCCTCAACCTGTAAGAAGAAACAGTCGTTAAATTTGGTAGAGAGCACACAATCAATGTCAAGTAAGCAAGAAGAATGGTATGTTCAATCATTGGGAAGTTCTGGGATTAGGGAGTGAACCCCTCAATTTAGAAAGCACTGATCTGGAGACACTATTTAAATTCTGCTAAAGTGAAGGATTTAATCCAAACTAAGCTGAGATATTGTTTTATACACTGAGAAAGCTGATTTTCTTTTTAACTTACAAGATTTTGGCCTCAATTGACTTGATTTACGTGTCTACTAAGAAATTTACTAGTTGAGAAATGTATCCCCAGTAGAGTCAGGGTTTAGGGATTCAAAAACAAATTCCTCATCGAGAAATTTTTATCTATTATGTACAATACCATTTTCAAATTAATTCTGTTCTTGTTCGAATAGGCTTTCTTTTCTCAATCAATATATTTTTATATGTTATTTTGATGAATTCTACTAAATATTCTCAAACTGGCGTATGGGCAATTTTTTTCCCCCACAGTAATGATTCAATATTAAATCTTAATTTTATCTATAAACCTATACTTAATTATTTTTATATGGAATTAATACATTGTATCTTAAAAAGAGGCTCAAAAAGACCAGTGATTTGTTGGTCCAGGGAGACATTGGCAGTGGGCATTGAGGCCGTGATCTCTGTGTCCTTCTGCTGCTGCCAATGAATGATGTAATCAATAGATGCCGTCATTTTGGCCCAGGGGCATCAGTGCTGTCTTTTAGGTACAATGAGGTACCCATGAGAACACTGCCACTTGGCTCAACTTTAAAGTTGGTCTAGATAATAAGCGCTGGCATTCTCAAGCTTACATGATCTGACTTAGGTTTAACTAGAGGTGCTAATTTATAAAGAGAAAATCAAAATCAAGATAATATTATTAGTTCTGGCAGTGTTGTGAGGAATCAGCCTATATCTTATGGTAATATTCACATTTTCCCTCAACATATTAAGCCTGTTACAGTAGGCTTTCATTGGCTGATGTGTTGTCCTTGTCTCTACAACCTGGGATAAGGTTAGAGTCATCAGAACCTTTAGGCATGCCTGTGAGCTTTTAGAGAATGCCTTGACTAGTATCTTCAAGAAAGCATTAAAATGGAGGTCCTGCTTCATACTCTATACTGCTAATACTGCATTAACTCTACAGTCTTATGTTACCCCTGCACCATTTTTTTTCTTTATTCTGTTTCCTTATCTTTAAATTCATACAATTACCTTCAATTCTTTTCTGACCACAAAAATTCTACGAATCTAGGGTTGGGTACAAAGCAAACATTTCAGATGATCTATATTTGAGGAAAGAAGGCTTTTCAAAATATAGTTCTATTGAATATATTATAAATTTATCAGTATGCTTACTGGTAGAGGGATAAGTGCAAGATAATAGTCCTCAAAAATTTACTTTTATGCTTACTATCATGTAATGATTTATCTTAATATCAATTCAATTTTCAAATATATGTTAGTTAAGACTCTTCACCCAGAAGTAATAGAAACCTGCCTTCTCTACTTTAGGCCAAAGCAGTATTATTCAGACAGAGAAGGATGTCCCCAAACACAGTGATAGTATGTGCATCTGGATACATGAAGGAGTTGAACTGCAGTCTGAAGAGCCATCAGGAGTGGCAGTCAGAGGTACTGCTTCTCTCCAAGCATTTCCCACCATGAGTACTAGCTTAAAGAGCACTTGTTCAGAAGAGCGCTCCTTTCCCCAACTTTCTCCCGTCTAAAAGAATTTCTCCTGATACACTTCCTCCTTTCAAGTATGTTTGATTTCCTGCTTCTTAATAGATTTCATTTAATTACGTACCTATTCTGTTAGTGTGCTTACATTTTGTATTAGTTTACAAGTGTCTGTTTCACTGAGGATGTAAACTCTCAGAAGGCATATGCTACAACTGCTAAGTTTATAAACTTGTTGTCAAAAGCAGTAATCACGAAACTAAATAATGTTAATGAATGGGAAGTAATTATCACTGTATAGCATATAATAAAATGACAAAAAACATTTCAGTAAAAAAACTTGATGTATGACAGCACTGCTCAGTCTGTATTTACTGAATATACTTCATGTATATCTGACTTATGATTTCTGATGCTTTCCACTAACATACCAACTGGCTTCTAATGGTTTCATGTAACTCATGACTAATAACAAGGGCATGGACAAGCTGGCTGGAATCTATAGTAGCCAGCAAGTACAGTGGGACCTAACACAGGTTTAAAAACACGAGGAACACAAAGAATTAGTTATCTTCAGTTCCTCACATATGAGAGCACTTAATTCTATCAGCAGATGTCTTGCACGCTGTCCTAGAAAGGAGACTGATGGTTCTGTCATCATGCTCTATCTGTTCTTGAAAGGTCTAGGGAAAAGGTAAGTTCTTTCTGTATTTCAGATTTAACCAGATGACACACTGGAAACTTTGTCCAGTGTGCTGCATCCATGGCACAGAGATTACAAATATAAAGCAGAGGACTATTGAACCCACCCCAGTGTGTTTTAATTAACAAAAAAACACTGATACTCTAATTCAATTGAAAAGAAATGTGGGAAAGTTGCTAAACCAGTTAGGTCCTATGAAGGAGCTTTAGGCACAACTGTTATTAACCATGGGGAAGAAGAAAGGGACCAGGTAGAGATTGGCCTTGCTGAGTTGTGAGCAGTACAGAGAAACTGGTAGAGAGCATGACTCACATATTGAGCAAGGCATCTGGAACAAGTGACATGGAAAGAAATGCAGGGGAGCAGCAATGAAGCAGAAGTCATCAGTGTTCAAAGGGAATATATCCACATCCAAACATCCTTAATCTGTGTAGAGTCATCTCCAGGAACCACACATTAGCCCCAAGATGTCACACTAGATGTGGTTCAGTTGCTCACCCTGGCTGAGATAAAACAACCATCCTTCTTCCTATATTCCTGGAAGTGTTTCAGAAGTTGGAAAAGCATTTCCAGTAACAATCCTCAGAATTCAAAACACCTCAACACATATTTATCTTTTTTTTTTTCTTTTCGCCTGAAATGTTCCTCACTTTACACCTCTGTACCTCTTGGTAAAGCTCTGGTTGATTCAGGGAGTCTTTCTGCATGTCCTACACATTCTAATACAGACTGTCCTTGATGAGTTTAAAGCTATTTTCAGGCACTCTTTGTGCTGAATCAAAGGATAAAAACTAAACAATTTAATCCCTAATGAGGTGCTCTAATGAAAAGCAAAGATGTAGCAACTGAAGCTTCAAAGTGAGTTCAGCACATAAAACCCTTTCTGCTATTTCCTTATTCATCGAAGAAATTCACAGCTACCGCTTCATCTTGGAAGTCATCTCTTTGGATAATTAATAATTTAAATCAATTCTAGCTCATGTTGATTCTTTGCTTCTGCTTCTCTGGTCATGGTAAAATCAAATAAGAGAGCCCATCTTAAAAATATATCCAAGGCATATAAGGAACATATGTTCTGGCAATGCAAACAAGCACAAGAAATCTTTTCATTTGCCAAGTATACTTTTTTTCCTTCTGGCTGAGAATATTATTTTATTTTAAACAAATGAGGTCTTTGACAAGAGTGAAACAAATGCTTATCATAAATCAAACCAATGTAAAAAAATCATACTTAGGCTGGACTATAATAATTTCTATGGCCAAATCTAAGGTGCCAAAACCTCTTAGAGTGAGTCACTTAAAAAATGAGAGTTATGAACTCTAGCAAGGAGTAAAGTAACATAATATTTGAAAAGAGCTTTCAGAGAAGACTGCAGAGTGTAAACAGCCAAGGGCGGTCCCATTAGAGCAGTTTAACAAACAAAAGCTAAAGAGATAAGAACATATTGACCACAGAATGATTATCATGTGTCTCCCAGAAAAATGCATTGAAACGACTAGAGTGAAAGTGCTGGAAGAGTTGAGAGCCCATAAGGAGGGCATCTGGCTTAGGGATGTCTGAAGAGGAGGATATACCTACAGAGGGAACGTGCATAATCACTAGAAAGAGAAAGGAAGCCAAAAAAAGTAGAGTTTTGAAGATGTGAAAGAGGCCATTAATCTTGAATTCTGATAGAAAGGAAGATGAAAGCAAAGAAAATATCATCAGGTATAGCAAAGTGGAGATCAAAGTTGACTTAGTGAGCCCCCCACCCCCCAAAAAAAATCACATGTGTTTTTTGGTTTCATGGGCCTGAAGAGTTACTCATCATGTAAGTTACAAAGGAAAACTAGAAGTAGTTAGGAAGCATCTATTTTTTTTTTAATTATTTTATTGTTGGTTGTTCAAAACATTACATAGTTCTTATTATACCATATTTCACAGATTGATTCAAGTGGGTTATGAACTCCCATTTTTACCCCGTATACAGATTGCTGTGTCACATCAGTTACATTTCCATTGATTTACAAATTGCCTTTCTAGTGACTGATGTATTCTGCTGTCTATCCCATTCTCCACTGTCCCCTCACCCCTCCCCTCCCCTCCCCTCCCCTCCCCTACTCTCTCTCCATCCCCTCTACTATAAATCGTTTCTTCCACTTATATAATTTTTCTCCTACTCCTCCTTTCCTCTTATATGTAATTGTGTATAACCCTGAGGCTCACCTTCCAGTTCCATGCAATTTCCCTTAACTCTCACTTTCCCTCCCGCCTATCATCCCTGTTTAATGTTATTCTTCTTCTCCAGCTCTTCGTCTCTACCCTGTCCTTGGTTACTCCCCTTATATCAAAGAAGACATTTGACATTTGTTTTTTAAGGATTGGCTAGCTTCACTTAGCATAATCTGCTCTAATGCCATCCATTTCCCTCCAAATTCTATGATTTTGTCATTTCTTATTGCAGAGTAATACTCCATTGTGTATAAATGCCACATTTTTTTAATCCATTCATCTATTGAAGGGCTTCTAGGTTGGTTCCACAATCTTGCTATCGTGAATTGTGCTGCTATGAACATCGATATAGCAGTGTCCCTGTAGCATGCTCTTGTTAGGTCTTTAGGGAATAGACCGAGGAGGGGAATAGCTGGGTCAAATGGTGGTTCCATTCCCAACTTTCCAAGAAATCTCCATACTGCTTTACAAATTGGCTGCACCATTTTGCAGTCCCACCAACAATGAACAAGTGTACCCATTTCCCCGCATCCTCGCCAGCACTTGTTGTTGTTGGATTTCTTAATGGCTGCCAATCTTACTGGAGTGAGATGGTATCTTAGGGTGGTTTTGATTTGCATTTCTCTGACTGCTAGCGATGTTGAGCATTTTTTCATGTACTTGTTGATTGATTGTATGTCCTCCTCTGAGAAGTGTCTGTTCAGGTCCTTGGCCCATTTGTTGATTGGGTTATTTGTTATCTTATTATCTAATTTTTTGAGTTCTTTGTATACTCTGGATATTAGGGCTCTATCTGAAGTGTGTGGGGTAAAGATTTGTTCCCAGGATGTAGGCTCCCTGTTTATCTCTCTTATTGTTTCTTTTGTTGAGAGAAAACTTCTTAGTTTGAGTAAGTCCCATTTGTTGATTCTGGTTGTTAACTCTTGCGCTATGGGTGTCCTATTGAGGAATTTGGGGCCTGACCCCACAGTATGTAGATCATAGCTGACTTTTTCTTCTATCAGACGCCGTGTCTCTGATCTATTTTGGCACCAAAACTCTCTTTGAATTATGTCTACAGTTATATTTATCCCAGTGATTTGATATACATTTATAATTTTATAACTTTCCATTTTCTCATCTCTAGAATGAAAATAATGGAAATCTTATCTGCTGAACTTATTGCAATATAGGGCTGGGGATGTGGCTAAGTGGGCCAGTGACCCTGAGTTCAATCCCCAGTACAAAAAATAAAGAAAAGTTAAATAATTTATGCATTTGGTCAGACATGACATCAAACCAATAGTAGGAGCAAACATATGAATTTAACATACCCAAAGATCAGCAGGTGGAATTAAAAATTGTCCAAAATAGAGTCAAATTTGTCAAATGAACAGTCAATTCTAATAAGACAGCTTCTTTAATTATAGATACATCATCACAACATTTTATGGATAGGAAAGAGAAAGTAAGGCAGTTCTATAATTCTCTCATGCAAATTAGCTTGAGAGATAAAGCGAAGTCCATAGGAATATATTAAGAGAAATTCCAACAAGTTACTGCTACTAGAATTATAACTTCAATCCTTCCCTCAGCACATGCAAATTGCTATAAATTCAAAGAAGCAAAAACATTCAACTGTATCAGATGCTGTTCTCCTTGAAAGTATGCATAAAATAAAGGGATCTTTGACCTTCTGCTTGAAAATAAAATTTTGATTTTAAATAATATAATCTCTCCCTGATTTAATGTCATAAAAATACTGTCACTGTACAAAAGGCTTTAAACTGATTCTTTACAAAATATGATGAACAAAGAACCAATAATCAAAATACATTTGTCAGTGATGTGCAAATAAAAATTTAGAGTTATTGATTGGGTAGAGAGAAGTGATGGGAGGGGAGGGGAGGGGAAGGGGGGAAAGGAAGGACAACAGAATAAAATAGACATTATTATTGCTGTGTGTATATACGTGACTGCATGACCAATGTGTTCTGTACACTCAGAAAACCTGTGCACTCAGAAAAATGAGAAATTATATCCCATCTGATTCAAATGTATATCATTGTACTGTCATGTGTAACTAATTAAAACAAAATAATTATTAAAAAAAAATTTAGAGTTATTGCCATATATCCACTAGAACATCTAAAGTTTAAAAATTGGAAAATAAGTGTTGATAAGATTCTATTATATCATTAACAATACATACATTATTCTGAGTGTTAACTGAAGAAATATATTTAGTTGTGAATGTTTTGCAAAAGATGTTTATAATAAGTACATTTTCTTTATATGTATT
Organism: Spermophilus citellus; assembly: GCF_964194105.1. Taxonomy (NCBI): domain Eukaryota; kingdom Metazoa; phylum Chordata; class Mammalia; order Rodentia; family Sciuridae; genus Spermophilus; species Spermophilus citellus. The sequence continues at coordinate 63,698,690 of NC_138186.1, read as the reverse complement.
ATGTTTCAATTCAAAGTTTTAAAAATATTGTGAACATAGAATAAATTGAATGCCATTTTCTAAAAATTTGTACTGTACAATTTTAAGAATTATTTTAGTGAAGAAAAAAGAAATAAATTATAGAACAATTGAAATTCAAAACTATTGCTCTCCTCAGAACTTATGTAATTTATATAATGAAGAGGTTAGAGAAAATAGATAACAAATCCTGAGAAAATTCATTCTTTGATCATTCCCCACGTTATCCCTAGTGTTTTGATTTGGTAACTTTCTCATCCCTTATTTTTATAAAAAGAAAAGAAAAAATAGACAAATTCAAAACTTCACTATTTGTCTTTTTAAAAAACTACTCTTACTTTGAATGCTAGTACCTTATTGGAAGGCATTTCAAATTGTGAATAGTTGCTAGGTTCTGCAAGAACACTTCAAGGTCCACTACTCATGTAAGTTGAAATCATCTGTGGATGCTAGATAGAGGTGATTATCTTTTATTCTGTGGGTTTTGCTTTGTTTGTATATAAGCTTTCATATGTTAAATTTTTAAATAACAAAATTTTTTTTCATAACAAAAAATCTGTATAAACATTATATTCCCTAATTAATCAACTGTGTTCTGTTCAAATAATTATAAAAAGCAAGCAAACAAAAACCTTCATTCTCCCATTTAATTTTTAAACCCTTAGAGAGAAGTTAAGCTTATAGTGAAAGTGCTGCAAGTTATGGTAAGTAATTCAGTACTTTTTAGGGACTAATTGCTGTTATTCCTGTTTATACTCTGGCTTTAGGAGCTCGGTTCTGTTCATTGTCTCCTTCTTTCCCCTACTCTTTACAATGTGGATGACCACTTTGTCTTAGTTTATTTGAAATGGATGCTGTTATAAAATATCATAATATGGATATATTATTTATTTTGCAGAGTTCTGAAGAGTAGGAAGTCCAAGATCAAGGTATCAGAAGATTCAGTGCCTAGAAAGTATTTACTTTCTGGTACATAGCTTGTCCCTTCTTGTTTTATCCCTTTATAGTGAAATGGGTGAAGGAGCTACTTTGAGCCCCTTGTATAAGGCACAGTTCTGTTTATAAGGACTCTGCCCTCATGACATCATGACCTCCCAAAGGTCCTACCTTCTAATAATATCATGTGGATGGTTAGAATTTCAAATGTGAGTCTGGGATATACATAAGCATCCTGACAATTACATAGCTTAAGGTATGACTTAATCAGGGATCAAACAGTGATCATGAGGTTATCATTGGATCTGGGATCTACTCTTATTCATGTGGGCTTCTTAGATGGAAAACCTCTGGTATATGCAAAATAACTATATTATCTCCTAATCACTAATAATTCAAGTTTCAAATTACATAGGAAAGAGTAAAAGTTTCTCTCCCATAAATTGTAATAGAAGTTTAACTTCATCTCATTGGCTAAGATTGATACAAGTGCCCAGACTGACCCATCACTGTAGCTAAGAAAAATGCCATATGGTAATAGGCCTAGACTTGAGTCATTACATGCCACATCCCTGGAGTGGCAATGGGAACTTTTGAACCTTATGGATTGAGCATAGGGGTAGGTAGGGCTGGATCATCAATCATTATTATTTGAAGTTAAGTGACATTAAATGATATGGATCCAGGTTAACTCAAACTAAATAAATGCTTTCCACATATTTGTTGAAGTGAGCATAGTAGTTCTAGTAGAAGTAGAACTACTTCTTTTGATATTACTGTCCCTTTTTGGTCAATACTTCTATTAAGTATTTTTCCAAAGGCACATATTAATTTTATCTATAACAATCTGTTTTTTTTTAAATATATAAGTACCATGCTAAAAGAACCAACAAAAGATAGTGATTCTTCAGTGGGTGCTATGGTTTGGATAAGTGTCCCCCAAAGGCCCATGTGTTAAAAGCTTGATTGCCAGCCTGTGGCACTACTGAACAGTGTCGAAGGCCTTAACAGGCAGGGCCTAGTGAGAGGAATTTAGGTAATTGGGGGCATGTCCTTAAAGCAATATTGGGATCCCACCCCCACCCCTTCATCTCTTTGCTTCCCAGTCACTCTGAAGTAAGCACTTTCTTCTATCACACATTTCCTGCCATGTTGTTCTGCCTCATCACAGACCCTAAAGTAACAGAACCGATTAGCCATGTACTAAAACCTCTATAATGATGAACAAAAATAAACTTTTCCTTTTTGGTTGATTTACCTTAAATATTCACTAATGGTAATGGAAAGTTGTTTAACATGGAAAAATATTATATATCAGTTAACATTAGTAGAATACAAGTCTTCAATATTCATTGTCAAATAAGACAATGATAAAAAGTATGGATATCACAGTTCTCATATATGTGGCGACTTAGATTCGGAGAAACTAAAGACTGTCTAAAAGACAACAGAAAATTTACATTCTGCATTTAAGCCTGCTTACTCTTATTCTAGACACTTAATATATACCACATAAAATGACCCTTTTAAAAGGTTAGATTTGAAGAAATGATTCTTTCAGGCAGTCGCATAAAAAAATAAATCAGGATGGTTCACAGAATAGGACATATTCTGGACATCAAAAACACATACTGATTCATTTTCTATTTTTCATAATATTAATGCTATTTTTCTTCTCAGAATGGAAAAAATATGTAATATAACTTGCTGAAATTGAATTTTTTATAAGTATGGACATCAAAATTCTAACATGATTTTTAAATCTTGAGAAATTTCCTTTGTAAAACAAGACACTCAAGATTTAATTAACTATTTCATTCCCAGTTTTGGGATTTCTCTCTCTTAAGGATTCCAAGTGCCACCTTTGGATCACACCTAACTCACTGTCTGTTATGGTTTGGAAGTGAGGTGTTCCCCAGTATCTCATGAATAAGATATTCCAAGAATGTTCAGAGGAAAAATGATCAGCTTATGAGAGTCTTAATCCAATCAGTGAATGAACTCCCCTGACAAGGAGTGGTAATTGAAGGCTGTAGGGTATGGACTCCAGGATGTAAGGCATTGATGGCATAGTTTGGGGATATATATTTGTATTTGGCAAATAGAGATCTCTCTCTGCTTTCTGATCATCATATGAGCCTCTTCTTTCTCCCTCACTCTTATGCCATGATGATCTGCCTCACCTCACATCCCAAGGAATGGAACCAGTTTCTATGGACAGAGAACTCAGAAATTTTAAGCCCTCAAACAAACTTTTCCTCCTCTACAGTTGTGCTGGTCAAGTCTTTTAGTCATGGGAGGGGAAAAAATAAAATTAAATTAAAAAGCTGATTAATATAGAAATTGATACTGGAAGTGGGATCATTGATTTGAAAAACCTGACCATGTGTTTCATAGTTTTTGGAGCATTTTGGAATTGGTCAGAGAAATTTTGAAATGTTTTGCTGGAGACGCTTTAGTCTGTTATAAGCAGAGCTTAATAGCTGATTCTGGTGGTAACTCAGAAGTCCAGAATGCCATAGGACTGTGGACAGTGAAGACAGAGCTCAAGAGGGTTTACAGGGGAAAAAAAGGAAACAATTGTTAACTGGACTAGAGGCCATTCCTGTTATGTTCTAGTTGAGAAGTTGTCCACATTTCACCTGTGTCCTGAGACTTTCTGTGAGGCTGATTTTAAAAGCAATGGACTTCTTAATCTGGTGGAAGAAATTTCTAGGAAGTATAGCATTCAGGTGGTGAAATGGAAATCATTGTTATAATCAGGAGCAGAAAACAGAGTAGGAAGATTTGAAAAATGTGGACTTGAAAGGCAAGAGGAGTAAAATTGGGGCTAAGGAAGTATCAGTTATCAAAGACATTACCACCATTAAAGAAATGCTAAAGATGTTGTCCAGAGACAATAAGAAAGATAGCTTGGGGGCATCTCAGGAGCTGGCAAGACCACACCCATCTAGGACTCAGGGGAGTAAAAATAAAAATTTCTCTTAAGAAGAGACCACTGGGATGGGGATGTGGCTCAAGCGGTAGCGTGCTTGCCTGGCATGCGTGCAGCCCGGGTTCTATCCTCAGCACCACATACAAACAAAGATGTTGTGTCCGCCGATAACTAAAAAATAAATATTAAAATTCTCTCTCTCTCTCTCTCTCTCTCCCTCTCTCACTTTCTCTTTTAAAAAAAAGAAATGTTCTTAAAAAAAAAAGAAGAAGAAGAAGAAGAGACCATTGCGGCACACTTCTTGGGTGGGGTTCTAGGAAGTTTTTCAACATGCTCAGCTATGGATCTATTCAGAGGCTGCTGCAGCCAGAGTCCCTAGAGGCTTGACTACTGCTCAAGATGGCAGTAAACCTTGGCATCAACCACATGGTGCTAGTTCTGCAGGAATGCAAGATGCTGGAGTTAGGGGATCTAAAGGCTTTCACCAAGATTTCAAAGGAAGGCCTGGGAGAGGAGGCAAAGTGAAGTAGGTCAGAGTCCCTGGTGCCAGTCCCCGAGGGGGGAAGTATGGAGATGTGAGGAGGAAGCGAAAGCTGCATTGGAGACCCCAAGATACCAAAAAATGCCAGTAATGTGGGACATCATCCAAGGACACCTGCAGGAATTAAGCAGAGACAAGCCAACAGAAAGGCCACATGGGCTACAACCAACAAGGTGGATCTATGTAGGTTCTTTGGATAAAACACCACGATGACATGTGCTCCAGATGCCAGACGGAGATACAGGACTTGTTTTTCCAGCTGGATTTCAGTCTTGCTTTGGTCCGACTCCTTCTTTGTATGCCCCTATTTTGTGAATGGAAATATTACTCTGCACCTTTATTATTGGATATTTGTAAATTGCTTTTGATTATTATAGGAGCTCATGATGTAAGTCCACCCTGAGGCCCAGAGACTATGGACTTGAACTTTTGGGCAATCTTGGAACTGTTGAGACTATGGGGACTCTTGGAAATGAACAAAATATATTTTGCATTGTTAGAAGGTTGTGAGCTTTTGGGGCTGTTAGATATAGAAAATGACAAACCCCAAAATAGTGAGTCCTGGCAAAAGGGAGTGAAAAAGAAAGCCATACCATTGACCATAGCATTGACCCTTTCCCAATACATTCTTTCTCAGTTACAAGACAAGCCCTGGGGAGGAAATATCCATCCAAGCCTTGACTAGAAGTCTCTAGGAAGAAACCAAAGTATTCACCCTTTTCAAATTAAGTCCTTCCTCAGTGACAGTACAATGAGACCCTGGAGGGGAAGAGATAAATACTGAGCACTGACCCCAGACCCTCCATCTGGCCCACTGACTTCTGATCCAAGAAGCTCCATTAGACATGCTCTGGCAATAATTAAGTTACCTCTCAGTATAAACTATATAAGCACAAACTTCCCTGATGGCTTATTTTCCACTAGGAAAATTGGTCCACCAGGGTCATCCCATTCCTGCATGAAACTTTGTTCCTGAATAAAGAGATGAACTGTGAAGTTTGCATCCATCCTGGTCTTTCTGTGCTAATAGGAGCCAGGGCCAGAATGTTATTGTTTTGGTGTGAGGTTCCACCCAATAGCTCATGTGTTAGCTAATATAAGAATATTCAGAAGAGAAATTATTGGGTTGTGACAGTCTTAACACAACCAGTGAATGAATCCCCTAATGGGATTAACTGACTGAAGGCAGGTAGAGTGTGGCTGGAGGAGGTTGTCATTAGGGGTATGGCTTTGGGGTATATATTTTTAATCTAGTACTGAGTCTCTCTTTCTACTTACTGATCATTATGTGAACTGCTTCCCTCCATCACATTATTTCTTCATGATATTCAGCCTCACCTTAGGCCCTAAGGAATGGGGCCTATTGTCTATGGACTGAGTCTTCTGAAACCTGAGGCCTCAAATAAACTTTTTTCCTCTACAGTTGGGCTAGTTGGGTCTTTTAGTCACAGAGGGAAAAATCTGGCTAAAACACTGTCCAACGGTTTCTATCTTGAGAATGCAAAATCCTAGTGTATAAAATTATGCATGCTAACAAACAGAAAACAACCGTTTTAAGTAAAACTATTCATAATGCTAAGGACTTTATACAGAATTTCTTTGAACATAGCCCAACAAATGCTTAATTGTAACTTGTAAGATAAGCTTAAATGCCAGCCTATAAATGAGTGTAATCAAACAATTTTTAAAAACTTGGCATTTAGTCTCCTTCACAGAATTTCTAAAGCTAAAATCTCTTTTTTTTTTCTAAAATGATCTAAGGAAATTCATGGATTCTCCTCTGTGATCTTCAGTTTTTAATATATATTTTTTATATTATTTCACTGGTACCCACTCATCACTAAATCTACTAGTGACCTGAGATGATCCTCCACCATTCATTAGATCCACCTGGTTCTTATATACATAGTATGCTTAGGAGTATATTATGGCCTTGATAGATAGAGCATTTTAGACAAGGATATATAAATTTTAATTGGTAGATCCAGGAAACTAGGTATTCTACCTATTAGGGGAAACTGGATTCAAAGAGGATGAACTTGGATTATCAGGAACTGTTTCATTCAGATTGGACCAAATAGCTTTTTTAGGAATTATTTTTAGTTGCTTTATTTAATTGTTTATTTGGTCTTGTGGATTGAACTCAGAGGTTCTTATTTATTTATTTATTTATTTAATTATTTATTTTTATGTGACAGCGGGATGCATTACAATTCTTATTATATAGAGAGAACACAATTTTTCATATCTCTGGTTGTATACAAAGTGTATTAACCCCAATTTGTGTCTTCATTCACGTACTTTGGATAATAATAACCATCATATTCCACCATCATTAATAACCCCATACCTCCTTCCTTACCCCCCAACACTGCTACCCTATCTATAGTTTTTCTATTCCTTCCATGCTCCCTCTCCCTAGCCCACTCTGATTCAGCCTCCTTATATCAGAGAAAACATTTGGCATTTGTTTTTTTGGGACTGGCTAAATTCACTTAGCATTATCTTCTCTAACTCCATCCATTTACCTGAAAATGCCATGATTTTATTTTCTTTATTGCTGAGTAATATTCCATTGTGTATATATGCCACGTTTTCTTTTTATCCACTCATCTATTGAAGGGCATCTAGGTTGGTACTACACTTTAGCTATTGTGAATTGCGCTGCTATAAACATTGATGAGGCTGTGTCCCTGTAGTATGTGTTTTTAAATCCTTTGGGTATAGATCAAGGGGAGGGACAGCTAGGTCAAATGGTGGTTCCATTCCCAATTTTCCAAGAAATCTCCATACTGCTTTCCATATTGACTGCACCAATTTGCAGTCCCACCAGCAGTGTATGAGTGTACCTTTTCCCCCACATCCTCACCAACACTTATTGTTTTTTTTGTCTTCATAATAGCTGCCATTCTGACTAAAGTGAGAAGAAATCTTAGAGTGGTTTTGATTTGCATTTCTCTAATTGCTAGTGATGATGACCATTTTCTCATATATTTGTCGATTGATTGTATATCCTCTTCTGAGAAGTGCCTGTTGATGTTCTTGGCCCATTTATTGATTGGGTTACTTGTTTTTTTGGTTCTTGGTTTTTTGAGTTCTTTATATACCCTAGAGATTAGTGCTCTATCTGATGTGTGAAGGGTAAAGATATGCTACCAAGATGTAGGCTCTCTACTTACATCACAGATTGTTTCTTTTGCTGAGAAGAAACTTTTTACTTTCAGTCCATCCCATTTATTGATTCTTGATTTTAATTCTTGTGCCACAGGAGTCTTATTAAGGAAGTTGGGGCCTAATCCCACATGATGAGATTAGGGCCTACTTTTTCTTCTATTAGACATAGGGTCTCAGGTTTTATTCCTAAGTTCTTGGACCATTTTGAGTTGAGTTTTGTGCATGGTGAAAGATAGTGTATTGATTTCATTTTGTTGCATATGGATTTCCAGTTTTCCCAGCACTATTTGTTGAAAAGTGTATCTTTGCTCCAATGCATGTTCTTGGCACCTTTGTCTAATATAATTGTAGTTTAGTCTCTGTGTCCTCTCTCCTGTACCATTGGTCTACCAGTCTGTTTTGATACCTATACCATTCTGTTTGTTTTGGGAAATTTATGTCTTCAAACTTCTTGTTTTAGTTTGAATATGAGATATTTCTCTAAAACTCATGTGTCAATGCAGAAATGTTCACAAGTGAAATTGATAGATTATGAGAGCTGTAATCTAAATTAGTGGATTAATCCAATTATGGATTAATAATTTGAATGAATTACTGAATGGTAACTGTAGGCAGATGAACATCAGTGAAAGAAGTATATCACTAGGGGAATGCTCTGGGAATTGTATTTTATTGCTGGCTCCTCAGGTTCATTCTCTGCCACCTCCCCAAACTGACACACACATATTTTTCTCTCTCTCTCTCTCTCTCTCTCTCTCTCTCTCTCTCTCTCTCTCTCCAATAAATTAAGCAGCTTTCCTTCACCATGACTTTCTTCCAAGATGTTCTGCCTTATTTCAGGCCCAGAACAGTAGAGTTGGCCAACCATGAACTAAAACCTCTGAACTTTTCCTTCTCTAATCTGCTCTATTCATGTATTTTGGTATCAGCGATAAAAAACTGACTAACTTTCTGCCATAAAGAGAATGGTCTGCTTCTGCACATATTTGCTCATTGGGGGTTATAGGTCTTAAGTTAAACTATACTTTTTCACTTCCTGTCTCTTCCCTTTTCTAATTTTTAAACTAAAAATAAAATCTGCAAATCTTTACTTCTCACACATCAGATAGAGCACTAATCTCTAGGGTATATAAAGAACTCAAAAAGCCAAGAACCAAAAAACCAAATAACCCAATCAATAAATGGGCCAAGAACATCAATAGGCACTTCTCAGAAGAGAATATACAATCAATCGACAAATATATGAGAAAATGGTCATCATCACTAGCAATTAGAGAAATGCAAATCAAAACCACTCTAAGATTTCATCTCTAGTCAGAATGGCAGCTATTATGAAGATGAAAAAACAATAAGTGTTGGTGAGGATGTGGGGGGAAAAGGTACACTCATACACTGCTGGTGGGACTGCAAATTGGTGCAGTCAATATGGAAAGCAGTATGGAGATTTCTTGGAAAATTGGGAATGGAACCACCATTTGACCTAGCTGTCCCTCCCCTTGACCTACACCCAAAGAATTTAAAAACACATACTACAGGGAAACAGCCCCATCAATGTTTATAGCAGCGCAATTCACAATATGTAAAGTGTAGAACCAACCTAGATGCCCTTCAATAGATGAGTGGATAAAAAGAAAACGTGGCATATATACACAATGGAATATTACTCAGCAATAAAGAAAATAAAATCATGGCATTTTCAGGTAAATGGATGGAGTTAGAGAAGATAATGCTAAGTGAATTTAGCCAATCTCAAAAAAACAAATGCTGAATGTTTTCTATGATATAAGGAGGCTGATTCATAGTGGGGTAGGGAGAGGGAGAATAGGAGGAATAGACAAACTCTAGATAAGGCAGAGGGGCTGGAGGGTTAGGGAGAGGGCATGAGGTTAGAAATTATGGTCATTATTATCCAAAGTACGTGAATGAAGACACAAATTGGGGTGAATATACTTTGTATACACCAGAGATATGAAAAATTGTGCTCTATATGTGTAATAAGAATTGTAATGCATCTTCTGTCATATATAAATAAAAAATTAATTAAAAATTCCTACTTGTGTAAATAAGGTAGCCTATAAATACCCTCAAGTAAGAATGTAATCACTTGAGGGCTGGGGCTGTAGCTTATTGGTAGAGCCCCTGCCTCGAATGCACCTGTGAAGCACCGGGTTCTATCCTCAGCACCACGTAAAAATAAATAGAGATACTGTGTCCAACTACCTAACTTAAAAAATTTTTAAAAGAATATAATCACTTGAAAATAATTAGAGCTCAGTAAACACTTGTCTATTAATTGTAATAAGAACTATACTTCTAGCTATTAGAATTTGATATTAGCCAACTTGTCCAGGACTTAGTTCTCTAAGAATTAAGGAGAGACAAATAAAAAGGTGGCAGGTAATATGGTATAATTTTTATTTAATTATTATTTCTTGAGGTGTATATATATATATATATATATATATATATATATATATATATATATTTACTGAGTTTTGCTTGCTAGGCACTTAGGTGGACTTTGGTTAAAAAAAAAAAAGTGAAGGAAACATGATCTTTATCCTCAGAAGACATAGAATCTCCATAGTATGGACTGTGAAAAGACCATAAGGCAGGAATAAGCATGTTTTCATATTATATATAATAGGTCAAGGTTGATTTCACAGAATTATTGATGAGTTATAGGAGATTATGCTATTAAACTTATAAAATACAATTTATAGGCGATGTCCTTAGAATGATAAGGAAATTTATTCTTATCCAAGAACCTATGGAAGATAATGAAAAAGTCATACTTGAATACATAACAATATAACATTTTACTTTTAAATGATGACTTAGTATACCACATAGAGAATGAGCTAGAATGGCCAAAATAAGATCTGAGGAAATTATCACTTGGAAGATTTACAGTTTTCTAGGTCAGATATGATGACAGCCTGAATTATGGGGTGGAGATTGAAATACTGAGGAGTAGAAGGACTTGGGGATTAAATATGAGGTAAAAATTGACAGGATCTGTTAATGGATGGATATAGGGATAAGGCAAAAGAGCTGTCAAGGACAGAATGCATTATTGTCTTCCAATTGAATTAAAAGTGATGATATGGACAAAGAGATTACTGGGAGAGGAGCATCTCTTGGATTTATTATTGTTTATTTTTATTTTAGTATGGTAATAATGGAGTTGTTGACTTTATTTTTAAGAGTTTGAGTTAGACTGCCAAGAGTCTATTTGAAATGTACTCTTGGCTATTTATGCCTGTCATGAAGAAAGGAGATGGAATTTAAGGCTGGATGAAGCAATAGACATGAATGCAATCATTTGGTAGAGCACATAGTATAATTTTTCTTATTCCTTATAATTTTTTATTCCATTAAATTGTTTCCTTTTATCACTTTTTATATTAGTCATGTTTGAAACAGGGCAAAGAAGAAAGGTTAAAATATGTGGAGATGACTTTAAAGTGAATTTTTAAAAACCTCTACAAAATTGGAATAATTCAGATTCTGTTGCCCAAACAGACACTTTTCAAAAATGCAATACTTCAGAATTTATTCTATTTGGAAGAACATCATTAAATAATATCACAGACTGTTATAAAAAATAAGGTGTGCAATGCTAAATTTCTGGAATCACTAAAAGCTAGACTGGAAATAGTAGTAAAGATTATATTGTAGCCCTTACTTGTAAGCACCTTTGTGACATACAACTCAGTTTTTCCTTCTAATTGTTATCCATCCTCTCATAAAGGTTTCTCTTTACAGAAAAAGTGGGGGTGGATTCCTGAAAACAATATAGAAACTTGAAACAATAAAATAACCCAGGACATACCCCAGCTCACTTTTTCAGCTCACTGTGAACAAGGACAACAACAGAAACTGCTTATCATCTTGTTATTAGTTGCAACCCTTGTGCCTTTGCTATGTCTTATTGGAGCCAAGGGACCTGAAAGCCAGTGTGTAAATATGCAATATTTGGTAATGCGGGTAAGCCCAATCCTTTAATAGTTGTTCTTTTGTAGTTTATTATTTTATTATTCTCAAAGGAGAATTTGCAATGAGAGGTCGTATTTTTTTCTGATGTGGAAAATGAAAACTAGCCAAGGATTCCAGTTGCAGAAATAAGATCCCAACTTCCCCATTCACCCTTCTTCAGGTTGCATACATTGACTACTTACAAAAAAGAAAAAGAAAGAAAAGAAATTGTTGTATGATATAATAAAAGTGAAGTTTCCAAAATTTATGTTTTTTAAAAAAAATCCACCCAAAAAACTCTAGTAAACAATCAGTTAGAAAGCAAAAATTTTTCCAGTGTGGTTAGGAAATTAACATAATTGAGACTTCAGGGTGTGCTGTGAAATTGCAAAATAAAGCTGTGAGTGATAGAGTCTCTCAGGCCATTTCCTCTGTCCTATTGCTGCTTCACACTTGATAGTATAAGTGCCTGCAGAACATCAGAATAACAACATTTCTCCAACCTTTTCTCAAAAAAAAAAAAAAAAAACACAAACAAAATCCCATCCAACAAAAAAAGAAAATAAATTTGGAGTTGTTTTTTGTTTTTTGCTGGAATTTTCTTTTAATAAGAAATTAGACAGTGGCTTCAATTAATGTTAATAATCAATAATGGATAATGTGCTATTTCAATATCTATTTTATTATTGCTTTTCCCACATCATAAAGTTCCATTTTAATTTTGAGCTCATACAGACATAAATTAATGTTTTTCTGATCAGTTTTATTTTTTGACTATGGAGTTTTTAAACATTGCAATGGAGATTTCACCTAGGTAATCTACAAGGCCTTTACTATTGTCTTATATGTTGTATGTTTCAACAGGTATTAAGAAAACAATTTTTAGAACAATTTACATTATCCTGAACAGAATTATTAAATATAATGAAAAGGAAAGGTGAAAGTAAACAAACAGATCTGTTAACCTGCTTATTTGTACACATATTAAAACAGTCTTCAACAGCTGTTTACCCAAATTAAATTAAACCATTAAAATCATGTGAATAATAAGAAAAAATTTGGGATCCATATTTTTATGAGCGCTCCTCATATATGATATATGGACATACGCACATACAGACATACGATAATGTGCTATTTCTAAGGTGAAGTATTTGCAAACACCAATTCTCACTCATTTTCACAATCACTCCCCTCCCCCCAACACACACACAGGAATGTACTGAGACTTAGAACTTCAAGAGAGCAGACTGTTAAAACTGGAAATGGCAACTCACAGTTTTTCACATAATGAAGAAGAAAAAGCAATCTAGAAAATAAAATCACTGAAATCTTGTATATTAATCTGTACTACTTCATTGTCTTTATAGGTAGTTTTTGGAGACTTGGTAGATTAAGCATAGCACTTCCAATGGCTTGGTCTCCAAATTCCTTGACCTCCTCACGAACAATTCACAATAGCTAAACTGTGGAACCAAAGATGCCCTTCAGTTCATGAACATATTTTTAAAATGTGGCATATATGCACAATGGAATATCACAAAGGATTTTTCTTTCATCCCAGTTCAGCCATCCATCACCATTAACATGTCTTTCGCGTAATCACCAAAACCATTTTTGACATTGCAGTTTCAGGAACCTAGCTTTGGAAAGCCATTTCTAGTCTTTCAATTCACCTAAATTAATACCCTTATGTGAACAACTCGTTATTTTCAGTAAAGATTTCAAGTTCCTCATCTCTGTTCCCATATGTTCTCACCTTTCCCACTGCCTTAGTTCCCAGTATTACAATCACTCCCCTCAAAATACCTTTAACTATGAGCTTCTGTCCCTCCTTATTTTACTCATCTGGCAAAATCTGTGATTGACAAGCACCAACTACCCACTCTGCACTGGCATTCAAATTGCACAGGTAACTGAAATTTTTAAGATGTGCACACGTGTGCACACATGTGCACACACGCACGCGCACACACACACACGCACACGCATATTCTTCCTTGTTGGTATGTTTTGTCATTTCCAAAGTGATCATTGCACATCTCTCTTTTCCTTAAAACTTATCTATCCATATAGCCCCCAAAACTCTTGCTTCCTGCTCCAGTGAGAAAATAGAAGCAATAAAAAAAAAATGCAGTTCCCTTTTGTTCCCACTAACCTCTGCTTTCCTTTGTGTTAGAATACTGTTCCTGATATCCTCATCAGACATCCTTCTCCCTTTGTCTCACAGATATTTCTCTTTGTCTTATCCAGATATTTTCTTCATCAATTCTGCCCTTTTTATGCTGAATCACAAGTTCCTCTCTCTTCTGAATTATTCCCAACTGCCTAAAACATATTCTATATTCTTTGATTTAAAACTTCCTTAGCATCGGCATGCCCCTTCAAAAACCATGTTATTGTACACTTCTCTGAAATCATGTTATTGTCACCCAGATAGTATCAGCACTGCTGATTTTCTTTCTCTTTCTGGAAAGTTTTCCTTCTCATGGTAATGTTTCTTATCCTGCTTTTTCCTCCTACTTCACCTCCATGCTATTTCTGTGTTTCTTCTTTATTAGTTCCAACTCCTATGCCTAAGGTCAGAAGGCTAAATTTTCCTACAGCTCTGTCCCATGCCCCTATTTTGTATTTATTTTTATATACTTTAACTCATTTCCTTTGTCATGTTATTCAATTCTATGACTTCAAACTTCAAACTCTCTATATAGTGACCCTCAAATTGTATTTAGTCATGACATTTCCTTGGATTCTATGTTTGCATTTCTATTTCCTATATAACATCTAATAGAATGCTATCTAATAAGTATCTAAGTTACCATTTCCCAAACGTCAAACAATTCAAATATATTTGGCTTCTCTAGAGAAATAGAACAAATAGGAAAATTTACACACACACACACACACACACACACACACACACACACACAGAGTTAGGGAGGGAGAAAATGCAGATTTATAAGAGGGTTGGTTCATGCTTTATGGAGGACAACAAGTCCTACCACCTGCTATCTGCATGCCTGAGAAGCAAGAAATACATATTGTAATTCAGTCCAAATCCAAAAACCTGAGAATGGGGCGTGGAGACAAAGTACAACATTATAAGTACACGTCTAAGTTCAAAGGTCCAAGATCCTGGAGCATTGATGTCTGAGATAGATGTGTTGGTTACAGCAAGGACAGTAATCTTGCCATTTGCCACCTTTTTATTCTATTCAGGCACTCAACAGATTGGATGATGCCTACCCACACTGGGGAAGGCCATCTGCTCTACTCTGATCACCAATTCATGTGGTAATCTCTTCCAGAAACAGCCACACAGACACACCAAAAAATAATGCTTTACCTGCCACCTGGTCATCCCTTAACCCAGGTATGTTAATAAATAAGATTAATCATCAAACCAACCTACCATTATACATATTTGGACCCCTGAACCAGCTTTATATCTTGTCACTCCAATCCTATCCATATCATACCAAAATTAACTTCTCTACTTCTGAGATGAGTCATTATCCAGCTTTTCAGTTATTGAAAATAGCTGAGATGGTACTTCTTCTTTGAGCTTAAACTATCTACCAACTTTTCTACAGACATCTCATATTACCTGTTCAAAATGAAACATTCAACATGATTTCTCATTATCTAAAATAAACTTTGGTTCAGGAAAAGTCTTTAATAGAGCTATTAAAAGAACAATGGAAGTAATAAATTCAGTTTTATACACTGATTCCTTATCAGAATTTAGTTTCCTTTTGAAATTTATTCCACTGAAATTTAGGACAAAATTGAAATCTCACCATAAATTTTCTGAATAGATATAAGTAAAATGTAAGGATCTTGTTTATGTCTTCATAGTAGCATGAGACAGAAAGAAATATGAATAATTGTGAAATTGTTGTCATTTTTAATACACACTATGTGTTTCATTTTTATCATCTATCTCAAACTAGGTTCAATCCAGAAATCAATGCACAGGGATCTAAATTAGGACTTTAATTTAAAAATTAAACTCTTATAAGATCTAAAAAGAACTATGAGATGTAAATATGTAAAAACAATGAGATGTAAATTTGTAAAAACAAATACCAAAGAGCTGAGGAAGAGGGTCCAGGGGATGACAAACTTGGAAGGTGGGACCCCTTCCCAAGGCACAGTTTCATACCTCACTAGAGAAGTTATGTTAACGACTTATGGCTCACAACTTCACTGAATTTTCCAGGCCACAGAGAGTATAGTCACTTGACCCGTCATGGTGTCACAGCACCACAGTGAGCTGGAGGTTGGAACAACTGTGGTGTATGTCAAGAGCACAGAAGAGTTTTCACCAAGTCAGACCTCACACACTTTGTGCAATTCTGGGGTTGAGTATCACAGGATGTCCTCACATCTGGACCACTGACCAATAGTACAGCCCTTAAAAGTAGCAAGAGAAGTTGCTTCCTCCAGCAATGTCCCTTCAGTGCCTTATGATAGATATAGTCACATCATCCAATGTCCTTAAAGGAACTCCTTCCATTCTATGTGGTAAAACAGGGATTGAAGGGTGATTATGTAATAGAAAATAACAAACTGATAACTGACATTCCATTTTACTGTGACAATTTATCAGTTTTTTATAGGAAATTTACTATGCAATTTATAAAATCTTAAGCTTCATATTATAAGCTCCTGTGTGTCAAATGTCATAAGCATATCATATGCACTTAAAAAATTCACCACAGGAGGAAAATGGATAAGAGAACAGATTCTGTGACTTATAAACCTGTATTTGAATGCTGCCTTTGCCATTTCCTAGTTATAATATTCTAAAGTATAAATTTTTCTCTCTGGAAAATATAGTTAATAACAGTACCTTCATCGTTAGATTTCTGGGATCCCTGTAGTTACTGCAACATCTGGCACATAGAAAAAGCTTAGGGAATGAGTTATTTAATGTCAAGTTGTCATACATTACAAGATTTCAACAAAACACTTCAAAAAGGAATCACATATTTTTTATGTTTTATTTGTTATAATCTGTCAAATTGGAATCAACATTTCATCATATTGAAACAGAAAAGTTTGTCTTTATTCCATTTTGTCTTAACTGCAAAACCATCACCATTTGAATAAACTGTCTGTTTCCCTTTGATTTTTTTTCAATAAAATTTAATTCCCAACTTTTTCAAACCTCAACGTATGTCATAAGAAATAGTCTCACTGAATGTCAGAAATAAAAACTATAATGTGTCTTGAATTATTTGCAGTACCCATAAGTGAGACACTACAGAAGTCAGTGGCATCTATAAAAATGAATGTATGAGCACTCAGAAGTGCATGCATTTTTAATGCATGATTAATAATAACAGCAGACTATAAATCCTATTGGAAACAGCAAAGCTTGGAATGTAGGCATCGTATCAATTATATTTCCCATTTTAGTGGGAATGAAGAGTGAGATAAATTTTTGTGGGGATTGGTGGTAAATTCAAAGATGGAAAAAGCTTGTCCAGAGGAAAGAAAAGGCAGCTAGTGGGCTGGGGATGTGGCTCAAGCGGTAGCACACTAGCCTGGCATGCGTGCGGCCCGGGTTCGATCCTCAGCACCACAAACAAACAAAGATGTTGTGTCTGCCGAAAACTAAAAAATAAATATTAAATTCTCTTTCTCTCTTCTCTTCTCTTCCCTTCCCTTCCCTTCTCTTCTCTTCTCTTCTCTCCTCTCTCTCTCTCTCTCTCTCTCTCTCTAAAAAAAGGCAGCTAGTACAGGAGAAAAAATACTAATCCCATTCATTCTCAGCTATTGTCCATACATGGTTATAATGAAACACAAAGATAAAAATAAACATAAGAAAGATAACAAACAGATAATCATACTAACCTAGAGACTGTAAGTATAAAGGTCCTCAATATAAAATAATTAATTACTAAAAAGAAAACCCTATTTGAGTAGAAATTTTATATTATCTCCTTTCAATCCCCAATGTCATCTGGCATCAAGGTTAAAGTTATTTCAAGTACACAGTTCTGTCTCCTCAATGTCATCATTACTACCACCAGATTCTCCCACGTAATGTAAAGAATAACTTTTTTATTTGTTTATTCCTGGTTTTCATCTTTGACTCTATTTTTGCTACATAACAAATTACATAAAAATTGCAAAGATAATTTGGAGTTGTAGCAAACGCCGACACTGTTATATCTGACATTTCCCCAGAACATTCAGGTGAATATGTCACTTTCCTACTGAGGACTACAGTACTCTACTTAGAGCGACCTTCAAAGGTAATAACCAACTCAACATTTTGTTTGCTTCTCTGTGGTATTTACTCTTTGTGAAAAGAAACCGTAAAAAAAAAAAAAAAAAAAAAAAAAAGGTAAATGAGGACTTTCCAACAACCAGTCAGCTTAATAAGCCTTACTCATAGGAAAAGCTATATGAGTAGGTTGCTGGATAAAACACGGTTTCTCTTTTCCATATGTTCCCTAAAGTATCAGTTCCCGCCTTTCCCTGTCCAGGAGGTTTGTCCCTGGAAACTGAATTCTCAGAACATGACACTACCCACAGGTCCAGCTGTCCTAGACTCGGGAAGGACAGCTTGAACTTCATCCTGATCAAGTTTTATGATCTTTGTGATGCTGGGCTGGGACTCTGCACCCCTTCACAGCTGCCTCTGAGTTGGCTCTGCCAAGAGGGGGAGCTAGAGGGAGGCTACAAGGCTGGGGAGGGGCTTCTGATGAGACTTACTGCTTCATGTGTCTATCAGGAACTCCCAAGGCGTTCTCCTCACCCTGTACCTCAGCGACAGCGGTTAGTTCTTCAGCTGCAGTTGACTGCATTTTGGATTTTCCAGGGTTCTACACAACTATTTTCCTCACACCCCTCAAAGGTCATCACCAGCCAAGCAGCAACCCTGTCTCCTCAGGAGTCGGGGTGCAATGCCACTAGGCCACTTCTGAGCTCAAGAGACCCCAGCCCCAGCCAGCCATATCCCCTTGTCAAGTGTCTGAGTTTCAGTTTCATGATACTTTTCTCTAAATATGAAAATTGTAATAGTTCAGGCCTCTTCTCTTAGTTTAACCTAGAAGTCAAAGTTTCTAACTATTGTTATTAGCTCAGCAACAACAGAGGATTCCCTGTTAGTCTACCCATTTCTCCAGTTTGTGGCTTATCAGTTCTTTATTCAGAATTATTTCTGTTAACCTAATACTCACCAAGATTGCCAAAAGAGTGTCTTAAGTTGAAAGCTTGAATAAATACAGGTGAAATTCTTTAAACCAATGTTTAGAAAAATTTAAAACCATTAAAAAAAAAACCAGAAAACAGTAAAGAACTGACATGGTAAGTTAATTACAAAAGAAACAAACTTAGATTGTTTACACATTCTGCAAACTCGGGAATGATGAAGTGTGTAAGGAATTACACGGTGTTCAGGCAAGAGAGTTTCCTCTCACTGGTCTGGGGTCTTTTACAGATTCTGTCATACAGCTCTCCATGCCATGTTTCACTTACTAACACATACTTACTTGATACTACTAAGTCTTATTCTTGTCCTACCCCACCACCCAGCTTGGGAAGTCTGCTCTCAAAAGAGAATTGAGTTCATTATGCGTGGTGTTATTTTCTCTGCCTAAAGTATGAACTAATTTTATATAATTAAGTTCCTCTCTTAATTTGGTGTCTGTGCATTAACCATATTAGTTTAATTGTTGTGTCTGCTATGTGCTGCAAATAACTGAAGCTTATATTCATATTACCCTTAAAGTGTTTCAAAGTCATTCCTTATATTTAATTTCATTTGATTTCAAAATAACTGAAAGGTAGGACATGCCTTTTCTCTGCCATAAGTCAGTGAGACATACAGAAGTGTACAAGTTATAATTTCACAAAAATAGGCCCCAAAGCAAATTATTCTTTCATTTGTTCCAAAAATATTGTCCAAATGCTCAAGTCTTCATGGAGACAAAGCAGTAGACAAGAAAGAGACTAGCGAGGCTGAGTCATCGAGTTTGTAAAGAAAAGTATGAAAAACAGACTGTGAGGAAGAAAACCATGATAACAGGTGTGAGTTATAGTAGTTTTCTATTGATAAACTTAGTGACTTTAAGAATGCAAATTTATTACCTTATTTATTATCTTAGAGTTCTCTAGATCAGATGTCTCACATGGATCTCACTGAACTGAAATCAACTTGCTGAGAGGTTCACATTCCTTGAAGAGATTCTGTGGGGAAAAAAATATACCCTTCCTTGCCTTTTCCATCTTCTAGAGGAGATGTCTTGGTTCATAGCTTTCTTCCATCTTACAGGCCAGCAATGGTAGGTTCAATCCTACTCACAGACCATCTGTACTCCACTTCTTCCCTCTGCAGTTAAGAAATCTTGTGATTATGTTGGGCCCCTCTGGATAGACCCAAATAATCTCTGCATCTAAGCTCAGCTGTTTATCCACCTTAATTGCATCTGCAACCTCATTTCCCATCAAACCTAACTTATGCACAGGTTTTATGAATTAGGACATCAACCTCACTAGGGAGCCATGAGTCTGCCCCCCTGCTGGACCAATTACTTTCTTGAGATTACTAGCTAGATAATAGTTGGGGACAGAATGATATTCTAGAAAATACTTCTGATCTAATAAATTACACAGTACAGAGAAGTCCTAGAAGAACAATAATACTGAGACACAAAGTGCAGAATGGAGGTAAAAACAATAAGGAGTTCACAGGGACTCCATTCTGCAGGATTTGAAATGGTTTCTGATATTTATTGTGAAGGTAATAGTAAAACTAAGAATAGATTTAAGCAAGAGAGTGACCGTGCTTGATATTTATTTTTAAAAGACATTTTTATTTTACTATGAAGAAAATATTAAAAAGACAAAGTAATATCTAAGGGGGCTTACTGAAATCTTGGAAGATAGGTAAAATGGAGGTCTGGATTAAACTGATATCAGAACTGGTTGCATTTGAGAGAGATTTTAGAATTCTTATCAGTAGGAATTAGTGATTGATTTTTGATATGTGGTCCATCGCAATGTTTCTGGCAAAATTACCAAATGGGCCTATTTAATGAGGCTCATCAATAGAAGAGGGGCAAATATGATGACAGGAGATCATTTTGGATGACTACTTTATATGAGGACTATTAGTGAACATATTGAGATGACAGTTGAATAGGAGTTTGGGGATTCAATATAGCAGCCAACGATGGATATGAACCAGCTATATTCAGATTGTAGCATGTTTTTTTTTTAACATAGATTATAATTATACAAATCACCCGGAACAGTTGTTCTCCACTGAGGGAAATTATACTCCTAAAGTTACATTTGACAACATGGATGGTATTTTTGGTTACCACAAATGGAGAAGAGAATTGTACCAACAAATTTAAAGATAGAGACCAAGGATAATGCTGAGTAAACCTCTTATGATAAACAGAACAGTCCCCTCACAAAATAAGAAGTATTTGGTTCAATGTAAGTAGTACCAAGATTGAAAAATCTGGCCTAGGGTAAGTGTGGTATCCAATAGGAAAGATATCAAGGGTAGAGTTCTGAGAATTTTGAGTACTTAGTACTTTAGATTCAATAAAAACTACAGTGAGGGAGTAGCCAGAGATAAAGAATTGAATAGAATATAGTATATCATAGAAAAGAGTGTGTATTTCTTAGTGGATCATCAATCCCATATTGCTGAGAGATTAGGAATATTGATCAATGGGAACAAGACTGATTTGTTCATATGGAGATAATTGGTGACCTTTGGAAAAACGCCTTCAATGAAGAGGTAAGAACAAAAACCACATTGGAGTAGTGTGGGAAGTAAGTCAAATATAGATATTGTGAATAGAAAAAAATCTGAATTTTTATTTCAAAAGAGACAGAAGACAGCTAAGAATAGAGAGTTTATGGGAAATACTATCTCTCTCCTCTTTCCCTCTCTCCCTTAAAGATTTAAAATGTAGATGCTAATGGAAAGAAGCCAAAAGAAATAAAGGAGAAGGGTCTTTAAGACAAGAGGAATAATATAAGGTTTTTGACCATGAAAAAAACTGATTTATTTATTCATTCATTATGAGTCATTTACTTACTCATCCAATATGGATTACATATCTATTGGGGGACCTCCTGGAAAGATTGAACTTAAAAGAGGAAGGCATTTCCTTTACTATAACAGAAGAGTAGTAAGAAATTAATGTGGGAATTTGGATTGTTTATACATCTTATTGGGGATCAGAGTTTCTTTTATTGCAGTCCTGGTGCTCTTCTTCATCAATGTTTACAAAGCTAAATTTCTTAAAATTCTAACTTGTTATGTATGACAGCCAAATGAATTATAATTCATATTACACACATAGAGCACAATTTTTCATATTTCTGAATGTATTCAAAGTATATTCACACCATTTGTGTCTTCATAAATGTACTTTGAGTAATGATGTCCATCTCATTCCACCATCTTTTTTAGCCCCTTGACTGCTCCCTTCCTCTCCCACCCCTTTACCCTATCTAGAGTTCATATAATCCTCCCATGCTCCCCCTTCCAACACCATTATGAATCAACCTCCTTATATGAGAGAAAACATTTGGCATTTGGTTTGGGGAGATTGGATTACTTCATTTATCATGATATTCTTCAACTCTATCCACTTATCTGCAAATGCCATGATTTTATTCTCTCTTATTGCTGTGTAATATTCCATTGTGTATATATACCATATTTTATTCATCTGTTCATCTACTGAAGGGCATCTAGGTTGGTTCCACAGTTTAGCTATTGTGAATTGTGCTGATATAAATATTGATGTGGCTATGTCCTTGTAGTACGATATTTTTAAGACCTTTGGGTATAAACCGAGGAGTAGACAGCTGGGTCAAAGGGGGTTCCATTCCCAGCTTTCCAAGGACTCTCCATAATGCTTTCCGGATTGGCT
Source organism: Spermophilus citellus (assembly GCF_964194105.1). Lineage (NCBI taxonomy): Eukaryota > Metazoa > Chordata > Mammalia > Rodentia > Sciuridae > Spermophilus > Spermophilus citellus. Next base: position 63,676,189 of record NC_138186.1, on the reverse strand, counting down.
AAACCAATTTGCAGTCCCACCAGCAATGTATGAGTGAGTCTTTTTCCTCACATCCTCGCCAACACTTATTGTTGTTTGTGTTCTTGATAGCTGCCATTCTGACTGGAGTGAGATAAAATCTTAGAGTAGTTTTAATTTACATTTTTCTAATTGCTAGAGATATTGAACATTTTTCATGTGTTTGTTGATTGATTGTATATCATCTTCTGAGAAGTGTCTGTTCAGTTCCTTGGTCCATTTATTAATTAGTTTATTTGATGGGGATTTTTTTTTTGGTATTAAGATTTTTGAGTTCTTTATGTATCCTAGAGATTAGTGCTCTATCTGATGTGTGTGTGTGTGATAAAAATTTGCTCCCATTCTGTAGGCTCTCTATTCACTTCAGTAATTGTTTCTTTTGCTGAGAAGAAGCTTTTGAGTTTGAATTCATTCCATTTATTGATTCTTGATTTTAATTCCTGCTCTACAAGAGTCTTATTAAGGAAGTTGGGGCCTAATCTGACATGATGGATATTTGGGCCTACTTTTTCTTCTATTAGGTGCAGTGTCTCTGGTTTAATTCCTAAGTCCTTGATCCACTTTTATTGTGTGTGCATGATGAGAGAGGAGATAATTTCATTTTGTTGCATATGGATTTCCAGTTTTTGCAGCACCATTTATTGAAGAGGATGTCTTTTCTCCAATGTATGTTTTTGGTGTCTTTGTCTAATAGAAGATAACTGTAATTATGTGGGTTAGTCTCTGTGTTCTCTATTCTGTACCATGGGTCTACCAGTCTATTTTGGTGCCAATACCATGCTGTTTTTGTTACTTTTGCTCTGTAGTATAGTTTAAGGTCTGGTATAGTGATGCCACCTGCTTCACTCTTCTTGCTAAGAATTGCTTTAGCTATTCTGGGTCTCTTAATTGTCCAGATGAATTTAATGGCTGCTTTTTCTATTTCTATGAACAATATCATTGGGATTTTGATTGGAGTTGCATTAAATCTGTATAGTGCTTTTAAAAGTATGGCTATTTTGACAATATTAATTCTGCCTACCCAAGAACAAGGTAGATATTTTCATCTTATAAAGTCTTCTTTAATTTTTTTCTTTAGCATTCTGTAGTGTTCATTGTAGAGGTCTTTCACCTCTTTCATTAGGTTGATTCCCAAGGTGTTTTTTTGTTTTGTTTTGTTTTTGTTTTTGAGGCTATTGTAAATGGGGGAGTTTTCTCTCTTCTTTGTCAGCATGGCTAAAGGTCTGTCAATTTTATTTATTTTTTCAAAGAACCAACTTTTTGTTTTATCAATTTTTTCAATTGTTTCTTTTGTTTCAATTTCATTGATTTCAGATCTGTTTTAATGATTTTCTTTCTTCTACTGTTTTTAGTTTTGATTTGTTCTTCTTTTTCTAGGGATTTGAGATGTAATGTTATGTTATTTATTTGTTGATTTTTTCCTCTTTTAAGGAATAAACTCCATGAAATGAACCTTCCTCTTTGTATTGCCTTCATAGTGTCCCAGATATGTTGTATCAGTGTTCTCATTTACATCTAAGAATTTTTTAATCTCCTCCTTGATGTCTTTTGCAACCCATGGTTCATTCAGTAGCATATTATTTAGTCACAAGATGTTGGGATAGTTTTTAGTTTTTATTTTATGATTTATTTCTAATTTTATTCCATTGTGATCTTATAGAATGCGGGGTAGGATCTCTACCTTTTTATATTTGTCAAGAGTTGCTTTGTGGCACAATATATGGTCTGTTTTAGAGAAGGATCCTTGTGCTGCTGAGAAGAAAATGTATTTGCTTAATTGAACGATGAAATAGATTTACATATGTCAGTTAAGGCTAAGTTATTGATTATATTATTGAGTTCTATAGTTTCTTTGTTTAGATTTTGTTTAGAAGATCTATCCAGTGGTGAAAGAAGTTTGTTAAAGTCACCCATAATTATTGTATTGTGGTCAATTTGACTCTTGAACTTGAGAATAATTTGTTTGATGAACATAGATGTTCCATTGTGGGGGACATATATATTAATAATTATTATGTCTTGTTGGTGTATGGTTCCCTTGAGCAGTATGAAATATCTCTCTTTATCTCTTTTGATTAACTTTGGCTTGAAGTCTACTTTATTTGATATGAGTTTGGAAACCCCTGCTTGCTTTCACAGTCCATGTGAGTGGTATGATTTTTTCCCAGCCTTTCACCCTCAGTCTCTGTATGTCTTTTCCTATGAGATGAGTCTCTTGGAGACAGCATATTGTTGCATCTTTTTTTTTTTTGATCCAATCAGCTAGCCTATGTCTTTTTATTGGTGAGTTAAGCCATTAACATTCAGGGTTATTATTGAGACATAATTTGTGTTCCAAGCTATTTTGTTTATTTTTGTTATTTAACTTGACTTGGTTTCTCCTTGAATTAGTAATTCCTTTCTTGCAGTACGTCCCTCTGCTGATTTTCATTGTTGTTTTTCATTTCTTCCATAGAATATTTTTCCCAAGGATGTACTGTAGCACAGGTTTTCTAGCTGTAAATACTTTTAACTTTTGTTTATAATGGAAGGTTTTTATTTTATCATCAAATCTAAAGCTTAATTTTGCTGGACACAAGATTCTTGGTTGGCATCCATTTTCTTTCAGAGCTTGATATATGTCATTTCAGGACCTTCCAGCTTTCAGAGTCTTGGTTGAAAATCTATATAACCTAATTATTTTCCCCCTATATGTAATCGAATTCCTTTGTCTTGTGGTTTTTTACTATGCTCTCATTATTGTGTATGTTAGGCATTTTCATTATAATGTGACTTGGTGTGGATCTGTTGTGATTTTGTGCATTTGGTGTCCTGTAAGCATCTTGAATTTGGTTTTCCAATTTGTTCTTCATGTTTGGAAATTTTTCTGATATTATTTCATTGAATAGATTGTTTATTCCTTTGGTTTGGAACTCTATGCCTTATTCTATTCCAATAACTCTTAAATTTGGTCTTTTTATGTTATCCCATATTTCTTGAATGTTCTGCTCATGATTTCTTACCATTTTCACTGTGTGCTCTACATTCTTTTCAAGACTATATATTTTGTCTTCATTGTCTGAGGTCCTCTATTCTAAGTGGTCTAATATGTTGGTGATTCTTTCAATTGAACTTTTAATTTGGTTTATTGTTTCTTTCATTCAAGGATTTCTGTTTGGTTTTTCTTTAGAACCTCTATCTTTCTATTGAAATAATCTTTTGCTTCCTGTATTTGTTTTTTTAGCTCTTTGTTGAAATGATCTTTTGCTACCTGTATTTTCTTATATCATCCTTTAATTACCGAACATTTTAATTATGTACATCCTGAACTAGTTCTCTGTAATTTCATCTGCTGTGCTGGTCATGGATTCAAATAATGTGGTATCTTGATTTATCTGGGGAACTTTTTTCCCTTGTCTTTTCATGTTGCTCGTGTACCTTTTCTTCTAGCACTGTGGATCTGAGGTGATACTGTTTTTACCCTGTATGCTTATAATGCCCCTGTTGGGTTCCAACACCTCCCCTTTGAGGGGTAGAACAATGTTAACAGATTCCCAATATAAATAACTAAAAACTATATACCACCTAGTTGCTAATAAACATTTGTAGTTTGGTTGCAACATACAGAAATGGTGAATACAACTATTATCTACAATATAATCAACGGGTTTGTAAAAGGGTTTACAGTTTCTGATGGTGGACAAAGAACTGGGTGTGAGGTGTAGGAAGATATGCTGAGGAGGTAGGAGCTGAGGATATAGAGTTATTATATCTCAGGAAATGTAAAAGAGAAATCTAAAGAAGAAGGTTAGTAGTAGGCAAGTAAAGAGGAAATAATTTTGAGTAGACAAGTAGGTGGGAAGACAGTGGACATAAAACAAACACACATATATATTAAGAAAAATAAAAATGTTCAAATAGTAAAAATTAGAGAAAAAGGAATATACAACACAACTGTAATATACTATTCAGTCATCTCATTCCTCAATATCCTATTTCATGCAAATACTTGGTTTTACATATGTTGGGGATGTGAGGACAGGAAAATAGAGAGAGGGAAGAAAAATAAAAAGAAAAAAAATATTGAATGGGAGAAACAAGGATTGTTTTGGTTGGAGATCAGTATTATTCCTGCTTCCCTCCTTATCCAATAGGTGGAGTCCTCTGTTGTTAGCTGGTGTCTCCACCCTCAGGATGGTGAAGGTAACCAGGGAAGAAGGTTTGGTCCTGGTTGGAGGGCACCTGGAAGTAGGTTGTGGCACCTGCTGTCCCCAGTGGAGACTGCACTCAGGGATCTCTTTTTGGGCTTGCTCCTGTGATGTGAGAACCTGGTCTTATCTCCTTATCTCTCCTGAAGATCTCCAAGTTCCTGGTCTCTGTGTTAGTCTCTAAACTCTATCACACTCACCCTCTTCCTTACTGCTTCTAATAAGGGACCTTTCTCTCTCGGGCTCTTGCGAATGGCGTTTTTGGTGTGCCATGCACCTGCTCGGATGAGAGCTGTTTTTTTTTGTTGGGCAGTCACTGAGCCAGGTAAGTGTCTTCTAGGGAGAGGGGGGTGTTAGAAACTGGGTTCCTGGCCATCCAGAGTTCCAAATTGGGAGTTACCCCCACTAAAGATGGTGATGAAGGTGACCCAAGATGGAGGCCTTTGCTTTCAGTAATTGGGTGTAGGGTAGGGTGGGGGGAGCCAGGCAATGGCATTGGACAATGAGTTCAGAGACTGGGTCTGTGGCATGCAGGGGTGGCTGTGGCTGTCTTCACATCCTGTGTGATGTTCCCCAGCGCAGGTGGGCTAAGGCGAGTAGGGAACCGTCTCTGTTGCTGCAGAATTCCAAGATGGAGACAACCAGGGGAGCCCCATGTTGGTGAATGGGGGTCCACACAGGTGTGGCAGCTGGAGATCCTGCACGTGGGTAGCATCCAGGTGTCCTGTGGGGGCATCTGCATCCAGGATTTCTGCTCTGCTGGTGGCCAAAGGTTTTGTGTGGTTGCTGATGCTGATGGTCCTGCTCAGGAACTCTGTAGTCCTGCTTGGGCGAGTAGTTGGGAGTACTCTGATGCTGAGCCCTGGAGCACAGCAATGGCACAGTGGCCATGATTCTTGTGTGGAAACAGGAATGTTGCTCACAGAGAAGCAGTATTCTCACTTTTTGAATCCCAGGTCACAGAGTGCCATAGAATGCTGCCTCCCTCTAGCCCACCATCTTAGATCCCTAGTCTACAAAGCTAAAATTTTTGTCAGAGAAACTATAGGAGATATAAAAAGACACTCACAGTGATTTTTGATGAATTATTTTACTCTAATATTATATGAAAAAAATATATACATATATACACACAAAAAAATGTAAGGTACTTAATTTTGTCCTAGATTGCATATTAAATGATTTAAATATCATAACTGGTAATAAATTTTAAGAAACAAAATAGAGAAATTTAATAATGCAAAGTTTTAATGTAGTTGTTAGTGCATAATAGTACTATAGAACAAGGAGCTCATTCTGACATATTCATACATGCATGGAATATAATTTGTTTCACTTCAATCTCTACTACTTCTACATTTTCCCCTCCCCCCACCCCCTAATCCCCTTTCTCCTATATTTTTTGACTCATTTTTTTTAATTAGAGCTTTATAAGCATACATAAAGGTGGAATTCACTGTACTATTCATATATATAATAAGAACACCTTGATCAAAATCATTCCACCATTCCTCCCTTTTGTGTTCCAACTGTCCCTCTATTCCCTACCTCTATTCCACTGATATCCCTTCTGTTTTTATGGAATTATACCTTTTTAATTCCTATTTCTCTCAAGTTTCCACATATGAATGAAAACATTCAACCATTCACTTTCTGAGTTTGACTTATTTTGCTTTGCATGATGTTCTCCACTGCATAGTATTTTTCCATTTTCATTCATTTACCAAAAAAATTATATCATTTTATTTTATTTTTCTTTATGGCTGAGTAAAACTCTATTTGTGTGTGTGTGTGTGTGGGGGGGGGAATGTGTGTGCGTGTGTGTGTCTGCACACACTTCTATATCCTTTGCTCTGTTGGTGTGCATCTTGGGATGGTTCCATAACTTGGCTGTTGTAAATTGTACTGCTATAAACATTGATGTACCTGCATCACTATGGTATGCTGATTTTACTTCTGGCTAAATACCGAGGAGTGGGCTAGCTAGGTAATATGGTGGTTCCCTTCCTAGTCTTTTGAGGAATCTTCATACTGCTTTCCACAGTGGTTGTGCTAACTTGCAGTCCTTCCAACAATTTAAGAATGTACATTTTCCCCTACATCCTCACCAGCATTTATTATTATTTGTATTCTTGATGATTGCCATTATGAATAGTGTGAGATGAAGTCTCAATGTAGTATAAATTTACATTCCCCTTATTGTAAAGGATGTTGAATTTTTTTCATCTATTTATTGGCCATTTGTATTTCTTATTTTCAGAAATGTCTGCTTTTATCATTTTCCCAATTACTTATTGGGTATTTTGGGGGGGGGGATTCAGTTTTTTTTATTTAGTTATTCATCCTGGATATTAATTCCTTGTAAGAAATGTAACTGGAAACACTTTTATTTTATTCTATAGAATATCCTCTTCATGCTCTTCTTTTCTTTGCTGTACAGATGCTTTTTAATTTGATGTCATCCCACGTATTGATTTTTGGTTTTATGTATTGAGCTTTAAGGGTCTTGTTAAGGAAGTTAATGCCTGCTCCAACATGTTGGAGTGTTAAGCCTATGTTTTATTTTAACAGTTCCATTGTTTCTAGTCTAATTTCTAAGTCTTTGATCCACTTTCATTTGACTTCTGCTTACGAGAATCCAGTATTATCAACACCATTTGTTTAAAAAAAAAAGAAAAGAGAAGAAAGAAAGAAAGAAAGAAAGAAAGAAAGAAAGAAGGAAGGAAGGAAGGAAGGAAGGAAGGAAGGAAGGAAGGAAGGAAGGAAGGGAAAGAAAGAAAGAAAGAAAAGGTAGCTTCCCTTCAATATATTTTTGGTACCTTTGTCATGTATCAGATGACTATATCTATGTGGTTTTGTCTCTGTGTCCTCAATTGTATTCCATTGGTTTTCATGTCTGCTTTTTTGCAAATAACACGCTATTTTTGTTACATTAGCTCTGGGGTATAACTTGAGATTAAGTACTTTGATGCCTCCTGAATTACTCTTATTGCTCAGTATTGCTTTGGCTACTCTGGGTCTTTATTCTTCCATATGAATTTTAGGACAGATTTTTCTAGTTCTGTTGTGAATGTCATTGATATTTTGTTGGGGATTTCATTGAATATGTAGAATGCTTTGGGTGATATGACCATTTTGAAAATATTAATTCTGCCTATACATGAACATGGGAGGTCTTTCCATTTTCTAAAGTCTTCTTTCATTTTTTAACTCAGTGTTCTATAATTTTTATTGTATAAGGTGTTTTACCTTTTTTGTTAGATTTATTTCCCAGATTTTTATTTATTGTGAACAATGTAATGTATCTGATATCTTTCTCAGGAGATTCATTATTGAGTCTAGGAAAGCTATTGATTGTATGTTGACCTTGTACCTGTTACTTTGCTAAATTAATTTGTTTATCAGCTCTGGTAGTCTTCTGGTGGAGTATTTTTGGATCTTCTAAATATAGGATTACATCATTAGCAAACAGAATATTTGACTTATTTATGTCTTATTTATATCGCTTTAATTTCTTTCTCTTGTCTGATTTCTCGGGCTAGAGTCTGAAGAACTATATTTAATAGGAGTAGTGAGAGTGAATATCCTTGTCTAGTTCCTTAAGCATTTTAGAAGAAATGCTTTCAATTTTTCTCTGTTCAATGTGATGTTGGTTTTGTGTTTGTAGCATGACCTTAATAAAGTTGAGGAAAAATCCTTCTATCGTGAGTTTCTTCAGTATTTTTAACATTAATGGATGTTGAATTTATTCAAAGGTTTTTTTCTGCATTTATTGAAATGATAATGTGATTTTTGTCCTTAATTCTATTTATGTGGTGAATTACATTTATTGATTTGTGAATGTTGAACCAACCTTTTATCCCTGGGTGAAACCCACTTGACCATGGTATACAATCCTCTTAATGTATTTTTGAATGCAGATTGCTAATATTTTATTAAGTATATTTGGGCCTGTTCATCAGGGATATTACAGTTTTCTTTTCTTGATGTATCTTTGTCTGGTTTTCACATCAGAGATATACTGGTCCTGGATTTTTCTTCATTAGAAGGCTCTTAATTGCTGTTTTAACCTCATTGCTTGGTGTTGCTGTTTAGGATTTGTATACCTTCTTCTCTTTTTAATGTATTCTACTATAGCAGCATTCTAAGTAGGCACTCAAAAGATATGTTTATTAGCTACAATTGAAGAGTTTTAAATTCAAAGCAAGCTTGCTTTATAATGTACATCCATTACATTAAAATTCCTGAGAGAAACTATTAAGACTAAAACAATCGTATTGCATTATTGATGCTTTACAGGTATCCAGGAAAATTGTACAATTAGACCCCAGGGGCTCCATTAGTGATTCATCACCATCTGGAACATATAACTCTGCATACTGCTGTGATTTGTGTTTTTCTGGCTAAAGTGGCAGGCATAACACTTATTTTGTGTGTTCTGTAAACAATAAGCATTTAATATCCTCAGAGCACCTGTGGCCATGTGCATGCATTAGATGTGCAATGTGGGGTCAGAATTGATCCATCTTTTATAGGAATGACAAATGGTACATGACTTTTTTCCAATAAGAAGAAAAAATCAGAGAATTATAAAGCGAAATTATAATTTTAGGAGTCAGTCCATCAGAAATATTTTTCTGTTTTAATGGATGGAACTTAAGAGCATTATGTTAAGTGAAATAAACAAAATATAGAAAGTCAAGGAATGTATGTTTTGTCTCATATATGGAAGGTAGAGAGAAAAAAGGAGAAAATAAAGTTGGGGGGGGGAAATCTCAGGAAAATAGAAGGAAGACTAACAGAATAGAGGAAGGGGACCAGGAGAAGGAAAAGGGAAAGAAAAGCAAGGTGCTTGGGGTGAATTTGACCAAACTATATTGTTTGTTGTGTTCAAGTACAAACGTATAATAACCAATTACACTATTATGTATAACTATAATGCATCCTTTTAAAAATCTATTTTTTAAAAAAGGAATAAATATTTTCCTGTTGAAGGCTTGGAACTCTGCTCAGTTCAGCATGGAAATATATATATATATATATATATATATATATATATATACACACACACACACACACATATATATAGAGAGAAAATAAATTACATTTATTTATATTATACATATTTATATATAATCTCTATACAAATAATTTGTAAATATAAGAACTATATACTTTATATATTGCTTTATATAAATTTATATAATATAAAATTCACATATATATATAATTTACAGATAAACATGCATTTTGTTTAATAATATATATAACAAAAAAGTGTACATTCATTTTTTAGAGACCAGTTTAAAACTCACCATTGATCTTTGTATTATTCTGTGAATTTCCTTAATCCACATGCCTATATTACTTACTATATTATTCATTGCCTTAAGATACCTTCTAATCTTCTTATTAAAATTTTGTTAAATGAATTATTAATTATTTACATATTCTGATGCTTACCCCAGGGGAATACAGTAATTTATAGTCAGTGCAGTTTTTTTAAGTGAATGCATTTAGGTTTAAAAAATATTCTGTGCTTTTATGGAAGTAATATATATTTTAAACCAAACAGCAGATTTTATATAAAAGGACTACAAAAAGTTGAAGGAAACTTCTGGCTTTAGAAAATATAGAGCTGAAATTAAAAGCTTGTCAAGCAGGAAAAAAAAATGCGAGGCCTTTTTATGCATACGTGTGTCATCAGTCTAGAGTACTTTACTTTCCCATTGGGTCATATGCTTCAAAAGAAGCAGAAAAAAAAAAAAACACCGTTTAAACAGTAAAACTTTCCTCTTATTAATTCAAAGCAGGAAATATCAGGTCTCTCTCTCTCTGTCTGTCTGTCTCTCTCTCTCTCTCTCTCTCTCTCTCTTTCAGAAAGAGCACTCAATGGCCATTTATATACTCACATATTACTTTTAAAAACCATCTGAAACAGATTAGCCTAAGTCCCTGTACTATACAGCACCATGGGTCAACTCTAAAACATATTATTTCCAAATTAGAAGAACTAAAATAAATTAAAATGATCAAATCTAATGTACATGTAGAAGGAGGATATAGAAGATAAAATGGGATAAGAACGTTTTTTGAAGCTTGTACTAATCAGAGTTCTCTGGAGAAGGAAAACCAGCAGGATTTGTACATATCCTGAAGGAGATTTGTTGTGAGAATTGGCTCACTTGATTATGGAGGCTGGCAAGTGCAAAAATGGCAGGATGCTGCCAGTACGATGGAGACCTAGGATAGTCATGTGCCATTTCAAGTCCAAAGGCCAGCTGTCCACTGTAGAACCAGAAGTAGTTAAAGTTGTAGATTATGTCCAATCATAGTCTGCTAGAGAATTCTCCTGCTTAATGGAAGCTGGCCTATTTATTCTTTTCAGATAATTTAACTCACTAGTAACGGCCCACTCATATTATAGGTATTCAATCTGTCTTGGCTGCTATAACACAGTGCCCTGGACTGGGTGGCTTAAACATCAATCATATATTTATTTCTCACAGTTCTGGAGGCTGGAAGTCCAAGTCAAGGCACTGGGAGAGCCAGTGTCTGATGAAGTCACTCTTTCTGCCTTTGCCATGGTCACCCTCTGACTGCATCCTTAAATATCAGAAAGAAGTCATGCTTACATCTCTCTTCTTATAAGGTCATGAATCCCATGCATGAGAACTGAACTGTACCTTCAGGATTTAATTACCTAGCAAATATCCTACCCCTGAAAACTGTGATATTGCACATTAGCGTTTCAACATACTAATCCCAGGGGGATATGAATATTCAGCTCATAGCAAAAAGAGTATCTGCTTTACTCAATGTCCACTGATTTAAAAGTTGATCTTGTCCAAGAAATTCCAAGAACACACAGATTCATCTTTGACCAAACTTCTGGGCAGCACATGGCCTGGCCAAGTTTAAAATAATAACGTGCCATAAAGCTATATTTGCACAGCAGATTACTAAGCTCATGAACCAATGTTTTTTTAGTGATTTGGGTGGAAGAGGATGATATATTTTATGTGCAAAATTAGACAGTTTTCCCCAGCATACTACTTGATATTGACACTGCTGAAACTTTATGAAAACTAATGGATTAATTAGTTACATCAAGAAAATTTGTATTAGTACAGAGGATCTTATAAAGCATTGAGTCCTTTTCTCCATTCATAACATATTTAATCAAGTCATCTAATGATGATATCAAGATTAATTTTGAAACCAAAATATTTATTTTATGATGGCCAAAAACCTGGTATCCTTTTTTAAACCCAATTAATCATGCTTATGAAAAACAGGAATGTAATATATAAAGCCATATTCAAGGAATAACTTCTTTTTAATTTTTAAAAAGTGAATAGAAAAATAAAGCACTATAGATTGGTGATTTTTACCCCTTCCTCTATATTGCAGTCACTTAGGGAAAATTTTTAAAAATAGATGACTTGACCCACCCAAAAAGATTCTGGTTCAATTAGTCTGTGGTGATGATCAGCATCATATTATCAGAATCTTCCAGGTTACTCTAATTTGCAGTCAGGGCTGAAAAAGCTGCCACAGAATATTAGCTTCAAAATGCTTAATTGTGGAAGTGAAGATTATATTTTTTAATATACAGTGGATGAAATAGTCATGTTCTGGCAGTGAAAAAATGTTCAAGAATTCATTTTAACAGTAATTCAAGGAATGCAGGATATAGATCACTATAAATTGTAGAAAAAAAACTGAAGACATTTAATCTACTAATAAATAATTAAGCCTTCAAATTGGTTTGTTAAGAAATCTTCATGAGAAATAGCTGCATAGAAGAAAGAAAGGGTAATGATTTTTCAAATTGTATCAAAAAGTAAAAACCATTCTTGTTTCTTAGGGAAAAAAATGTTATATTAAGGTTTCATTTAATACAGCAATTAAGTGTGAATCCAGGGTTTGAACCTAGTTTCATTTTGTTCAAATTAAATAATAGCATCCTCCTAATTAGCATCTAAATCTCTCCCATTCCTTTGTCAGGAAAATTTCTACATTGATGCTAGATTTACCTTTTAAACAAAAATGGGAGGAAGAAGTGTAATCATCTTCTAATTTAAACCTTCCAATCCATTGGCCATTTCTTGCTTAAAACAAGAGTGTCACTTTCACAAGATGCAAATGTTTCGGAGATATGTTTCACAACAATGTGAATAGACCTAATTCTACTGAACCTTAATTTTAAAAATGATTGAAATGGGAAAATTCATTATGTGGTTCTTCTACAACAAAAATAAATAAAAAAGACGAAATTTTTTAAAAAAATTTTAAATGGAGCCCATATACCTGTTACAACCTTAACAGTTCTTTCCAGTATAACTCCAGTCCAGCTCTTGGCTTGGAGATATGCTCTGTACAATGCTTCTGCCACACAAAATGCTTTCTGGAAGCATCACTCATATATCCTTGTTTTCCTAAATGGACTTTTAGGGATAAAGATGTGAACTGTAAATAATTGACTATTTTCTCGTGTAAGATTTAATAATTCTACAAATCTCTGTGACTCATATTTTTATTGACCAGTAAGAAATCATGAGATGTTTATTGCATGATCTACACCATTCGAGACATACAACTGTCCCTTAAGAATAGGTAAACATAATGAGTATGTAACTGAGATGGAGAAATAGTAAGTACTTCACAAGGAGTAGGAGATACAAGTGAAATCTGAGTCAGAATGGATGGTAGTGGAGATTTAATTTGAGAATGAATTAAAGGAGGAAACCATACTTGCTGTATTCATTCTCTATACCCAGTCCTTAGTGCCTTCCATACAGAATGGGAGCTTCATAAATACTTGTGAGTTAATGAGTGAAAAAAATGAATAATAAATAGCTCTTGAATACAGAATGGGAGCTTCATAAATACTTGTGAGTTAATGAGTGAAAAAAATGAATAATAAATAGCTCTTAAAGCTATATGAATTGTTTGGATGTTATAGAATAGGCAAAATATTGATATGATAATAATCAAGCATAAAGTGACATTCACTCAGAATACCCTGTATCCTGATTGTGTCTATGAGAGTCCAATCTAGTACTATAATTAAAATAAGAACCATTCTCTTTCTACACAAAGCAAATTAAACTAACTGCAGAGGGAAAGGAAAAATCATAACGGAGTATTTAAATGTCAAAAGCAGCTTCAGACCATATCAAAACTCATAGTCTTGTAATATTATTGGTTATTGATTTTCTGCTATTGCTCTTTTTTAACTTACTTTGTTTTTATTACTTCCCTGTCTCTCACCTGCAACAAAGCATTAATTTTAAAACAATCCTGGGATGAATAGCTCAATCAAGTAAGGAGGAAGCTAGAAACAGGGCAGTTTTAGATATTTAAATGCAACATAAAAATTAATTTTGTCTGATATTTCTCACACTGCTTTTTTTTATTTCTGTTGCTGCTATAATAAATTATTGTGGCTTTATTGGAATAAAACAAAAATGTATTATCTTATAATTATGGACATCTTTTGATGTCCATAATTATAAGTCAGGTGTCAGCAGGACATTGCCCATTGCCCTCTCCAAAGGCAAAAAATCTATGAGACCTTTTTTTTTTTTTGGCTCTTAAAGTATCTAGAGATCCCCTGCATCCCTCCCCTAGTGGTTGTTTCTTAGATCTTCAAAGTACATCTACCCAACCTCTTTATGGCCATCATGTCTACTACTTCCCTGTATAAGAACCATTGTGAGTACATTAGTACCTAGAATCATTTCCCCTTCTCAATATTTATAATTTAATTACATCTACACAGCTTTTTTCTGACAGCAATATTTATTGGTGATATGGATTCAATGGTAGACATAATTGGGTGTCATCATACAGCCCATCAAACTTCTTATCAGTTTTATTTAAAAATTTATATTTATATATACTTTGGTCCAGTTGTCACTTTCCCCTTCCTGCTATCACATTTCACCCTTCTTTATGTCTTCAGGTCTTTCAGTATGAAGAAGCGATAGCTTTTTTTTTTAAACTTCTGTTCTTCTGATGTCTGCCCTCTATGTCAAATATGAGTTCCAGTTAGAGCTTTCCTTAAACAACTATTCACACATCAAAACTGACCTGTGCTTCCCCTGAAATCCTCTCTGATCCTAGTAGCACAACCTCTAACTTGTTCAATATCTCATCTCCTTTTATATACTTCTGAGGTATTATTCTGGACTGACTTGGGTTCAGGTATTTGCTTTACTACTAATACTCCATCTTATCTGAATGTCACTTATAAAATGTGGATCATGCAGTTTCTAGATTTAGGAAATCAGAAATACATAATAACTAGAACAGAGTTAATATTCCATAGTTATTAATTTACTCTTTGTCTCTTTTCATTTATTTTCATCCAGTTTTAGACAGAAATCAAGATAGCCTACAGTTAATTTCAGTGTTTTCTTGTTCCCCATTCACTTAGGTGCATGATTAATTCTTAGAGAATGCAATTCTAGTCATTCTCAACAAATAACCAACATACAATATGTAGTGTGACACATATTTATTTGTCTACACAAACTGTGTTCATAGTAGGAAATTCTCCCCACAGAAGAAAGTGGCTAATTCAAGTGACAATTTTAGCTAATATGACCAAGGATTTAGCTGCAATTATGTGTTCACCAGACTCTCAGTGAGTTTCAATTATATAGTGTACCTTCCTTTAATTAAATATATCCATTGTTTATTTAAAGACACTATTTGACTAAAAGATAAAATATAGAAAAACATTTTCTTAACCTTTGGAAAACTTTCATTTGTACTTTCTCAACAAGTATCCCTCTATGCCACTTAATTTTTAAAAAGTGCTTCTCCCGCCCCATTCTGTGGCCAGAGTCCCTATTATATGAGATTAAAAACTATGCCTCCAATTAATGCCTCCCTGACTTCTTTCTTTTTTTCTTTTTTCCTTGAATTTCCTTTGGCAAATGTTTTAGTCAGCTTTTTTGCTGACTGTGACCAAAAGACCTGACAAGAACAATTTTAGAGGATGAAAAGTTTATTTTGGGGCTCGGAGTTTCAGAGGTCAAATTTAATAGATGACCAGCTTCATTTCTTGCAGCCTGAGGGGAGGTGTAACATCATGGGAGAAGAGTGTGGTGGAAGGAGCAGGCTCAAACATCACCCCAGGAAGCAGGCAAAGAGAGAGAGAGGGAGAGAGGGAGGGAGGGAGAGAGGAAGAGAAGGAACATCTTTGCTCAACAAAGATAGAATATAAACCCCAAAGGCAAGTCCTCAGGGACCCACCTCTTTCAGCCACACCCCTGCCTACAAATTACCACTCAGCTAATCTCTACTGGGATTAATTCAGTTATTGGGTTAAGGATCTCATAATGCAGTCATTTCATCTGTAAACCCTTTTGCATTGACTCACGCATGAGCTATTGGGGTATACTTCATATCTAAACCACAACAGCAATACACCTCACATTACCCATTTTTCTTCCCTCTGACAAATATATTAGAAGTGAAAGCAACTCTTGAAAGACATGCATTACATAAACCTTTTCACTAATGGTACACCATAGTCTCACCATGTGCCAAACATGGCTTTAAACATACAATTCCTCTAAACTATCTTATAGATCTACAGGATCTCTTCAAACAGAATCCAGCAGATCAACATTTTGTGGTATAACCCTGGAGAAGGGAATTTTATTGCCTGGGAGAGGGAGAGTGTTGGATTGAGTCACACAGGTTAATTCAATTATTAGCATGAAATATAGTCACCCTGACAGTCTGTTCTTGCTTATTATTGGGCAGCACCAATAACAAATGAGGTGTGTTGTGAGCACACAACCCTGCTTATACATGTTTAGTGTCCAGCATAAGAACTTTATATCACAACTTATGATGTGTTTGTAAATAATACTGCCAGGAAGAGAGAAGGGATTGCTGATATTGTCTGAAAGACCAACAATAGACACAATATATGGACAAATTTAATACTATTTAAAGTTTGATTTATCTTTATGAAATCTGTTGTTTTGAAAACTGTTATTTAGATCTTTATACTATTCTATCTTTATTACTGCAGCAGCAAAGCTATATCTTTATTTTGTATTTTTAATTGATGCATTTCAATTATACACAATAGTGGGATTCATTTTCCTATTTCTACATGCACATGATATGATCGGATCCATCTCATTCCCCAGTAACTTCTCTTTTCCTCTCCTCCTCCCTCTTGTGATCCACTTGTTCTAGTCTACTAATCTCCCTTCTATTATTATTTATTTTATATTAATTTTTATTACATTACAATGATAAATAAAAGTAAGATTCTTTTGGTATAATCACATGTGGACAGAGCATAATTTGGTAGATTTCATTCCCTGGTACTTCCCCCATGCCTACCCTCTTTCTTTCCCCTTTATCCCTTTCTTCTACTCAATTGGTCTCCCTTCTATTCTCATGATATCTGCCTTTTTTAATTTCTTTTTTCTTCTGTCTCTTTAACTTCCACATATGAGAGAAAACATTTGACCCTTGGCTTTCTGAATCTGATGTTTCACTTAGCATAATGTTCACCAGTTACATGCATTTCCCAGCAAATGTCATAATTTTATTCTTCTTATGGCTGAGTAAAATTCCATTTTGTATATAGACCAAATTTTCTCTATGCATTTTTCTGTTGACAGGAACCTAGGCTGGTTCCATAACTTCACTATTGTGAATTATGCTGCTATGATTATTCATAGGCATGTATCACTATCATATGCTGATTTTAGTTATTTTGGATAAATACCAAGAAAAGGGCTTGCTGTGTAGGATGGTGTTTCCTTTCCTAGTGTTTTAGGAATCTCCATACTGCTTTCCAAAATGGTTGTACTAATTTGCAATCCCACCAAGATTATATAACTGTACCTCTCTTTGCACACCCATGCCAGAAATTGTTATTTCTATTCTAACTGGATTGATTGCCATTCTAACTGGAATGAGATGAAATCTCCATGTATGTTATATTTGCATTTCCCTGATTTCTAGTTATGTTGAACAATTTTCCATTTGAATTTATTTTGAGAATTGTCTACTTAGATTATTTGCCTGTTTATTGATGGCATTATTTGCTTTTGGGAGTGTTTGATTTTTTTAGTAATTTGCATCTTCTGGATATTAATCCTCTCTCTGAAGATTATCTGGCAAAGATTTTTTCCCATTCTCTAGGCTTTGTCTTCATGCTCTTATTTGTTTCCTTTGCTATACACAAGCCTTTTGATTTGATACCACCCACTTATTGATTCTTGGTTTTATTTCTGAGCCTTGGGGATCTTGTTAATGAAGTCAGTGACTATACCAATGTATTGGAGTGTTGATCCTATGTTTTCTTCTAGCAGTTACAGTATTTCTTGTCTGATTCCTAGGTTTTTAATCTACCTTGACTTGATTGTTATGCATGGTGAGATGTTAGGGTCTGTAAACAAGTCAAGATGGCGCCTGGCATTTTGCCAGAGGGAGTGGTTTGTGAAGTAATGCCAGCGAGCCATTAAGTGTGGAGATTCCTTATTGGTTGACTGCTATATCTAGTTTACGTTAATTAAGATAAGCTGTGTGGAATGTATATATACCCCTCCTGTCCTACAATAAACGGCTCCCACTCCTGCTGTATCAATGTATACAAGTTGCTCATCACCCCCCCGGTTATTTTGCTGCAGCCGGACTTTGGCAGTGAGAGACAGAGATCTAATTTTATTCTTCTATGTGAAGAACACCCAACATTCCCTTTACAGTTTGTTTGAAAGGGTTTGTTCTCTTCAGCATGTTTTTGGCACTTTTGTCAAGGATCAGATGACTGTATGTATGTGTGTTTGTTTTTGTGTCTTCTATTCTATTCCATTGGTTTTCGTGTCTGTTGTTTTTGCCAATACCATGTTGTTTTTGTAGTATAATTTGAGATCAGGTATTGTGAGGCCTCCAACATTGCTCTTATTGCTCAGTATTCTTTTGGTTATTCCAAGTCTTTTATTCTCCCATATGAATTTTAAGACCACTTTTTCTAATTCTGTGAAGAATGTCAGTGGTATTTTGATGAGGATTGCATTGGATCTTTATAGCACTTTTGGTAGTAATGCCATGTGACAATATTATTTTTGCCTATACAAGAACGTGGGAGGTCTTTCCATCTTCTAATGTTTCTTTCTTCTCTTTTCATCTTTTAAGGTTCTATTTCTTACTACAGTTGTAGTTTTCATTGCAGAGGTCTTTTACCTCCTTGATTAGATTTATTCCCAAGTATTTTTTTTTACCTTGTGTGAGTTATTAATTGTTATGGCTTAGATGTGAGGTATACCAATAAAGCTCATATGTGAGGCAATTTGAGTAACTTTGGAGATGAAATGATTGAGTTTATAAGAAGTTTAACCTAATCCCCTGATAGGGATTAACTGAGTGGTTACTACAAGCAGGTAAGGTATGGCTGAAGGAGGTGAGTCCCTGGGGGCATGCCTTTGAGGTTTAGACTTTATTCATGTTGGCAGAGCACTCCAGCATGAGCTAGCGCTCTCTTTCTCTCTTTCTCTCTCTCTCTCTCTCTCTCTCTCTCTCTCTCTCTCTCTCTCTCTCTCTCTCTCTCTCCCTCCTTCCCTCCCTCCCTCCCTCCATCCTTCCCTCCTTCCTGGCCATGTACTGAGCCACTTTAGAATGTTGAGGTAAGATCCTTCTATTCCTAGTTTTTTAGGAAATTTTATCTTGAAAGGGTGCTGAATTTTATCAAAGGCTTTTTCTGCAACTATTGAGATGACTATGGCATTTTTGTCTTTAATTTACTTGTTTAATTACATATATTGATTTGTGTATGTTGAATCATGCTTCCATCACTGGGATGAAATCGATGTGGTCATGATGTACAATCTTCTTAATATGTTGTCAAATAAAAATTGCTAATATTTTATTAAGGTGTTTTGCATGTATGTTTATCAGGATTATTGTTTTATTTTTTTCTCTTGGTGTGTCTTTATCTAGTTTTGGTATCAAAATCATACTGGCTTCATAGAATGAATTTGGGATTGTCCCCCTCTCCTTTTATTGCATGGAATAATGTGAGGAAGATTGGCATTAGTTCTTCTTTAAAGGGTTTTGCAGAACTCAGCTAGGAATCAATTCGGTCCTAGGCCTTTGACTGAAAGCTTTTGATAGCTGCTTCATTTAATTACTTGATATTTATCAGTTTACATTTTCTAAATCTCTTGGCTCAATTTGGGTAGGTCATAAATGTGTAGAAATTTGTCAACATATTCTTTCTAGATTTTACAATTTTGGGGTATTTAAGTTTTCAAAATAGTTACTAATGATCCTCTGGATGTTAGAAATGTCAGTGTTGATATCACCCTTTCATCTCTAATGTTGTTAATTTAGGTCTTTTTTCTCTTTCTTTTGTTTAGTTTTCTAAGGGATTATTAATCTTGTCTATCTTCTCAAAGAACTAATTGTTTGTTACCTTGACATTTTGTATTTTTTATTCTCCATTTCATTTATTTTAACTCTGATCTTAATTATTTCCTGTCATTTACTGGTTTTGGCACTAGATTGTCCCTGCTTTTTAGCTCTTGAGATCTAACATTAAATTGTTATTTTTTACTCTTTCTATGATTTTAAATCATCAAATTTTCAGATATAGTTTTTCTAAGGTTACTTTTCCTCTTCAGATTCTAAATGGTGTAATGATCAGTATAACCAAGCTATCCATCCCTAAAAAGGAAGGCATCTTGGATTAGTTAATAGTCTGTCACTTGTTTTCTATATCTTTATGCATGAAGCACACTTCTTTCCTGCTGAAAATAAAGAAACCTATGCTCTTTAAAAGCCTATGAGAAAAATCAAAACTTTCTCGTTTTGCCCAAGAAAAATCATCCCATTCTTCCAAAAGGTTCCAGCAGAGCTCATCCCATCTCCAAGGAGCCACTGTTTTTCCATGAAGTTATGGTTGTTGCTGATTTCAAGTTGCCTCTCTGTGACTTAGACTTGCTGCTTCTTGGTAGCTGTCAGTGTCAAGAGTAGATCTCAGTATACATTGATCTTAGTCATTTGATTTCCTCATAGTCCTTCCCCTGTTGTAAGTTTCTGATCCTCCCCTGGCCATCTACTTTCCTTAGCTAAGGTATATCACCTATGTAACAGTCTGCAAAATGATGCAATTAGACTTTGGGGGTTTTCTAAAGTCAAATTTATCTTATTTATTTAGTTTTGATTAACATACTAGTTTACATATTAACAGAGTTCAGTGTGATATTTGAACACATGCATACAGTACACATTGATCAATTCTAGCCTCCCATTACTCATTTCTCCCCTTCCTAACATCTAATAATCACTATTCTAAATTCAGGCTGACTGCTTTGCCTGAACATGAGGTGCTTGTCTTTTTGTTTCTGGGTTATTTCACTTAACATAATTTCACCAGTTCTATCCATTTTGCTACAAATGACAGAATTTCATTCTTTTTTCTGACTGAGTAATATTCTATTGTGTATATAAAGCATATTTTATTTATCACTTTATCCATATACAGGCACCAAGGTTTAATCTTAGCTATTATGATTAACTCTGTAATAAACATGGATATTTAGGAATCTCTTTCTATGCTGTTTTCATTGCCTTTGATATATGCACAAAAATGAGATAGCTGTATCATATATGTGAATTTAAAAAAAACTATCTAATCCAATTAAAATGGCAAATAAATTTCACAGACATTTGTCAAAAGAAGAAATACAGACGGGCAACAAATTTATGAAAAAATGCACAATACATTTAGTTATCAAGAAAGTGTAAATCAAAATGACAATGAGATATCATCTCACTCCAGTTAGAATAGTTACTAAGGAGGGATGAAACAAAAAAAAATAAGAAATAGTGAGAATGCAGAGTGAAAGGAACTCTCATATACTGTTGGTAGGACTATAAATTAGTCTGACCATTATGGAGAATAGCAGGAAGAAGCCTCAAGAAACTAAAAATAAATCTACCATATGATCTGAAACTAATGTCTTTGTATATTTTTAACATTGCTTTAAGTTGTTTCTGTTTCTAAAATAAAAATTTAACTACTTCTTTTTTTCTTTTCTAACATTCTTAGTTAAGCCAGAGTTCTGATATCATTCACACTAGATTAGTCACATTTTGAAACACTTTCCATGAGTATATGATGGGAGGAGAGATTTTCTAAGTTCTGTGGTCAAGAGTAAAATGTGCATGTGTCACCAAAGTATGCTGACCTTAATTCTTTGGGGTACATACCAAGTAATGATATAGCTAAATTGTGTAGTACTTGCTCTAGTCAGCTTTTTAACTGATGGGAACAATATAGCTGACAAGGACAATTTTAGAGGAGGAAGTTTATTTGGGGGCTCATGGTTTTAGAAGTCTCAGTCCATACATAGTCAGCTCCATTCCTTGCAGCTCGAGGTGAGGCAGAACATCGTGGTAGAAGAGTGGTGAAGGGAAGCAAGAAGAGAAAGAGAGAGAGAGAGAGAGAGAGAGAGAGAGAGAGAGAGAGAGAGAGAGAGAGAGACTCTACTTGCCAGATACAAAATATATACCCCAAAGACATGCCCCCCAGGGACACACCTTCTCCAGCTATACCCTATCCACTTTCAGTTACCACCCACTTAATGCCCATCAGTGTATTGATTCACCAATTGGGGTAATACTCAGTCATTTCTCCTCTGAATCTTCATTTTTTTGTTTTTTTGTTTTTGGGGGGTTTTTTACCAAGGATTGAACTCAGGAGCACTCACCCACTGAGTCACATTCCCAGCCCTATTTTGTATTTTATTTAGAGACAGGGTCTCACTGAGTTGCTTAGCATCTTGCTTTTGCTGAAGTTGGCTTTGAACTTGCTATCCTCCTGCCTCAGCCTCCAGAGCCACTGGGATTGTAGGCGTGCACCCCTGTGTCCAGCTCCTCTGAAACTTTTTGCATTGTCTCACACATGAGCTTTTGGGAGTATACCTAATATATAAACCATAACAGTTCTTCTATTTTTAGTGTTACTGGTTCTCTTAGTGGCTATAATAATTTATATTGCCACCAATAGCATATAAGCAGTCCTTTTTCTTCAAATCCTCAACCAGCATTTATTGTTATCTGTGTTCTTGATGATTGTCATTTTTATTTGGGTGAGACGGAATCTCATAGTTTTGATTGACATTTCCTTGATAGTTGAAGATGTTGAACTTTTTATATATAATTATTGGCCATTTGTATTTCTTCTTTCAAGATCTGTCTGTTCATTTCATTTCCTATGTGACCATTTTGGGTGCAAGGGCACAACCATTCCACAATTATTTCATTATTATTATACCTAATTTTTCACAATATTTTTGATATTCTTATATCCCTTAAATATGCCAAATTAACACATATTTTTGTTGACTAAGTCTAATACATTTAATGCTGTACTCTTTGCTTTCTATTACACAACATTCCATGAATCTTCACTCAACCACTTATAAATTGTAAGACCTTAGAAAACATGCTAAAACTCTGAACCTTTATGTCTTAAAAATCTAAAACTAGAATATTAATACTTATATATCAAATTTTTATTGAGGATTAAGTAAGAACATGTCAAGAGAAGAACTTTATAAATTATGATATCAAGATAGCATTATCTGTTATTTTACCAAAGGTAGCTCTTTTCTGAGGTCATCCCATGATTTTAATGAGCTAGGAATATAGTCAAGGAGGAAGAGATTTGTGATTTCAGCTATGGTCTTTTTCATCCAAAAGGAAAATAAGGCTCATAATAGACACCTATGTTAAACCCATAAAAAGAATTCAAAAGATCTGGCAACTCTCTGAGCCCTAAAGTAGACAATATTTCTTTATACTGATGACTTGATAATAAGAAAAAATAACTTATTTAGGCATGAACCACCACTACTTAGAATTCATCAAGTGTTTTGTCTCAGGGAAAAAATGATATTTGATCATGGAAAATCTAATATGTGTGAACTTAAAAATTACATCACAGGTTGATTTTATATTTTTACATTTTTAGAAATATCTCCATGACAGATATGATTTATATAACAATTGAAAACATATCATCTTGCAAGAGCCAACTTGAACAAATAAACTAAAATACTGAATTTATATTAGCATTAGAATTACCATGGTAAAGGAAAAATGAATTATTTTGGCACATTTTTTTCAACAAGTTTGCTTTCTGTAAACATTACAATTGAGGCTATTTTTTTTTACTTTCCAGAATTATTAAAATTTAGTTATCATGCATAACTTCAGATAAAATTTTATAATCATTGTAAGAATTAAATCTGTTAAAAACTTATAAAATTTATAAAAGAAAAATTTGAACTATATTATATATTTACATACATTGTTACCAAAATAAAATGAATGTATGATGAAGAATTAGGATGTGTGTGAGTGTGTGTGTGTGTGTGTATGTGTGTGTGTGTAAACATTAGCTGAAACATTATGTAGTACATGGCTATACACTGTGGATAGCATAGAAATATTTCTGTCAATAATGGTCAACATATGACATTGGTTCACAAGATTGTAATGAAACTGAAAAACCCTATCATCTAGTGACATCACAGCCAACATAATATTATAGCACAAGACGTGTGTTTGTAATGATGCTTGTATAAATAAATCATTACTGACAGTGACATGAAAATATCACATGAAAACACAATTATGTGCAGAACATAATACTTGATAATAAATAAACATGTTATTAATTTATGTATTTACTGAACTATGCATTTATTGCAATTTTGGAGTAAAGTTCTCTGACTTACAAAAAGTTTACTGTAAAGCGGTGCTACTCCAACAGCCCTGTACATCTCATGTTTACTGTACCTCTTGATTTCAGTAAGAAGCTACACTCAGTGATTGACCTACACTATTTGGTTCCTATAAGCCACTCTATGATGTTTGCACAATGATGAAATTGTCTAGCAACATGCATATCTCTACTGTAAAGTGATGTGTGATTATATATGGTTATCTAGAAGAAGTAGGTTGATTTGTGACACATTATTTATTTGTCTAAATTTTAGTTTCCTTATCCATACAAAAGAGACAATTGCTTGTGCTCAATGTTTTATATTAGGTTAAATGTGATACTGTGTGTGTATGTGTCTTTGGGTGTGTGCATACTTGCTAAATATGCTATTAGTTAAAGTAACTACTCATTCCCCAACCCTGATTTGTCAATACATTTATTGTTTCCTTTTATCAATATTCCAAACTTCATATCCCTATCTGATTCATTTCCGATTTTCATATGGAAAATAAAATTGAGCTTAATATTTTATGTATTGGTTTACTGATAATTCTAAATTAGAAACATCTATAGTACAAACATCTACAAACACTGGCTTTGGAGACCATATATCTAAGATAGCTGATTTAATTGTTTCACAATAAACTCCTTACTGTGACCATCTAGAATAGGTGGATAAAATATAAATAAGCAAAAAAGTATGGTTGGAGTAATAGAGAGCTATTAGGCTGAAAGAATTTGTTGGATCATATTTGAAGAAAATGAATATAACTGATGAAACCAAGCACTTGTGATCATGATTTCCCATTAAAGTGGTTTCCTCTTTCAAAAATGAATGACAAAATAGAGAGCTGAGGATTGGAACATAACTTTAAGCAGTCCCAAGAGCAAAACAGGACACAAATTAAAGTTAAGAGCTTTTTAAGAGGACAGAATAAGACCATCCTTCAGAAGGAACTTATCTTTGATGTTATCCATGAGTACAATAAGGTGATTGTTCCTAAACAAACTTCCTCCCAGAAGCAAATGTAAATCCTAACTGAAGGTAAAAGATATCATTTAGACCCTTCTTCAGCTTATCTCTGAAAATGATCATTCACAGTAGTAAGCATATAATCAAAATTAATCAGGTATACAAAAAGAAAATGACTCACTATACAAAAACAAAAAGAAAATCAATATAATTGCAGCATACATAATAAATATACACTATAGAAAGACTTCAAAATCATGAGACATGGGCTTTGAAATGTATTGATTAATATGAGAAAGTTAAATGACTATATTAAGAATTTTGGAAGATAATTTGTATCTACAAAAAATGAAATGGAAATTCTAGAAATGAAATTAATAGTGATTCCGAAACTTCCAAAATGGATTCAAGAGTAAATGAGACACACATTAGTATAGAGTTGAGAAACTGGTAAATCTGTCAGTACAAAGTGTTCAAACTAAAGGATAAAAATACAAGGGAATTAACAATACAGAATACCTCATTAGAGAATGTAGGAAATACTAGAAGACCACATATACATTTGAGTCTCAAAAATAGAAGTCTGACTGCACATATGGTGTGATACTACATTGTGTACAATCAGATAAATGAAAAGTTGTGCTCCATTTGTATACAATGAATCAAAATGCATTCTGCTGTCATGTATAACTAATTAGAACAAATTTAAAAATAGCAGTTTGAGAAAAATAAGCCAGAAGCAATGCTTCTCTTTGGTTTTCAGCACTTCTCTCTTGATTCCCAGGTATGTTTCAATTGTATTCTCCATAGTCAGGTTTTCAGTGTTTCTTTTTTCTTTCTTTCTTTATTTTCAGTGTTTCTTAAAGAGCTGAAAGATTTTTAATATGTTTACTCAATCTTTTGACTAGTTGTTTGCTACTATTATTTTCAAAATTTAAAAAAAATTAAGGTGAATTAAAGATATCTTTCAGATAAAATGTAAGAGAATTTTGCATTTGTAAACTAGCAGAAAAAGGAGTGAGGCAGATGAAAAATTATTCCATACCAAACTAAATACACTCCTACTTGTACCTCAATTTTGTGATCTAGATAGTGGTTCCTAAGTATGTGTTTAATATAGAATCATTTATTTGACTAAACTCTTAGGATTTGTGTACTTTTCTGAATGTGCGTTACCCACAAGTAAAGAATTATTACTAAAGGAACATAAGATATAGACTCAGACTGCTTTGGTTAGAATTTTAGTCCCATCTGTTTCTACCTATGCCTCTGAGTAAGATATTAAGTGTGTTTTTTTGTTTCCTCCTTGCTTATTAATAATGTATAATAATAATAGTGTCTGTGTAATATTTGTGTGTGTGTGTGTGTGTGTGTATTGGTAATCTGGGATATAGAATCAAGTGAGTTAGTCAAATTTAGGTATGAAATACCTAAATGAGAATCTGGAGCACAGTAAGAGATCAGCAAAGGTGTTATCATCATCATCACCAACAGTGGGTCTGTGTGGTTTCAGACTCTAAGATGGTTTCAAGTTTTCCCCTCCTCCAAGTATTCACACTCTTGGCTAATCCCCTCCCCTGGAAAGCAAATGGGACTGACATGCTTCTAACGCCACAGAATATAGCAAAGGCAATGAGATGTCACTTCCGTGTTTATGTTGCAAAATTTATAGCTTCCATGACTTTCTTCCTTGCTGGATGTGCTGAAGCAAGCCATCATTATGAAGACACATGTTAGAAGGGAACTGGGGATAGTCCCTGGTTAATAACTAGCAGTATTAAGTATTCCACAGACTTAAGAAGACTGAATCTTGCCAATAAATTTAGATGCATGCTCTTCTTCAGTTTAGCCTCATGTAAGACTAAAGTCAAGGCTTCGTGAAAGACTTGGAAGCAGAGGTTCCAGCTTCCTGGATTCCTCACCAATGGTAACTGAGAGATAATAATGTGTGTAGCTTTAAGTCTCTAAGTTTGTGATAATATTGTTATCTAGTAATAGATAACTAAGACAGTGTGACAAATTCTTGCCCCAAGCCTTTCTTGAGAATTAAAGTTCCTGAGCTCTGTGATAAGTAATTTTATTAAAATTTTAGGGAGCATCGTTTTTAAAAAACTATGCATTTATGACTATATTTTAAATGATTGAGTTTTCCTGTTTTTTTCCATCAAGATAAAATGGGAAATCAATTTCCAAAGATAAAATTACAGAGGAGCATAAATAAAAACACTTTATTTGCGAATACTTTGTGCCCACTCGCCCTGTGTCAATATAATTGTTCAGCGAGTTTTCTGTTGGCTAAAAGTCAAATACCAAAGAGAAAGCAACATCTTGATTAGGACCACCTGAAAACAAACTTAGTAATATCTTTCTTCTCTTTTTTGGTTGACTTGAGATCCTTGACTCATAAATGACTCATAAATGACATTAGCTCTTTCACACTTCAATTTGAAGGCCACACTTTAAAATGCCAAAATGAGCAAGCAAATATCCCAAAGGAAGCCGACTGAAAGAAAGCTGTGGGAGGTAGTAGAGACTGAGGTCACCTGGAAACGCAAGCCACATCAAAAACCATTCACATTTTGGTATTTTAAAGAAGTAAAAAGCAAAGTATATATGTCTGTGGGACATGTACAGCACACATACAGGCTTTCAGGTTATGGTCTCTGCTTCAATAGAACAGGAGTAATAATATAACTAGAAACTGGAAATAAAGAATAACATGGTCTCAGAGTAATGAATGGTTCCTGAATC
This sequence comes from Spermophilus citellus, assembly GCF_964194105.1. Taxonomy (NCBI): domain Eukaryota; kingdom Metazoa; phylum Chordata; class Mammalia; order Rodentia; family Sciuridae; genus Spermophilus; species Spermophilus citellus. Next base: position 63,648,483 of record NC_138186.1, on the reverse strand, counting down.
ATGTTTCTGATTCACATCTTTAGGCAGCGACGACAATTGTTACTCTTTATTATCACAAAGGTATAATCAGAAGGGAGGGTAATAAATTGACATTAGAGATAGAGTATTATAGTTCGGATCCAGAATGTCCCAAGGCTCATGTGTTAAAAGCTTAGTCCTCAGTATGTCAATGTTTACAGGTGGAGCTTTTAGGAAATGATTGCATCATGAGGACTCCAACCTCATCAGTGAATTAGATCATTAGTGGATTAATAATTTGATGGCATTATTGGGAGATGGTTGAGGCAGTAAGAGATGGGGCCTAGTTGGAGGAAGAGGGTCAGTGGAGGTAGGTAATGGAAGGGCCCCAGGCTTCCTTTCTCTCCTCTCTGCTTACCCTCTCCAATGAGGTGAATAGCTTTCCTGTACCATGTATTTTGCCATGATGATCTACCTTACCTCATTCCCAAAGCAAAGAGCCGAAGAGCAAGGACTGAATCCTTTAAAATATTGTGCCAAAATAAATCCTTAATCTGTTAAATTGTTTTTCTCATGTATTTTTTCTGAGCAACAAAAAGTTGATATGCAGCAAGTCATCATCTCTTCACATGTGACACTTGCTCTGAATCTTCCCATTTGTCACAAGTTCAAATAGACCCTAAGATCACTTTAGATACACTTATCTTTTCATGTGCATGTTTTAATGTAATTATTTGTTTAGCTTTGCATTTCACACACCAGACTGTTCTCTTCTCTTCAAGGGCACATCACTTGTTGTCCTGGTTCTGGAACATTGGCACAAGCACAGGATTCATCACAGTGTGTGGACAGTAGAATAAATAAATGAGTGATTGAGCAAATGCAGCTTTCAGAGCTAAGACCTCTGGGTGTGAAATAAGCTCGTGTATATGTAGAGTGATCTCTAAGATTAACAGCAATAATAAAATACTGTGACACCTAAAATTACATATCTATGGAAATTACTGTTTCAATTCAATGCCATTTATAATTTAGTCATGTTAAATTAAGATGCCAACCTAAATTACATGCACATTTTTAATACAAAGGACATTTTTAAACTAAGAAAAGACAAGATGCTTTTTTTCTTAAATGACAGATTGAGTAAGAATTAATGTTATCATTTTTTACTTTTTAATATTTACTTATTTTATTTTTATTTTTTTGCATTGCTTAGTATTCAATCCAGGGCCTCACATCTAGTCAGGCACTCTACCACTGAGCATTTTAGCCCCAGTCATTAGCATTTAAAATATAAATATTTTATTTAAGGTTTTATTTCCCATTTTATTTAAGATTTTGTTAGTAATTAAGAATACTTGATTTTAATCAACTATTTTGTTCTATAAATAACTGGGTTGATACCTTTGTCATTTTCACTAGGATTTTCCTTTTTTGGTTGTTTGGGTTTTATGTTGTTTTGTTTGGCTTTTAATTTATTGCCTATCTTTTACCACTGCAGGGTACTTTAAGTTTATGTAGAAAATGTATCAAATTGACCTTAGGTGGTGAAAGTAAACAGTCAGTGACCCATTAGGAAAAAAGTGGGTTATTAAAAAAGGCCTTTCCTTTCTGCTTCTTGGGTCCTTTTATATCACACCAGAAAGCTTGGCTCCCCAGGCTAAGACAAATGCTCACATTTTAATGCAAAACTTTCATAGTAATTCAGGTTTATTAAGTTAATCTTGCAGCCCTACTGCAGATGGCCTGAGAGCAGGTGGATTCGGGCAGGAAGGAGAGAGGACACACACAGAGCAGCTAACAGACTGCATGGCTCTATGCAGCTGTGCACTATGCTTCCAGCCCTAATTTTCTCCTGGAGGGCAATACTTTCTAGTTAGCAGTAGAAAATCTCAGGGCCACAGAAAGTAAGCCTATATTCTATAATACCTTGCTCATAAGACTGGAAGTATGGTCAAGAATTCATCACCTGACTCTTGGCTGTTGAATATCATTACAGTTAGAAGTAGGAAGTAATGATTTGGATTTAAAGTGGAATCACAGTGTATTCCTGAGATCTTCTTCTCTAGAGGGATATTTTATTACTTGTTAAAATAAATTGGGGAAAGACTACCTCAGCATGATTTAGCATTCAGGAAGATTTAGTTCTTTTATTTTCATGTATTAATGATATCAGTATATTCCTTTAACAAAATATCCATTGAGCATCCAATTTGGGTCAGGAATTATACTACTTGCTATATTATACCAAAGACAGGACAGAAATGGTTCTTATCCCCCAGGAGCTTACTCTCTGGAATGCAAACAAGCAGACTGTGCTATTGTATTTAATGAAAAAAAAAAAAAAACTTTCAATGAGAGAGAGATGTAAGGCGGAGGTAGTGAATTAAAAATCCACAAAGTAAGATCTTGAGGAGTATTTTAAGATGAATTAGAAAAAGATAAGCTACATGTCTGGAGATTGGCTGTAGAGCAAAAGAGAGGTTTCTCTTCCAATGTAACTGAATAAAAAGCTGAAAAACATGGATACACATGCATTTTTAAAAGTTTAAGAGTAGAAACTGTATGACTTAGTGATTACCATTTTCTTTGTGATAAATAGTATGAATCTGTTTTCTAAAGCTGAAGGAGAAAATAGTGTTGATTTAGTCAAAGGCTTGGAGAAATAATGACAAGTTCAGAGTATCCATACTGTAGTGATACATAACTAGGGGGGAAAACCAAAAACATAAAAATGTGCTGAACAAGGCTGAAGGATCAGATGACAATCGAACTAGGATCAATTTCTGAAGTTGTGTGATTTTCTTTAGCAGATTTCAACATTTGATGCTTACCAGAAAGTATGCAGTCAAATTTGTTCATGTTTGGGACTCTTCTGATATGGGACAAAAGAAACTGGACACCCGAGGAATTTTTAGAAAGCAGGTTTATTGGCTGCAGGGTCTAGAAGGGCTACCACCTAAAAATTTCTCTGAACTTTGAATCTGAAAATTCTTTGAACTTTGTACCATGTTGGAGGAGGGGTTGAAGGTTTATATGACAAGTGCTTTTTGTCTCATTACTTAGATTAGTCAGAGGTTTTACAACTTTTATCACAAAAGCAGAAGTAACATCATCAAGTCTGTGACCAAACTTAGCTTTTTCAAGACAAAGCAATTTAGTCCTCACAAAAAAAAAAAAAAATACTATCCCATATTGAGTTTTTTTTTTTTGCAGAAATTTTTGCTGATATTATGTTACAATGCTTTCTGACAAGAAGAAGAACTTCTATGTTACAAATATGGTGAATGTTTCTGCTTAATTATGGTAAGGGTCTTCTAGGTGTGGGTCTCTCATCTGGTTCACTTCTATTTGAGTATCAAAGAAAGAAAAGAAAATATCACATTTGAACTATTAAGGAGAATAGAGCTTAAATGGTGACTCATAGGGTCTGAACAACATAGAGAAGGAATTCAGGTCAGAATGCAGTAGAATTGTTAAGGAAGGAGTTCCGAGAGTGAATAGTTCGAGTTATCACAAAGACATTCCAGTGGGCATACAGTCAGGAGATTGCGGTCTAAAGGTCAGAAGAATGAATTTACTGTTTCATACTAAATGTCCTCAGTGTGACCATGTGGCCAGAAATAATGAAGACTGAAATCACTGGGAACAACAGATCAAAGAAATAAAAGATTGGATGGTTGACTGGAACCCTCACACTAAATTAAACCAGAATTAATACAATGAGGCCTCAGGAGGAAGCAAATAAAAATTCTTTCTAGAAGATGCACCCTAAGCCCAAAATAATAGTCATCCACAGAAAACCAGTCAAAAGTTTGAGAATTAAATTCAGAATTTTCATTTGATTAAATTTTGATCAATTGTCTGTGACACCTATAGTAACTTGGAAGTTCAAATCTCTCCTTCTCTATCTTTGCTGTTCCTGATTCTCCTAAGACCATAGGAAATGTAGATACTTGAGAGCTACTTCCATTTAAAGTAGACAGAAAGTTTGGGGCCATCTCAGGAACTCTAATGAAAAAACATTCTACTACTCCTTCTTATCTTCCTGTTGTGATTCTGGAATCTTTCTGTATTCTCATACTTTCCATCTGGACATGAGGCTGAGGAATCCTACCCACTCTGGATACAAAGCACTGGTATCTTGACCCATGTGGACAGGAGGCATGGGTTTCCATTCTTCTAGATCACTAACTTTCTTGGGAGCTGAGTATGTCTTATTTTCTGTGGGGGACTTAAACAAGAGGAGGTCCACAGCAGTGCCTCTAGCATCTGCTTCTTTTTATGTCTTTTACACCTCTTCCTCTATTTTCTTACTGGATAATTGTTTGCTTACGCTTTGTGTGTAGAGGGCAACAACTTGAACTTTGATGCACAATAAAAAGAAGAGCTTTTAAAATTCAAATGTTGTTCTCTAAAAACTACTGTGTCTTTTATGAGCTTCAAATGTCTATTTCAGAAATCCAAATGTCACTTCTTTGCCTCCAAATTTATACAATAAAAATGCTGCCCCCAGGGTAACCTGAAAAAAACTACAGTTTCTTGAATTGGGAATCACACAACCTCATGTGAGGCATTCAAAGAGGTAAAAAAAAAAAAAAAAAATGATGATTCACACACCAGGTAATGTTTCCAGAAACTATCTTAGGACTGAAACAAGATGAAAAGTTTCTATTTTTAATCTTAAAAGTTTTGTACAGTCTATGGAAAAGTTTTCAATTTCCTAGGATAAACAAGATAGGAAGGCATTTATGGTTATTGTTGGGGAGAATTCAGAGGGTAAGACTGGATGGATGAAAGGTCAACTATTTAGTGCAGCTTAACCTGGTTATCTGTGTCTTAAGCACATACATACCAAAATAGCTACAAATTTTGGAACAAACTACAGAAATCAGAAGAGGTCTGAAAAATTATTAAAAAAAGAAATGAGTGCTAAATTATAATCCATCAAAATTGCTACTTTTTGGAAAACGGCAATCTAGGATTTCTTTGAGGACTAAAGTATATTTTCCATTATCCATTGTTTGTTGTGCCTAAAGACACATACCTCCTTACCCAGCCTGAACATATGAAACTTAAATACAGTCACAGTCCTCTCCTGAATTTTCTTATTCTTACAAGACTCTACTAATACTTATAAATCTGAACTTGACTTTTATAGAAGCCATGAGAACAGGTAATAATTCTCTCTAGACCTCAGTTTACTCATTTGTTAAATTTATAAAACTTATATCTACATTTCTAACTTGTTGGGTGTTATGAAAAGATTAGGCAAACATGAAATGCATTGAGGCTAATATGGAATAGTCCACCAATTATGTTTTCCTTTCTGTGACAATAAGGACTCATTGGTTTGTCAACATAAGAAAACCTGACACAAATTTACTTAAGTAAAATGGTTAAGACCTCAGAAGATCTGGTTTCATTTTTTCTCTACCTATTAAAATAATGTGTGAATAGACTCTGCTCCCAGACAGGCTTTTGTCCTGAAGTCTCAGAATCACTGCCAGAAGTATATGGAGTGACATTCCCCCAGACTCATAAAGAACTAAAAAAAAGTCATATTAAATCTTGGGTCTGACTCACCCTAAATTAGATTGTATCACTAAGAATCACTATTGCCAGTGTATGGGGTGGGGTGATTAGCTGAGAGCATCCACAATGCTAACGGTGAGAGGAAGTAACCAGCAACCAAATCCAGATGGATTTTAAGTGAAGAAAAGAGAGTATTGCAACATTGGTCTACTTCAAGCTTTGAATCTAGCCCTTGCTGTTCTGCCACCAAGGCTTATTTTAACATGTACATTTTTTTCCACTTCTTCTTCCCCATCCTTCCTAACTTTGGAGAAAACAGGATTACCTTCCTTCCCCATCCTAGGCTGAGTTATCTGTCCTCGAGCACATACACACCATCGAAGCCAAGTATCCAAGATGGTGCTTGAAGATCTAAGAAATGGCTGTCTCCCAAATTAACAGGTGGATCAATCACACACACACACACACACACACATACACACACACACACACACACACACACACACACACACACACACACACACAGGGAACACCTGGAATGCAGCTTTTGAATCACCTCTTTCAAAATCCTCTGATCTCTCTGATGGCAGAATCACAGCCTCTGGGACAACAATCCTCTGTGTTTCTCGAACTTTGCTAGCAAATTAATAATTTTTTTTTCCTTTTTCTCTAAACAGTGTCCTCATTATTGGATTGGCATCAGGAATAAGGAACAGCTTTCAGTAACAGTATTTCCAGGAATTTCAAGAGTATGTTTCCAATGGAAAAGTGAAACAATATAAAGTTCACTATAGCCTCTCCTTTTTGAAAAATTTTTGTATAGAGACTGTTTTAATTAGGTTTTCCTCACTGGAACCAAGAACAGTTTAGAAGAGGAAAAACTATTTTGACTCACAGTAGCAGAGGTTCAGTCCATGTTCAGCAGACTCCATAGCTCTGGAACCAAGAGGAGGCAGAACATCATGGTGGAAGGAAGCTCATAATATGGCCACCAGGAAGCAGAGAGAAAGTTCCACACACGGGAAAAAAATATAAATTTCAAAGTCATGCCCCCAGTGACTACTTCCTTCAGCCACAACCCATCTGCCTATAGTTACTAACCAGTTAATCTATATCAGTGGATACAGTAATTAGTTACAATTCTCATCATCTGATCATTTCAATGCTGAATGTTCTTGCATTGTCTGACACATGAACATTTGGGAGACACCTTTTATCCAGACCATTACTGACTAAATGAACTCAACTCGAATACTGCAGAAGTTCTCAAGCAACTTCATGCTATAAACCAGGTGTCATGAAGGGATGGTGACAGACACTTTTTTTTAGAAATCACTAAATGTGAATAAGGCAGAAAATGCCATTTGTCATTCAATATCTATTCTCTCTTTCTTCCATAAAACAGAACCACAGATTTTACTTAGAATTCTGTTTTCCCTAGCTAAAATGATTATATCCCATTCTCCCTTTTAGTCGAGTTTATTCAAGTAACATTTAGCTAATAATAATAAAATGGAATATTTTATAGAATTTCAATAATGACTCATTAGCAGAAATCGACATGGGGAAGCTATTGTTTTCTGCATCCCCATCATCACCCCTACATCCTTCTTGCTGGCTTATAAGCATTTGTGAAACTGGAGGTATAGCAATTTTTTAAACCACAAGGTGATATTTAAAATGGAAACTACATACTAGGATAATGGATCAAAAATTAGAATAAAAAAATTGTATCTGGTGACCATAAAGCCATGATAGCAATCCCAATCTGTCTGTATCTTAGCTTCTTCCATGCATGGAAGAAATTTTTATGTAACTTAAACCACCATTGTTTTGGCCCTTTCTGATATAAGTATCCTAACACAATCCAAAGATATTCAAGTCTGTAAAGTGTATGTAATATGCGCATGTGTAGATACCAGAAGACTGAGATCTCTGGAGGCCACTTGCAAAATAAAACTGTCATTATTTTATTCCAAGATCTCAAATTTTCAATATGTCATATTCTTTGGGCACTAAGTCTGATGGTTTTCCAATTGTGTGGATAAAATATGGGCCAAGTAATTTGCCAATAATTATACCAATTCTAACAAGCCTGAACACATGTTCCAGAAATTTTCTCTAAAACCACCTTAACCTCATGATTATATCATCATCCTTTTGTTACCACACAGAATCTTAAAAATTATCTTCAGAAGGATCAAATGACATGTAAATACAAAAAAATAAAATAAAATAAAAAAGGAAACATATTACTATTTCTTGCAGCTCTCTCTTCCTCTACACCCGAGGGCACATTTTTACAAGCTCACTCACTTGGAACTAAGGCTGGAAGTTGGAAATAGCTGTTCATGAGAATAAATGCACATGTTTTGAACTCATCAAAAGCAAAGACTTAGTAATTGGAGGTGAGGTAAGGAGGAGAAGATCTATGCACCTGCTTCAAAGAGGTGGGTTGAGATTGATGCATATGGGGAAGGACATGTCTCTGAAAATAGGGAGAAAAATTCCCATGAAAGCAAAACAAAATTTACTTTGGACTCCAGAGCATTTGAATGGATTTGCTATCAATTACAGATATGGAGTAAAAAACAGCTATAGGAGATCTCGAAAGCCTCAAGAAGGCATGAGAAAGAATAAATTAGTAAGGTACTTAATCAAAAAGAGGTGTGGCCAATATAAATCATAAGTCTTGAGTTATATATCTTCCGTAAAAGTGGATAAAACATGATTAAAAGGCTCAAAAGAATAGACTAGAAAAAAAGATCATGATATATTCCCAGAAGTGGTGTATTAGTTTTCTATTGTTACATTAATACATAGAAGCTTAAAGCATGCCATTTATTATCTCACAGTACTCTAGGGTAGAAATCTGCCAAGGGTCTCATTATAATGAAAATTAAATGTTGGCTGTGTTGGCTGGCTACCTTACTGGAGGATCTGGGGAGAATCCACTTCCAAGGTCATTCATACAGGGTTTTGTTTGTTTGTTTGCTCTTTTTTTTTTTTTTTTTTTTTTTCAGAATGCATTCCCTTGTAGCTACAGGACAGAGAGATTCATTCCATTGTTGATTGTCAGATGAAACCACTCTTTTCCTGGAAGCCTATCCCCCATCCTTGCATGTGGACCTCTGCATTTAGGGCCAGCAATGACATGTCAAAACATCTCATGCTTGGAGTCACTCTCAATTTCTTTTCTGCCATGTATCTTGTATTTCTTTTCTTTTCTGTACCAGGAGATTGAACTCAGGGACACTTAACCACTTAAGCACTGAGCTACAACTATAGCCCTTTAACTATATTTTATTTTGAGGTGGTTCTCAATAATTTACTTAGGGCCTCACTGAATTTCTGAGGCCAGACTGGAACTTGCTATCCTCCTGCCTTAGCCTCTAAATCACTGGGATTACAGGTGTGTGCCATCAAGTCTGGCAAATTTCTTTTCTGCTGCATCTCTCTACTCTCTACTCAGTGAGAAAAAGTTCTGTTTTTAAGAACTAATGATTAGTTAATCTAGATCTATAATCTTTCTTACATCTTTAATGTCACTTTTTCCATGCAAAATAACTTATTCCCAGGTTTCAGAATTTAGAATATGGACATTTGGGGGGATTAATATGGCCTATCATATGTGGCAATATATAAAAGGGCCATTGGAACTTCCTGTGGATACAAAGGAAGAAATTAAGAATTCAAAGAATACCCATTGTCTTTCATTCTTATTACATCCAACTTGAAAAGCAATTCAGAGTAGTAAATGGCTATTTATTGTGTCAATTATGTTCTGTTCTCCTGGGCTGGGAACACATTACATCTTGGAATTAGCCTTTAGTGAATGACTTCACAGAAGGGTTCTCAAGTCCAAAATTTATCTTTGTTACACAAACCCCAGTTCTATTTAGAGAATAGAATTTCAGGAATTTGCTTAAAAATACAAAAGGGGATTGATTTTCGGGGATTCACATTGGCCTTATATTCTAGCTAGTATAATAAAAATAACAAATGTGTTGACAGTTTAAAGTGCCCAAGTGGCCCATTCACTATCTCCACAAGTACTGACATCTTAGAACATCTTTCACTGTGTTATTACCATTTGTAGAACAAGGATCTATTTAGAACGCTAGCTTCATTTATACAGGACACAGGAAAGACATTGATCAATGAAGGGCTCAATGCAAAGGGAAAGAACATGGAATTGATGGTCAAACAAACCCAGATTTGAATACTAGCTGGGTCACTTCCTACCTACACTATTTTGTTACTGAATGCAAGTTACAATAAGCATAAGAAATGTCAAATAGCATCCACAGAGAATGACCTATTGGCCCAAGAAACTGTGTATCAAGGACCCAGAATTCTTTGGTCAAAAGAAAATTACTTCTTCATAGGTATATACTGCAGCTGCTCCTGGAATGCAGGTTTCCTGTGGTTTTCAGGCTGCAAAATGTGAAGTCAACCTGTAGAACCCAAGTTCTTCAAGAAATGAATGCTTCTTCCCATCTCCCTTTCCTATCCTCACAGAGAAAATAACTACTGAGACAAGCTGACACTGGAATAGAAAAAACATTTCCCTTAAAACTCCCATGTTTTCAACAGTACTATTCAAGCATTCTATGCCATGATATACAGCAGACTTAAATTGCCCCTTACTTATGTTAGAATTTTAAAATACCTTGGTCATCTTTGACAACAGCCGAGTTGACATAACTTACTTAAATTAAACATAATTATTCCAAATTCTAAAAAAAGCTTTGTTATTTTTCCCATATAAGTATTCTATGGAATTGAGGGAAAATGACTTGCTCTAGATACCTCTTTTTCAATCTCTTACTTTTTTATAGGTTGAACATTTTTTTACGACAAATGCTTGATACTAGAGTGTTTTGAATTTCAAATATTTTCAGATTTGGGACTATATGAAATTTATGTTTATATACCTTATACACATAGCCTAAAGGCAACTCTATACAATATTTTTACTGTGTCCTCTCACATGAGGTCAGTAGAGGAGTTTGCCACTTGTGATTTTATGTGTTTAAAGAGTTTCAGATTTTGGAGCATTCAGGGTTTTGAAGTTTTGGATTTTAGGAGAATTCAAAGTGTATTATAACAGAAAGCTATTATCTTTCAAGCACAATGTCTTTGTACTCTATTTTAGTAAATTTCATTTATAAAAATATTAAAATTAATTGAGTGAGATTGATTTATACACATGATGGAGCCATAATTTTTAGGCAATAAGTGTAATGACAAGATAATACTAATGAAGGTGCTATAATTTATCCATTATTATTCTTTACCTATGCAAAATATCCCTATTTAGTATCTCAGATTTCCATGAACTTGTATGATTAGAGTTCAGAGATCAGAAGTTTCTCTTATTTTTTGTAATGGAAACTTGCAGTGTCTCCTTGAAGTCAGTGTGAGTATCTGTCTGCTTTATTGAAATAAGGATATCTAACTGATAAGCCTGAAATTTATAAACATATCCAGGGAATACATGGAATTATTCTCAATGGACAAGGAAAATGTGAATCAGCAAAAGATGTTTCACTTAATGTCATTAACTTTTCATTTTCAACATTCCTCATGACTTCCCTTCTTTCTAATAAGCATGAGTACTGATTTCAAAAGCTATTTCAACTTAACATCATGAACTAATAATTGAATGGAAGTCCATACCTAAAAATCTGGTTGAAAAATTTGCAGAATAAATAATCCTTAGTTAAAAAAAAGAAAAAGAAACCATCTCCATTGGAGTTTTCATGACTCATGTTACAAATGGTTCCTCCCTTTCTTGGTGGCTCAACCTGTCTTCCAGAAGCTTCCCCTTTCGGGTCCCTACAGTCTGAGACTATCACTGTTATTTACTAAAGCCAGGGCAGCATTATGAAGGAACTATGGCTCTGGAGGGCCTGACTGGCTGAACTATAATAGACTGAAGGTCGAGGTCCTAATTTAGATTCCGTATGAAATCTTTCTGGTAGAGTTGAGGGGGACAGGGATGGAAGTAAGAATGCCTGACAAAGGAGCTCTCAGAAAAAAAGATAAAAAATCTAGGGCAACAGAATTCTTAGAAGGAAATGGTCCAAGTTCAATGTCGAGTAAGTTTTGAGCCACAGACTCAGGCTAAGCCAATAAGGATAAAAAACAAAACAAACAAACAAACAAAAAAAAAAGGAAGTTAATGGTGACATCCATAGCTATGGTGTGGATTTCAGTAGGCACAAGGCAAGTAGGGAGAAGGGTTAAAGCATTCATCAACAAAGCCCTGCCTGTCTACAGGAGGCCTTTCCCTCCTTATTGTACTGCCTTCTCTTTTTTCTTGAAATACAGTAATTCTATTCCCCTTTCATGATTTTTTTTCCTTTCCTCCCCCTAAATAGAACTTATCCAGAGAAAGATCTTTCCTCAGTTTTCAGGTCTTATTACTTTTTTTATTAGAATATTTCAATTCCCAGGATGTATCACTATCACGTTGTTCATGAATTTTTGTGGTTTCTTTGTTTTGGGAGTGCTTTCCCATTACATTTCTGTATGCATGTGTCTATTGTGTCTTTTCCCATGAGACATTAGGCTTGATGATGGGAGGAACATTTTTTCCTTATTCACTGTTGTTCTCTATTGCAAAGTTTAAGCCCTGGGCATAGAGTTAGTCCTCAGTAAAAATGTTGGGCTCTTGTTAGAGTCTACAAGGTTACTTTTTAAAACTATGGGGTGTGGCTGTTAGTTCCAGAATTACAAATATTTGTGTTCTTCCTGCATTTGAGAGTGATAAGAGCAGGTGAATTCAAGCACTAGAAAAATGTCATTGTCTGTTCCTGAAACCCCCCAGAGATACTGGGAGGGTATCTTATTTGAGAATTCCTAAAGTGGGTAGTGGACCTGGGTGAGTGAGGTTGAATGCTCAGGAGGTAATAGAGGGATTAGAGTGCTGATTGTATAAAATAAATTTATAAGTATGAGTCATGGCCTGAAAGTTTCTATTCATCCACTCCCAAAATTAATATGTTGAAACCTTGACCTCCAAGCTGACGACATTAACAAGTATGGTCTTTGGGAGATGATTAGGTCACAAGGATTCTACCTTCAAAAATGGTTATTAGTGCCCTTACAGAAAATGGCTAACAGAGTTTGTTCACTCACTCCTTCCACCATGCTGCAACTCAGCAGTAAGTGATTGTTTAAGAAGAATGGGCTTCTGGATATTCAAGTTTCTGGCAGCCTGATATTGAACTTCCCAGCCTTCAGAACTGTGAGAAATAAATTTCTGTTATTTATAAATTACCCAGTACCTGATATTTTTGTTATATTAGCCCAGACAGACTAAGACAAATAAGACAGTGGGTAACAATAACTTTAATTTTTTTGTGTGTGTGACAGAAATATTTAGGTGTAAAGTTAAACTTAACTACAATTAAGAATTTCTTTTTTATGTTATCCTGGTATTAAAAGAATAATGAAAAATAGAAAAGTTTAGATACGTGCAGCCATCTTTATTCAGAGCAATGGAAGGGTATACTACAATGCCAGGGTAATTTTAAACCTTTGTAAAAGCAACTCTAGAATTTCCTTTTTTTTTTTTTTTGTACCGGGGTTGAATTCAGGTACACGCAAACACTGAGCCACATCCCCAACCCTATTTTGTATTTTATTTAGAGACAGGGTCTCACTGAATTGTTTAGCACCTTGCTTTTGGTGAGGCTGGCTTTGAACTTGCAATCTTCCTGTCTCAGTCTCCAGAGCCACTTGGATTACAGGCATGTGCCACTGCACCTGGCTAGCAACTCTGTAACATTTCTACGATGTTGTTGATATGTGAAGTCTGAGCTGTGTGACAGCTTAAAATTATACATGTAAGATGACTTTTCAGTATTTCTGTGTCCATTTCTTAAATCATTTGACCCAAGAAACCATTTGAAGTATACCATTCAGTGAAAACTTAGATTTGAGGGGCTGGGGATGTGGCTCAAGCGGTATCACGCTCACCTGGCATGTGCAGGGTGCTGGGTTCAGCACCACATAAAAATAAAATAAAGATGTTGTGTCCACCGAAAACTGAAAAATAAATAGTAAAAAGTCTCTCTCTCTCTCTCTCTCTCTCTCTCTCTCTCTCTCTCTCTCTCTCTCTCTCTCTCCTGTCTCTCCTCCCTCTCTCTCTCTCTCTCTCTCTCTCTCTCTCTCTCTCTCTCTCTCTTCTGTCTCTCTCTCTCTCTTAAAAAAAAAACTTAGATTTGAGGAACAAGGATGTAGGGAAGATGTTTTCATAATTTTAAAAGGATCTGTGTCAGCCAAATGCAATGGCACATGACTTTAATCCCAGCTACTTGTGAGGCAGGAGGCTTATCAAGTTCCAGGCCTGTGAGGGCAACTTAGCAAGACCCTGTCTCAAAATAAAAAATAAAAGGGGCTGGAGATGCAACTCAATGGTAAAGCATTCCTGGTTTCAAATCCTCAGTACCTCCCTCCACACAGAAAAGGATCTATATTAGGATGAATAAGAATCATGCTACACATATATTAGTTGTAATTATCATTATAAACTCATTTTTATCTTTATTTTTACTTTCAATGGAGAAAAATGTGATAGGTTAAATATATAAATTTCATAAATACAAAATGAATATAATAACACATATACTCACATCCTTTCAAACAAGAAACAGAGGTGAGTATCCAGCTTTTTGGCACTTCTTTCATCTGGTCTCTTCACCTCAGTGTCCACAGCGTGCCTCACGGCGTTACTCAATCCTTCCAGCCCCTTCTTTCTCACTCTAGCACTTGGGGCAGGGCTGGCTTTGTGGGCATGTGACCTTTGTGGTACAGGTCTCTGTGCTCACAAGCATCCCCCATTTGATTTTAGACTTTTGTCACGGTCTTAGAATCCTTAAAAATTTAACAAGAGACCCAGCAATGTCATTTTGCATTGTGTTCTATAGATTTTGTAACAGGACCTGTCTCTGGGTTTCTAATTCTAAATTTTATGGAATATATATTTCTGCTTTTCTGCATCTTACCTTTGCATTCTGTCTCCCAATTATGATTCTGTCATTATTATGACTACTTCCTACTTCAATACTCAGAGAATATGTTATCTCCTAAGGAAGGGTTTCTTAGACTCTTAAATATGGTTTGGAGGCCGCTGTTTGACCTTCTATGACATCTGAGTTTAGTTTTCATAGACTTTATCCTAACAGAGAACAAATTCTCATCATTATCCGTCTCCTTCTCCTTGGATTGTATTTTCTTAGTTGACAGGGATCTAGAATTTGTACACTTATATTCTCATTATACAAGGAATTATCTGGTATAAAAGAGAAATTAATGATTGAACACTGTTGAATTAAGTTAAATTCTTCTGCTAAACCATGAATTCATAAGGTTTCAGAAGTCAAAAAGTTTGATGCCTTAACCTATTACATTCCAGATCCCTGTCAATCTATTTCTTTTCATATGACTGTGACAAGAAAAGGCTTTGAGAGTGTAAGATTGAGCAAAGTGAACAAAGAAAAACAACAACAAAAATCTTAATTTTACTAAAATATTTGAGAAACAACATATATGGGGGAGCATTAAGCACTCCACAGGGAGTAATTAGTCATTTCATACCTAGAAATGTATGGAATGCTAATAAAATACGAACCTTCTCTAAGTCTATGAGAAGCAATGAAATATAAGTTCCAGGCAGATATTTCAAATCAGAAAAAAAAAAAAAAAGAGAGGAAAGTGAACACACCAGAGCATTACGATTTGGCAAGAATTCAAATGATATGCTTTATCCTTTGAGGATTTTGTCTCTAAAGCTGCTACTTGACAACCATATCCAGAAATTTTATAAAATCACCTAGGCCTAGGAATTTAAGATGAAACATATAATAAGAAAATAGAACCAATAGTTGAGATTTGCAATTTTATTATTTTCCCTAGTGTTCAGGACAGAATATGGAGGTAAATAGGCAATTGAAGATTATGTCTACACTCATCATGAAATTTTTTTGAAAAAAGCACATCAATTCATATTGTACAACTTAATTCAATGAGAAAAGCATATTGACCTTAAGTCTACAGCTCTAGATCCAGACGATCTGACTTTTCTGACAATTACTATGTGCTTCTGGGCAAATAATTGTACTTCCCTCTGTTCTCATTTTCTTATTTTAAGAAATATATTTGGAGTTGTAGCTTATTGGTAAAGTGTTTGACTAGCATGTGTGAGGGCCTGGGTTAGATCCCAGCACACCAAAATTAAAAAAAAAAAAAAAAAAAAAAAAAAAAAAACAATGGGTGAGCTGGTCTAAGTGGTACATGCTTATAATCCCAATGGCTTAGGAGGCTGAGTTAGGAGAATTGCCAAGTTCAAAGCTAGCCTCAGCAACTTAGCAAGGCCCTAAGCATCTTAGAGATCCTCTCTCAAAAAATACAAAGGGCTGGAGATGTGGTTCAGAGGTTAAGTGACCCTGAGTTCAATCCCCAGTATCAAAAACAAAACAAAAGAAAATGGAATTTTTATGAATTTTCATCAAATTCTGTACAAAGATTCTGCATCAGGATGGGAGGTTACATCCAATGAAGAAATAACTATATGCTTTGTGAGTATGTCAGTGTCATTTAGTCATATTTCCTTTAATTTATACAGAAATAACAGCTGGTAAAATATATCAAAAATATAACTTGGTATCTTCTTTTATCTTGAATATTGAAGAATATAAAATTGAGCTTTAAGTGACTACCATCATTGACTAACAAGTGATTGTAATCCATCTGTTAATCAATATTGATTGTGAGATAAATCTAATGTCAACTTTAATTTTTAAAATAATTAATCTTTATTAATTATAATGTTAGCATACTGTATCCTGATGCCTACCATGCAGCAGAAGCTTATGAATTTCTTCTGAATCCCCCAATCCACACACTAAGTGAATCTATGAGTGTAGATCATGGAATTGCTATATTTTAGCTAACTGTATGATTATCTTTCTACACTAAAATTTTGGTTCCACGTGTATTTCTAATATTTTCCTTACAAGATATGACTTGTTTTGAATTCCACTCAACTTAAGAAAGCATCAAGAGACAAGATGTTTAGTAAGATGATAATAAGAACTGAATGTAGAAGGTCATAGTCTCTGAACTACCTAAGTTTGGTTGGGGAGGTATCTGAGAAGGATGTGAGATACAAGCTTTCATTTCTGTGAACCAATGTCTCCAAGTCTGGTTTTCCTTCAAGAAGAACAAAGAGAGATAGAATGACTTGAAAAAAAGTAGAAATTTTTTTTTTACAAAAAATATTGCAGGCAAAGTTTATCGTTGATTCAGATCTTCAAATCTTTCCTTTTTCCCCCCTGTTTTTTTGTTCACAGAGTCCATTAAATGGCACTGACATATTCACAAAGCAGATAGTCAATAATAAATACTGATTTCACATTTGCTGTTATGTCATGCCATCCTGACTATGAGTCCCAGGATCCTCACTTTGCAGTGAAACTTCTGAACACAATGGTCTCAGTCTAATATTTCCGCTTTCTCTTCTTCATCCAGCATCTTCCTGAATAATCATAAGGGAAACATTAGAGGAGCCAAAGGGAGGTGGGCATCCACAGGATACAACACATTAATAAATTACAAATATGATGCAAAATGGATTATTCACTTCATTTCAAAATGCATATTGATTACAGAAGGGAAATGAGTAACTTTGCACAGGAGAAGTCTAGCTGATACCTTCTTAAGGAAGTAGGCAGAGTAAATGCCATCCTTAATGAGACAATTTAATATGTGTGCATTGGAGACAAGAAGAAGACCATGCTATCACTTCCATACAGTTTGAATCTGATTGTGAGGTGACATCGGACAAACAAAATGGAGGGATATTCTACAAAATTATTGGTCTATAATATTCAAAAGCATCAAAATTTCATAAAGGTCACAGAGAGACTGAAGAAGTTTTTCAGATGAAAGAACACTAAATTCCATGTATGATCTTCAAATGGATCATTTTGCTATGAAGGGCATGATTCAGAAAATTGGAGAAACATTAATGGATTTGAAAATTAGATGGTAGCGATTCCTTGTTTGTAGGAAATTTATGTTAACTTATTCAGGGGTGATAGGTATCAGAGCACTACCTTAATTTCAAGTGCATCAGAAATGATGTTTTGGTATTGTGCTTCCAAATTTTCCTTAAGTTTGTGATTGCTTTAAAATGCAAATAAAGCTGAGCTCCATGGGGGTAATGCATGACTGTAATTTCAGCAACTCTGCAGTCTGAAGCAGGAGGATCCCAAGTTCAAAGCAAGCCTCAGCAATTTAGTGAGTCCCTAAGCAACTTAATGAAACCCTACATCAAAATAAAAATAAATAAATTAAGGGCTGGGTATGTAGTTTGATGGTAAAGCAATCCTTGGTTCAATCCCCAGTACAAAAAATAATCAATAATAATGAAAATAAATATATTAAAAATAAACTTATTAAAAGGTATCACCTGACACTAAGTGACATAATCAAATTCCCCTCCAAGATAAATACCACTGAACTCTGATTCATCCCACTTCTGAATATTGATGTTTATTTTAAAATTATTATTCAATTACTACAATTTATTTTGTGTTTTTTAAGTATGAGTTACACAATTGCCTCCACATTTTGGAAAAGTGTCTATTAGTTGAGTATAAATATTTTTGCTTTAGTAAATATAGAAAGATATTTCAAAAGATGATCCTTGTGTTAGAAAGACAACCAAGAACAAAAGTTATTAGGTAATTACATTTTAACAACCATTCATGCAAAAACTAGCTAATGACACCATTTTAGAGAATTGTAGTAAAATAAATCCCTTGCCTTATATGTACTAAAAAGTAAAAAAAAAAAAATGTTCAAGTGTATAGGAAAAATAAATTTCTAGAAGAGACCTTTCTGAAAATTGGGGATATTTTTCCTCAGTACAGGTCATGCAAGGAACGTCAGTGGAAAAGACAAGCTTTGAACTGAAGAAAATACACAATTTGACTTTCAGTTTTTAATGATTAAAAATGACATTATTTACAAATACTTAATAATGATAGCTTGTGCCTAAGATAGCCAGAGACAGGGAAGAGAAAGCTTTCCCTACTTGATAAATAACAAGGTAGGGGTATAGAAAAGCCATTTCTGACTTTTGTCTCTATCAACCTTGTACAGTAAACTGGCTACATTAACAAAATAACTTATTGCCTGAATGTCTTCCTACTTGAATGACATTGTTGCATACCTCAGTATCTGCAGAACAGAAACACAATGTAACCTCATTCACTTCTCTTTCCCTCCCAATCTCATTCATTCATTCATTCATTCATTCATTCATTCATTCATTCATTCATTTTCTCAGTACTGGGGATGAACCCATGGGTGCTTCACCACTGAGCTTCATCTCCAACTCTTTTCACTTTTTATTTTGACATAGGGTTTCACCAAATTGCCAGACTGGCCTTGAATTTGCAATCCTCCTTCCTCAGTCTTCTGAGAAGCTGGGATTGAAAGCATGAATTGTATATGGTTAGTTCATTCAAAGAGAACTGAGTTTTATTATGACACTTAGAAACTTAAAATTGAAGTTATCTACTGTACATATTTCCTTATGTTTAGAACTTTATTTCATAGAATATTTCTAAAAACAGAGCTGTAAATCAGGTCCATGGCACCTGTGAACCTTAATGTTGCTGAAGCAACATATATAACCATCTCATTCATCTTAATGAAATAAAATGGAGATAGTGTTCTTTATGCAAAAGTAGTGGTCAATTCCTGATAGCTCCTTCATTGGAACATATGCTTAAATAACATTTTGGGAAAAAGAAACTGGACAACTGAGTTTATGAGTAAATCTAAAAGTCTTTTTTATTCACATGCATGAAGATAAAAACAGTATAACTCATAAATCTATGTACTGATAAATACATAGTACTGA
The DNA here is from genome assembly GCF_964194105.1 of Spermophilus citellus. NCBI lineage: Eukaryota > Metazoa > Chordata > Mammalia > Rodentia > Sciuridae > Spermophilus > Spermophilus citellus. Next base: position 63,629,045 of record NC_138186.1, on the reverse strand, counting down.
TGAAGAGAACTTGCACTAAATGCAGTTAATTTCTTTAGTTTGTACAAATATTTTAGACTCTCCCCTGATAGTTTTAATGGCATTTGTAAATCTGTATTTCATTTTTCAGTAAGTGTGTACATATGAAGAAAATCTGCCCCTATTGCTGATTTGATGACTTTCTGGGAGGTTTTGACACCACCTCAAGGTTCCCTCTACTGTGACATCAGAAATGTAATGTGCACTTAATTAGCTAAAACTTTGCATCAGAATGATTTTTCCTAATGAGTCTAGCATAATCATGTTTCTCAGAGCCTTTCTTTGACACCAAAATTTTTAGAGTCCTTGCTTCCACCATAATAACATCTGTGCAGCTCTCATGAGATCACTTCATCTCATATTGACAGGCTTTCAGTGAATATCGATATATTGCTGATTTGGAATTATAAAGCTTAGCCTTTTTTTCATTATTTTTCAATTTTGCTACATTTTAATAGTAGTTTTTTGAAAAGATTATATTTAAAGCCTGATTAGGAACATAAAACAAAAGGTACTGAGAACTCCTCAGGGTACAGATGGCTACAAGTACCACAGAAAATTTATATGGCAAGAAGAGAATGTGGTTCTTGCCTCTTGAGTTGTTTACAATGTGGGGATTTGACAACTCACCATCTTAGGAGTTCAGTGAACAGCAAAGTCATTTCTTAAGGCAAATTATTCATCTCATAGACCTATTGTGTACTGAATTATATTAGAATGTGGAATTAATCCAATCAATATGAAAGACAAGATTAGATTTGTTTTGAGAATTCCTTTAGGCTCATGTAGTTTTTATGAACATCCATCAAGTAAATTGAATTGACCTAATACGCAAGGTCAGAATGCAAGGGCTTAAACAACTGAACGGTAGTTACTCACTTTAAACAGTAAACATATTTAAAGGTTTAACTGGAGTTATTACACTGGTTTAAAAATAAGCCCAGTACTGATACTGCATTCCCCTCAGGCCTTATTCATTTAAAATTGTGAATACTAAAATATGTGTACTTTTACATATAGGGCACAGGAAGCTCACCAAAAATCTTGTATTCTGTATAGCAAATCTCTACCTCATATGTACTATGAAAATTTTATTTTGCTCTATTAAGTTGCATCAATGTAAATAGTCAAGTTATAATAACCTGATGATGACATAATCAAGTGTCAATATATCTAAGTAGAAAATAAGTAGCATTTATGTCAACCTCTAGAAAAAACAATATCCTTCCAGCTTTTGTGTATTATTACTCTAAGAGGTTTGTTAGTTTGCTCTAAGAGGTTTGAAGTTTCATAAGCACTTATCAGAGAAGTAATTACTCCAGTAGTATCTCTTTAGCCTCTGACTACATTAATTTTAGATGACATGATTTAGAGGCCATTGTAAAACCATCTAAAAGTTTGTAATTATTCTGAGATGGTTCCAATGTGAACCCTAGAATCATTGTCATAAAGAACAGCAATGTTCTTTATCAGAAAGAACAACTAATCAACATGCCTGAAAATATGCTCCTGACAGGAAAGCAAGCCACTCATTTAAAAAAATCACAGCCACAACCTGAGGAGCACTTCCACATGCGTAATGATCTGGCCAACACATACTTTTCAAAGCAGGAAAATAAGATCAGTGTGAATTTAGCTATAAGGAGCTATAATGGCTTCTACTCAGTTGCAAAATTTACAGAATTTCCAGGTTATTAACATTAGGATCATTATTTGTACAGAGCTAGATATCAATGAAGATAATTTCCCTTTTCAATAATAACAATTTCTTTTAAATTCAGTGGGTTTCCTCTCCAGTTCTATTACAGTTGGCCCAGTTTTAACTTCGTACATCTTCATGAAACAAAACACTTGCTGCTGGTAATCCTTTTTTTTTTAAGGCTTGTGGTGTTTGAATTTAAACAAAATACCTATACCTTTGGTTAACTATTAAGCGTGCCTCTGAAGCAATGTCAAGATTAAAATAAACATATGTATCTTCTTTTCTTGAAACCTCAGGAGTATCTTGTACAGGAGTTTAATCTATGCCTTTGAAACTCTTCACACTAATGGTAATGTGGGGATCAGTAAAATGTCCAGGATCTCTCAGACCAATTTTTACAATCCTGGTAGTGAGTAATTCCATTACCGGTTCTGAAGGTAACCTTGGTAATAATGCATCAAGAATTATAGGGGCTGGGGATGGAGCTCAAGCAGTAGCGTGCTTGCCTGGCACACGTGCGGCCCGGTTTCGATCCTCAGCACCACATACAAACAAAGATGTTGTGTCTCCCGAAAACTAAAAAATAAATATTAAAATTCTCTCTCTCTCTCTCTCTCTCTCTCTCTCTCTCTCTCTCTCTCTCAAAAAAAAAATTTAAAAAAAAGAATTATAGTAAGAAAAGAATCAGAATGCCCTGCTCCAGCACCAATGTCTTCATCTTCTTCAGATTACATCTACTTTTCTTCAACAGGTACTAAAATGCCCTTTAATGAGACAAGCTGAATGTTAAATGGGAATTAGACATTGTATGGAATTTTTTATTATGTGTTGTATATCAGATGAGAAAATGATTGGTTCTAGTTTCCTGATGTCCTCCAGTTTAAATTCTTCTTTAAAATGTGGACTGTAATGCTGCACATCAGAAATTCAAGAATATTGGAATGTGGCCTATAATCTTATTTTTCTGCAAATCGAGAATTGTTGTGTTATGCTTAAGTCTTTTTTTATAAATACCTTGCTAAAATTCAGCTTTTGAATATACAATCCAGAGTTAGTGGAGCCCTGTTTATTGACTCCATCAACAGGTCCCATGAGTCATAGTCAGCTTCTCTCCCAAAATTGGTGCCACAGTGTTACACCACCTTCAGGTCATCTCTGACACCACCCAACCTCGAAAGTGCCATCTTTCCCAAACCTGGTCCCAGGAGAAACTGATGATGGTCTTACTATAAGGCTACCTGGGCCCACACGCCCTGCCTAGGTTAATATTGTAATTTCTTTGTAACTGGGACACACTGGTAAAACCTATATTCCTACTCTCTTATTTTCTTTAATTCTACTTTTATGCCCCAGACATTCCATATCGTTTTAATAACCAATCCCAACATGAAGAATTTAAGATTCATATATGCCAAAAACAAAATATCAGTCTTGAGGATTCAGTGGATCAAAAAGTAAATTACTGTATACCAGTATTTTACTTCCAAATAATTCTATCATTTAAAAAAATGCATATCCTAATCATCTCTTGACTAAGTTTCAAATTTGAATGTCCTGAAACTTCACTAAAAAAATTATGCTGCATTACATATTCCTCCATAGGGAAAGGAAAAGAAATTTATTTACATGGATTTATATTAATTCAGGCCACTTCTCTTTCAGTTGGAGAAAGAGATTATAATTTTAATAACATTTATAGCTGAAAATACCAACTTTCAAAATATTGGCAAGAAGACCTTTTAATTTACATATAAAATGTTATTAAAATGTTAAAAAGGAGGTGAATAAGTATAAACAAAAAATATATTCTAATTGCAGCAGCTATTTGTTAGAAACTTTGTATATTTTCAAAATGGTGGTCAAATTTGTGTCAAACCATTTTGGAGTATTAAATAAGCCTAAGGTAAGGCAACACCATTATAATTCAGGTTCATATGTTTGGGACTTCATCTAAATGAAATGTATAAATTTCTGTTACTTTTTTTTTTTTTTTAGTTGTAGATGCACACAATACCTTTATTTTATTTACTCATTTTTTGTGGTGCTGAGGATCAAACTCAGTGCCTCACATGTGCAAGGCAAGCACTCTGCCACTGAGCCATAACACCAGACTCTTTATGTCACTTTTCAAGGTCAGTTTTTATGTGCTTGCTTAGAAGCATATTTAAAATGAATACTTTAACTCAAGTCATTAAAAAAACTCAAATCTGTCTTTTGTTCATTTGTTGGAAGCTTTGCTACTCAGTTCATTTTAAGTGAAGGATGAAACATACAAATTTTAAAAGCTGCTTTTTATCATGTATTCCTTTGTTCTTATCCTGCTGATTTTGTAATTAATTTGCAATTTACTACTTGGTAACACCCATACCTATTCTGATAATAATAAGACAATTTTTTATCTTACCGTATGCCAAGCATTTCTCTTAAGTATTTTATATCTATCAACATATTTAATTCTCAAAGAAAACTTATGAAGTAGTTATTAATATTTTATCATTTTATAAAAACAGAAACAACTGGAGCCCCAAGATATTAAGCAATTTAATCAAAGATTATGCACCTACCAAAGTGCAAGGATATTAACCCAGACAATCTGACTTCAAATGAATTTTTAACATAGTATATTTTGGTTGGTACCACTGAATCATACCTAAAATCATTGCCCCAACTTTGTTATATAACATAAGTATCCTTAAAACTGTATAATTTTAAGGGAGAATGGTAATAATCTTTTGACTCAGTTTTAAAACATGTTTCTCCTGAAAATAGAAAAATTTTCTTAATAATTAATATGATCCTTGTGTTTCCAATATTATGATAGACTAGAAATTGAGAAAAGATATTCTCCTAGGGAACATCTATCAAGGACTGATAAAGTAATTTTAAAACACTCTTAAATGATTGGATGAGCTTAGAGGAAATAAGGGAAAACAGTTCAAATCAGGTGCATTTAGGGAGTAAAGATCATGGATTTAAGGTAGCCCTGAAATGAAAGTCAATCTGGGGCATATATAGATCCCGCATCACCCATAGTTTCAAGGGAAAGTAGTTGAGGAAATTATATGCAATGACAGCAACAACCAAAAAAGAAACCTCACAGAAGCGAAGAGTATAGTTAGTGAAGTGTCATGTTTAATTTGGCTTTGGTGCTAACTGAAGTCTTTTGGTATACAAGACATCCATTAAGAATATGTGATCCAAGACTAGTCTTCAAATACTTTGTATTCTGAATCTACCATACATATTTAGATCAAAATATAATATATAAATCAAGAATGCCTATTTGTATTGAACCTGAGTCTATTTTTTACTCATATATCTTGTAGGAGCAATTCAAAGTCCCCCCCCAACCCCCAAAATACATAGCCAACATACAACATCAACGAATATGAACACTAAATAAAAATTTTATGCCAAATACATGCAAAAACAGCTACCATGAAAAAGAATCAACAGCAGCAACAAACAAAACCAGAATTACAAAAAGTCAGATATTGAAGTTGTTTTTAAAATTATACTGAAGAGTTATGACTAATAATTTAGGGAAATAAACAGGATACAAATATAACATTAATTTAAAGACCACCAAAATTAATTAGACATATTTAATGAAAATCCACAGAGAATTTGTAAAAAAAATTTAACATAATTAAAATGTACAACTTAATTAGACGTTTAATTAGATGTTAAACAAGTTTGACAGAATGGAAGAGAGGTGGTGAATAGGAAAAAGATCAGAAAATACTGCACAGAAATTAAAAATATGAAATGAAAAATACAAAAGAAAACAGAAGAGACATGTTAGGTAGAATGAAAAAGTTCGAGATATGTTTTAAATAGGTATAAAGAAGAAATCATAGGAAATAGAGTGGTAACATTTAGGGAGATAATACCTGAGAATTTTCTAGTATTGAGTAAAATGGTGAATGAAAGCAAGTAGAAGACCAAAGAATCTCAAACAACTTAAATTAAAGGAAATGTCTATCTAAACAAAATATTGTTAAATTGCAAAGTGCAAAGATCTTAACAGCAGCCATGAAAAAAGTAACAAAGACATAATATTCATGAAGACAAATTCTAAAATAATGGTAGCAAATACAGAATAAATATGACTTCAAAAATTTAGATAGAAAATAGCTGTCCAATTGTATTGGTTACTCAGTAAAAAAATGCTTTCTAGAATGAAAGCATGTAAAAACATTTTCAGATGAATAAAAACACTGAAAAACTTCTCAGTATCAGATAAAAGAAGAAGAAATTATTTCAGAAAGTATATTTAATACAGAATAGGAAAAACAGTAGAATGAATTGAAGATATCTTTCATATGTTTTTGTACGAATACACCACAAATGAAACTCCACATCATGCACAACCAAAAATGGGATCCTAATTAGAACCAGTTATATTCCATGTATGTATAATATGTCAAAATATACTCTACCATAATGGGTATTTAAAAAGAACTAAATAAATAAATATGAGAGTCATATGATTATATCAACTGATGCAGAGAAAGCATTTGACAAAATACAGCACCCTTTCATGTTCAAAACACTAGAAAAACTAAGGATACTAGGAATATACCTCAACATGGTTAAAGCAGTCTATGCTAAACACAAGGCCAACATTATCGCAAATGGAGAAAAATTGGAAGCATTCCCTCTAAACACAGGAACAAGACAGGGATGCCCTGTTTCACCACTTCTATTCAACACAGTCCTTAAAACTCTAGCTAGAGCAAATTGACAGATAAAAGAAATTAAAGGGATACAGATAGGAAAAGAAGAACTCAAACTATCACTATTTGCCAAAGACATGATTCGATACTTCAAGGATCCAAAATATTCCACCAGAAAACTTCTAGAATTAATAAATGAATTTAGCAAATTAGCAGAATATAAAATCAGTACCCATAAATCAAATGCATTTCTATGCATCAGTGATGAATCCTCTGAAAGGGAAACGAGAAAAACTCCTCTATTTACAATAGCCTCAAAAAAAAAATAAAATAAAAAACTTGGGAATCAATCTAACAAGAGAGGTGAAATACCTCTACAGTGAAAACTACAGAACACTAAATAAAGAAATTAAAGAAGACATAGAATATGGAAAGCTCTTCCATGTTCTTAGATAGGCAGAATCAAAATGGCCATAATACCCAAAGTGCTACACAGATTCAATGCAGTTCCAATTAAAAGCCCAACATCATTCCTTATAGAAATAGAAAAAGCAATCATGAAAGAGACCCAATCAAGAGACCCAGAATAGCCAAAGCACAAAGCTATACTAACAAAAATAGCATGATATTGGCACCAGAATAGACCTGTAGACCAGTGGTACAGAATAGCAGACACAGAGACAAACCCACATAAATATAATTATCTCATACTAGATAAAGGCGCCAAAAGTATACATTGGAGAAAACATAGCCTCTTCAACAAATGGTGCTGGGAAAACTGGAAATCCAATTACAGCACAATAAAAATAAACCCCTATCTCTCATTCTGCACAAAACTCAACTCAAAGTTGATGCCCTTCAATCAATGAATGGATAAATAAATTGTGGTTATATATACACAATGAAATATTACTCACCATTAAAAAAGAATAAAAATATGGCATTTACAGATAAATGGATGGAGTTGGAGAATATCATGATGAGGGAAATAAGCCAGTCTCATAAAACCAGGGGTCGAATATCTTCTCTGGTAAGTGGATGCTAATCCATATGGGGCAGGTGGGTGAATGGGATAAGTTGAGAAACTTTAGATGGGGCAAGGGGAGGAGGATGGGAGTCAAAGGTGGAGGAAAGACTGTGGAATAAGACAAACATCATTACCCTAGGTCCATGTATGTGATTGTGACTCTACTTCATGCATAACCAAAGAAGTGAAAAATTCTGCTCCATCTTTGTACAATGAATTGAAGAGCTTTCTACTTTCATGTATAACTGGTTAGAAGTAATAAATAAATAAATAAATAAATAGATAGATAGATAGATAGATAGATAAATGAGTGAGATTGTTGAGCAAAGAAAGTAATCATCTAGGTATGCATACCGGAAGATAAATTAAGTGTACAAAACAATAATAATTACTTGGACTTGTAACAAGATTGAATGAAAATAACAGAAAACATCTACATGTATACTTCCTATACCCAGGCTCCTGAAAGTTAGTTCCATTTCTTTTAAGCCACTTCTCTCCTCTTCTTAATACTTCTACCTCTAGCTTTCTGCTTGTCAATTTTTGTTTGATTCAGCCTCTGAGAGGAAAAGGTGTACTTAGAGTTAGATTCAGTGGTATACAGAGGTTGATTTTTATTGAATATTCATCTGAGTGCTGAAAATAACTACTTAAATAACAGAAATCTTCAAATATCGTAGAGAAAAAATGCAATAAAAATCTCAATAATTTTTAAAGGCACAGAAGGAAAAAAAAGAAATCACTCAGGGAGGGAGCAGCAAAACAAGGGAAATAGAATATTGAAAATGAAAATGCCAAAATTAAGTTATGTCATTAATTACAATATGTATGCCAGATAATACAAAACAATTGTGTCTTTAACAAGGTCTCTCACCTTCTTCCCACTCTCTTCCTCTTTCTTTTGCTCATGTGTGCATATGCATACACAGAGGCACTCAATTACAAGCTGATGGAATGTGAGGAGAATCTCTCTGTTCTACTTCCACTCAGAGCCCTTGAAGGGTGAACACATTTTTTTTCATTTCTTTCTACTTCTTTCTGACTGAAACAAGAATATGATGGCTAGAGCTTAAATAGCTCTGTTGAGCTATGAGGTAGACTCCGTATGTTGAAGACGACAGAACAAGAAGATATGAAACATCTGATTTCCTCACCAGCTGGGCCCCATTCATCCCTGGAAGGCCTCCATTTGGATTTTTTTTAATAGTTTATGATCTGCCTTGGGTATTAAAGTTTATATTATCCTGGGAAATGGGCTTAAAACCATTTAGACAGGGATTATCCTAGTTACAAGGACCCAAATGTAGTCTATGAATGAGTACAGGTTCATGTGGACATGTCCCCTTGACCAGAAGAAGTCCATTGCTGGAGAAGGTCTATAGCAGACCCTGAATAGAAAGGACTCACAGATCAAAACCATGATGCTTGGGCCTCAAGGCTGCTGAAAGCTCACACAAATTTTTTATATGAGATAACCGGGATAAGATGAAGATAAATGCATAACTCAACACACAATACAGAGCAAGCACTAAATGCAAATATCTGCTGGGTGCTGAGCCAAGACTGATTCTGGGCTTGTGAAAATTAATTCCGCATTAGTTTGTTTTCCATTACTTTAAAAAATATCTGAGGCAGGCTAAATTTATAAAGAAAAGAGGTTTATTTAGCTCTTAGTTTAAGAGGCTAAAAGTGCAAAATTCACTGCCCCATTGGTTTACCCTCTGATGAGGGCCTAACAGTGCACCACAAAAGCAGAGTTTCTGTGGGAGGAAGAGATCACGTTTTGAACAGTAAGGTAGGAAGCAATCTGCTGATGGGCTTGCTCTTATGTCTTGCTCTTGAGAGAGCGCTGGAATTCTAGGAAGACTACCTTAATCTCTACCAAGTGCAGCTCCCCCAGTAACCTAAGAACTTTTCACCAGGCTCCGCTACCTCTCAGCACCACCACCCTGGGGACCAAGTCCCTAACTCATGAACCCATGAGGGATACACTCCAAACATGGCAATTTCCATACTTCTTCTACTGCATCTTGTTCTAGGGATCCTCCTACAAAATGTTTTTCTGTTGTGTGAGCTGAAAGAGAATTGTTTCAGCCTCTGCTAGAAATACAATCTCTCATAGGATTACATGGCAATAGAACAGTAGGGAATTTTCACCTGTGAGGAATATATATCCTGCCTCAATCTGGAGCTGCTCTATGCTAGGCCTCTTTTTTGACAGGCTCCTATGAGTCTCTAAAACACTAGATGGGCATACATTCTCATTTTTAGCTCCAGAATTCCAATAATGATTAACTACAGTAAAATAAAGAGACCAGCAATGGAAAAAAATCTATGAGATTTGGTGCTACAAATTCAATCAGGAACAAATCCTCCTACTAAACCTCCAGGTTAAAGTGCAACTTTTGAAATTGCAGTTTTTGAAGGATGGCTCTTGCCTGTCACACTTAACTCCAGTCAGGCAACTAACTGAATTTATGGTTCCCAAAATGTTTCCAATAAACAGAAACAAAAAATAATAATACACTTTTATATTTCCTCAGAAATTTATAGCAGAACACATTTATAACCTCTTTCATAGCCAAGAATGGTTTTATAAGTTCTGGCTAATATCTTCATGTGACAAGAACTCACGAAAATTATTTTACCACTTGTAATGTTTTCTCAAGGATTTATGGATGCTATAAAATAATTGTCTTTATAGAATTTTCCACCAGCAAATATTTCACAATCTCTTCATGGCATAAATATTGTGTATGAGAGCTAACTTCATCCAAATTTTGAGAAAAAAAATCTATTCCTGTGTGCATAATTTTTAAAATTAGTATGCTGTTGGTTAAAATTGAAAGAATTCCAGTCTAACAGTCCTTGTGTAATTTTGTTTTTAAGATTCAGTTATTTTCAGAGTGGGCTCATAGAGAACATAAAATAATACTAAGAGAGATGCTAGTCTCCCTACCTTCCCTAGATGAATAGATTCAGCCTTTTGCCTGTAAAAATTAACATATATGCTTTTTGTGCTTCCAGTGGACAAAGTCCACCATTATTGGATGTAATAACATACTGAAGGAGCATATAATATCAATGGTGGTATAAAACAAATAAAATGAAGCTAATTAGACTTTTGAACTTATTGTATGTTCTCAAAATAGTTTCTGGTGATTGAATTGTTCTGGTGATTGTTTTTCCAATAGTCTAATGTTTAATGACACAGGTAATTTAAGAAATGAAAATTGGGTACTGATATTAGACTTTTCATTCTTCCGCCCAGTAGGTTTCAATTTCTAGCTCCTAGTGATTACTAGCCTCCTTTCTGGATGGTTCTGTCTAAACATACTGGAATAGAATATCAAAAGATCTCCTGCAACTGCTCCATTGTCTCTTTTCCTATTTTCTTATCATAATCTCAAATTGCAACAATGAAAAAAAAACTCATATCACTGCTGGGTGCCATGATGCACACCTGTAATCCCAGCAGCACAGGAGACTGAGGCAGAGGGATCACAAGTTCAAAGCCAGCCTCAGCAATGGGGAGGCACTAAGCAACTCAGTGAGACCCTGTGTCTAAATAAAATACAAAATAGGGCTGGGGATGTGGTTAAGTGACTGGGTGCCCCTGAGTTCAGTCCCTAGTAAGCCCCCTCAAAAAAATTATATTACTCCCATCAAACCTACTTTTCCCTCTAACAAGGAGTAAACATTCCCTAAAGGAAAAGGATCTCTATTCAACATTCTAGGATTCTATCAAAGGCACCTCACATTGTGTGTGGCGAGCAGCCCACTAGTCACCTTCCAAATGTTTTCAGTGGGAAGCACAGACGTCTATCACATAGGATCCAAACAACAACAACAAAAAGAACAGTACTGCAGTTCCTGGAATTGTCTGTGTCACCGTGGCCCTTCTATAAACAAATGTTTCAGAGGAAATTTTGAGACATAGTAATTCTGGAAGACTTCTGCCAGCATGTACACTGAAATTATCACTGTGACTCTTGGAAATTACTCAGGCAGTCTCAAATCCTGAGCTTGCTGGGATCAGGGAAGGCAAGAGGGAAGATGCTCAGAAAGTGATCCTGAGAAATGGAGCTTTTATTGATCCTTGGGTTATCACTCAAGAATATGTTAGGTTGTAGTGAGAGCACTTCAAATCTATCCTCTTAGCAATTTTAAAGAATGCAATACACTGCTTGTTCTTAACTGTATTCATCAAGTTTCACAATAGATCCCTTGAAGTTATTTCTCCTAACTTAAATTTCACATCCTTTTACCACCATCTCCCCAATTCCCTCCATCTGCCACCACCATTCAACCTTCCATCTATTGTTTTATGCTCTTCTCCTTTTTTACACAGCACAGATAAGGGGGATTATATAAGTATGATTTTGATTACAAAATTCATAAGTATGTGGGGTAATGAATATATTATTTAGCTTGATTTAACCTTTTCATAATGTATGCCTGTTTCTAAACAATACACTCTCCACATGCATTAATAATATATACAACTTTTATTTGTCAGTTAAAAATATCCTTTTTAAAAATATAAATGTGTTAGATTGTACATAAATACTTGAATTTTATGGACACCTAGGTGTTTTGCCAATCTTCCTAAAAATCACACGAGAACACATAGAGCCATGATGATAAATCGCCGTAAAAAATGTTCAAAGTGTGTGAATCCTGGAAACATCAACTCATGGGAAAAGTGCCATGGAGTCTACCTTCAGCCATGTTCAGACAAGTGTGTACATTCTACATTTATATTTGCTGCAATTGTCTGTTGATAAATTTCTTACTATTGCTACCACCCTTTTGGGATATTGTGAAACACATAAATAAGTTGAAAAGGAGTTAATTGATTTCAGAACTAGTTTTCTTTTCTACAAACTACATAAATCACTAGATGTTATGTATTTGACATTCAGCAATCATACATTAAGACCCAGCATTGCACTACTCACCTTAGTACTAGAGTTGCATGTCTTTGCTTGAATAAACTTTCTTCCTACAATACCTTTTCCCCTTTGTTACTTACTCAAAACTTCTCTATCTACTCTAAGAACTACTCAAATTCAACTCTGCATTCAACACCAATCTCAATCTGTCTTGGTCAATGTTCTTAATTGTGATTCGCATCACATTTCCTGAACATGTTCCCTTATGAATTTTAAACTTGCTTTGTTTATTCTCTGTTCATACCTTTGTCATTGGCATCTATCCTTATTGAAATTTCTTGCCCTTTTCTGTCCAATATCAATCGCTCTTCATCCCTCAGTAGGAAGCTCAATGCCTACTTTATCTAGTAGTTAATATTTGACTACCCAATAAACCCAAATTTCTTCTTTGAATTTCCATAGCATGTTATCTCTGTTGATCATTTCAATTTAATTGGGAATCAGCACTCTTCGCTGCATTCTACAACATTGCGTTAATTTTGTGACACATCGTTAAGTGCTATAGGAGTACAGAGAAGAGGAAGATCGATGAAAGAGGTTTATGTTCCCATTTTATTTCAAGCACAGATTAAAGCAGATATCTCTGGGTTAAAATCCAGTGCTTCTTGGAAGTTGGAACTTATGCTAACACTAGATGAGAAAGGGCATGTCTTAGCAAGAAACATAGCAAAGATGGTTTCTTATTATAATTCCTTGATAGAGAAAAATGAAAAGAATCAACTATATATAATACTTTATCAAGAAAGAAAATTTTGTCATTTTATCACTAAATTGATTCACTGACTAACTCAGTACACTGTGTTGACTGTGTTTTCTGGGAAGTGTTAAATATACAAATGGGATTTTGGAGGGTGTTATACTCCTTACAGTAATTGGCTTGAAAAATAATTTTATTGTCTACCAGTAGAAAGCTCTGTAGAACATCTTTACTTGTACAGATATAGAGGTTTAAGGTCTAATTAATATCTGAGTATAATATAGTATTTGCACAACCTCTTAATAAACTATTACTTTTCAAATTTTGATGTATAGGCAATTCACCTAAGTACCTTGATTAAAATGAAAATTCTTATTGAGAAGTCTTAGGATAAATCCTAGATCCTGCATTTCTATGAAGCTCTCAGGTGATGCAGACCACATGGCCCTAAACTACTTCCTCATACCAACATAAAGCATATTCCACTTCCATCCTTCACTAACCTGACAATACCCACTATTGTAGCTGGAGACACTACCACATCTAAGAGGTCAAAGACATGCTTCCTTCTATAGTATAAAATCACTTTCTTCCTTGAGAATCATTACTATAGATGACAGTTATGTATAGTTGAACATTTAGTCTATTGCAGTGATTCCCTCAACATTTATTGAGTATCATCTATGTGTAAGCCATGAAATAAAAGATAAATGACCCAGATTCATGGTTATCATGTCAGTTTGTTCTGTCTATTAGATTATAATCCAATGATTTACAATATTACAGAAATAATGTTGAACACTAAGTATCAAAAATTTCTAACAGCAATCAATAAGTAGCTTATATCATACACATAAATTAGGAAATAGTAATTTTGGAGTTACTGATGCCAGGAACAACATCCGCCCCCTGCCACCATACAATTTCAAAGAGAAAAAGGTGGAGCAGAAAAATCAAGAGATGCTGGTCATAACTGCAATCATGAACATATTTCATTTTAGTTGTAATTGTAAAAAGTCTCATTTCTAACATTTTCCACACTTCTTTAATATTTTAAATTGTTTTATTCACTGACTTATTGTTTCCTTTTTAAACTAACATTAATTACATGTCAGATATTTCCTGTATTGGAGAAATCATGGTAAATGAAATGAGACTGACTGTATAGAATGTATTAAACACTGAGAATGAGAAACAATATACACTAAATGAAATAAGAACTATAGAAGAAAATATCAAGGGTGGGGAAAACTTTGAATAGGAAACACAGGGTTAAGTAACAGCATTTGGGAGGGAAATTGAGCCAGGGAATTTTTTCAGAGAACTTCAGCATGCTATTTCCCAATGCTCTTGGTACAGACTTCACCTTCTGAGTGTCAACTGGCTACTACGGACTTTTTGCGAGAGTTTGGGTATGTTTTTACCCACTCCCAATTGTTAAATAATCTTGATCCTAGTCTATTGGAAAATAAACTTTTTTTCACAACTATTTCTTCCATATCATTAAATAAGTGAACTCATGGAACCACACTGACACATAATTCAAAAAATAATTATGTAATTCATCCCCTTATATCTATCTCACTATATCTCTAACCAAGATGATTCATTTTTAGTCACAAGAGAAATACAAAGTGCTATGTAAACAAAAAGTAAGCTCCATTCCCTAGTTTTTTGAGAGAATCAAAGTAGGCTGGTGAAGACGACATTGACCAGAGGTGGGATGTATGAACTGATCTCCCATATCAGGATGAGGATAGAAGCATCCTGGACATGGTAAAGTCACAAGGGCTCATAAGGGAAGCAAAATTATCACTTAGTGGTTATCATACTGTTTTACTGGTGTTGTACCAGACACTTATATGTTCCTAATCTAGAATCTGTCTTCCCTATGTTCTTTATTGAGAAAATAAAGTCAATACTAAAACAACTTGGAATATAACATGCCGGTAAATATGCAGATAACAGGTACACATCATGAAAGATAAGAAGAATCACAAGTATAAGGGAAAATACTTGAGTCTTCAAAGTTTCATGACCAGGAAAATTGCTACCTATGTAACATTCTTACTTCTGCCATTTTTATATATTACTATTGCCTTGGAACCTGAAAGCCCATTTCAGGCTTTCTATCATATTTCCTCCAGAAATGTGGCTCTCACTGTGGTCCCAAATCAGTCCAGATGTTTTACCCAGGTAGCTTAGTACCTGGCCTTAGTAATTCATCTCACTCTATGTACCACATACTCCCTATAAGTATTTGAACATTTGACTCCCTTCCTGCCCCATTGCCATTACTGTCCATGTCCTTCTTTTGCTCATTAAAAGTGGCTTATGCTGCAGCAAATTGAAGATAAAGCAGTAAGCTGCATATGACTACATGTAAATTGTCATCGTGCTTAAATGGGTATTTAAAGTACTGTTTCTTTATACTTTCTTACTCCTTCAAGGATCATGATGCAGAAAAACAAAAACATTGATTTGAACTTTCCACATGAATATATTTTTATAATTTGTTTTAAGTTCACAATGAAGAAATGTGGTTTCCTATTCCATCAAAGGAACTGTTCATGTATTTCAAGTTCATATAAAGACAGTTAATCAATATAAACATAAATAAATTTTTTAGGGAAAATATTCACTGAATCACTTTAGATTTTATTTTTCTTATTCAACAATAATGGTTCAGAGCACAGGTAAATAGCTTTTGTTATTTTCATTTTAAAATCTCATTTGTTTATTATTTATATACAAATGAAAAATTCTCAAAACATGTAATTCATGTAAATGATCCAGAGATTAAGCTCTTTTTCTTCTCAGAATATCATTAGTTTTTTTTTCAGTTTTAAATTGATATGTAAATGTGTTTTTGTTATCAAAAGTAAATTTGACACTAGCATGAACATTATCTGAGATCACCATATCTGCCCTACCTATCTCAAAGATAGACTAAATATATATATATATATATATATGAAACTCAGCCACTGCAATAAACTAATTATCATATAAGACTATAAACTTGAGTGATTGCTTCATAAAATAATTAAATTTCCACACTGGTTGATTAACCAATGTTTTCCTAAGTTCCAATGCAACACTGTAGGCGTTTGTCAATTGGGAAACAGAAACTCAGGAAAGCTAAGATGGGTGAGCATTTCATAAACCTAGCAATATCAGTAGCTACCTTGGGTTAATTTGAATCCATGCTTTTCTTTCAAGACCCTGCTCTTTCTGCTTCATCACACAGCCTGTGCGCTCTCAACCATGTGACTATTTTTTGCATCATTAACAGCAGTTTTGCAATTATAATCCTAAATACCCTCTACATTCAACCCTGAGTTTCAAGATTGGCCTTCACAATAACCTAAGAAACTTGAGAGAGTAAAATTCCTGTATTGAGAGTAAGCCTCTTTATCTTGCTGTATTGAATCTTAGTAACTACTGGTGGCTCCTTCCAAATCATTGTTCCTGTAAGCCAATGATCATGTCGTATTTATTTTTAAATCCTTATACCTTGGATAATTCTGACCAAACAGCAGGCTTTCTGGAAATTAACTGAAATGAACTTTTTTGAAACTATTCATATATATGCACAACCACAATGCAAATTATAGTTAAGAGTATACATGATATCTGAAATTTTCCTGTTGAAGAATTACATATTTATTCTGAAATAGATTTCCATCAAGTAATTAAAATTAAGAGCATTGTACTTAATGGAAAGGGCCTAATGTACAATATAGAAAGGACTTTGATCATCAGTATATTTGCAAATATAAAGTACTATTATCACTGAAAAAAGACAGGCATAATACTGTCAAAGATCACTTCATTTTGTTTTCAGATATTACAAATACCTGTCACGTGCTTTCTATATGAGGCCATTTTTTTTTATTACATCGATGACAGCTCGTAAACCATTAACTTCAGAACAATCTGGTAGAATGGCAAATCACTTATGAAACAATTAAATTCAAACAAATCAAACAGAAATGACAGTTCCTGAAAGAAGAAAAGTCTAAATCAAATGGTGTCATAAATTATAAACAGGGGTTCTATTGTTTTCTCTCTAGAAGAAACGTCTTCCTCTTTCACTCATAAATTTTAGCACATTACCACTCATGCTAATCCTGCTTGCAACTTGTCTCCTTCATGCATTTGAAAATTATTTATCTTCTCTATAGTGTTTCATCATATTTTTTTCCCATCAACCAAATATTTCAGGGACTTAGAAGAATTATTGCTCCTCCATACTGTCAACATTTCATTGCTTTCTCATTAGTAAGATTAACATGGCAGTATTAATCTGGGTTCTTAGGATAGAAGCAAAACGTTTGTTTAAGGAATATAAGGTAGTTCATAAAATGACTCAGAAGGGTGGACCATGCCTGGTGCTATTCTAACAGGACCAATGCTCAAAACTCACCCCAAGAGAACAGTGTGGCTAAACACCTGACTTCCAAACTAACACAAGGATGCTGTTACAAGCAGCACTGCTCCCACTGTCTTTTCCCTGTGTCTATTTTTCTGATTCTGCCTCCTTGCATGTGCTGCTGAGCCTAGTCTGATGGATCACCTGATTAGTAGAGATAAAGGTAATGCATCCATGTCGTGACTTAAAGAAAGCCAGAAAAGCAAGCATGAGGCATTTTCAGATTTTATTCTAGAAAGCAACTCTGACTTCAGGGATCAAATCCTGGACTGCAACAAAGAAAATCAAATATATGCTCCAGCTTTATGAGTATCCTGTTTCATTTACAAGCCACTAGAAGCAATCTTCATTGAAGAAAGGTAAGAATTATAAATGTGAATCATGACCCCAAATCCTAAGCATTTTCAAAACAAACATAAATCTTTGGTAAAATGTCACAAGGCTAAATAGGTATAATACCAGAAATTCCCTTTTGTTTTGTTTAAGCTTAACACTGTTGGTTAGAATGCTAATAAATATTACACTTTAAAGGAATTCTTGGATTAAATATTAGATTACAAATTTGAGGAATGCTATATTAAATTGCTTTGTTTTCATTTATGAAAATCATTGTAGACTTTAAAATAATTCTGTTAAGTGTTTAAGTATAACAGAAAAGGTATAGTACATAACTTTTGAAAACAAGTTCTTTCCTATTTTTCTTCCCTTACTTAAAAAATATAGTATTCTCTATGATTACTCATTTGCAAGAAACTTTTGATAAATACTGTGACCACTTTGCACAATTGCAATTGAACTGTTGATTTCTGCCAAATTACATGACCCCATATCAATGTTGTATATCTTATAATAAACATTTTAATTTGAATTGTGTTGGTAAGAAAACTATGGAGATATCGGAGATAAATCTTCATTGAGATGTTCTTGTCAGAATTGGACAAATTGATCCACATAAAGCTTTTGTGTTTTGTGATATAGCTCACTTGGTAGAGTGCTTGCCTCACATGCACAAGGCTCTGGGTTCTATCCCCAGCATCACACACACACAAAAAAAATTGTCTGAAATTAGCAAACATATATTCAACCTATTACTATATCCTACTATATTTATCATGAAAAAAAATACTAATTTACGTAAAATTTTGGCATTTTCAGATAATTAACATAATTTTAGGCCTATTTATTTAAGGTTTTAAAATATTGATGAGAAAGGCATGGTGGGACATGCCTGTTATCCCAGTGACTGGGAAAGCTGAGGCAGGAGGATCACGTGAGCCCATGAGTTTGAGATCAGCCTGGCAACTTAGCAAGCTCAGGTGGTAAAAAATAAAAAATAAAAGAAAAATAGTGAAGTTAAATTCACATGCTTTGGACACAGAGAGACCATCGTCCCCCAAATATTTTGTCAAAAAAAAGAAATATTATAACTCTGAAAAAAGAAAAAACAAACACTTGACCTGTTAGAACATCAACTATCTGTCTGGGTCCTTCCACCTACTCACTGACTTAGTCACCAATAATTGCTTGCATTGTCTACTTTGTGAGAACTAGACTAAAAGTTGCTAAAAATCTAAAGAGGAGGAATCATAATTATTGTCATTCTGTATGAAAAGATTCTTTAATTGATAGGAGTTTGATGTCTGTTTTGCTTTTTCTTAAAATTTCACCCAGCAATTTAAATTTTCTGTCAGAAAGATCTAAGAACCAGGTCCTTCTCTCTGTGGCAATTCTTTTGTCAGAATCCAGTTTTCCTTCAACAATGTGTTCCAGAGATCTACAGTCACAAATTGGATAACCTAAAATTCATACGTTACTGTATACTATACATTCAACTTCATTGAATTTTATTTTAATTTGTTGTTTTTAATATACATGACAGTAAATTTTGACATATTATACATATATGAAGTATATCTCATTGTAATTACGATTCCATTCTTATAGTTGTACATGATGTGGAAATTCACTGGTGGTGTATTCACACATGAACACAGGAAAATTATATAAAATTTATTCTGTTTTCTTTCCTATTTCTATCCCTCCCCCCTTCCATTATTTCCCTTTGTCAGACCCAATGAAAATTTGCTCTCAGCAATATGAATTTTATTGTACATTCCTTTCAAGTGTGTGTGTGTGTGTGTGTGTGTGTGTGTGTATATATATATATATATATATATATATATATATAATTTTTTCTATACTTTTCTGAATGGTAGGAACTTCAGAGAAATATTGTAAAGTATTGTAATGTAGACATTTTTATTCTGTCATGTTTTTGAGAATGCCTCTAATGTTTTATGCTTCAATATGAAGTTTGTTGATCTTTAGTAGGTAGAGACATATCATACTACAAGTACTATCAAAATGCTTGTTTACACTTTACTAGAGTAATTGGTTGTATTTTCATTTTAATTTGCCATAAATCAATTCTTCAAAGATTACTTTGTCTAGGAATTGGTTATTGCCTTCTGTAATACACATAATTTTCCTATATCCCTCACAGTGCTTCTCAGTAGACCTTTATTTTGCTTATAGCAGCATTTTTATGATATATGTCCAATATTTTATCTTTAATATTCTTCAGTTACAATTTTATCCTATCTTCTATTGCTTCTACTTTTATCCATTTGTTTTTTTTATTTTTTATAGTTATAATTTTCCTAAATAAAAAATGAGGTTCTGGGAACTGAGAGATTCAAAACTTAAGATCTAGATATCAAAACTACAGATTCTGTTTCTGCACCATATGCAATGTGTGAGCAGTACAGCCCAACCAAGGTGGTTGGCAAACACTGATATTATTGAAACTGGGAAATAGGTTCAGAAGCATTCATTTTATCATACTCATTGCTTTGTATATGTTTTATAAAAACTTTATAATAAGATTTTATGTTTTTTTTTTTAAATTAGGGGATTCTCCTGTACAATCTGGGGAGAATATTGGGGAAGATGATATCATTGAAAGACTTTTGAGAGTCTGTTGGGAAATGTTCTTTAATTTTACTATTGACTGGTAAAACAAATTGCTTGTACCTCTCTTTCATACTGAAAAACATCAGTAATTAACTCAGCTTTTCCTCACTCCCTAGGTAAGTATTTGTTCAGCCTATTTCTTAAAGAATTTATCTTTAATTATTTACTCTAAAGACAAAGAAATGCTTATTAAGTTCCTTGGCTGCTTATGTCCTAACCTCACTTTAGAAGGTTAGAAAATCTGCTAGGATCTCTGGTGTGTTATAACACTTCTCACATTGCAATGTTGATCATTCAATAGTAGTTAAGCTCTCTTTTTTGAATTTTATTGAAAAAAAATGTAAGGGAAATCAGAATAATTATTGTTACAATGACATATCCATGGCTTTGATTTAAAAGTTGGAATATCAAAAACACTCAACATAGCCTTGGCTATTGAGTCAATTAGTGGGTTGATTTTCCTTCCATAGCCTACAAAAAAATGCTGACAGTTCCATTGTCTATGTTATGCCCATATAAATATAAATAAATATTTATAGTTTAATATTAACTGCCATGTAAATAGCACTAATATTTTCAATGCATTTGTAAAACACACACACACACACATTTTGGAAAGAGTAACCCATATCAGATGACTGGTATTCATGAAGTATAAACATTCAATTATGTCTTTTGGAGCTGTGGCCCATGCAACACCAAATATTCTGAATATATTGGGAGTGTTGAAAATATGTGTACAAATAAAATATTTTGAAAGAAAGGAAGATGACAGAAAACTTGAATTGGACCTGATTTAACATGGTTGTGAGACTGCATGGAGAGAAAGCATAATAAAATATTTAATTAAAATATTTTGAAGATTGTGGATATATAAGTAAGTAAATTATGTACATAACCAACCAAAGATGTGCCCTTTCCAAAAAACAATTGCACAACATAAGGACTTTAGTTTAGGATATACATGTATTAGTTCATATGAAACAGATACATAAATTTCCATTGAATAAATTATATGGGATTACTTACTGAAATCAGGGGTAAAATATATAAATATTTCTTTGATGTTAAATCTTGATTTACTGATTTAGCCTTTCATGCTTTATAGATTATTTCTTTATTAACATCTTTATTTCTAATATTGATGGAAAATACAATACTGAAAAACAAGACCTCAGAATTGTTTGCAAAAGTTCTTAAACTAGTCTTGAGCATTGCTAAGATAAATATTAGTATCAAATTTAAAATTATAAGTATTCAGCCCATCATATTGGTATTTCTTAAAGTATTTCTGTTTTTCTTATCTAGGAATAAGTATTAAGATATGCCCTAGAATAAAGTGCACAGAAATAAATCGAAAAATTGTGTGTTCTTGTAATTGCTCTACATTAAATATTCTTCTTTTATAGGTTTCTGTCTCAGGAAAAGCCCCAGATGATCTTTTATGAAAGGGACAGGAGTCAGTGATTAAGATGTCCTGTTAATTATCTAAATTATGAAAACAAAAGGTAGTATAGATTCTCAAATCTCCTAATTATCAAAATTATTTGTCGCAGCTTTTTAAAAGTACATTAAGTTCAATAGTCTCTCTCCAGTAATTTATTTGACAAATTCTAGATGGGGCCCAAGCATCCTTATAATCAGCCAGGATAGAAGCATTCATTAGATTTGGATATTGATAAGAGATAAGAGCAGTGATTTATCAAGGGTACAGCATGTTTATAAGTGGAACTTAAACCTGTGCCAACAGCAGCAATAGTCACAACGGCCAAAATGTGGAAGCACCCAAGTGCCCATTGATGGATGAATGGAAACAAAACGTGGCATACACACATAGTTAAATATTATTAGATCTTAAAATGTAGAAAACCCCAGGATATAGCCTCCCTATTTACCTCACATATTATGTTTCTTTCTGAGAAAAAAAAATATCCCTCACACTTCAGATAGAGCTCTAATATCTAGGATATACAAAGAACTCAAAAAGTTAAACAAACAAACAAACAAAATAATCCAATCAACAAATGGGCCGAGGACCTGAACAGACACTTCTCAGAGGAGGATATACAATCAATTAACAAATACACGAAAAAATGCTCACTATCTCTAGCAATCAGAGAAATGCAAATTAAAACTACTCTAAGATACCATCTCAGTCCAGTAAGAATGGCAGCTATTATGAAGTCAAACAACAAAAAGTGCAGGCAAGGATGCAGCAAAAAGGTACACTTGTACATTGCTGGTGGGACTGCAAATTGGTGCACCCAATTTGGAAAGCAGTATGGAGATTCTTGGAAAGCTGGGAATGAAACCACCATTTGACCCAGCTATTCCCCTTCTGGGACTATACCCAAAACACTTAAAAAGAGCATACTAAAGGGACACAGCCACATCAATGTTTATAGCAGCACAATTCACAATAGCTAGACTGTGGAACCAACCTAGATGCCCTTCAATAGATGAATGGATTTAAAAAAATGTGGCATTTATACACAATGGAATATTATGCAGCACTAAAAAATAACAAGATCATGGCATTTACAGGGAAATGGATGGCATTAGAGCAGATGATGCTAAGTGAAGTTAGCCAATCCCTAAAAAAAAAAAAAAAAAGTCTTCTCTGATATAAGGGGGGGATGACTCAAAATGGGGTAGGGAGGAAGAGCATGAGAAGAAGATTACCATTAAATAGGGAGGAGAAGTGGGAGGAAATGGGAAGGAGAAGGGGAATTGCACAGAAGATGGAAGGAGACCCTCATAGTTATACAAAATATATGTATGATGATGTGAGGGAAAAAAAAAGAAATGTATCACATTAGATCGGGTAGAGAGAGGTGATGGGAGGGGAGGGGAGGGGAGGTGAAGGGGGGATAGGAAGTGAAAGGAAAGTGACCACAACACTCGGAGTGACCAAGAGATCTTTTTGCAGCAGTGCAACAGAGGAGAAAAGAGAGAAAGAGAAGGAGAGAGAGGGAGGGGGGAGAGCATGCGCGCAAGGGAGACAGAGAGATCAAGAGACAGAGAGACAGAGCAAGAGAGCAAGAGAGAGGGGGCCCAGCTGGAGGGAGTTTTTATAGCCCAAATCTAACGGGGCCTCTGGGTCAGCAAGCTGCCTTGTTGGCACGGGGGGGGGGGGCGTTGAGTGTTCAGCCTTGAGTGGGGGTTGAAAGTTCAGCTTTGATGCAAACAGGTGATAAAGGACCAGACAGATGGGGGTTTGAGTGCGTGGGCCATCCTGCAGCTAACATTTGTTCAGCCTGTTCTGCACCTAACAGGAAGGGCAGCAGAATAAAATAGACACTAGTAGTGCTGTATGTTTATACGTGTCTGTATAACCAATGTGATTCTGCAATTTGTACACTTGGGAAAATGAGAAATTATACCTCATTTGATTCAAATGTATGATATGTCAAGATCATTGGGTTGTCATAAGCAACAAATAAAAAAAAAGAAAAAGAAAAAAAAATGTAGAAAATCCTACTACATGCTACAACATGGCTGAACCTGGAAGATATTAGGCTGAATAAAATAAGCCAATGACATTAAAGGCAGATACCGTGCAATTGTACTGGTATGAGTTTCCTGCAGTGGTCACATTCATAGAGACATAGAAGTGGTGTGTGATCGCCAGAAATTCAGGAAAGGGTAAAGGGAGAGTTATGTAATGAGCACAAGGTATCAGTTTTGCAGGATAAAAAAAGATTTGCCATAGATTGTTTGCACAACAATATGAAATCACTTAACACTAAAGAATTGTACACCTAAACACTGTTAAGATGGAGAATTTAAACTTATGCATATTTTACCAACATTAAAAAACTTTAAAAGGGCTCTTTATAATAGAAAAACAATAATTTTTGGATTCACACTTCAACAGTACTGTCGAACAGCACTGTGAAAACATGATACACTCCATATAATATCCAATTGTTACAACAGCTATATTGCAAAAAACACACACACACACACACAAAAAAAAAAAAATTTTAATTGTGGTTATAGCTTATCTCTCTTCCAGAAGCAGACCCCAAAGGAATTGTTATATCTGCAGGCCCATCCATCAAAGGGAAGACATGAGTATAGGTAAATTTCATGGATCGAACATGGCACGCTTAAAGGAAATTTCTCTGATCTAGATAATCAGAAAAATCCTCAGAGTTAGTGCACACAATACTATAAAAATGCATGAATAATCTTGCATTTATTATTAATTTTAATCAACATTAACTTTACAGATTGCTTTTCTTCAAATGAAAAATAGATTAAGTTCTAAACCTAGATATCAACATACCCTGAAGATCCAGCAGCATCTGTATCCTGTTATCTTTCAGCACTTTTTTGGGGAGCCCTCATGTGTTTATGGCTCGGTGATTCACAGTTCCCAGGCTGATTCTGTGCTAGGAAGTTAGTTTATTCATTAGAATGTGTCACACTATCCCAGATGAATTAATCTGATTTATTAGCATTTAAAACGAAATGAGAGAGAAAGGAAAGCCTGGAAAATCATCAAACATTACTCTGGATACTAGAAAATCTGGAAACTGCTACCCTGATGATTGAAAATTTTATATATCATATTAAAATATTAAATTATTTCAACTACAAAAACAAGCAGAGAAGGCATGAGAGTATGACTGCAGGCTAGATATCCATGGGCACTTTTGTGATCAGCAAGCCATGAAAATGCACTACTGCGTTGCTAATATCACATGGATCACAGAGTTTTGTTTAATTTCAGTTAGCTACCTATACAGGAAATCAAGGTAGATATGTTTTCAGGAAGTTTTCTTTTTTGGAATACTAAGAAGTCTGAGAAAATTTTAAAAATGAACAATTACTCTTACTCTCTGCACTCTAAAAATTTTAGTGCACTCTTAATTCAATAAAACTTTATTTGTCTGTATACAAAGAACTAGCTGCAAAAATAAGTAATGTAGAGTTCCTGTCCTCGAGGATTTGTCAATATATCATGAGAATTGGTCCACCAGAATCTTTCAGACTTGGCTGTGCATTAAAACCACTTGGGGAACTTTAAAAATTGTGTGGATACCCAGCCTCCAACCTCAGAGATTTTTATTTAATTTACCGGAGTTTGGCCTTGTCACTATTTTTGTTTCTCAATGCCCCAGGTAAGGCTAATGTACAAAGAAAATAAGCAGTTCTCAACAATATAGGAAGTTCCTAGATCAATGAGGTTGATTATATATGGCTCACCACTTTCTAATATTTGGATAAAATAATAGGAAATGTATATTTTAAAAATAGAAATGCTGAAAATAATAAGATGACTTGGGAAGACTACACTTCTAGCTGAATTTCCAGAAAGTAGATGAAATCATTTTTTTTTTGAGATTATAGAACAGAGCGAATCAGCATAAAACAAAAGAGAGAGGACCAGATTCAGAGCACTTTCCCTACATCATCCCAAAGATGCTCTTGGGTTGGAGAATAGAAATGGAAGCAATATGATATGGTGTAAAATGGAGAAAACAGGGTGGTTTTTTTTTTTTGGTTGTTTGTTTTTTAACATATGGCACTGAGTACAATGACACATGCCTATAATCCCAGCAGCTCAGGAGGCTTGAGGCAGGAAGATCACAAGTTCAAAGGCACCTTCAGCAATACGAGATGAGGTACTAGGCAACTCAGTGGCACCGTGTCTCCAATAAAACACAATATATGATGAGGGGCACACACACACACACACACATATATATATATATATATATATATATATATATATATATATATACAGCAGGGCACTTGTACCACTATAACTGCTTTCTAAAACAGGATTTAGAAGTCTCCTAGCAGTGTGAATAACTGAGAGGCTAAGCTAGAATTGGATCTCTGCCTACTCTCATCTTCCTCTTCAATGGAAAGGGGCAGGGGATTTAAACAAATAAATAAAAGAGGGCTCTGAGTGAATGTAATGAACTGAAATATTCCATACACCTAGTACATCCCTCCGTATTTTGGCAAATAAAGAATCCACAATCAGTCTATTCATTCTGTTTTATTGTCATTTCTAGTTAATGTAATCCTAAACCTTTTTGTGCTTTCATTTTTATATATGTATTTGTATATTCATTTCCAGAATCTCTGTCTCATTCCTTTAAAACTATTTTTTTCCACACAGATCTATGGATCAAGTACCCTTCATGTATAAATGCACACACAAATTATATATAATATAATTATAAGCATGTGTTGTGCTGGGGTTTGAATCCAGGATTTCATGCATGCTGGGCAAACGCTCCACAGCTGATCTATATTCTCAAATCTTGTCATATATTTTTTAATGTTTTCTCTATTTAAATGATTGAAGACATTTATTTTCATACATCTCTAGCCATTCCAGTGTTTGAAGATTTGACAATTCCATTTTTATTTTCTGCTTTTCTATTTATTTTTGCAATACCTTTTATCCTTATATTTGATCATCTATTACCACGTGCATATCATTGCCTATATAAAGAAAGGTGTGATGACCCCTGAGTCATAGGACAAAGTGCCTTCTTTCAGACAGGATTTGTATTTATTTCTCTGGGTGGTACTCAGAACCACTATGAATGTGAGACCACCTAAAACTAAATCCTAAATCTGGGTGATCTGAATTGGATTTCAAAACCAAATAGCATCAGTCAATGGATAAAAACTTTCCGGGTAAAACTATCTGTCTGGTTTTTGCCCTTTTGTTCAGAGGCAGAAAGTTGCCCTGAAATTTTCTGGAAATGTGGGAGCAATGAGGGTTCACCTGGTCTTACTAAGATCAAATATTCTTTCAGAGACCAAATTCAATGTTAGAATAAAAAGAATCTAGTAAACTTAATTAGGATTTGGTATCTGGCTCCATTTCCCAAATACACAACTCAGTTCCATTACCTGCATTTTTCCCTGGGAAAAACAACTTGAGATGTTTAGTTTCTATTGCTGAATTGTGACTTTCTTTAAGATTTGGGCCTATCTCATCAATATTTATAAGATACTTTTAAAAATCTTTTACCCAACATCCTGTTTCATCTCAAAGGAATGGGTTTTCTGTAAAACCATCTACTGTAACAGGGGATGGTGACTAGAACATTGTTTGGCAGATACTTAACACTTGGTTAATGTTTGCTGCATGAATAAGCAAGAACCAATGAAAATGGTGTTTCCAGGTCACATGAAAGGTAAAATTTATGATATAGATGTGCATAATTTATGTATTTGCTTTTTTTAGTATGGGAAATAACATAATTATATTTGATTATCAAATAAAAAATGGATTCCAACAATGGGTGCTAATATGAGAGACCAGTAGACAGGATTAGAGCAGAGATAGTGAAAGAACAGGGAACATGGAAGTTTGAGTTAGTGGAGATGGAGAACTGAAAAACTTGAATTTTTTTATAGTTCATTTATAAAAGGAACAATGTTTGCACCTACTTGTAGGATTGTTGTGTTTATCAACTGAATATGGCTAACGTTCTTAGAGTAGCATCTGAAACAAAATGAAAACTCAATAAGTTATACATATTAATTATTAATCCAATTAATATAAAGAAACAACTTCTAAACACTGTTATAATTCTTCTTCACCTCAAATGAAAAATGGCAAGAATTCTCAGAGATATCTCAATTTTGAGATGAGTTTATCAGTATAATTATTGTGGCACAGTAAATTTCAAAAAAGAAAAAAACTTTGAACTCTTTTACCTAATTACATCTGTTTCAATTAATTTAAAAATCAAATATGTGTGAATTGTTATTGAAAAGACCATTATATAAAATGAAAACATGTTTAAGAGAAGAGTAAAAGTGCAAAAGTCTTACTGTAAAAGAAAATCTGATAATTCACTATGAAAATAATTAATAAAATAAGGGGTAAAAGAATAAGGTTGGTATTGATGTCTAACCGATTAAAGGTCAAAGGTAAAAATACCACCTAGTCTAAAGAAAATTAGACTTAAATTCCTTTTAAAAGTTCAACAAATATATGTTTAGAGGTTATAAAGATAAATAACAGTAACCTTTGTCTTTAGGGATTGTATAGCCCCGAGTTAGATGTGGTTACAGAAAAATAAGTTTCAGAACAATGAGTGGCAAGTATTTCCTATGAAAGCACCATAGAGAGGCACCAAGCCTGGCTTAGAATTTGAGGAAGTCTTTTCTTTTTTGATACTAAGAATAAAACCCAGGGATGCTTAACCACTGAGCCACATTCTCAGCTCCTCCTACTTTTTTTTTTTTTTTTTTTTTTTAAGACATAGGGTTTCAGAAAGTTGCTTAGGGCCTCATTGAGTTGCTAAGGCTGGCTTCTAACTTAACAATCCTCCTCCCTTAGCCTCCAGGGTTACTTGGATTTCATGCCTGTGCCACTACTCCCACCAAATTTGAGAAACTTTAATGAGAAAAGACTTGGTAGATTTAGAAGGATGAAGAGGAGTTAGGTTGGTGATGAAAGCAGGAGTGCAGCTATCTTTTTCGAAATACGTGAAACAATGTTCACATCACTAATCATTAGTGAAATGCAACTCAAAACTATAATTAGATATGACCTCTCACCTGTCAGAATGGCTATTTCAAAAAGAAAAGTGTTGGCAAAGATGAGGAGAAGAAGTAATTCTTGCCCATTGTAGGAATGTAATTAATGTGACCATGATACAAAGCTGCATGAAGGTTCCTTGAAAAACTAAAAGGAGCATTAAAACTAAACAAGTATTCTTGTATGATCCAGCAATCCACTCTGAGAATTTACCCAAAATATTTGACATCAACATTTAGAAAAGATAGCTGCACTCCCATATTCTGAAACACTGCTTGTAATAGACAAGTAATAGAATCAGCCTATGGTATTAGTAGATAAATTTATAAAATTATATAAAATATATATATATATACACACATACACACACACACACACACACACACACACACATGAATAGTACTCAGCCTTAACAAAAGAAGGAAATTATGTCATTTATGGCAACATGGATAGAACTGGAGAATGTTGGCTAAGTGAAATATGGCACAAAAAACCCAAGTGCTGCATGTTGTCATTCATGTATCTAAAATGATAGAAATCATAGAAGGAAAAATAGAATGGTAGATGAAGAAACATCAAATGCTTACAATAAATAATTGATATAATGAATACTAAATAGCACTAGTTTTTTAGTCTTCTTGCCTCTTTATATAGAAATAAGAATGACAGTTTTGATAATTTTAGTAAATGGTGAATGTGAACTTGAGCTGGACTTTTTCAAGGATCATCAAGAGCATAAAGGTTGTTGTTAAGAGAACTATGTTTCAGAACACACACTTTGATAGTAAAAGTTATGCATGGCACATACCATTCAATTTAATTGATTTGAACTGAACCATCTGCTGTCTAATTTGCCTCATAGCCACTGGGATTTATGTAAGTAAATGAATACCAGAGACAGAAAGAGTGCTAATGTGAAATTTATGTTTCATTAAGAATGCCTCCTTGATCATCGACAAAAATTAAATATATTAAAATTTATGCAAATTAAAAGCCTACATTCAAGATTTCTACTCCTGACTAAAATGGAGTTTAGCAAAAACAAGATACATTCATTTGCCTCAAACTTCTTAAAAGCAGACAAAATACAAGAAAGCAAGTTATTTAAGATATTGGACATCAGTCAATGAGAGAAAGCCAGTAACTGGGAGATAGATATGAAAAAATGTGCTTTCTGATGGCCCCAGTTTACTCTCAGGAGAGGTTTCCAGGTGGCACAGAGAGAGGAAACCAGATAAAGCCCTTGACTTTAGGAAATATAATGGGGAGAGTGGGGAAGTCAAAATTGATAAAGTTGCAATGCTGACTACCAGATAGGAGACAGTTGCATAGAATATGAAGTCCCAGACCTGGGAGAGTTCCCCTTGACTCATCAGCTGAATACTAATTAGCACTTGAACATTGGAAAAGAAGTTGAGACTGGGGAAAGAAACGCAAGGAAGGATTTGAGGCCACGATTCGATTCTTTGCATTTCACAAGGCTAAGCTAACAAATGTCCCTTTCGTCAATGGGATCATCTAATAATTCATGAACTATCAGAAAATTTTTACCTTGATTATGTGAAATGATATGTTTAAACATAGGCCATATTCACACTGTTCTGACCTATGGAAATTTAAAGGCAATAAGGAAGAAATGATAAAGCAATTTCCTTGGGGAAAAAGACAACCATACCAGATGGAAATAAGAACTTATAGAAAGAAGTTTTGTTTTTTCCTCATTATAGGTAATCTTTTCCTGCTTCTTTTGCATGCCTTGGTATTTTTACATTGGATGTCAAATATTACAAAGTTTACCTTGTTGGATTCTCACTTTTTTTCATCTCATAAATATTCTTGAGCTTTGTGCTGGAATATGATTGAATTTTTTGAAAATATTTTAGTCTTTGGTGTTCTTCCTTTAGCATATACAAAATCTATCCTAAAAGCTTTCTCCCTTGTCATTTGAAATGCTTGTCAATTTATAATTGCCTATTATTATGGATTGTCTCATGAACTATTTTATCAAATGTCTACTTAAGACTAACCAATATCAACAGACTGCCATCATGGCTTTGTTAGATGACCCATCACATAAGCTGAAAATTTCTATATGTTCTTTTCAGAATCAGAAAATTTTGTGCTCCTGTGATGGAAATTCTTGAACTCCTTCATAGATTTTTCACTCCGTTCTATGAGAGATCTTGGCTTCAGTCATGAATATTGCAATATAAAATTTTTAAAAACAAGAATAATTTGGTAATGGATTATCCAATAGATTTTTTTTTTGGACATGGCCTATTCAAAACAACAAAAGTACAACTCTCAGATCTTCTTCATCAGCAAGGGTAATACAACAAAAGGGAAGATTCTTATATTTCATTACAAATTTTACTCTATTTGAGATAGCAAGATTATTGAAAGATAGATTTGATTGATTTATCCAAGATCAAAATTGTTTTGAGTCAAGGAAGATAATCCTTAGTTACTGATCCAAGGGATGGGCTTCAATAGGTGTGAGGTCTTGGGGTATTTCATGTCACTGAATGCAGTACACCTCTACAGCATGGCCTAATATTTTCATATACATAAAAGAAAAGGTTTACAATATCCTGAATTTATGTATACAATGTTTCTGATTTCATATACCTAAGCATATTCTAATCTTTGCACATATATTAAAAAATTTTATGGTGTTCTGAAAAGGATCAATATATATATATTCTTATAGTTTTTATTCAGTTATTCTATTCTCTAATTATTATCAAATATCTGCTCATGGGGATTATTTGATAATACCTAATTCACCAATCAAACACATTATAGGTAGTGTAATTGTCTACATTGTTTATATTCTGATTATTTATTGATATTTAAGGGATTTATAAAAATAATTCTTTCATGGTTCATTTTATTTGTAAGTTTCATATCAAGAGTATGGTCACCACATATAAAACTTACTTGATTTATGTCACAGAGAATTAAAAAATTGCTTCCGATAATGTTCATAAATAAACATTTATAAGAAGAGATTTTGGAAAGGAGTAAGGATAGCTATAAATTTTTCATATGTTGAGCATTTTCTGTAAACCAAAGCAAATAAAGTTCATTTCACCTCAAGCATTTACTTTTGATTTTCTAATCTCAAGATTTGCCTATTTAATATCTTTCTTTACTTCTAATAAATCATGTAACTTTATTTTATCTGGAGGGCATAAATTCATTTTCAGTTCTATCTGGTTTTTACTCTTCTATATCTCTTTGAAATATGCAGCCACTTTTGGAGGTTTCTTAAGTTGTCAATTTCTCTTTCCAATTTATATTTCTTGTGACTCTTCTTTTAGGTCTGTGAATATTTATAAATAGGGGACAAGAATCCTTTTATAAAGTTTTTCACTCTACTCCAGAATGCCCTGAAAATATTCTAAAATGTATTTCCTTGCAGTTATGCATTTGAAAAAGTTTTCTGAAGTACTTCTGAAGATATTATATTGAGAATTTCCATTTATTATTGTATCTCAAGGCCATCTTTAAATTATGCACATCTAAGTTATTTGAAATGTTTCTTAGTCTTTCCCATACAGCTACTTGCAGCCTTTTTTCCATCAGAGGGGTTAATAATGAAGTGAACTCATTGGTGTAGATCTGACAGTTCTGAAGATTTAAAAAGTCTATAAATTGCAGCTCTTAGCTTTAGCTTGGGACATAAAAACAGTTTGTAACTTTAGATTCTAGCCATGATATAAGATGGATTGGATTTGTCCTCTTGTTAAAACACACACACACACACACACACACACACACACACACACACACACACAGAAGGCATTTCAGAACCATGACCTCTGAGAGGATAATATGTGAAATGACCCTTTATAATTGTTCTGGCTTGCTGCCTAACACCAATTTTAAGAACACATATGCAGAGAGATACACCAAAAAGAGTTCAGCAACCCACAGTGGGGAGGAAGAGGAATGAAGGATAAGAAAGACAAGGAAGTTGGAAGCTGCAGGGATGAAGCTCTGGAGAGGAAAATGTATGCAGAAAAGAACTCCAGAAATCTAAATGAGGGGTACATTCACATCTTTTCTGAGGACTTAGGTATTCAAAGTAGAATGAAATTCCATGAAGCCTGGTAGACAACAGTTAGTTATCTGTAAGGTAAAATGCCCAGAGGCCACACAAGGTTCAAGCCAAAAAAAATATATTGAACTCCAGCTAGCCAGAGTGGAGAGTTCTTGATGATCCGCTAGCAAATCCAATAGAATGAATTGTCACCAGATAGGACAGCACTGTAATAATGTGGGCAAAATGTCAATGCAATGGATCTGGTCCAGGCCTGCCCTAGCAAAAGACATCTCAAAGGGATGACACTGATTCTGCAAGTAACTTTAATTGCTACCCAGCTCAAAGTCTAACACATTTTAAAGGAAGTAAAAATTTCCAGACTCTTGCTAACACCAAATCTATAATATTTTGCAGAAAATAAAACATGACTACTATATTAAGTAGAAAATGTAATCCCAAGCAGTATAACAGTTATTAATAAAATGAAATCATAAAGTATATACGTGACAGAATAACAAATTCATTAAATGACTACTCTAAATATGTAAAAACTATTTAAAGAACAAAGGATATGGGGAATGTAGCCTAGTGATAGAACACTTGCCTAACATGCACAAGATTCTGGTTCTATCTGCAGCATTGAAAATAAAATTATTGACAAATAAAAAGTTAAATAAAAATTCAAAATAAAAAATAGAATTTCTAAAATTGAAAAATAGTGTCTAAATGAATATTTTTACTGTATAGAATTAGTATCACATAATTCTCTGCATAGAAATACATTGATGTATTTACAGAATTAGAATGAATTTATCAAAAATAGAAAAGAATAAAATCAAATAAACACATGATCATTGACTTATGGAACAACAAAGAGTAAACCTATATACATGAAATTACATTTTCATGGGGGGCACAGGAACAAGCAAACAAAAAGGAAGACACAGAGGTTAAAATTATCTAAAATTTGTATAAAACTACAAGGCTATCTCATATTTAGCAAGATTAAAAAACATACAAATGAAACATAAACTACATAAAGATTAAATTGTTGAGAAATAGTGGTAAAGAGAAATTTTTAACAGCAGCTAGAGAATGAAAGGCTAATTATGTAGAAAAATCAAATACAAATAAAACAAAAGTGACAGCATGACAGGTATGGTAGCCTGTGGTCCCAGCTACTTGGGAGAAAATGTTTATGGTCTTTGACAATCTATCCTATGGTTGGAAGGTAAATTGAATCACTTCTTTAGGACTATAGAGCAGACAAAATAAAAATACATTCTTTTTGAAGTTTAATTAATGAAGTAGAGGAAGAAGGGAATAAATATGTTTAATTGGTATATTCAGTTCTATAAAATATAGGACTGAATTAATACAGTGGGAGATTGAAAAGTCAAGAGGAAGGAAAGAGTCATTTAAGTAAATAGAATATTCATACAAAATGAGCAAAAGAAAGACCTCTACAAAGATTTTTAACAGCTTCCAAACAGTTAAATTGCGGAAAAAAAAAAAATGGAGTAATGCCCGTGAGGAATTCTACACACACCATTACTTAGGAAATATAAAAACTAGTTTGGACAAATTATTAGCACAGACAAATTGTACAAATTCTATATTAATTGGCAAGAACTTGGCTTTCTGAAGGTCTGTGATGGCAATGACTTTCAGAGTGAATCTAGGCTACAAGTTTGATCACCAGATAACTTTTGCTTGGGATAAATGTTAATAAAAGTCTATAATTTCCCTTCTGTAATAATACTCTTTTATCTGCAGTTATGCTTTTCTTCTGAAAAAAATGACTCCACTTCTCCTATTTTAAATTAACATTTTATTTTCTGTTTAGTTGTGAAATAACAAATTTTTAAAATATGGTTAAATCAGCTCCTGGATTTCAAGTTGTTCTCATTTGTTCATATCCTAAAATACTTTAAGAAGATGGACTTTAAGTATAAACAAGTTCAATTAAAGAGCTATTACTTGGGGCTGGAGTTGTGGCTCAGCAGTGGAGCACTCACCTAATATGAACGAAATAAAGATATTGTGCCCACCTAAAACTAAAAAAAATATTTTGTAAAAAAGAGCAATTACTTTTCCACCTGTTTTACAAAAACTGTTTTTCTACTAAATTACTCAGAACATGGTTTAATCAATAAAGTTCACATTTAAATTACAATAAATGAGATTTAATCACATCAAACTAAACAAATACCTAGTACTTTCAAATATTAAGAAATTGATTAAACTCTTTTACTTTTCATTGTTCTTCTATATAGATTCTTCATTCTTTTATCCACTCAAAATGTAGTAATTTTAGGCAATTTTGAATAATGAAATAATATACTTGACGATTTCACAGCAAGACTTATAACCAACATTAGGAGAAAAGTCAAATTTCATGTGGTAATTTAACATGAAATAAAAAATTATATAAAGCCAGGCAGTGATGCTTTCCTGTAATTCTAGGGAGTGGGGAGGTTGAAGCAAGAGGATTGCAAGTTTGAGGCCAGCAACTCAGGGAGACCCTGTCTCAAAAATAAGTAAATAAATAAAAAGGGCTGGGGATGTAGTTCAGTGGTACATTACCTATGGGTTCAATCCCTACTCCCACAATGACAACAGCAAAATTTTGAAATGTCTAATGTATGATTGTCAGGAGAAGGAACAGTTGGAACAAGGTTGTTTATTTTATTTTATTTTAATTTTAGAGAAAATTAATATAAGTAGAAGGTAAGCTGCTCAGTGGGCACATTATAGGAAAGGTAAAGCTTCATATTTTTATTCTACAAATATTTTCAAGTACCTTTCATATGCCAGAGTATAGACTATCGTTGAAATTCAAAGATAAATACACTCACACCCCTCCATACACACCCTATAATTATATACTGTATGATTTACATTCTAAAAGCTAAAAAATTCTACAAACTAAAAGATGATATTACTTAAATTGAAAAATAAAATAAATGAGATGAATGGCTTGAGCAATAGAAGAAAAATCCAGGAGTTTGGTGTTAATTGAGTCTCTACTACATGCTAGATACTTCATTTTATAGATCATGCATCATAACAACTTTCTAAAGATTATTATTCTCTTTTGAGAAACAAAGGAATGGAGGTATAAAAAATTAAGTATCAAGGTAAACGGAAGGGTCTATTAGGAAACTTTCAGCAGAGTTGATTTGGGGAAAAGGAGCTAGATGCATTGAACAGTGAAAGATTTTATCCAGTCATTTAATTCTACATAACAAACTATCATAATTCACCGCCTTTTGTACACCTATCTTGCCCTTATCACAATTTTTAAGGTCATAAACTTATGAATGGCTTAGCTACACAATTTATCTCTTCACAAATGGTTATTCACTGCAGAGATTGGGGATAAGGGATCCACCTTCATGTTGATCTCTTCACCAGTGTGTCTGGCATCTCAGTGATACTTGACCCTTCTTTTTTCCTCTGCACACCTCAATCTACCTGATATTCCTATATAGCCTGGGAAAATAACTCAGGAGACCCAGGATAAATTGCAAGGATTTTTATGACCTAACTTCAGAAGTTTCAAAATGTTGCTTTCCCATATCCTGTCAGTCAACAAGTTATTCAGATCAGCCCTGATTCCAGTGGAAAAGAGAAATAGAGTCCACCCTCACAGGGATATGAGCACATAGTAAGGGGGGGAAATGATAATAGTCATGTTATATACAAGCTTCTAAAGACATGAGAGAGTCCTATTAATCCTCACGACTCAGTCAGCCTCTGATCTACTCAAATTTGGAGTATTTTTGTCACCAGTATGTAAATTAAGTAAGTGGGAAATCACACACACTTCCAATTGAAATGATGTGGGCCAAAATAAGCAGACCTCTATCATCAAGTAAATAGATCTGCCTAGGAGAAGTCCTGTTTGGTTCAAAGAATATAGAAAAGAAGGCGAATAGATTGATTAAAAAATGCATACAAGTGTTAATGAGCTTGATCCTGTAACATTATGCCCAAATCTATTGCTTAAAACTTTTGGAACTTCAGTTTGACCAGAGAGATGCACTGCCCAAAGTTTTGTCAAGATGAGGGGACTGTCAATGTTGGTCTTGGTCAGATATATAAAATATGCCAAAATTTGAGATCTGTTATTACTATGATTTGAATATGTCCCCCAAAGATTTTTGAGTAGGAAACTTAATCTCCTTTTCATTATTAATAGTATTGGGAGAAAGAGGCATTGGGAGGTAATTAGGATTAAATGAGGCAGGAGGGTCGAGCTTGCAGGATGGCATTACTGGCTCATAAGAAGGGGAAGAGGGACGAGTGAACCGAGGAAGCACACTTGCCATGTCTCATCATGTGATGTCCTCCTTCATGTTATGATGCAGCATGAGGCCCTCATCTGATGATGGGCAAGGCCAGCTCCAAGCTCTTAGAGTTCCCAGCCTCCACAATTATGAA
Organism: Spermophilus citellus; assembly: GCF_964194105.1. Taxonomy (NCBI): domain Eukaryota; kingdom Metazoa; phylum Chordata; class Mammalia; order Rodentia; family Sciuridae; genus Spermophilus; species Spermophilus citellus. The sequence continues at coordinate 63,591,538 of NC_138186.1, read as the reverse complement.
GCAAATTAACTTCTCTTCTACTTTTTTGAGAGAGAGAGAGAGAGATAGAGAGAGAGAGAGAGTCTTTCTTGTAAATGGACACAACACAATGCCTTTTTTCTTTTTTATGAGAATCGAACCCAGGTCTCTACCGCTGAGCCACAATCCCAGCCCAACTTCTCTTTTTTATAAATTACCTCAGCTCAATATTTTGTTTTAACAACAGAGAATGAACTAGGGCAATTATTTAGGCAGCCACACCTCAAATGGGGTTTCCAATCACTCACATAAAGTATACAAGCTGAGATGAATCGTATGCCATAGTAGAAACCTTAAACTGCCGAATAGACTGGGACATGTCCCTCAGCTTCAATTTCTCCCTCCAAACTGGAATAGAATGTAATTATTATGATTATGTCCTGCACAGAAGAAAACCCAATCAACACTCAGTTTTATCCAAGCTTAAAGGAAAGTACCAAAGCATTAATTTTACAATATGTAGAGAATACTAGATTCGGCAGCCTTATATGCTTTGTTACAACTAATTTACAACCTTAAAATTGCATCTTATATAGTCCATGACCCTTCAGGCATTTTAGTTGTGCCTAAGATTCTGTAAAATAGAAAAACAGAATCCCCTCACAGAGTAATTGCTGGACTCACAAGTCTCTGAAAGTTTTCTTCAGGGAGTAACAGTGTGGTTCTGAAATGCTCCTCTTGTAAATCACACAGAGCATTACTGGCTTTTTATAAGGAACAGAAATCTACTGCAAGGCCTCTAGCATAAGACAGAATAAAACAGAAGATTAGGAAAAATAATAGTCAGTTGACATCTCAAATTCATCCAGCAAACTAAATACATAAAAGAAGTAAATTTGTACATACTTTATCTATTGCATGCCCTAATGATAACAGAAGTATTTTTAGGGTACTTTAGAAGAATTCTGAGCATTTTACCTCAAATCCTTTCTGATGTTTCAATTTCCACAAAAAGCATTCATAGATATTTATTGAGGTTCCAATCAGGGTAAAAATGAAAATATCTCTTGGAAACATTAAAGTTTATAATTATGATACACTGACCCTTCAGTATAGGAAGTTTCAGGGTGTGGATAATGGTGCTTGAGGAGGAGAACTTACAGCTGACTCACAGGTGGGCATATGAGATGCAAAAATGGAATTCTAATGGTTTAGGGACTCAGATTTGGGAGTTGTTCATTATGGTAGCATAACAGCATCAATGGGTACATATATTCACTAGAAAAATTGTGTAAAAGAGAGAACTGAAAATTTAAATTAAAACAACACAGAAGAAAACAAAAAAGTATAAATAATAAATCTATAAATTCATACACAAACAGCCAAAAATTGGTTCTTCAAAAAGACTACTAAATTTTATTAGACATGGTAAATATAATTAGGAGATATGAGTGAAATTACTAACATAGTGAAAGAGAAAGGAAATATAACAACAACTTATAAAGTATTAAGAAGATAATATGATAACTGTACATATATGAATGATTACTTTTTGGCAAAGTAACACTGAGGGAATACTGGTGATAGGAAAGTCTCTTCAATCAGTGTACCATCACATAGATATTCTGGTTTGCAAGAGAAGTAATGTGCGCGCGCGCACACACACACACACACACACACACACACACACACTCTATTGGCATATACATTGGCTTTTCCTTTTTTGGACCACCGGACCCAGACTGGTATTTCAAGGTTCTTAAAAATTGTTTCTTTTCATCAAGAAGTAGAGCAAGACCTTCCCTCTTTTAACTCCCCTAAACCTAGGTTGACCCTGTTGCCTTCCAGCTTCCCCCAGAAATATTCACTGGCACAAACTGGCCATTTACTTTTGAATCTTGTTTGAGACCCATCCTTCCATCTCCTGTATTTATCCTTTGAAATATTTCTGACATCAATTGGTATGTCTAGTCAATACTCTGATATTTTTTCTTTCTTTTTCTGCTACTGTGCCTTATTATATTTTCAAATTACTGAAGAAACAATAACTTTCTCCCAAAACCCCATATTTACAAAATGAAAAGGGTACTTTAGCTGACTTGATGTGATTCCACATCAGCTGGTTACTAATGTGGCATTACCCTGGAAAAAAAATGCAAGGGGCATTGATGGAGGCATAACATCAAGACATTTGTGGCTTTAATTCGTATCCAACATATGATGGTCACCTCACATGTTAAGATTTCATGTTGAGGGGAAACTTCAGGAGATGTATCTGTTTCACTGTAAAATGATTACATCTTCTTTGTGTGGCGGGTGGGGGGACTGATAAAGGCTTTTTCTCTTAATATTAACAATAGAATTTAGGCACAGATGCTTTCTGTAAACTTGTCTATGAACTTTTTTCTTTCTTTGGCCCCTTTTGACACCTAAAGAGAATTTATATATGTACTTACTTGAAAGGCACATTTTCCAGATCTATGTTCACTTCCCTAAATTGATTCTCTAGAAACATAATCATGAATCTGTTCAAAGGCCATGACTTTAAATATGGAAATTTGACTATTTCTTTTTTAGACCATAGGACCCAGAAGTGTATTTCAATGTTGTTTTGTTTTATATTATTTTACTTTTATTTTTCACAGTACTTTTCATTGGTTAAAGTAATAAGTAAGCACTTAAAATATTGATTATGCTAAATTTTCTGTAATATAAACTTTAGGATTATTCACACAGGAGTCTGTACTTTTTGATAAAAGAATTTATGCAGATTCTAAATAAAGTTTTAAGATTTTATGGAACTTTCCATTCTTTGTCTTTTACTAGTTTACCATATTCTGTATGCTTATCATACATGTTCCTTAAAACTTTCTTCTCTTTTTCACTTTGTGGTTAAATGTCTAAACTTAAATGCTATTAATTGTTAAATTTAGTAAAAACATTTAATAACCATCAAAGATTTGTTGTTTAATTCATAACATGCCCCCAAATACCCACATTAAGCCCTATGTCAGAATTTTAGAATACATGACCATCTGGAATATGGCCCAGTTTGGTGATTGAATAGTCTCCCCAAAGTCAACTGTGATAACTAATAATTTTTATTGTTGGGTAATTTCCAATTCTACTCCCCTCCAACCACTCACAGAACTCAAATATACTCAGATTTCTCTGATAAGATTCTATTCTTGTATTTATACCACTTTTATCATTGTCAAAGAAAGAGACATTCTTTAGATATATTTGTATGGTATAAAGATTTGTATGGTATAAAGAAGAAGAAACTACTAGAAAAGGTTATATCTCTGTATAAATTTCAGAGATTTCTTGGAGACAAAACATTGTGTTATTCCAAAAGTCCTAGATAAATGAAATTTCCATTATTCAGTATTCCTAATAGACTTTTTTTTTTTGAAGTGCTATGGATTGACCCTGGGCCTTCTGCATGTCAGGCATATGTTCTACCAAATCCCTAGCTCTCTTGAGAGATGCTTTAGTCCTCATATGAACAATAACTTTATTAAAGAGTTCTCTAAATGCTACATGAACTGCCTTAACAAATAATGGATTTCCCATTAGCAAAAATATTTATGTATTAGCTTGACACCAGTTTGGCAGTCTGGCTTTTCAGATTCCTTACAAGACTGAGTATCTTATAAATGAACCAGCTTTGGTAGGTATATTTTATTCTTGAAGCCGACAACTCAGCTGAGTAGAATTAATTATTAAAGGTAATCAAATTATGCCCTTCAATAGATGAATGGATGAAAAAATGTGGCATTTATACACAATGGAGTATTACTCTGCATTAAAAAATGACAAAATCATAGAATTTGCAGGGAAATGGATGGCATTAGAGCAGATTATGCTAAGTGAAGCTAGCCAATCCCTAAAAAAAAAAAATGCCAAATGTCTTCTTTTATATAAGGAGAGTAACTAAGAACAGAGTAGGGAGGAAGAGCATGAGAAGAAGATTAACATTAAACAGGGATGAGAGGTGGGAGGGAAAGGGTGAGAGAAGGGAAATTGCATGGAAATGGAAGGAGACCCTCAGGGCTATACAAAATTACATACCAGAGGAAGTGAGGGGAAAGGGAAAAAAAAACAAGGGGGAGAAATGAATTACAGTAGATGGGGTAGAGAGAGAAGAGGGGAGGGGAGGGGAGGGAAGGGGGGATAGTAGAGGATAGGAAAGGCAGCAGAATACAACAGACACTAGTATGGCAATATGTAAATCAGTAGATGTATAACCGATGTGATTCTGCAATCTGTATACGGGGTAAAAATGGGAGTTCATAACCCACTTGAATCAAAGTGTGAAATATGATATGTCAAGAACTATGTAACGTTTTGAACAACCAACAATAAAAATTTTTTAAAAAAGGTAATCAAATTATAGGAAAAATTTATTTCTAACCAATCAAGGGATACTGTGGAGAAGAAGGCCCTGTCACTCCAGCCCTAAACTGAGCAAGGTGGAAGCGCTGCTCCAGGCAGATTGCTTTCTCTGGAGATCTCTGCAAACCCATCACAGTAAGGCAGGCCTGTGACCCTGCAATGCTATGAAGGTCACAGCACTGAGGCAATGAGCTTAGATCTATTGAGTAAGGTGAGGTAGGTGCAAACAGTGGGGGTGGGAAGAGCATACTAAGAATCATTGGAGGAAGTGGAACAATAAAGCATTGCAGGACAGGTAAAATTAGGTCAAGGGGAAAGAAAGGCATATTAGATAAAAATTCAATTCCCAGAAGGACTCTTCCTTCGAATGAATTTTCTTCATTTTGGTGTAATGCTGAAAGCATGCTTCTGCCTCTTGATGTGTGGATATTTCTGTGTTGGCATGCATCCAGGACAATCACAGTGATGATGAAAGATGTTGGGTGTGGGCCAAAACTCAGGCCCACATAGTTCACTGATGCTGTGTTAGGAAAAGCCCTTGCCCAGAGGAAGCAATGTAATTGCACGGGCTGAATGAATTGCTTAGACAAAGGCAGAGCAAAGCCCAGTAAACCTCTGGGAATTGCCTGCTCTGCACCCCTGTGGTGTTGTCACACATTCTTTCCTCAGTACTTTCAGAATATAGTAAGGCATATTGAGCGTAAAAGGAAAGAAAAATATATCCGTATCCAGAAGACACACTAATTGATGGCAGAAATATTTTGAAAGATAAATGCAGGAGGTGGAAGAATGGGCCTCAAAGATTCAAATGTCATGGCCACAGTTTGTGCCAGTAAATATTTCTGGAGGAACCTAGAAATATAGCCAAATCATAATTCAATCACACTGCAGTTCACTAACGTTGTAGATTTAGTTCCTGTGTGCAAAACATGGATTTATTTCAACATAATTGATACATTAAGGAAAGAGTATAGGACAAAGCAGATTTTACATTTTCTTATGTGAGCTTTCTTTCTGATGCACACTAAGTACAGAAAATCAGCTCAAAGAGCCATGTGGGCATATGCAGGAGAAGTTCACCTCAAACATCTATCAGCTAATTCGGCACACTGCCTGTGTTTTATGTTTGAGCCCTATTAATTCACATCTGGTATTCCTACTTTCCACCCAATTTCAGATAAACCCTTCCCATAAATTCACAGTAACCCCAAAGCTGCAACAACCCTTCTAATGACAAATTTTACAAGAGAACTTACAACATTTCTCAAAGCAAAGTGTCATATTCATTATGATTTTATGTGTATCTTCACCATTTAACACAGGTTCTTTTGTTTAATGCATCACTGACTATTATGGTTTAGATATGAGGTGTCCCCAAAAAGCTCTTGAGTGAGATAATGCATGAGAGTTTAGAGGTGAAAAGATTGTGTTATGAGAATCTTATTCTAATCAGTGCATTAATCCCCTTATGGGGATTAACTGGGTAGTAACAGTAAACCAGCAAGGTGTGGCTAGAGGCTGTGGTACATTTGGGGGGTGTCTTTGGGGTTTATATTTTGGTTTTGCTTTTGTTTTCATTTTTTGAATTTTAATGTGTTATATATGAAAGAAGAATGCATCACAATTCATATTACACATACAGATCACAATTTTTCATAAGTCTTTTTGTACACAAAGTAGAGTCACACCATTCGTGTCTTCAGACTGATGTGTACTTAGGATAATGATGTCCATCTCATTCCACCATCTTTCCTACCCCCATGACTTTTCCCTTCCCTCCCCCCCCTTTTCTCCTTTGCCATATCTAGAGTTCATCTAATCCTCCCATGACCTTCTCACTATGAATCAGCAGCCTTAAATCAGAGAAAACATTTGGCTTTTTTTTTTTTTTGGAATTTGCTAACTTCACTTCGCAAAATAGTCACCAACTCCATGCATTTACCTGCTAATGCCAAGATTTTATTCTCTTTTAATGCTGAATAATATTCCATTGTGTATATATACCACATTTTTTTATTCATTCATATACTGAAGGGTATCTAGTTTGGTTTCACACTTTAGCTATTGTGAATTATGCTGCTATAAACATTGATGTGGCTGTGTCCCTGTAGTATGCTGTTTCTAAGTCCTTTGAATATAAACCAAGGAGTTGGATAGCTGGGTCAAATGGTGATTCCATTCCCAATTTTCCAAGGAATCTCCATATTGCTTTCCATATTGACTGTACCAATTTGCAGTCCCATCAGCAATGTATGAGTGTTCCTTTTTCCCCACATGCTTGCCATCATTTATTGTTGTTACTTGTATTTTTGATAGCTGTGGTTCTGACTGGAGTGAGATGAAACCTTAGAGTTGTTTTGATTTGCATTTCTCTAATTACTAGAGATGTTGAACATTTTTTCATATATTTATTGACTGATTGTATATCCTCTTTTGAGAAGTGTCTATTCATTTCATTAGCCCAGTTATTGACTGGGTTATTTGTTTTGTTGGTGTTAAGATTTTTGAATTATTTATATATCCTAGAAATTAGTGCTCTATCTGATGTGCTTTTGGTAAGTTTGTTTCCAAATTGTAGTCTCTCTATTCACCTCACTGATGATTCTGCCTATTTCTCTCTCTTTTTTTTTTTCTTGGTGATTATACTGTTTAAAATGGATCTTAAGAGTAGTACTAAAGTGTTTCTAAGTATAAGAAGGCAGTGATGTGCCCTATAGCCTAGCATGTGTTAGATAAGCTTTGTTCAGTCAAGAGTTACAACGTTGTTCACTATGAGTTAGATGTTCATGAATTGAAAATATGTATTAAATGAAGTGGCTTTAAATGGAAACATGCATAAAACAAGAGTTTTTATTGGTTCACAATTGTGACAAGAGTCTCAAAGGAACCTAATGCTCTATTTCCCCTAATAGCAATGTGTCAGTATTCACTAATCCGGTGTTTGCAATGACTTGATAGGAAAAAAAAAAAAAAAAAAAAAAACCACTGTCAATAAAAAAAAAAAATTGTACTTGTAGTTGTCTTTTGTCACTAATCATGCATTTCCATGTCTTTTCTAAAGTTTAGGCAAAAAATCTATTCTGAAGTAAGCAGGACCTATTCACCCAGATACTGCAGAAAAGGAGACATGCTAGGTGTAGTTAATGTTGATAAAAACTGGCAGTTGTCAAAAATTAACAATTGAGACTTATTCAATGATTGGGCAATACAGGTGCCCCTGTGATGATTCTGGTGCTTTAAGATCAAGTGTTGACTTACCTTCTGGGTTGCTTTGCTTCATTAGTAGTAATTTGATAGAAATTATGGAAGCCTGGATTTTCTGAATTTCATAATAAACATTCAAACTAGAAAAGGAATATGATAAAATTCATCACAATGAAAGCTATAAGAATGTGAAGTTTGCAACATAAATATGTTAACAGAGCATGACACAATTAAGAAACGGACAGATAAATCATTGATTGCTCTTCCTTTTCCTGAGTTCCTTCTTGATTTTTGAAGGAGATATTAAGTATTTCAAGATTCCTTGTTAAAAAGTAGCATTCTATTTCAGAAATAAACCATTTTCAAATCTTATTCTTGATAACACTCGATTTTTAATATATACTGAAAAGTTACAATAAAGAGTGTACTTTACAAATTGTTATTGAACAAGTCCTGTGGACGTTTCCACGTACACATATTGTGAAACTTTGAATATTATTATATGAGAGAACAACAATTACAGTAACAATGTGTAACTGTATAAACTGTCTAAAAACTACACTCACATACAAATCAATATTTTTCTTCTTAATTATTTTTCCACAGTAAGCATGCATACACAATTATTAAGTACCTATAAATACCAAATTTTAACTGTAAAATACATCTGATCAAGACTAAATTATCCATATTTCCTAAAAGGAAATTTAATATTTAAATTTGTAAAGTCACTTGCACAAAAATATGAGGTTATACCACAATGGAAGTGGAATTTATCACATTTTTTTCTCCAAAGCTTTATTTAGTTCAGTATCATAAACTAATCTTGATTGCTGAGGGTTAATTAAAAATAATAATGTTGACACATTTTATATGTCTTATAATTCAAAAAATTTTCCCATAACTTCACTGATAAGCTAAAGTTTATATTTTTGAAGAAACTTATTGTGCGAATGAAGTGATTTTCAATGGGGATATTTTTCCATACAGAACAAGAAATTACATCATTAAATATGACTTTCTGAAAATAATTATTTAATTTACTTCATGAAATTTCCATAAAAGCGTTTGGTGAATGTGTTTGTTTATTTTGAAAGTGTCAGGAAAATTAAACTGTTTGATAGAATGATATTTTCATCTTTGTTGACAAAAGTGCTAAGAATACACACTGGAAAGGGAAAGAAATTCATTTGAATAAATGGAAAAATTGGATATCCACACACAATTGAATGATAACAGATAATCTCTGATTATATAAAAGTACAACTTAAAATACTAGAGACGGAAATATAAGATCTACAGCTACAAAATTACTAGAGAAATACATAAAAAAATACTTCGGAACATTGGAATAGGCAGATATTTTGACTAAGACCACAAATGAACAGAATATAAAACTAAAAAGAGAGAAATGAAGTCTAAAAAGAAAGTTCTGCTTAGCAAAGGAAACAATCAGCAGAGTGAAGATACAACCTGCAGCATGGGAGAAAATATGTGCAAGCTACACATTGGACAGGAGCTTATAATCCAAGGAACTCAAAAAAATAACCAAATTAAAAAATGGGCAAGAGATCTTTCATAAAAGAAGACAGTGCTCAACAATACAAACAATAAGGACAATGAAAATCAAAACCCTAATGAGATGGCACCTCCTTCAGTAGAAAAAAGAAAAAAGAGACTAAGTTCTGGTGAATATCTGGGGAAAGGGAACCTTAGAATGGGGTGTGGAAATTAGTGCAGCCATTGTGGAAAACAGTGTGGAAATTCCTCAAAAAATTAAAAGTAAATGACTGGAAATGTAACTCAGTACTAGAGTGCTTGATCCCCAGTACCACACACACAAAAAAATTAAAATAGAACAAGCATATAATCCATCAATTCCACTAATGGGCAAATATCCAAAAGAAATGAAAACATTCTGTTAAATAGACATCGGCACTCCTATGTTTCCTGTAGAACTCATCACAATAACTAAAAACTGGAAACAATTTAAATGTCCATAAACTGATGTACAGATAAGGAAAATGTGGTGCCTATACACAATGGTATACTATTCACCCATAAAAAGATATAATGCTATTATTTGCAACAACATGGATAGAACTGGAGGCCATCATGATAAGTGACATTGCTTAGGCACTGAAAGACAAATACTACATGATCTCACCCAAATGTGAGATCTAAAAAATCTTATAAAATTACTGTTAGGGAATTTGGGAGTAAAATGGTGGTTATCAAAGACTGGGTTTGAGGAAAAGTTGATTAATAGATACTAATTTACAGTTAAATAGAAGAAAGAAGTTTTGGGGTACTATAACACAATAGGGTGACTATACATAATAATAATATATTTTACATGTTTTTTGAAACACTAAAAGAATGCGTTTTGCATGTTTTCACCATAAAGAAATGATAGTTGTTTCAGGATATAGATAAACATAGCCTGATTTTTACATTATACAATATATGTATGCATTGAAACACCACATGGAACCCCATGAGCATATATAATTTAGTTTTTATATATCAGAAAAAATGACTAAAATATAATTATGCCATATTTCAACAGAGATCATTTCAATTACTTTTTCTAAATAAGAATTCTGACAGTGTACCATGCTAAAATATGAGAAATTTAGGAGAACACTGAAAATTTTAAAATACATTAGATTTTTCAAAATTGCTTTTTGTTTTAGTTATTGTGCTATGGATTGAACCCAGGACCTTATACATGCCACATGCTAGGCAAGCACCCTGTACCTTAGTACAGCCCAACCCTTATTTTTTCTAATTTTAGTTTATATGGAAGTGAACAATCTGTCTGCCAACACCTAGAGAGAGTAAAAGCCATTAAAGGCACACTTAAGTGGCTGTCCTGTGGTGGCAAAATGCAGCATGCATATGGCACTTCATGCCTATAGTAATATGTTTGCTTCTTTTGATTTTATCATGATTACAGATGTTTATTTGTTCTTTTTTTTAGTAGCCTAGAAATATAAAACCTCAATAACATAAAAGTCCATTCTAGCCTTTTAGATAATGAAAATGAAATTGAGTGCAAGAAAAAAAATAGCTATTAAGGCTTAAGAGTCCTCAATTCATAGAGTTGTTATAAAACTTCAATGAAGTAACTGTGATCCTCATCTTTTGTCATATAAGATGCAATATATATTTTTAACTAATTAACATTTTGTATTACATATACACATGCATATGTGTATTGTCTCAGAATAAATATTTTAAAATAATAACTGATAATATTATAAGATAATATATATGAAAAATAATTATATTTACAAATTTTAAGATAACATTCTAAAAACTTATCTAACTTAAAAAACAAATCATATAATATTTATATAATACATTCTATAGACTTTACAAAATATATACCTCTCCCTAAAGAACCTACCCAGTGTTTTCAAGTTCACATAGATTATCACAATAATTAATCATAAAACATGCTGCAGAGCATATCTTTACAAATGTCAAAGAAAATAATTTATATATTCTCAAAGAATTCAAATATCAACAAAAGTATATTAAGAAGTGATGTATATGTACAAAATTTAAAAAAACACATAAATACAATCCAACTATAGAGAAAAATCATAAAATGTAATTACCATTTGAAAGGAACTGAATTATAATTAAACCATTGTAGTTTAAAATAAATAGATAATATGAGGTTTAAAAGATAATTTCTTTTAATAATATCCCAGGAGAGCAAGACATAAAACAAAACCAAGTAAGAACAATACAGCATGTACAAATATGTAGCAATATAAAAAATCAAAATGTATTTTTAAAATACAACAAATGAGAATACACAACGCAAGCAAATAATGCAAAATATTATATAGATATTTTAAACATTAACAAACTAGAAAGCCTTAGAGTTGATGAAACCTCACGCTAAACACTAAATGACTTTATAAAGTGTAATTTTTCTAGTTCTCTCAATACTAAAGTGATAAAGGAGCAACCATCAAATACAATATTATTGACTACATATCATCATACCAACGCTGGTTATCAATGCTGGTTACCAACTCTGGTGACCTTAATTAATTGGTTAGGGTGGTATCTGCCAGGTTTCTCCATGATGAAGCCAAAAATTTCTTTGGTAAGTAAATCTATACTTCAGAAGCAAATCACTAACTCCATCCTCTCTCAAACTTGGTAGAAGGAGGGGTGCAGTGATAGTCTACCTTCTGGAGAAGGGAATATCTAATACATGTTATTCAGAATTCTGGGAGGAAGATTCGTCCTTTCACCCATTTACTTGTTTATGGAATCATTTATCTATATCAGCATGTACCATGTGAATTTATTTTGTAGTTTGGGTTGTAATCGCAACAGATGGCATTTCATTATTTAAAATGCTTCAGCTTTGTCCACTGGAGGTCCCTCCCCCCGCCAGGTTGATTCCTGTGTGGCTTTGGCATACCCTTGGTTTTCTGAGCATATCCTTTTTTCTGGCATTACCAGGTGGCTCTAGGTCATCTGATATTTTTCTTAGTTCCAGTCTTGGAATCAGCTGTTATTCAAGAAGACTGGTTCTTTTCATTGGGGAACACTATTTAGAAGTCATTATCTGAGCACCAAGTGAGCTCACTCCTAATTATTTTTCATTTTTCTAGGCCCTCTAAGCACACAGATCCAGAAAACATGGGTATGCTCCTTATTCCTTTACATGCATTCCCATGATTATGTCTGTATTGATCTGTAAGTATACATGTATTTAGCAGAACATGAGCTCATACTAACCACTCTGATTCCACAGACCTCATTTTACCCTCGCCTCTCTCCCTGCTTGACTATGATTTCTCACTTCATCAGTGAGAAACATTGCACTTAGGTCCTTTTTGCATGTTTCTTCTATACATGTTTAGAATTATCAACCTATACTCTCTGGTCCATCCCAATGAAGAATATATTTACCAACTGGAAAGTTTCTGTATAGTTCTCTCTTGTCTTTTGCCTGACAGTTTCCCATTAGAATACCACTTTTCAAATTTACTTATGACCTACATCACTTTTATTGTACTAAAACCCCTGAGCATTAAGGGCTTATTGTTTCTACAGCCATAGCCTGAATTACTTTCATGCAAATAAAGCTGAACAAGAACTTTCAGGAGGATTTATTGTGCTTTGGTGTTTTCCAAGAAATGGTGTATTCTTAAGGAGATTAATATTTGATGACATTTTCTGTCTTGTTAATTTTATATGTTTTGGACCTTTCACAGTTTTTATCAAGCCAAGACTTTGAGTATTTCCCAGTCTTCAGGCACTGGAGAGTCAAGAATGGTTTCAGCTAAAACAGACATCGTTTGGAATGACTGATACAGAAGATTCTGTCAGGATGAGTTGGGCTATTAAAAAGAAGGCATCCTCTCCCCACTTAGATTTTTACATTATTTTCCTACACCTTCCTAATTGCTGAATTGCTAATGAGAGAAACCTATCTCATTAGCAAAAAACTAAATTCTAGCGTGCAAACTCTTATGCAAACAAAGTAACTTTTTCACTAGTATATGAGAGCATAAGCCAAAGTTGAGAGTTTCTCTGCCCTAGGAGCAGAGAGGTCTAGACAACGTTTGAAATATCTGAAAGAATTCTAAACTGATTTAAAATTAATTAAAGCAAATGTTACATATTTGCTGCATAGCTGCTTTAATGTTGTCTTTTAATAGATATTCATTGAATTAAATTAGCCTTCTGCAACTAAGCAACAGAAAACTAAGGCAGAGTTTTACCATTGGAGCATTGGTGATCACTCATGAGAGAAAACAATTTAGGACAGGAAGGTGGGACTTTACAAAATAAACTATGCCTATTTCAAACTTTGCTTGGAACTAGTCCTTCTATCTAAGAAAGAGAGGAACATTTTTTTAACCCCCTACACCTATTTTTTCTAAAATGTACTTCTTCCCATATCCAGGATGCTGAGCCTAATCTAAGGTATCAATATTTAGGGTTAAATGACAATTTGATAGCTCACTAGAAACTAAGAATCATGTTTAATATGTTTTTGAAAATATAATGTCCTTCAAAACTCAGTAAGGTTAAAATTGACTTTAGAAAGTGAATAAGTGGCTATTATGAAATAATACTTGGCATTGTAAGTGTTTTAATAAGTTTAAAAGATATTTTAAAAAGTTGAAATTATGACTCTCATATAAATATAAAATGAACACATTCCAAAATTGAATTTCATTAATTAAATGATGAATGGACATATTAAGTACAATAAAAATTTCAAATGACAAGAGAATTCAAAGAATTCAAAGAGTTACACTTACAGGCTTTTACAAAATAAATGTATAGAGATGCAAAACAAGAGCAAAATAAGCACTGATATCTCCACTACTATTTGTTCCAATGGGAAAGAAATATTTCCATTACTATCAGGTTATTATTATCAACAGAATTGTAAGTTAATTTCATGACAATGAAAATCAAAGATTAAAAAGAGGGGTGTGCTAAACCAACAATAATGGTTTTCAATATTTTTGGTATGTTTATTTTACAATACAAAGAACAAATAACATTTTATATAATCATAGTAACCAGAAAGTAAATCTGTCTCCCTTGCTCTCTCCCTCTTTCTCTCCATGTAGCAATAGAGATAGCAATATAACTAAGGATATCTAACCTAAGTAAATATAACTAAACCAAGAGCAAGCTAAATATTATTGAAATTAGTGGAACTTGGATTTACACCTAAGAGCATGATGATTAATTTTGGATAGCAGTGCATTTGCTGTATAAGAACGTTTTCTATAAGTGTGAAATACTTTTACCATGCGAATTTGATCTCATCATTGTGTATTTTCAGTGTTCATAATAATTTCTATTATAAATTTAACATTCCATAAACAGCATATAATCCTTTTGTAGATCTTCCAATGACGCTACAGAAGTGTTATTCTATATGCAGAACTTGGATTCCAGTGAGAGGAAGCATACTTGATGCTTGGAAAAAATGACCTCCACAATGGTTTGTCCTCTTAACATAATAAACTCCAGAATTTAGTTAAATGACATCAAACTTTTTCTATTTTTTTTTTAAAGAGAGAGTGAGAGAGGAGAGAGAGGAGAGAGAGAGAGAGAGAGAGAGAGAGAGAGAGAGAGAGAGAGAGAGAATTTTTTTTAATATTTATTTTTTAGTTCTCAGCGGACACAACATCTTTGTTGGTATGTGGTGCTGAGGATTGAACCCGGGCCGCACGCATGACAGGCGAGCGCGCTACCGCTTGAGCCACATCCCCAGCCCCCAACTTTTTCTATTTTAATTAATTACAACCAGTAAGACAAAAAGCATTTACACATGTTTATAGCTATTTATATGCTTACTTAGTTATGTCCATATTGAAATGACTCCATTTCTTCTTCTTCTTCTGGATAGATTTACTAGATCTAGTATTCTTTGTTGGGTGATTTTTTTTTCTGAACTTGGAACATGGCATTCCATTTCTTCTTGGTTTGAAAGTCTTCTTATGAGAAATCTGCTGTTAGTCTAATGGAGTGTCCCTTAAATGTGACTTTATATGTTTCTCTTGCAGTTTTTAGAACTTTTCCTCTGTCTTGTACTTTTGATAGTGTAAGCCTAATATATCAGGGTGAAGATTTCATCTTGTCATGCTCATTTGGGGTCTTATGGGCCTTCTGTACCTGAACGTCCATGTCTTTTCCAAGATTAAGAAAATTTTCATCTATGCTTTCATTGAATAATTTTTCTGTGCCTTCCCTTTAGGTACATAAAAATATGAATATTTGTTTATTTAATTGTGTTGCAAAGGTCTTTAAAGTTGTCTTCATTTTTTCTTATTTGTTAATTTTGTTTGACCAGGATATTTCAAAAAATCTGTATTAAAGTTCAGATATTCTTTCTTCCAGTTGATTTAATCTGTGGTTAAGGTTTTAAACTGTTATTTTTATTTGACTTATTTAGTTCACTTCCAAGATTTCTCTTTGGTTCCTTTTCAAGATCTCTATCTCCTTTCTGAAATTAGTTCATATCATGTATTGTTTTCTGAATTTCATTACATAATTCATCTGCGTTTTCTCAAATCACACTGAGATTCTTTATAATCATTCTTTTAAATTATCTATGTGGCATTTAATCAATATTGTTTACTTTGTGATCTTTAGAGGGTTATTGTTTTCTTTTAGAGGCATTATGCTACCTTTTTAAAATTTCTTGTGTCTTGTGCTGCTAAGATTTTTGCATCTAGTATATCAGTTATCTCTACCGCTTTTGTCACCTTTAATGGATCAGAGAAGGATCTTGCACACAACCATGGGTTGGGGTGCCCACTGTGTGGCCTCTCTGACAACAAGATTGGTGATATCACTCCAGTGATGGACATTTCCTCAAAAACTGCTGAGGTGAGCTGCTGGAAAGAGCCTCAACACTAGCAGCAGTGAGAAGCCTGAAGAGCATACTGTGTGGGGGTAGGAGGCACTCACAGACCCATCCAGAGCACATACCCAGAACTTGTGGGGCAGGGCAGTGGCAGGGACCATATGTGTGCCTGTTTTTAGTCCTAGCATTGGCACAAGTCAACACACCCTCATTCCCGAAGAACAAGTATTCCAGTTTCTTGAGTCTTGAGAGCACACTCCATTATCTCTGTACTACAACACTTTCAGCTCAGGGACCTGAGAAGGCTTGGGCATTTGGGTCACAGTTGCTCTATGGTATTGAGCTGGGTTGGTGTCGCTGAAATCCCCTGTGCTCTTGTCATGGAATATCTACGGAGAACTAGAGATGAAGAGATTCCTGACCCCTAGAGCACTATAAATTTAAACAATAACTCCCTTCAGAAGATGGTAGCTACTTATAGCAACTTGGGCTTTAGAGATTGGGGGCAGGGGGATAACGTAAGTGCCTTCTAAAAAGTAAATCCACGTTTTAGCCTCTTAAGTTGCTCCCCTAACTGGACTGTATGCTTAGGAAAGTTGTGAAACTTTTCAGTAGCTAGACTTGCAGTTGTCTACACCAATGGACTTTCTTGGGACTCTCCCATTCACCCTTCCTTCTGCAAAGGAGAGCTCCCCTCCCCTATTTGGAGAGTCAGCTGGCAGTTGCCACAGTTCATCATTCTTCATTCTGTAATATTGTCTCAGATCTCTGAGCCTTACAAGGTTCCAGTCTCTCCTTTGCTGAATTCCAGCATTCTCCCATGGCCATGTACCTCAAATTATAGCTATTGACTTATTGTTTTGGTTTTTTTCTTCTTTTTCAGAGATAGAGGTAAATATTACACCATCCTGAAACTCTTTCTTTCCCGCATCTTTCTTGTTAGTATTATGTTGATTTCTTCCTTATTGGTTGGAAAGTAATTTGAAATTAATAAATCATTTTAACCAGCATGTAAATTGTGCATTGTATATGGAGCACCTTGTGATATGCTGATACACATACCTTGTATAATGTTCAAATTAGGGTAAAATATCTATATCTCCAAAAATTTATTATTTCTTCGTGGCAAAAACATTGAAAATCCTCTCCTCTATTTTTTTTCTCACATACAGTACATTATTGCTATGTGTAGTCATCCTACTTGCAGTAGAACATCAGAAGTTCTTCCTTCTTCCTGAGAGTAACTCAGTATTAATTGACCAAACTTTCCCCATCACTCTCTCCCACTTGTTTTCCCTCAGGTTGCTGTAACAATTATTTTACTTTCAATTTTAATGAGATTAACTTCTGTAGATTTCACTTATCAGTGAGACCAGGCAGTCTCTCTGCCTGTCTATGAATAGCTTATTTTACTAACATTGTCTCCCGTTTCATCCATGTTGTGAGGAGGATAAGATTGCATCCTTTATGGTTGAATAGAATTCCATCATATATATATATATTTTTTTTCTTTATCCATTTGTAAATCATAATCACTTAGGTTGTTTCCATACAATGAATACACCAGAGTACAGATGTCCATTTGACATAGTTATTTGATTTCCTTTGGATATATACCTAGGAGTGAGATTGCTTTAATGTTTTTTGGAAACTCCATATTCTTTTCTAAAATGATTATGCTGATTTATATTCTCACCAACAATGATGGTTCCTCCACTTCTTTTGCTATGTATTTATGTGTGTGTGTACACACACACATATACACACACGCACATATATGTAATTGTATCAATTTACATTTATCTATTGATTAGTGATGTTGAGCATTTTTCATGTATACATTGGCCACTTAAATGTCCCCATTTTTAGAAACATCTGCTTAGGTTTATTACTTTTTTTTTTAACTTTGCTATTGAGTTGCTCAAGTTTCTTTAATTTTCTGGATATAAACCTCTTATCACATCTGTAGTTTTCAAATATATTTTCCAATTTTGAAAGTTCTCTCTTTACTCTGTTGTTTCTTTTCCTATGCAGAAGATTTTTATTTTGTTATAATTCCATTTGACTATATTTGCTTTTGTTTATTTTGCTTTAGGAATCTTACTCAAAAAAAATTCTTGTGCATTCCAATGTCCTGAATACTAGTACAATCATAGTTTCAGGTCCAACAGTTAAGTTTTTCATCAATTTTGAGTTAATTTTTTAGATGGTGAGAAGTAAGGGTCTGGTTTCATTTTTCTGCATGTGGATATCCAATTTTCCCAGCACCATTTATTGAAGATGCTCTCCTTTCCTCAGTGCATGTTCTTAGCATATTAGTTGAAAATCAGTTTACTGTTAATGATTGAGTTTATTTCTTATTTTCCTATTCTTTCCAATATGTCTATGTATCTGCTTCTATGCCAGTACCATTCTGAGTTGATTACTGTAGATTTTTTAGTATATTTTAAAGTCAAGCAAAAAACTTTTATAATTTGATAATATTTCTTAAGAAAATTCATGTCCCTCAAAAAATTCATGCTTTTTAATTTTACTTTTGTGTTTGGGACTTTTTATTCATTTAGAATTTTTGTTTTTTTCTGTCGTTAAATGCCCCGCATTGTCTTAAATGAAATATTATCTCAAATTTACTTTCATGGAGAGTGAGATTCAGGGATCTGTGGTGAGTTGAGCTAAGAACTTAACTGGCAATTGTTGGAGCATTGAACTGAGACAACAAGCCAAAAAGGAAGTTGTGGTGAAGACCTCAATTGTTTACTGCAGTAATATGTACAAGGGGTCAAACAAGAGAAGGTGCTGGATTCCTCACTGTTCCACTTTTTCCATGGAAAAGAAAAACCTCTGCCAGAAATGCTTCTGATTGGAAGCCCTTGGGCTAGTAAAGGCAGCTGTGCAAAGTAAGAGCATGGCCAGATAGAAGGGCCTGAGATGAGACATCAGGGCACTGGTTTTGATCCACCTCTGTTGGGTGGAGAACACCTTCCCCCACATTGGACCACCAGGTAAAGCCATTTAAATTGCCAATGGTGGGGCTTTACAGAGATTTCTGGCCAGGAGCTGCATTCCTTGTGATTTAACTTGTTTCTCCAAATAAAACCAGTTAACCCAAAGGTATTTTTTTTTATTGGTTGTTCAAAACATTACAAAGCTCATGATATATCATCTTTCATACATTTGACTCAAGTGGGTTATGAACTCCCATTTTTACCCCAAATACAAATTGCAGAATCACATCGGTTACACACTCACATTTTTACATAATGGCATATTAGTGATTGTTGTATTCTGCTACCTTTCCTATCCCCTACTATCCCCCCTCCCCTCCCCTCCCATCTTCCCTCTCTACCTCATCTGCTGTTGTTCAATTCTCTCCCTTGTTCCCCCCCCCCGTTTCCCCTCACAACCTCTTATATGTAATTTTGTGTAACATTGAGGGTCTCCTACCATTTCCATATGCTTTCCCTTCTCTCTCCCTTTCTCTCCCCCCACTCGTCTCTGTTTAATGTTAATCTTTTCCTCATGCTCTTCCTCCCTGTTCTGTTCTTAGTTGCTCTCTTTATATCAAAGAAGACATTTGGCATTTGTTTTTTAAGGATTGGCTAGCTTCGCTTAGCATAATCTGCTCTAATGCCATCCATTTCCCTGCAAATTCCATGATTTTGTCAAGTTTTTAACCCAACAGTGTTGAGAGCCACAGCCAAAGGGGCCCCAGCAACCTTCCAGCTGCCAGCAAACTTCCAGCTGCCAGCAAACTTCCAGCTGCCAGCTGATGATTGGCTCACAGCAGCCCCAGCAAACTTCTAGCTTCCAACTGCTTGGCTCCTCTGCAGTGATGCTCATTGGGCTGTTTCCCTGCCCTTTCAGACCACAGAGCTGCTCATTGGGGGACTTTTTGTGGCTCTGCCCCTGCAACCCAGCCAATCAGCCTCAAGAGCAGGAGGAGTGGGGGAGGTTGAGAGGCTTGTGGGAAGCCAGTGGTGGCAGTTGGGCTCTAAGGGTTTTTCCTGAAGAGCTGTGTGGTGCGGTGTGTGTGTTCTAAAAAATAAAGTTCTTTTCTTTTGACAAGTGGCTCCTGAATTGTGCCCAGCCAGACTGCAGCACAACAGTCACACAGTTAATTATTCCTCTAATGTTTATATGTATGTTAAATATTGATTTAGATCTAGACTTGGCATTTTTTTCCAATGATCTGTTTTATTTTTTGTCACACTGCTTTAACTACTATATATCATTGGTCACTTTTGATGGTGGAATTTCTCCTTCAGTTTTCTTTTATAAAATTCTTCAGCTATTTTTCTCTGTTTTATGCTTATGTGCTTACATGATTGTTTATTTATTTGCTTATTTTTTGAGTAGTAGGGGTCAAACCTAAGGCCTTGTGTATGCTTGGTAGGTGCTCTACCACTGAGCTACATGCCCCCAACCCTCTATTTATTCATAAAATCAAATTTCAATTTAATTACCCTAAATAAATGTAATATTTTTATTCATCAGAATCACATCAAAATAAAATTAGTTTGGGGCCTGGGTTTGTAGCTCAGTGGTAGAGTGCTTGCCTCGAATGCATGAGGCACTGGGTTCAATCCTCAGCACCCAATAAAAATAAATAAATAAAAATAAAGATTTTATGTCCATCTACAACTAAAAAATATATATTTAAAAAAATAAAAATTAGTTTGAAAAGAATCATTATTTCATACAGTTTAGTCTTCGTTTTCAGTAGTATGGAATGAATCTTCATTTATTATTGTCTTTTATTTCCATTGTTGAGATTTTAGTTTCTCTTCATGCAGGTCCTGAATAATTATTATTGTTTACTACTCAGTATTTTAAAATGTATTGATATTGGAAAAGGCATCTTTTTCTATTTTTATTTTTTTTTAATTTTATTCCAAGTTTAAGAGACTTTAAAATAGGCAAAACATGTTACCAAGTATCCTGTCTAGTGAGCTACTCCAAGTTGTCTCAACCCATTATCATCTTTGCTGTATTTTATTACATTGAATTCATTATTCTAATTCATGGAAATCTCATAAAAAGGCAAATACATATAAATATATACTTGTGCACACACATACACTACTGAATTTTGTCTGATAGAATGTAATTATTTTCCTGTGCACAGATTAATTTTAAATTCACTTTTAAATTCATTTTAGCATTCTTATTACCCATAATGTGGTTCTTTGAATTCTTCCATCATAACCCCTTACTAATTCTCTCATTAATTAAGGAGTTAAATACAATATTTGACATTTTTATCTTATATTCATAGAAGATTCATGATTTATTTTATTTTAAAGTAGTGTTTTAAGAAAAGTAATATATATACATATACATATATGTGTGTGTGTGTGTGTGTGTGTGTGTGTGTGTGTATATATATATATATATATATACATTTTATTAAATGTGAAGTAACAGAAAAAAAGAAACACCTCAGTAAATTTGCCTTGTGTGTAGTTTCATTCCCTTCAAAATCAGTCCTCCTCTTTTTTCTTTTTTTAAAGAGAGAGAGAGAGAGAGAGAATTTTTTTTTTTAAAGAGAGAGTGAGAGAGGAGAGAGAGAGATAGAGAATTTTTAATATTTATTTTTTAGTTCTCGGCGGACACAACATCTTTGTTGGTATGTGGTGCTGAGGATCGAACCCGGGCCGCACGCATGCCAGGCGAGCGCGCTACCGCTTGAGCCACATCCCCAGCCCAAGAGAGAGAATTTTTTTAATATTTTATTTTTTAGTTTTCGGCGGACACAACATCTTTGTTTATATGTGGTGCTGAGGATCCAACCCGGGCTGCACCCATGCCAGGCGAGCACACTACCGCTTGAGCCACATCCCCAGCCCAGTCCTCCTCTTTTTGCCATTTATTCAAGACATTTGTAAATAACTTTCCAACACTATTATGAGTTTAATCAGTTTTGAATGCATTAGCTTCATATGTGGTTGAGGATGGAGTTTTCTAACACTAGTTCTGTCCCTCACTTCCAACAACAAATTGCCCTTACTCCAATTGCTAATCTACTACTCCTCTTACAGTTTGCATAGACTCACTCCTTCAACATCTTATGAATTTAATAGCATCTTTACAAAGAGCCCTCCCTGTCACCTGTCTGCTATCATCCTCCTCATTATTTACTCTGTCACTTCCTTTTAAATTTACTATACCATAACTCCAAATGATTTATAACTGGCATCTTATTGTTTACAGCAACAACAATGTGTATAATTGCTTGTTATTGTTATTGCTGTTGTCTGTTCTCCACTTGGGTGTAAGCTGTGTTAGAGCAAGGACCATCCACATTATGGAATGCCTCCTTCCTAAGATAGAAGCAAGAATGAGTGAGGATTAATCCCCTCCCTTAAAAAGTTCACTATTGAATAGAAGATAGATATAAATATTCTAATAAATGGCATATTTCATTGTTTAGAGTTCTGAAAGTTTATTTCATATAGAAGCCATAATTACTAGTAAAATTAATGAAAATCATTTTAGTGAAACCAAATTTTATCTACATTGTTGTAAGCACCACCATCTGTCAAAAAAAAAAAAGAAAGAAAGAAAGAAAGAAAGAAAGAAAGAAAGAAAGAAAGAAAGAAAGAAAGAAAAGGATTTATCAAGCATCTATTGTGGATCAAGTACTTCAGCAAGAAGGTAACTGAGATCCTGAAGTCCCAAGTGATCATTTAAAATCAAGTCAAAGAAAGCTAGGAAGGATACAAAACACATTTAAAAAATATACCTACACAAATACAAGGAGCCTTTGCCAACAGCCAAATGAAAGAGTCATATAATAAATGTTTTTTACCTAAGGGTCAGTGACTTCACTCCAATACAGACCAAAAAAAAAAAAAAAAAAAAAAAAAAAAAAAAAAAAGGAGGGACATGTTTTAAAGAAGAAATTGTGGAAATAATTGATTAAATTACGTGCTTCTTTTACAAGAAAACATACTATTATGCATAATTATTGTGCAATAACAGAAACAAATTAAATAAAAGAGTAAACTGTGTTGGAACTGGAACCTCTGTAATTTGACTTAGATAAGTGTAAAGAGGGAACAGGACATTCTGGAACGTGTATGGTATACTCGGTCAACAAGAAATTAATGTTTTTTCTTCAGCCAAGGTAGAAACAGAAAGAACCTCCCTTTGGAGCCTCCATCCAGCCTAAGTCACAAGATTTTAGTTTGCTTGTGTAACTCTTCAGTGGGAGTCCTCTTCTGCCTTAAGACTGTGAAGATCATAAAACCGTTACTCTTCGTAAATTACAACAGATAGTCTGTATCAAAAAATAGCTCACACTTAATGTGAGCATTCTCACTGGGGCCATTTCAATCTCAAATTATATTTGCTGCAAAGAAAGCACACAATGAATCACAATGAAGAGCGGGAAATTCATCAATGGATAAAAATAGCCCTGACTGTCTTCCAGCTACCTACAATTAGGAGGAATTCTGAGATTATGGATGGCTGTTTTATGTAACACGTGGAGACAACACAGTCCATCTTTATTACTTCAATCAGCATCTTCATCAAGAACATTTACATCATTTTCCTTATGTCTGCAATGTCAGGGTCATTGAGGCTGGGTCTCTCCTCATCTGATCATGAGGTAATTCATGACCTCAATCCCTTGATTTTTTAGCTTTGGGCATAAAAAGCTACTGAAGGCAGAAAACAGGCTTTATTTCTTCCTCTTGCCTCAGGGGCCAAAAATGGTATTTTAATTCAATCAAAAATTGTGCTCATCCAAAATATGGCACAGAGGCCTGATGTGCAACAAAAAGCTTCAATCAAGTTAATGTAAAACTCTTCTAGGTGTCTCCAGTGCCCTCTGAGGCTATAAGCCTTCCCTCCCCATACTCTCTCCTGTTCACCCAGTTGCTCAGGCAGATCGCCCAGCAACACTCTTCATTCTTCCCTCTTTTGTCTCCAGTTTTCCCAAATACAAATGATCATAGAGCCTTGCAAATTCTACCTCCTCAGTGTCACTGGCCCCTGTTGCATTATTACAACAGATATCTAGCCAGTTTTGCTGCCTCTAGTCTCAATTAAATGATTCAAATGGGCTTCTAATATTTTTACTTACTCCCTCTTCTTCCCTCAATATGACAAACTCCTGGTAGGAGTCACGTTTATTAACATTGTTCTCCAATACCTCAAACATATGTTTCAATAATATGAAGAGGTGGAAAATGTTCCGTTTACAATTAACATCACTTATCTCATTTTGATGTTAAACAACACTTCCTTTTAAGTCCCATCCCAGTTAGACATAAAAACCAAAAAAAAAAAAAAAAAGTCATTTATACATCCAATAGAGATAACTACAGAAATACATTAAAATTAAATTATCCCTAATTTCTAATATCTAAAAAAAGTTAAGAAAACACCCAAATAATCAAATTCTGTCTATTTTAATATCAGGAAAGGTCCAATTCTTATAACTCCAAACAGAATAAGGTAGGAAATATACACTTTTAAAAATTTAACTCTAACCAAATTGGAAGTTGTAAACACCCCCCCCCCCGAAAATATCTTGGTTCCCTGGAATATTTTCAGAATTAAATGAAAGAAAATGGTCATATTTCAGTAGTATTATATAAAGACCTAGGTATGGGTGACTTGTGTTGAAGGTGACCATTAACCCTGCTTTGATGTATAAATTGACTTAGTTCATCACTTTCAGAGAATAAAATCAGTTGTTTGGCCAAATTAGTCTTCTAGTATTCACAAATAAGATGACTAAGATCTCCAGCATGTTTTCAAAGTACAGACCATAAACAACTTTGCAGGTGGAAAATAAAAATAAAGAGTCAAATACAAACCCTTGAGTATCTGGGAATCATTTTAACTTACTCTACATATTTTTTCTCTGTGACTGCTAGATTTAAGCAGGAAAAAAGGTACATTGCAAGTTCGTTTAGTACCAAAACTCATTAATGCTGTTGAGTAATAAGAATGTTGCTTCCACCTACAGAGAGATTAATTAAAGGTGGAAGCTAAGCCCAATAAGACCTGTGTAATCAGAACTTATGGGAGTATGATCTGGGTGTTGTGATGTTGATCCTGAGAGATTCAGTGATCTAATAAATATACATCCAAAAAAATTATATATCTGACAAGCAGAATGTACATTATAGTCAAGTGTTCATGGAACAAAAGTCAAATATCTTAAGCCTAAATAAATAGTCACAAAAAGTCTCAGTGGAAAATCGAAGTATTGAATATATTATTTTCCAGAAAGCAATATAATTCTGGAAATAAGTAATAACTTTAAAACAACAAAAATAAATTAAAATTAAAATTAAAAGATCTTTTTTAATGATATTGACCCATTAATATCACAATTGAAATTTTAAATAATAATTTCATTGAGATATCTCTCCACTTTTTTAAAGGTTACAACAAAATGTTTTTCAGTAAATGTATAAAATGATGCAACTATCATCAATATCTAATTTTATAATACATTCATTTCCCTTAAAGAACCTCATAGCTATTAGTTGTCACTTTCTTTTTCCTCCATGTTCCACTATACCACTCCTATCCCCCAGCTTCTAGAAACCACTAATCTACTTTCTGTCTTCATAACTATGGATGTTCTGGACATTTTATATAAGTAAAATAATATAATACAAAGTCTCTTCTGATTATATTCTTTACCTTAAAATAATATTTTTGAGATTCAGCCTTGTTGGATTTATTATCACTTAATTTATATTTTACCATTAATACTATTCTAACATATTTTGTTCAATGAACACTCAATTTGTTAAAGCAGAAACAACTTTAGTAAACTTAAGCAGGAAATGTTCCAATTGTTCTAATTTCTTAACTTACTTGCTAACCTTTGGTAATGTTTAACATTTTAATTTTCACCATCCCAGTGGGTTTGGAGTCATATCTTATAGTATTTTTGTTTTGTTGTTTTTTGTTGATAATCTTTTACTTAATTTATTTATTTACATGTAGTGCTTAGAATTGAACCCAGTGCCTCAGACATGCTAGGCAAGAGCTCTACTACTAAACTACAACTCCAGTCCAATATATCTTATAGTTTCAATGTGTGTTTCCTAAATGCCTAATGTTATTATCACTTTACCTACTTATAGACCATGTATCTTCTTCAGAGAAATGTCTATACAAATCCTTTGTCCATTTGTTAAGAGATTTGCTTTTATTATTATTAAGGATTATTTTTATATTATAGATACCTATCCCTTATCAGATTTATGATTTGCAAATATTTTCTCCCAATCTGTTGTTTTCTCGATTTCTTAATTGCAAACTGTTGTCACAGTTTATGATGTCTGTGAAGTTTTTGTCTATGTTCAGCTAGAAAATGAGCTTGGAGGATCCCTACTTTACTGCTCCTTAGACGCCACATCCTTGATCATATACATGGTTTTCCAGGTGGCCAGGGGTGAATGTAACTTTTTGTTTGTTTCTGGTGTGATCCTGGGGATCAAATCCAAGGATTTGCACATGCTAAGCAAGCACTCTAGCACTGAGCTACAGAACTACACACCCAGCCTCTGTAATTTTATTATTTAAGCTAGGCTTCCTGAGAATTTCCCTTGTGCCCACACAGCTTTCCAATTACTCAGAGTTTTATCAGAGATTAACTTTAAGACGTATTCATCATAGAAACATCCAGCATTGATAGGTTTCTGTGAAGGGTGAGGAATGGTTCCTAACAAGAGCTTCTACTGAGTAGGAGCCCATGGGCACCATCTTTTCAATCCTGGAACCTGACTGTGATCTTACAAAGTCCCATCTTCTTTGTCCTTTTCACAGAAATGTGAAATTCCTGGCTCCTCTAGTGTTGTCAGTTGTATCAGGAGGTTACTAATTTCTCCTTGATTATGCTCCATCAAAATCTATATTATTTTCAACAGTACCATTAAGCACAGTGTTATCCACTTTCTGTTCCCAACATCCCTGTCCAGGCCAAACCTTGGAGTGTTGTCTTTATGGCCTGCCTTTCTGACTGAGCGGAGCTCCTGTTCCACTGCTCTGTCTTGGGGAACAGATACGCTCCATTCTTGAAGTATCACTCTCACTCAGTGAGTTGACACAGGGACAGTGGGTGGCTCTTGCTCTTCGCTGCTTGACCTTCCTTTGGAATCTCTGCACACAAGTGAGTTGAAAAGGGGGAAATGGAGCTCCACATGCTTGGCCTTCCACATTTTGGGCAGAACCCTTGGGCAGAACCCCTGGGTATGGGGTGGAAGATACAGATTTCTTAGTTGCATCTGCCTGTTAAAGTGCTTTTGAAACATGAGGCTGAAGAGGAGTCATGAGAAACACCATCAATCTGCCCCTCCCAGTAGATCTTCATCTCAGAATGGAGCTGGAAAGAGAGAGGCTTTGTTTTTCTGGCTGCGTATTTCCCTGTTAGAGCTTCTCTGACGTAGAACTGGAAGTATGTGTTGTAGTGATGGAGTGATGGAGTGGAGCACGACTCCAATAAACTTTTTCTGTTCTGAGTTTTAGTAGATTATCTTGAATAATTTTTTTTTTAATTTTCTGTATGACCTTAGGACAGTTTCTAATACTTTTATGATTTTTCCCCATATTTTTTACCAGTTAAATATTGTTTTGCTGTGGAGAGAAAAATTTTCTTGATAAATCAAAAGATATGTTTATTGATTTCTAACCAATTTGTGGTATTAAATAATGCTTCCTAATCTCTTTGTAAATTTTACCAAATAATACCTGCTGTACATTGAGTGCTCAAATATCATTTAGAGATGAAGGTCTTATAGGGTTAGTCATTTGATTCTTCTGAAAAGGAAGTTGTTTGAATTATTTACCAAGTCATAATTTTAAAAAGTTATTTTTAAAGGCTATTTTTAAAAACAGTCTTAAGTTCACAGCAAAATTGAGTGGAAACTTGAGACTTTTCCCATGTCCCCTCTGCCTGCATGTGTGTATGGCCTCCTTCATTACTAACATTTCCCACCAGGAAGGTTCATTTGTTACAATTGATGAATCCACAATAGCACATCACAATCACCCAAGTGCATAGTGTATGATCAGATTCACTGTTGGTAATGTACATCCTGTGGGGTGGACAGATGTATAATGGCATGAACCTATTTTATAGTGCAGGAAATTCTCATACAGAAAATATTCACTGAACTAAAAGTTGTCTCTCGTCCACCTCTTTGTCTCTTCCCTCTCCCACCCCACCAACCACTAACCTTTTTACTGTCACCATAGATTTCCTTTTCCAAAACATCTTATACTTGGAATTGTATGGTTTGACTGGCTTTTCTTTCACACAGTCATAAGAATGTGTTTCCATCGTATCATTCATGGCTTGACAGCTCATTTGCTTTTAGTATTGAACAATATTCTATTGTTTGAATATAACACAGTTCATTCCCCATTTATCTACTGAAATATATTTGGTATCTTCCAAGTTTGAGAAGTTATAAATAAAAGTGCTATAACTGCTCATATGCAGGTCTGTGTATGGACATAAGTTTTCAACTCTTTTGGGTAAATATCAAGGCCTTCCAAAAGTTTTTCCTAAAAATACACTCTGTTCTGAAGCTGGCAAAACAATCATGAAATATGATCAAAGAAAGTATATTTATACAGTCCCACTAGGACTCATCAATTAAAAAGAAAAAATAAGTTTACAGAAGAGAGCAAGTGTTCACTACATAATGAATAGTAGAATAAAACAATATCACAAGCAACCAGATGCTTTCCACAAAGAAAGGCACTGTATATTTATGTAATGATTCTCTCAGAAAGAATAACCTGACAAAAACCCAAGAAATTTCAGACAAAGCCAAAGATGGAGAACATTTTACAAAATTATTTACCTTTCTTCATCAAAAGAAAGCAGAGAACCTGAACAAGATAAAAGAAAACTATAGGAAGACATACAGTCGTTAAATAAAATGTGTGGTTCTGAATTAGATCCTGAATCAAGAAAAACAAAATTACTATAAGAATCACTATTTGGCCAAGAAGCAAAATTGGAATATAGACTAAAGATTGTTCTTTTATATCAATGTTACATTTGCTGAATTTGATAGCTATTTCATGAGTATATGAAGAAATATCCTTGTTCTTAAAATATACTCACTAAAATATTTGGGAAGAAAAGCAGGGTGATAAATGAATTCAACTTTTAAAAAGCTCACAAAACAAAAATGTATAGAGTGAATAAGAGACAGAATTATTTTCATATACCGCAGTTTATGGTTCAGCTTCCAAAATTATATCATTTGTGCTTAGAGTATCATGAAATATGTCTGCAATTTATCTTAATGCCAAGGTTTGCAAGCACCTAGGATAGTTTCATCCTTTTTACTACAGCCACTTTTGTCCTCTACATTGAGAAGTTTGCCCATCCTAAGTTCCTCTAGCTGTATGACTAAAATCTCTTGAATGGCAGAAGCATCAATGTTCTGCTCAGATATTGCTTTAATGGCTCAATTTTGTATTGGATTCCACCTCCATGCCATCACTTTTTGGGTTTTGATGCACTTTCATCTTTGTTAGTCAATTTCCTCATTTATAACTGGGATATTTAAAAACACACACACACACACACACACACACACACAAAACCACACTTGTGCTGTCTGGGTGAACACTGTGTGCACAGTGGACAATCCCTGGCAGACTCTGAAAGACGTGAAGTGATTGGTCACTGATCATGATGCACATCTGATATTTATTTAGTGATTTGTGGATGGAATTTCCAGTTGTCAAGTTCATACTTTATGCAATCACTCCCATTTAATGCAAATAAAATTCAAATGCCTTTATGTAATTTTACCTGGAAAAGAGCAAATTATTCCACCTTCCAACGGTGAACATTACTTTCTAATTAAACTAATTGAATTATCCACAAATACAAATAAACTTTAAAACATAACTTATATTATCATTGATAGATTGGAGATTATTTAAGGATTCATTAGCAGATATTATTGAACTGAGTATTTGCTACAAGAACTTTATAAGATGCCCGTCAGCTTAGATGTAGTTTTTGTGCTGTTTCATTTCCAAAGGATAATAATTTCAGCAAGGCTATAAATAAAATTACCTCATAAAGATGAAAGATCAAGTGAACAAGATTCACCGCTCCTCTAACTTCACTTTATTCCAGACGGCCGTTAGAATCAGCTTATCACATTTTTTTTTTTTTTTTTGGCAATTCCAGTATCTCAAATTGCCAATTGCTTGAATATTTCCTCTAAGAAATAACACACTGATCTCTATATACCCTGAAGAATTTCTGCAATATTCTATTTGTCAGAGTTTTGGTTTTATATATTCTCTGTACCTTTGCTTTTTGCCCTTTTAAGGTTAAGTCTGTTGTTGCAGCAACCCTGGGGCCTGCCCAAAGTTCCTGTGATGGGCAAACTATTCATCCTCATTCAACAGGGACAGAATGTCTTTGGGAGAATTTCATCAGCCTAATGGAAACCACCCTTGTGGCACCAATAATCTATCTTCCTGAGAAACCACTGAATAAAGCTACTGTGCTTATAAATCCCAATTGCAGTAAGAAGTGACACAATATTTGCCTACCTGCCTGTTCCAGTGTGTTTCTAGTCACATTATAAGCTCCATTCTTAAGTGATCTTCTAAAATTAAATTAAACAAAATGAAAACCTTCTCTGTGACTTGGTTTGGGCATTTTATTGCTTGGAAAAAAAATAACACAAAAGCCAGTTTACACATTAGCAGAAAGCATTTTATTGAAGAAAGCCTTTGCCACCTATTTGTAGGAAAGCACAGAGTCATTAATTCATTTAATAAGTCTTAAATTCCTACTCTGTATATCCTTGAGAGGATAATATCAGAATTGGAAATGAAAATTTAAAACTGAAGCAATTCCCCCTGGAAAATGTATAGGATTTGGTTGTTAATTATTTTTATCAATAGTTAGACAATTATTGCAAAAGTTTTGCAAGCCCAAGTGCAAAGCAGGCATTGCTTATTCATGAAATAAAGGTATTGATTTCCAACACACTAGTATACATCATGTATATGGATTCCAATGAGAATTTAAAAATACTAACAGTTTTAGAAGTACACATATTAACTCCTTCCCATCATATAATTTCTGACACATTGTGTATAAAGATTACAATTACTTTGATGGGAGAAGTATGTATTTGATAATTTTAAAACCTCCTTATTTCAGAAGAGTAAGGACCATTGGTACTAGATACTCTAGAAGGAAAGTTTTGATGGGGAGAGAGGCATAATTATTGAGCCTGATTTATGACTCTTAATATGGTGCTAATGGCAGAATGTGGTTTCACACGTAAGCAATCTTGATCAAAAAGAACAAATCTAGAGGGAGGCATCACACTGCCTAATTTGAAACTATACTATAAAACTATTGTAATCAAAATAAAATGGTACTAAAATTAAAAACACAGACAAAAAGCAATTCCATAGAACATAAAGTTCAGAACTAAATTGAAATATTTATGATCAGTTCATCTTTAACAAAAGTGTCAAGAACACTCAATAAGGAAAGGACATTTTTTTCAGTAAATGATAATTGAAAAAATGGTTATCTATGTGCAGAAGAATGGAATTTGACCCTCATTTCACACCATAGACAAAAAATAAACTAAAATGGATTAAACCTAAACATAAAATCTGAACGTTTAAAACTACTAGAAGAAAACATAAGGGAAAAATTTCTTTGCATTGTACTGGGCAATGAGTTTATATACATAAACCCCAATTACATGTAACAAAGCAAAAATAGACAAATGACATTGCATAAAACTAACAATCTTATACATAGCAAAAGGAACACTCAATAGAATGAAGAGAAAACCTATATAGTGAGAGAAAATTTTGGCAAACTGTATAACCAATGAAGCATTATATCTAAAGTATATAAAAAGTTCTACATGCTAGCAAAAAAAAAAACTGAATAAAAAACAAGTGAAGAATCTTTAGTTCATTTCTGCTGCTATAACAAATACCTCAGACTAGGGAACTCATAAAAAAAAACCCCAGAAATTAATTTCCCACAGTTGAAGAACTGGCGAAGTCCAAGTTGTGGGTAGTTTCACTATATTGTGAAGGTCGCTCTTCACTCAAAAGATGTTGCCTTATCACCAAGTCCTCCTTTGGGTCACAAAGGGTGTGTCCTGTACATGACAGAAATGAAAGAAAGACAAAACAGGATTGGACTCACTTCCTCTAGACTTTTAAGAAGCATGCTGTATTTATTAGCTTTATACCAGTATAACAAAAAAATCTTTCACATGCTACTTATGAAGTAAAGAGAGGTTTATTTTGATTGATAGTTCTGAAGGTTCAAAGGCAAGATTGAGAAATCCACTGGTTTAGGTCTCTGATGAGCGTAGCAGATGACAATTGCAGAAGAATATGTCAGAACATGTAATCACATCTTTAGCCAAGAAGCAGAAAGAGATTGTGACTGGCAGGGCACTAAAGTCACTTTAGATGGAACACCCCAAGAACATGAGGACCTTCCATAAGTCTAGTGCCACTTTCTATTACTGTCAGCCTGGGACCACGGGCTTTGGGGGACATTTATCCAAACCATAACAGCCACCAAACCCATCCACAAAGGGTAAACTCTCAAGCCCTAATCACCTTCTAGAAGGTTTACCTGCTAACCTGTTGCACTGGAAATTACTTTTCAACATGAATATTGCAGGAGACACAAGCAATCAAACCATAGCATACTTGAAAAGACATAGCTCAGGAAAAGATATACAAATGGCAAATAAAAAAGTGATCAACATTACTATTCATCAAGGAAAGGAAACTCAAAACTATGATTATATATCGCCTTCCTCTAATTACAGATAACACTGTTAGCAGGTACAAAGATAACAGGTAATACTGTTGGTGGGAATGTAAATTGGTCTAGTCATTATGGAAAATTGTACAGAGCTTTCCCCAAAAAATAAATAATGGAACTACCATTTGATGCAGCCATCCCACTGCTAGGTGTACACCAAAAGGATATGTAATCTGTATGTCAAAGAGATA
This sequence comes from Spermophilus citellus, assembly GCF_964194105.1. Taxonomy (NCBI): domain Eukaryota; kingdom Metazoa; phylum Chordata; class Mammalia; order Rodentia; family Sciuridae; genus Spermophilus; species Spermophilus citellus. The sequence goes on along the minus strand of NC_138186.1, from coordinate 63,558,579 downwards.
GTTAGATTCTCATGTTCATTGCAACATTATTCATAATAACTAAGGAATGGAAACAAACTATGAGTCTACCAATGAATAAATGGATAAAGAAAATAAAGTGAATATAAATAGTGGAATACCATACAGCCTGAAAAGAAGAAAATTGTCATTTACGACAACATTGATGAAGCTGGAGACATTATACTAAGGCAAATAAGTATGCACAGAAATATAAATATTGCATGACATTATTTACATATTCAATCTAAAAAAGTTGTACTTGGAGCTGGGGAATCACGTGCAAGGTCCTAGATTCAATCTCCATCACCAAAAGAAAAGAAAAAAAGTGAAACTTGTATAAGCAGACAGTAGAATGGTGGTTTCAAGGACTGGAAACATGAGCAAATGAGACGTTGGTTACACAGTACAATGTTTTAGATAGGCAGGGTGAATAATTCTAGATATCTAGTATACACCATGATAATTATATTTAAAAATAATATAATAATTGACACAAATTTGCTGAGAGTAAACATTCAATGTTCTCAACATTTACAAAATAAAATTATATCCAGGTAAGATGGTTATGTTAATTACCTTGATCATGTCTATCATCTCACAATATGTGTGTGTGTCTGTGTGTGTGTATTAAAACATCACCACTGAACAGCATAAATATATGCAGGTTTTTTGTGAATTATACCTTAGGAAAAAATAGGACATATGTGGGAAGAAATTAACAAAGATACAAAGTACAAGAAAAATACAATGCTTCAAATAAAGTTTTCAATTATTTCATCATTCCCAAGAGAGTTATGCTGATAAGGAGCTTAGTTTGGTGTGCTGGTGCTGAGGAGGAAGGATTGTTTGAGCCCCCAGGTTTGAAATGAGTCTGGGCAACATAGCAAGAGCCTGAATCAAACAACAAAACAAGGTCTGGGGTTGTGGCTCAGCGGTAGAGCACTCACCTGGCATGTGTGAGACCCTGGGTTTGATCCTCAACACCACATAAAAATAAACAAAATAAAGGTATTGTGTACAACTAAAAACTAAATATAAAAAAAGCAAAACAAAAACATCAAAATCATAAGCTATACTAAATAGAAAGACTAACAATCAAGTCTCTAATATATTATCTTTCTAGATTTAATAATGCATACTACTTGATCAAAGATGAGAAAAAAAGAAGCATTAGAGCATTGGAAACTTCGAATAACTTTTCACCTTGAAAATATAAGCAAAAATCATGCTTTCACATTCACAATATTTTATGTTAAAAATAGATGCTTCTTGGGAGGGGGTTGTGGCTCAGTGGTAGTCCGCTTGCCTAGCATGTGTGAAGCCCTGGGTTCCATCCTAAGCACCACGTAAAATATAAATCAGTAAAATAAAGGTATTGTGTACAACTACAACTAAAAAGTAAATTAAAAAATACATATTTCTCCTGAAAAATTCTTAAAATAACCTGTTAATTCATATAACCTACCCACCCAAAATAATAGCATAAATTACACACAATAATTAAATACATGCCTTTGAGCATGTAATTTTACTTTATATTGAAGTGAAAAGAAGTCATCTGCTTAATAAATGTAAGCTATTCTGAAGTCATGTAGGCTATACATTCTTAATATATGTCTCACTTCCAGAGTTTTTGTTCAAAAAATTTTTTCCAGCTTTGCATGATGGAAAAATTTTTAACACTGAAGAAGTCAATAATTCTCATAGAAATGAAAAGTGTTCTTTTTTTTTCTGTCAGAATAGTTCTGATGACAGCTAAAATTCTAAATCATAAAGAAAGGGTGGGCTCAAATATAAATGTGACACATTAAACTTTCAATTTAAGTCTCATGGGTTATTTGAAATACTTGAAATGAAAAGACTCAGGTAGGAAGTCATACATGTATTTCCTTTTTCTCAGTTATGATTCTTTTTAAAGCTTTAGAAATATTTGTGCTACATTTTAAATAGGTACTGTTTAATCACAGAAATAGTGACTGGCTATCCAAAGTAAGAACATTCTTTATTCTACATTCTCTCTTTTTATGACTTTAGTTGCCTGATAAGTAGAATACCAAGCATGAACCACCTGGTTGAAAGATTTTAAAAAAAAAATATAAATGGTGTTTCTAATTATTTAGATGATACATTTGAAGATTAGTAATTCCATGATAAAACTAAACAGGGTGAATGCCTGCTAAAATAAAACATCATGTTGGACCCAGAATTTCATAATAAATAGAAATATGTCCATAACATGATAAAATAGTATCCAGTATGCCGTGAAAGAAGATAATCACTGCATAAATGTGAAAAGGCAACAGATGTCAACACTGAAATGAATCTGATGTTGAAGTTATCTGACAAAGATTTTAAAGCAGTCATCATAAAAAAAATTTAACAATTATAAATCCTCTTGAAACAAATGAAAAAAAACTTGAAAATCTCAGCAAAGAAACTGAAGTTACTAACAAGAATCAAATAGAAACTTCATAACTGAAAATACAATATTTTGCTAAAATAGGTGTAATAATGAAGTAGACATGACAGAGGACAGAATCAGTGAAATGGAGGACAAATTAATAGATTTTTCTAATATAAAAAAGAGAAAGTTGACTTTTAAAAGTTTGCTAGAGTCTCCGTTTCCTGTGGGACACAAAAGATCCGATATTCATACTATACAAGTCAAAGCAGGAGAGACAGAAGAGAGTGGACTAAAAAAACTTTGAATGAAATAATAATAGAAAAAAATTCAGTTTGACAAAAGACAAAAATCTGAAAATTCAAGCCGCTGAGTGAATCCTAAACAAGGTAAACCTAAAAAAATCTTCACTCACATACATCATAATTAAATTTCTGAAAATGAAAGGCAGAAATGTCTTGAAAGCAGGTAGAGAAAAATGATGAATTACCTTTAGGCAAACAACTATTCAAATTACAGATCCTTTCTCACCTCAAGCCTTGGAGCCAGGAAGCACTGGCACATGATTTCCCAAATGCTGAAATTAAAAAAAAAAAATGTCAACCACAAATTCCACACCTGGTGAAATTATTCTTCAAGAGTGGAGAGAAAGAGAGGGAGAAGGGGAATTGCATGAATGGTGGAAGAAGACCCTCATCCCTCATTGTTATACAAAATACATGTATGAAGATGTGAGGGAATAAAAATGAATAGCGTTACCCTAGATTAGGTAGAGAGAAGTGATGGGAGGGTAGGGGAGGGATTGGGGAGATAGGAAGGATAGTAGAATGAAATAGACATTGAAACAGACATTATTAATACTGTGTGTATATATGTGACTGCCTGACCAATGTGATTCTGCAACCTGTACACTCAGAAAAATGAGAAATTATATCCCATCTGATTCAAATGTATGATATGTCAAGGTCATTGTACTGTCATGTGTAACTAATTAAAATAAATTTTTAAAAAAGTGGAGGAAAATACAAATATAAGCAAGTGAAGGAATTTTATCTAAAAAGAAGTTGTTGCCAGTGAATCTAACCACAAAGATCAGTAAAAGGAAGTTTATCAAACAGAAACGAAATTACAAAACAAAGAATATTGGATCATCAGGAAGGAAGATAAGTAGAAAGAACACAATGTCCATGCATGCAATGAACTATTGTTCCCTTGGGGCATTTATAAATTATTTTTGATGTTTGAAGCAAAAATTAGCAGACTAATTCTAAATAACATTTAAACATGGAAAAAGTTAGGGAAAAAAAACAAATGGAAATGAGGTCCCCACACTTTACTAAAAATGATAAAATATTGATACCAGCAAACTGTGATAAGTCATGTAGATACATTGGAATGCCTAGATCGAATAGAATATCATAATGCATAAAAGCTCAAATCACTGTATAATTAAGTAATATGGAATCTTAAAAAATATTTAAGTAACACACAGGAAGGCAGAGAAGAAAAACAGAGGAATGAGAAAACGAACAATGCAATGGCAAGTTAAACCTTAACATACCAATACTTACATTAAAAGTAAATGGCATAATTACAACATTCAAAAGACAAGACTGGTAAAATAACGTAAATGACACCCAAAGCATAATTCAAACATACTCTGCTTATAGAAATCAAGTCTTAAGTCATTTTCTGCAGCTTCAATAATTCCTCAAACCACTGCAGACTTCATGTTTTACTTTATTGTTTTAATTTTTCATTCTTTTCTGATATCTGAAATTTTGTCTTCTAAGTTCAGTTTGTGTTTCTATTAGGGGGTTATTTCTGTGGAATTTATAGTGTCATATTCTGTTTTGTTGTCACATCTTCTATGAGATCCTAATAGAAACTGAAGGAAAGTCGGGGTATTTTTTTAATCCTAAAAATGTGATTTAATACACAAAACATCAGCCTATTATAATAGGTCTAAAATAAATTCTACATTTTACAGTTACACAGTACATTTCTCAAGGGGGTTTTCTCTTATTAATATTAAATCCTTATGATTTTCAACACAATGAAACAAAGACTTCTAAGAGAAATATTCTTTCATGTTCTTTAATGAACTCTTAACCGGATACATGGATGATCAGCTGGAAACTGTTTCTCAGACTCCCTCCATACTTCATATACTCAGCGATTGAGTTCCAGCCAGTGTTAAGTGAGCACCTGGGACTCTGAAAAGGAAGGTGTCCGTGATCTCCCAGTCGACTTTCTCATTTACACTGACTGGAGATTATGAAATCTGGATTCTCTGGCATGCTTGGGTTTAGGCACGGAAATCACATGTTAAGAAGCCCAGAGACACACTTTCTACTTTGGAATTTCATGAATTAAATTTAAGCAGCTACTTTATTATGATTATTTTCCCCTTATTAATTTCTTCAATTGATGTCATGACCTAGAGGTGAGGTCCTCTTTCCTTGTAAGGAGAAAGCCTTTTTGGCAAGTTAGTATGGGAGAATTGGCATGGTGGGTGAGTGAATCTAGAGGAGCACTGTTAACTTGAGCAAAAACTTTTTCCACTTGCCCAAACTCGCCCCTGTCCAGCCTCCTTACCCCCACACACTACCGACAGTGCATATGAAAGTCAAAATGAACCCAACTATTATGAGTAACTATAATATACTAATAACCTTTTTTTATTTAAAAAAAAAAAACAGTACCAAGATTGCAGACTCAAGATAGCATAATTTCCTCCTGAAATGTACCAACTCCTGGGAGAATATCCAATTCAGAACCAGGGAAGGACATATACAATGCTAATGGGGGACATCTTGGTATCAGAAAATAAGGGAATTATGAAAGATATTGTCCAGGTATCTCCAGGCCATATTGAAAAGTAAAGTAGCAAATCACAGTAGTGATAAAATGTATAGGAGCTAATGGGAAAGGGCTACTGATAGCCAAAGATGGGGTAATTTAAGCAACAATAATAATAATGAAACCAATGGATTAAAATAGACAAAATATATCAACACTATAATGATCTGTTAGAGGCTCATGTTTTAGTCACTGTTGAAAGTTGTTAGGATACTAACTCATGTCCTAAAGATGTGTAAATAAACAGAATAAATCACAATTTTATCTTGCCTTTTCTGTGTGGACCATAACTAAATGGGTGATAAATGAGTGTTCTTTATAGAAGAATCACAGCTAATAAGAGCACAAGTACTAGAATTCATTTTTAAAAAATCATCAATTTTAAAATTCTAGTGGCATTGCTTAAGTATGCAATAGTTATCAATATTGCCAAAAACGTTTACAAAAATTGCTTGGAAACATAAATGAGTTTACAAGGCTTATAATAGGAGAACATATGAATCAATCTTTACATTACTAAAAGCAATATTCCCTCTTGTATTAATGCAGTAACAAATCCATAGCTCCACATTTGAATTATTCGTGCATTTTCCCCCTCCAAAAATGCTTTAACCATCAATTTAATCAGGATTTCTATATCTATCAAGTTCACATGAAATAAATTAGAGAGAACACCACAAGGTCACCATTAGCAAACTGCATAATGAACAAATTCTACATGAAAATTGATGATTTTCTTCAATAAGTAATTGGTATCTTAAATAGCCGAATACAACTGTAACAAATTAAGGATATATAATCTATACACAATGCGTGGGCACACTTATGTCCTCTTATTGGCAAATAAACTACAAAGACATTTTTCAAACTAATGAATTTTGTGAATACAGATTGGCCTTCACATAAATTTAAAGAATAATTCTTACTTTTGCTGAACCAAAATATGTTTATATTATTAAAAATCCTTTTGTCTGTATGGAAAATTGAAGAATTTAAAAGTAAAAACATGGTATCTGGAGTTTACTTTCAATTATTCTAGTAAGAAGAAGGATTGAAGAGATGGGAATTGAAACAAGAATGGCAAAATATTGATAAAATAACATAAGTCCATGATAGTTTATTGTATTAATCTCTTTAATTTTGCATGTGTTTACTGATTCCATATATAAAAAAATGGAAAGTAAGGTAAGCACATTATTTCCTTTACAACCTATAAATACAGCTGAGAAAAAGAAAGATCTACCAACTTTTGACTTATGTACAGCTTTGAAAAAGTGTATATTCATTTCTGCTCCAAGCCTGAGTGACATAGGTGACATACAAAAATTTAATTTTTAGAAAACTTAGCATGCTTTAAAGAAGCAAATTTACCACAGAGAGATAGAAGTCTGTGTTCCAATGTTTGTGGTTGTTGTGTTGATTTTACTTTATATTTTTAAAAAAGCACAACGCTAAAAAAAATGCACCATGAAGTTATTTTTATTTTATTTGTTCTTTGTAGATATACATGACAGCAGAGTGTATTTTGACGTATTTATACAAAGTTGGAGTACATTTTATTCTATTTAGGTTCTCAGGCTTATGGTTATACATGATGTAGAAATTCATTGCAGTGTGTTGATATATGTACATAGGAAAGTTGTGTCAGATTCATTACTCTTTCTTTCCTATAACTGTTCCCCACTCCATTCCCTTCATTCCCCTTTGTTTAATCCACTAAACTTCTGTTCTTCTTCTCCTAACATTCTGTGTTGTGTGTTAGCATCCACATATTAGAGAAAACATTCAACCTTTGGTTTGGGGAGATTGGCTTATTTAACTTAGTCTGATAGTCTCCAGATGCATCCGTTTACTGACAAATGTCCTAGCCATTCTTTTTTATGAGTAGTATTTCATTGTGTATGTATACCATGTTTTCTTTATCCATTCATCTGTTGAATGGCACCTTTGTTGGTTCTATAACTTAGCTATTGTGAACTGAGCTCTATAAACATTGATGTGGCTGCATCATTGTAGTATGTTGATTTTAACTCCTTTGGATATATAACAAGGAGTGGAATAACCAAGTCAAATGGTGATTTCACTCCAAGTTTTTTTGAATAATCTCCACACTGCTTTCCAGAGTGATTACACCAATTTACAATACCACCAGCTTTATGAGTATACCCTTTTCTCAATATCCTCGCCAATATTTATTGTTACTTGTATTCTTGATTGCTGCCATTCTGATTGGAGTGAAACGAGATCTCAGAGTAGTTTCATTTCCATTTCTCAAAATGTTAGAGGAAGGATAGCATCTTCAACAAATGGTGTTGGGAAACTGGAAATACATATGCAACAAAATGAAACTGAATCCCTTTCTCAAAATGTTAGAGATGTTGAACATTTTTTCATATGTTTGTTAACTATTCATATTTCTTCTTCTGTGAAGTGCATGTTCAGTTCATTTGTCCATATATCTGTTGGGTTTTTTTTTAAGTTAAGTTTTTTGAGGTTTTTTGTTTGTTTGTTTTTAATCCTGGAGATTAATGTTCTGAGGTACAGGTGGCAAATATTTTCTCCCATTCTGTAGTCTCTCTTTTCATACTCTTGAATTTTTTCTTTTCTATGAAGAAGTTTTTAGTTTGATAATATCCCATTTGTTGATGCAAGAATCAAGATTTTACTTCTTGCACTTTAGGAGTCTTGTTGAGGAAGTCAGTTCCAAAGCTGATATGATGGGTTTTCAGTCTACATTTTCTTCTAGTGGGCACAGGGTCTATTGTCTGATATCTAAGTCCTTGATCCACTTTGACTTGAGTTTTGTGCATTGTGAGAAATGGAGGATAAATTTCATTCTGGAGTAATAATATGAGTTTCTAGTTTTCTCAGCACCAAATTGTAGAAGAGGCTGTCTTTTCTCCAATGCATGTTTATGGAACTTTTGTCTAGTATGAGATAACTATATTTATGTGGGTTTTTCTCTCTGTCTTCTATTCTCTTCTATTGGTCGTTATGTCTGCTTTAGTGCTAATACCATGATGTTTTTATTATAGCTCTGTAGTATAATCTAAAGTCTGGTATTTTGATGCCCCCTGCTTTACTTTTCTCACTAAAGAATGCTTTCTTTGTCTATGCTGGGGCTCTTCTTTTTCCAAATAAATTTCATGACTGCTTTTTCTATTTCTATAAAGAACATGATTGGAATTTTAATAAGAATTACATTAGATCTTTCCATCTTCTAAGCTCTTCTTGAGTTTCTTTTTTACTGTTATATAGTTTACATTGTAGAGGTCTTTTGCCTCTTTGATTGATTCCCAGGTCTCTTTTGTTTGTTTTTTTGAGGCAATTGTGAATGGGATAGTTTCATTAATTTTTCTTTCAGCTGATTCTTGTTATATAGGAATGTAATTAATTTATGGACGTTAATTTTGTATTCTGCTACTTTGCTATATTTGTTTAGGAGTTCTAGAAGTTTTCTGGTGAAGTTTTTTGGGTTTCCAAATATAGAATAATGTTATTGGCAAATTGGGAGAGTTTGAGGTTTCCTTTTCCTTTTCATAATCCTTTAATTTCTTTATTTTTCCTAATTACTCAGGCTAGAGTTTCAAGGATTATGCATCCCTGTCTTATTCCAGTTTTTGGAGGGAATGCTTTCAATTTTTATTTATTTAGAATTATGTTTGCCTTCAGTTTAACCCATAGAGTGTTTCCAGTGTTGAGGTGTGTTCCTACTATCCCTTGTTTTTCCCGTGTTTTAAATATTAATGGATGCTGTATTTTGTCAAATGCTTTTTCTGCATCTATTAAGATAATCGTGTGATTCTTGTCTTTAAGTCTATTGATGTGGTGAGTTGTGTTTTTTGATTTATGTACATTGAACCAACCTTACATTCCTGGGATGAACCCCACTTAATCATAGTATACTAGCATTTTAATATGTTTTTGCATGTGATTTGTTACTGTTTTATTAATAATTTTTTCATCTATGTTCATCAAGAATATTGGTCTGTAGTTTTCCTTCCTTGATGTGTCTTTGCCTGGTTTTGGTATCAGGGTGATAGTGACTTAATAGAATGAGTTTGGAAGGGTTTCCTCCTTTTCTATTTCATGGAATAATTTGAGGAATATTGATGTTACTTCTTCTTTAATGGTGTGGTAGAACTTGGCTGAGAATCCATCTGGTCCAGGGCTTTTCCTTTTGGTAGACTTTTGATGAAATTTTTATTTTCATTGCTTGAAATGGGTCTGTTTAAGTATTCTATATCATCCTAATTCGATTCATGTGTCTGCAGAAATTTGTCAATGTCTTTACAATTTTCAATTTTACTGGAGTATAAATTTTCAAAATAGTTTCTGATTATCATCTGTATTCCAATAGTGTCTGTGGTGATAATTCCTTTTTAATCACAAATTTCAATATTTTCAGTTTTTTCCCTCTTTCTCTTGGCTAGCTTGACTATGGCTTTATCAGTTTTATTTATTTTTTTAAGAAACAACATATTGTTTTGTTATTTTTTTGAGTTTTTTTATTCCAATTTCATGGATTTCATTTCCAATTTTAATTTCTTCCTGTCTTCTATTTCTTTTGGTGTCGTTTTGTTCTTCTTTTTCCAGGGCTTTAGATGTAATGTTAAGTTTTTTTATTTGGTGATTGTCTATTCTTTTAATAAATATGGTCAATGCAATAAACTTTTCTCTTCAAACCACCTTCATTGTGTCCCAAAGATTTTGATATGTTGGATTGCTATTCTCAATTACCTGTAAGAATTTTTTTTTATTTCACCCCTCATTTCTTCTATTATTCTTTGGTCATTCAGTTGCATATTATTTAGTGTCTACTTTATAGTATAGCTTCTATTTTTTATTTATCCTTGATTTCTAATTTTGTTCAACTATGATAGAATGCAAGATAGTATCTCTTTTTTTTTCTTTTTGTATTTGCTAAGAGTTGCTTTCTAGTCTAAGTTATGGTCCATTTTAGGAAATGATTCATGTGTAGTTGAGAAGAAAGTGTATTCTGTCATTGATGGATGGAATATTCTATATATGTCAATTAAATCTAAATTATTAATTGCATTCTTTATTTCCATAGATTCTTTATTCAGAATTTGTTTGGACAACTTATTCAGTAAGGTCAGAGGCAAGTTAAAGTCATCCAGTGTTATTGTGTTGTGGTCTATTTGGTTCTTGAAATTGAGAAGTGTTTTTTTTTTTTTTTTTTTTGAGACACTCGTGTCTTACCTTTATTTTCAAGTACACAGGAGAACATTTCTCATATATGCATCCCACTAGGAAGGCAGCCAACAGAGACGCGGACTGGAGGGCAGGTTATAGATAAACCAGTTGCCACATCTATAGCAGGGTTTAGTATAGAAAAGGATGTTCTTTGTCTCTCTCACATCACTCAGTATATCCATCAGCTCATTGATGAGTTGGAAAAGTCTCCCTGAGTGGATGGCACCCTGGGCATCATAGCTCTCCAGAGGGGCAGGGTACTTCTCTAGGCTCAACCGGGTCAGCCTGGAAGTGTGAAGCAGGAGGTTGCTCAGGACCGACATGGAGATGTCATTCCCATTGAAGCTCAAGACCCTGAGCTGGGAGCAGCAGCTCAGCACAGGTAGGATGGCCTGGAGCTGGGAGTTGGTGATCCCACAGTCCTGCAAGTTTAGGGTCTCAAGGGTGGCTGCAGCATTCTCTAGCAGAAATACGAGGGGCTCAGGACTGAAACTTTGCTGTCCCACAGCGTCAGGTGTATTAGCTGGTTGAGGTTTGGAGAACCCGACAGATCATTCCAGTCTGGATCTGAGAGCTGGCAGTTGGTTATTGAGAGGGTCTCCAGGAGGGTCTTCAGGAGCCTGAGCACCTGGCACAGACGGCCATCTAGGAGGAAGACACCATCCGGGTACAGCCTCTGGAGGCTGTCCATCTTGGCAAACTGTGAGGTAATGTCATCCATCAACTGATCTCTCTCCTCCTGGGAAGCATAGGCAGACACATAGACGTGGGAGAAGAAGAGCTTCCTCAGGTTGCTCATCTGGCCCCAATAGGTAGCAAAAGTAGCCAAGGTGGACAGTCTCCAGCAACACTGCACATCCAACTGCTGGATAAAGTCCAGATCCAACCTCTCCAAGATCCTGCCAATAAGAGAGCTTCCCCATCCCCAGCATATAAATACCTCTGTGTGAACAATAAAAATTTGCAGCTTGATCAGAACTCCTGTCTTGCTGTCATCCCTCTGTCCCTTCATTCCTCCCCGCCTAGGTTTGCCACCCTCCTTGATGTCCTGCCGGTCGGGACATTTGGCGCTCAACGTGTGCTCGAGCCTTTGACTGAGGGGGAACGCTGTCCTCTGGGGAGACTTGGCTCGCGATCGCCTCGGCAGACATGACCGAGAGACAGATCCAGGAGGAAAGTGGGGACGATACACGGTGAGTGACCCACCATGGGACAAGCAGTCTCGTCACATGATTTGTTTTTGTCAGGCCTCAAGGAGGCCCTCAAGACACGGGGGGGGGGGGCGCATGTTAAGAAAAAGGACTTACAATTATTCTTTGCATACATAGGAGAATTGTGTCCGTGGTTTCCCCTTGAAGGGACCATTGATGGTAAAAGATGGCTTAGAGTAGGAGACTGTTTAAAAGATTATTATGAATCCTTTGGCCCAGAAAAGGTGCCTTTTCCCACCTTTTCTTACTGGAACTTAATTAATGAAATTATTAAAAGTTCACCCTTTGACAATGGTACCTTAAGATGCCTTCATGACGTTGGAAAGATTGCATCATTCGAAGCCTAGTTAATCTTAAAAGCATTACTTAAAAAAAACATGAAAATGGGAAGATAATAGGATAAAAGATATTTGGATAAAGAAGATTAAAAATTTAAAGTGGAAAACTTTAAAGACAGAAGTACAGAAAGGTAAAAAAAAAGAGAGAAGATGTAAGAAGATAGAAAAGATGTAGGAAGATAGAGAAGATGTAGGAAGACAAGAATTTTAAACCCACAAAATAGGAAACAAAATTAGGAGAAAAAAAGCAACTAAGGGTGAATGTATAAACCTTAAAAAAAATTGAAGATAGAAATAAGATAGAAAATGGTTGAAAATGTCAAGTAAAGGTATTTCAGATAGAAAATGCAAAAAACTAAGATAACTATTAGATACAGACATTCAAGATAACCCTTTTTACTCTAAACTTTTTAAATTTGGATTCATCAGGACTTAGTGCTGTGGAAAGACATATTATCCAAAAAATGTACTTTGGAAAGATATTCTAACAGGACAATGGAAAGGTCCTGACCCAGTGATTGTCTGGAGTCGGGGTTCTGTTTGTGTGTTTCCACAGGGAGAACAGCAGCCGATTTGGATTCCAGAGAGACTAACCAAAGCGATTTCTACAGACCAAAAAGAAGATGATTTGCCTCAAATCCATAGCAGCTGATATCCAGAGCTCCAATTTGGTTATTCTTTGAAGTAGAACTTCCTTCTAGCCCCTGACACCATGAACCTTCCGCAAATCCAGCACCTGCAGTTTCGACCTCCTGGGGCGATCTTGCTGGGCAGCCAGCATGCCCAGCCCATCCAGTGCCACTGGGATCATCCCCAGCTGTAGCGTATTCATCAGGGCCCCCAGGGGCAGGCAGCTGAAGGGCCAGGCCTGCACCATTTTCTTCAGGACTTCAGTGTGTTCCCCGCTGAAGGCCTCCATGAAGAGTGGTTGGAAGAGCTGCATGGGCAGGTCCTCCAGAGCTAGGATGGCCCTGGACTTGTCCTTCAGGAGGCTGGGCCCTGCCAGCTCCTGGAGTGTGGGTGGGGTCTGCTGCTCATCCTCTGGAGTCTGCATGGAAGGATCCAGAGCTGGACAATTGGCAGGGAGTTCTGAATCCTAGCAGTGCCAGACAGTGACACAGGTTCCAGGCTTCTGTGCTTCTATGGCTCCTTGAATCTTTATGGGGTCTTTCTAATTCCCCCTCCTCCAGAAGTGTTTCTTTAATATACATAGATGCTCCATTGTTTGAAGCATAAATATTTGATTGTTATTTCTTGTTGTTTGATTCTCTTAAGCAGTAAAAATGTCCTTATTTTTTCCTTCTGAGTAACTTTGGCTTGAAGTCCACTTTATCTGATATGGGGATGGAAACCTCTGCTTGTTTATGAAATCCACGTAAGTGATATAATTTTTTTCCCATCTTTTACCTTCATTCTGTGGATGCCTTTGCCTATGAGGTGAGTCTCCTGGAGACAACATATGATTAGGTCTTTTTAAAATATATTCTGCCAATCTCTATCTTTTGACTGACCCATAAAAAATAACTGCCTTTAAAAATGATAGAAATAAGAAAAAGAGACAAACATGTATAATTTGTATTCAATATTAATATTGAAAAATGATTTTTATTCCCTGTTATTTTCATTTATTTCTGGCGTTTAATTTGTATTCATTTATCTCCTGATTGACTATTGTTCTAGTATAGTTCCTCACTTTACCAGTTTTTAGTTTTATCTTTCATTTCTTCTTCATGAAATAGTTTATTGTCTATGTTTTTTAGTGCAGGCTTTCTATCTGGGAATTCTTTTACCTTTTGTATATCATGAGAAATTTTTATTTTATTGTCAAATCTGAAGCTTAGTTTTGTTGGGAATAGTATTCTTGGTTAGCATCCATTTTCTTTCAGAGCTTGGTGCATATTATTCTAAGACCCCCTGTCTTTTAGGGTCTGGGTTGAGAAATGTGCTGAGATCTGCACTGATTTCCCTCTCAATGTGACCTGTTGATTTTCTATGACAGCCTTTAAAATACTATTCCTATTCTGTATGTTAGGCATTTTATAATGACGTGCCTTGGTGTGGGTCAGTTGTAGTTTTGTATATTTGAGGTCCTGTTAGCCTCCTGATTTTACATTTCATTCTTAAGGTTTAGGAAATTTTCTGATATTGTTTTATTGAAAAGATTATGTATTTCTTTGGATTGTAATTCTGAGCTTTTACCTATCCCAATAAATATTAACTTTGGATGTTTAATTTTATCCCATATTTCTTGAAATCTCTGTTCATGGTCTCTTAAATCTTTTCTCCACAGTCAACTTTGTCTTCAAGATTATATGTTTTGTTTTCATTGGCTGAAACTAAATTTTTCAAGTGGTCTAGTCTTCTGGTGATGCTTTACAATGAACTTTTAATATGGTTTATTGATTCCTTTATTTCAAGAATTTCCTTTTTTTAGAATTTCTTTCTCTTTATTGGAATTAATCTTTTACTTCATGTATTTTCACTCTAATTCCACTCCCTATATCATCTTTTACCTTTCAAATCAGTTTCACTATTAACTTTCTAAATTTCTTCTCTGACATGTCTTGCACTGTGGTGTTGGTACATTTGTAATTGAGGTATTTTTGTTTGTCTGCAATAGTCTGTTCCACCAATTTTTTCATGTTGTTTGTGTGTCTACCCAGATGACAGTATGGATCTGAGGCAGTAGAGTTTCTACCCTGTGAACTCACAGTGTCCCTGAAGCTTTCCACTACCTCACAGTTTAGGGGAGGACAAGTAATAGCAGCAACCAATGCAAATTATGTACATCATTAAAGCAAATAGTTCCTACTATGACACTTATAATGTTAATTGTCCCAATAAACAGAAATTATGTGATCAGCTTTGCCAATGTTAAAAACAGTAAGTTTGCAAAAGGGTGTGCAATTTCAAAAGGTGAACAGGGTGAGAATAAAAGAGATGTAGGATTTGATGATTATGAGGGAGTAGGTGTGAAAATAAAAGTAAAAAATTAAAGGAAGCATGAAAGAGAGAACAATATAGTGTGGCTGTTAGCAGAAGAAAAAGAGAATTAAGGAAAACAGCTAAGTGAGAGGAAAAAAACAAAACAAAATAAAAATATACTAATCAAACATCTTAGCCCTCAAAAGACTGACCCATGAAAAATAACTGCCTTTAAAAATGTTAGAAATAAGAAAAAGAGACAAACATGTATAAGAGTCCATTAATCATTCAGCTCAGCTCACAATTAAACAGGAAAAAAAATAAGTTATCAGTGAAACATTAAAAATATTTTTTTCTGTTACAGTGGTCAAAAATTTTCTAGAGAATATATATTTTTTGTCTATTTCCAAATGTCTTTCTTTCTGTTTCTTCTTGAGGTATGTAATGTCTATGACAGTATTGGCCACAGGTTATCAAATTCTCTCTTTCTGAGTTGCTCAGCAAATTGCCAGTTGGGGTTTAGAAATTCTCAGCTTCCCTTCTTGGCCGTGTCAGGTAGAGTGGGCCAGAGGGTGATGCCTGCTTCACATTCAGGTTCTGTGAGAGTAGCTCCCATAGTCTGAGCTCCTGAAAGCAGGGTTGAACCGAGGGAGGCTCTAGGTTCTTTACTGAATGGTGATTAGTCTGAAGACTTTAAATCAGCACACACTCTATGACATGTAACATGGGTTTGTTTCTGGATCCAGCTCAGGTTTGGCAGGACTTGGCACCCAGACCTGGTGGCCCCTGCCCTGCAGCTGCAGGATGGCTCCTTCCTCTGTTCTTCACAGGCAATCGGGAGAGTCTCAGCTCCTATCCCAATTAGTGTATTGTGCAGCACATCTTCTGGGTCAGTCTGGCAGTGTCTTTGATCTCTGATCTTTCCATACTACTATATACCACAGGCCTCCTAAAAACGTGGGCTGCCTTTACTCTGCTATCCCTCCACTTTTACCTTGAAGGGACTGCTCTGGCAGGTGCTGGAAGCAGTGAGGGGTAGGGATTTCTTCCTTATTCTATTGATATCCAAGCTCCTGATCCCTGATCTGCTTTGATATCCAATATTAATTCCCATTTACATCCACACCCCTTTTTTTCCCCACACATGTTACTGAGAAGCTCTCTTACCCACTTTCTCAGTTTCATATCCAGAGCATCTAGGAAAGCTGCCTCCTCTATTTCTGCCATCTTGAACATTCTGCTCCAGTGCTTTATAGGAACTCTGGCATCAATGATTTCACTCAGTGGCTCTCAAACTTTTGGTCCCTTTCCACTCTTAAAAGTTTTAGGAAAACCTAAAGATCTCTGATTGTGGATTATGTTTATGTTTATCCAATATTAAAAGTAAAATGAGCAACTTTTTATAATTTGATGTTAAAATAACAAGAACACAGACATTTAAATATTGGAAAGATTTTCATGAAAAATAACTATATTTTCAAACAACTGATGCATAGAGTGGCATCACTGCATATTTTTGAAGCTTTCCTGATATCTAATCATTAAATTGATTCTCAAGTATTTTATTTTATTTTTGAGGCTATTATAAATGGGATAGTTTTCCTCATTTCTCTTTAAAAGGATTTGTCACTGATATACAGAAATGCCTTTGATTTATGGGTGTTAATTTTATATCCTCCTACTTTGCTGAATTCATTTATTAGTTCTAGAAGTTTTCTGGTGGAATAATGCTTTTTTAAATGTTGAAAATGGAATAGACATAGAATCTTTTTTTTTTCTTTTGTGGTACCTTAGAATGAATTTGTAGAGCTGTTCTTGTCACTGGAAGAAACAAAGAAACAAAACAGAAGACAGTCTTTGCAAGTTACCTGAAGGACTAACAACTAGTATTTTATGTCAGTTGGGGTCATCTTAGGGCCAGCAATCCTTAAATTTAAAACACTGAACCTTGCTCACTGAAAACCATGGTAGTATTTAATCCAACAGCAGTCATTAATTCCTTTTAATAGAATAATGCATCAATGAAGCACAAGACTAATTCCTCTTGAAACAGCTTTGCACATCCAGAAAGCTTGATGAGACCACCAGAAGCCAGGCTGGAAAGGAGGATGCGAAAGAGGAGGGGAGAGGCCACAGGAAGTGCTGCCTGGGAGGGGTGAGTGCTGCCACATAGCTCTGTGACAATGCAGACCCACGTGATCATGAACAAAGCACCATTTCCCTTGTTTACTAAATAAAGAGCAGGAATTTTAAGACCCTCAAAAGTGCTACATGCCTGGCTTCACAGGCTGGTACTAAGTCTGAATAGAAAAAGCTAGCAGTGTTTAAATAACAAATGAGCAATTATTATTTATGAAGGAAAAGGAGTAGGAAATTTCATTAAACTTGATCCCAGTAGAAACTTTGCATTAATGCCTTGATCAAAGGCATTTCCACTCAAAATTGTCTCCTTTGGGTAAAATGTAAAATTAAACATACTTTAAAGGGCGAATCTGGGCTGGGGATGTGGCTCAAGTGGTAGCGCGCTCGCCTGGCATGCGTGTGGCCTGGGTTCGATCCTCAGCACCACATACAAAAAAGATGTTGTGTTTGCCGAAAACTAAAAAATAAATATTAAAATTCTCTCTCTCTCTCTCTCTCTCTCTCTCTCTCTCTCTCTCTCTCTCTCTCCTCTGTCTCTCTTTAAAAAAAAATAATAAAAATAAAGGGCGAATCTAATGAGTAGTCAAGAAAAGTCATTCCTTTGATTAAACACTATACATTGAGGATAATTCATGAATCTGCCTACTCTTCCCTAATCCTACACTGAATTAATTAATGCCTCTGCAGTAAAGGCCTGTGAGGGGGAAAAAAAAAAAACTTTGACAAAGGGTTTTCCAGTGCTTAGGAAGTTAAACTCAGAGCTTCTGCGTTTGTAAACCTGCATCTGGAAAAGCTGCGTTTTAGTTTTAAGCAACTGTCATCCTATAGTAGGTCACAGAGTTTCTTTGAAATTTCTTGGGCAAGAGTAACAAGTTTTTTAAAATTGACTTTTAATTACTCAAAATATCATAATGAGTGAGAAAGGGGAGCAGGCCAAACTTCACAGCAACATATTTCCAAAGAAGGTATTGCATCCAATTGTTAATAATGTTTAGTTTGATTTTTGAAGTCTGGAATTATGTTTCACACTGACTTTACAAAGAGCTTCTAAATATTATATCAAGAGTAGGAAGATAGCATGGTGGCATACACCTGTAATCTGCAGTGTCTTAGAGACGGAGGCAGGAGGAAAGCAAGTCTGAGACCAGCTTCAAAAACTTATTGATGGTCTCAGCAATTTAGAGAAAACCTGTTCCAAAATATAAAATAAAAGAAGATCAGGATATAACTCAATGGTCAAGTACCTCTGAGTTCAATACACAATAAAAAAAAGAAAGAAAGAAAGAAAGAAAAGAGTAGGAGAAAACAGGATTTAACTTTCAAGGTGTAGAGAAGATGAGATCTGGTTAAATAGCTCCATTTGAGTCAAGTCAGAAAAGCACTTGCTAGTTAAATTCATGGGCTAGCACTAGAAAAAAAGCTTTCCTATACATTTGTTGATGTACTTACTATCAACACAAGGCATAAATATTTCACAGGTAAGAAAATTGAGGATTAGATGATTTGTTTGACATGCTTATATTGAGCAGCTAATAAGTGATGAAACTAAGATTCAAATCTAGAACTCAAGGTTCCTGAGAAGCAAATAAGGATTAGAGGAGAAAAAATAAGGTACAATAAAGCCATTTGATATCTTCTATGGCTAATTATACTCCTCCTCTTTCACATGTTTGATCCTATCATATTCAGTTGGACAAGTTCAGCTTCATTCACGGATATCATTCTCAGGGATCACTAGAAATCTTGGTGCTCCCTACCACACAGAAGCTCAATACAAATGCTCCTTGTCTTATGATGGGATTACACAGCTGATAAACCTGTCATAAGTAGTAAATAATGTAAGTCAAAAATGCATTTAATCTACACACCTAACCCTACTAAACACCATAGCTTCAAGGCACAGTCCAACAAAGAGCAGCAGTTGCTTACCCTACCTATGGTGTAGCTGACTGACAGCTGCAGTTCATGGCCTGCTGTTTGACATCACACAAGAGAAGATTGTATCATGGAAAAGTAGCCCACAAAAAGTCAAAATTCAAGATTCACAATGCAGCTTCCATTGAACAGAAACGGGTTTTGAACCATCATGAAGTCAAAAATTCGTAAGTCAGAAAATGGTTAAGTCAGAGGCCAGCTGCAGTTGAATTCCATCTTTGTTGTAATACAGTTATTACTTTTCCTAGGTTTTAATCATTTGATCCCACCAGGAGTAAGAGATCCATCATTGGGAGTTCAATCAGAATTACTTCAAGGTGGCATGGAGAGGAGCACTGAGCACAGGGTTTGATAAGGCATAGGAAGACAGCCCAAGATCACTGAGCACAGGAGGAAGGACATTATGGCATTTGGACAGAGCCACTGGGAAGCAAATAGCAAAGTGTAGTGTAGAGCTACCTCAACTGCTTACCTACAACCAAATGCATCAGATTCATGCCTAGAATTTTTATCTCCTTTTGGTTCTCAGCATAGAAAAAGAGAACATGAACAAAAGCAACAGGAGATATGAGGATTCCAGGGCTGCAAAATTTTAAAGTTGACACTCGATCAATAAATACATGAAAAAATGTTCAACTTCTCTAGTAATTAGAAAAATGTAAATCAAAACTAATCTAAGATTTCATCTCACTCTAGTCAGAATGTCAATTATCAAGAATACAGGCAATAATAAGGGTTGGCAAAGATGTAGGGGAAAAGATACACTCATACATTGCTGGTAGCACTGCAAATTGGTACACCCACTATGGAAAGCAGTATGAAAATTCCTTAGAAAACTTGGAATGGGAACCACCATTTGACCCAGCTATCTCACTCCTTGGTCTATACCCAAAGGACTTAAAATAAGCATAAATAGTGATGTAGCCACATTAATGTTTATAGCAACACAATTCACAACAGCTAAACTGAGGAACCAAACTAGATGCTCATCAATAGAAGAATGGATAAAGAAAGTGTGGTATATATACACAATGGAAAATTACTCAGCATTAAAAAAGAATAAAATTATGGCATTTTCAGGTAAATGGATGGTGTTGGAGACTATCATGCTAAGTAAACTGATCCCAAAAAATCATATACCAAATATTCTCTCTGACAAGAATGGAGGAACTTTGATTGGAAAAAGGGGAAGAAGAGGAAGGGGAGACAGTATGGGGGCAGGAAAGATGGTGGAATGAAATGGACATCATCACCTTAGGTACACATATGACTAAACATATGGTGTGATACTACATCATGTACAACCAGAGAAATTAAAAGTTGTGCTCCATTTGTGTATAATAAATTAAAATGCATTCTGCTGTCATGTATAATTAATTAGAATAAAGTTTTAAAAAAGAAAAAAAAGAAAGTTTATTTTTAGTTAAAGTAGAGTAAACTAAGAGTTTCCAAAAGTCCAAGACACCTTTCTACCATGAGTTACTACTTTTGTTCACATGTTTCTAAGTAGGCAAGAAAGACATCTGTCTGGGATAGACCATTGATCTGAGCAATTGCCACAGCTTTGAACTCTTGACTACCTGATGGGCACAGTGCTAAATTTCTTAAGTACATTAGCATATGCAATCATTTCAACAACCCTGTGGAATAGATTATCTATACTCAACCACGATACATGAAGACATTTTACCTGAAGTGGTGAAGTCCTCATCACAGTCATTGAATTAAGTGATTGTCTTAGTCTATTGAGCCTTCCATAATAAAATACCATGAATTAGCATCTTACAAACCACTGAAATTTATTTCTCACAGTTCTGTAAACTAGGCACTCTAAGATCAAGGCACAAGCAGAATTAATGTCTGGCATACATGCAGACTTGATTCACAGATGGTCATTTTTAGTGGGTTTATTTTTTCCTACAATGTCATCACATGGCTGAAGGGTAAAGGGTCATTCTCAACCTTCTTTTATTAGGTTACTAATCTCAGTCACAGTGTTCTGCTTCACAGGATTCAGTCAGATCCCACAGGCCCCTATGACAATAAACAAAAGTTCTCAAGTGGGTAGATAATATCTTTTTTGAATTAGCTAGTTTCTTTTTTCTTTTGATAAAACACAATACCTTAGATCCAAACCATAACATCACCTTGTGGGTTAGGATTTCAACATGTGAACTTGGGGAGAACATCAACATTCAAATAATAGCATATTTGAGTGACAATTTAAAGCCTGCTCTTTAAAAGTCCAAAGCTTTACAGATCAACCTTTGCATTTAGAAATGTTTTCTTTAGAAAGGGGATGGGGAGGGTAATAGCAACAATATCAACAATTATAGCATGTATATAGTGACCATTAATAATGTCAAGGACTGTGCAAAGCACTATAAATGAATAATCTTTAAATCTACCCTCAGTTTTCTCAGATAGGAATTACAATTTTTGCCATTTTACTGATGAGGAACTAGAGGCAGAGAAAGTGAACAATTTGTCCTGATGGTGGAACAGAAGTTCTAATCAGCGCAGTTGATTCCACAGTTTTATTCCTGTCAATTAGGAGTCAAAATGAATAATAGTTCAACAGGAATGTCTAAAAAGAATGCTTTTATGAATGTATTCTTGAAGGAAACCCTGCATGCAACTGATAAATTTGTAATTTCCACCAATATTTATATTAATCTGTTTATCTGTGTAGACTATCAAAATTATGACACCTTTGAAAATTAGCAAAGATGAAATAATTGATAGCATTTACTGAAAATCATTAAAAAAATTTTTAGATAACACCAAAAAAGGATGCTTTGCCAAGTGACCTCCACCTCTGATATTTTACTGAGATGGTTCTGCTTTTATAAATAAAAGTAAAGCTTTAATTTTAAGAATCAGCTTTTCACCTGGTCCTGAATTTTTTTTTAATTGATTGATCCTTCTGAAATTTTTATGTAGCCCTTATTCCATGGTTAAAATGTTAAGAATCCTTTTTAATACTTTCTATCTCCTGAACCTGTAGGAACCCTCTCTTTGGCCCTGTTGTTCCATGCTGGTCTCCTGATTGGTCAATAGTCAGATCTCAAGTAATGATTGACTCTGCACGGATACACTGATCTAAGGGACCCGGATAAACCTTCATCACTCTTGTTTTCCACAATATAGCTCACTTTGCTTAAATTTTCCATGCAGGAACATCAAGTTCCCTTAATACCAGGAGGTAATCTTGGGCATCCTTAATAACAAGGATTTATTTATTAGATAGAATGTATGATGCTTCAGTCCAAATATCCAGAAAATCCTTTTCTACATGCTAGGCTATGTTCCATCCCACAAGTCAGTGAGATCCTCAAATATAAGCTAGTTCTTCTTCTAGTTCCCAAATTGGTTCACATGCTCATATACATTTTTAGTAGCTTTAAACAAAAAAAGACAATAAGCAAAAGTTTTCAAGTGGGTGGATGATTTTTCTCTTAATTAGCTAGTTTTCTTTTTTCTTTTGCTAAAACTCAGTAGCTTAGATCCAAACCATAACACAAGCCATCCCCTGACAGGCCCTGTATTTGAACACACACAGCCCTGAACTTTGACTTGAAAGTCATTTGGAAAAATTCCATTTGATATTTAAAGAGAAGTCATTAAATGCAAATATTAATGACCACTGTGAAACAGCTCATTTCATTTCCAGTGCACTCATTGAAGCCCAACAAGCTGGAAATGGAAAAGGAAGCCATCATCCCTTTGATAAGGTGTCATCTGCATTAGAAAATCTTTCAGCTGGAATTTAAAATGCCAAAAATGGAAATTTATTTCATCAAGCAATACTGAGTTGAATTTTTAAATATTTTTACATTTAAATTTATTTCAGTAAGTATCCTGAAGACATATTTATGATGATGGGAAACTGCCCTGATTTGTAGTGATTTATATGTGCAGTTCATAAGCAAACACCTGGAAAGCTAAGTTGGTTTTGATTATAATTTGGGCAAAGGAATTCATCTATTTTTGAGTTTTCTTACCTTAAAATTATGAACATCTGTGTAACTGAATGTTCTTACTCCTTAAAATGAAAACAAGTGAAAATAAATTTCCCTTGGTGAGTGTAAAGGAACCTATTATATAAAATTTTATATATTAGGTTGTTATTTGAATCTTTATTTAGTTTCTAGTGGCATATTATTTGACTGATTTTCTAACATAAGTGGTAACATTTTTATTCCTAGTTCTCTAGGCGGCAGCTTTTTCTGATCACTGATAACTTTCCTTCTCCCCCAAATTTCAGCACTTATGTCTCCCAGTTCTGATTTTATTACTGAAAAATGCACTTCTCGTCTCTTCCAAGGCTTTTTATTTGCTCTTGTGTCTATTCCTAAACAAGAATGAAAATATTTGTTACTTCCAGACCCCTGTTTTTATTCTCTCTGGGTCCAAAGACTCTCCCTTCTGTTACACCATGGTGTGCCAGGTAACTCATTTGGTTTTGTTATTACTGTAGTCCTGAAGAATGGATCCATTCAATGTTATGCTGGTCTTAAAGAGGTTCCCTGACACAGAGAAAAAAAAAATTATATGGTTTTTAACCATTAGGTATTTAATTTTAAAAGCTGTTGAGAAATTTATATTTAAACGGGGTACTATAACAAGGATATTTTTCACTTTGACCTCCTGGGCAGATTTAGGGAGAAAAGTATCTAATTTATGCAAAATCACACTGATTCTGTAAGTGAATATCTTATACTTCATAAGAGAGAAACAGGATGTAAGGATGTGCTAGGAGCCACAACCAAATAATATGATGCATGGCACTTTCGGTTGTAAGGTGACACCAGCTAGCCATTGAGATGATATGATTATGTTAAGATTTACATTCATATGGAAATTGGACTCCTGCTGTTCACCTTGGCCTGCTACAGGACTCATGTTATGGGACTCCTGGAGAGTTCCCATTGGTTGGGGAAGGATAGTAGGAGGGAATTCCGGGGGAGGTCCGGGCCCGCCCCCGGTTCCGGTAGACCCCACCTCGTGGGTGGACCGGCTGGCTTGTCGGGCGCATACAGCAGATTGGCGGCATTTTCAAAAATAAAGTTTTGTTCCTGCTTGAGTGGCTCCTGATTCTGTGCCCAGCCAGACTACGGCAAGGATGCAATTCTATTCTAAGAGTGATTTTAATGGCAAATGTTTTCTTCATGTCAGGAGGTACTATGAACCTGAGAACCCAATATGTATATATCTCCAAGGGATAGAACAAAAATTTAAAAAAGGCTTTTAAACAGATAGAAATGTACATACATATCCTTACTCTTCCAGTTGACACAACCTTCAAACAATGAGCCCCACAGTAGAAAGAATATCTAAATTCTAGATCTTGGTTTCTAATATTGTTCTCTAATGCAAGGTACCAGGGCTTCCTAGAGAGGTAGGTGGTTCTAGGCCTGGGACACAGAATGTACAAAAGGAATCAAGAGCATGTTGTAATTGCAGAAAACAGAGAAATGCCTTAAGAAAGAAGCTACACAATAAAAAACTAGTGATAAAAGGGAAAAAAATCTATTACAAATATCTACTTAAAATATTTCCTTCTATTTTCATATGATGCATTTACTGCTACAACAGTAGTATACATGATTCATATCACGAGTTATATGTTTCAAATAATTGGTTATGATACTCAGTTGTGTGTGTTAGAAAACACTTATCAAACTGGCAAAAAATTGCAATTTTAGGCCCAATAAATGAAGGGAAAAATATCATTTCTGTTTTACTAAGTCTAAAATTAAAGAATCAGGAAGAGTCCAATAACTATGGTTTTATCATAGTATTTCTACACACACACACACACACACACACACACACACAGAAACACACACACACATATACACATCATGGTCTGAACAATCCTTATCTAAGTTTGTTTCTTGCTTCTATAACAGAATACCCCAGACCAGATCCTTGAAAAATAACATAAATGTACTTCTTTCAGGTCTGGAGACTGAGAAGTCCAAATCTTCACCTTATAAATTTGTAACTTAAAGCCCTAAAGTCAAGGGGGAAAAAAGTTTTTATAAACAAACTGCTAATTTTATAGTGGTTGTCTGAGGAGTTCCACATACCTGTTCCTCACCAAACACTATGATGAAAATTACTCTTTAAACAAAAACAAAGGCCTTTCAAAGTCTCCAGGAATTTGTCTAAGGACATAGAGCACATGGAGAAACACCGGCCTGAGAATATCTGTGAAACTTGAGTGTGAACAAGTGTCTGTTGTGCTGGAACCTGCCTTACTTCCTCTCCCACCCTCCTCAACTTAGCAGGGTAGGCACCGCACTTCCCCATGGATCTGGCCAAGAAGACAGGGCTTTATTTCCTCTCAGCTCCCTGTCAAGGACATCCTCTCGCTGATAAAGACAGGCCACTACTACTTTACATCCTCTTCTACTCTAAGCTGCATTAGAGAGGATAAATTCTTAAAGAATATAGCAAAAAGATTAAGTAAACCTTTCATCATCCTTTCCCACTTACGGGGCACAGGTATTTTCTAGCCACTGCAGGGCAAGAATAGTGGGGCTCCAAGAGTCATAACATCAGATCACTCAGGAGGCACAAGACCCATGACAGAAAATGCAAGCCTAGGAGACCAGAGGTTACTGCCATCACCCAGGGCACTGTCTATAAAAAAGGGTGACACTCTTATTTCCAGCTGTGAATAGATAATTCAGACATTTTGCCTTGTGGGAGAGACAGTCCATAGAAGAGAGAGCTCTGAAGTTCTCCCCAAAGGAACTCATGTCCTTTGAAACAGAATACATGAGGAAGATCACATTGAAGAGTACTCTTAAAGACAATGTATATTTTTGTAGTAAACAGTTAAGAGGTGTCAGGTAGCACCATGAGACCAATAAACCAAACCATTGGATATCCATTTGACCAGATAGAACCAGAAAAAGATACAGCTAAAAAAGAATCCTCCAAGAGTCAGAAAAGAAATAATGGCTTTAAAAGCTACCTCTTGCTAAGGGACCTGAATCAAAATATGGAGTAATATATGTCCCCAGAATACAGTTGAAAAGAATCAGAGCATTCTGACAACTGATTGTGATTCCAACAGAGGCATATAACTTAACAGAAAGATAGAGGAACATATACAGAAAGCCCTGATAAAATCACTGTGGTCACCTTGTGTCTGTTTGTTTGCACAAGATTAATCCTTCTGAGGAGAAGAATCGAAAAGTGAAGAGTGTGAACCATAAACAGAAAAAAAGAGGAGAGGAGACAAGAGAAACTGCCTATGTAAGTGCCAAATGTTGGATTTAATACACAACAAAGAAACCCTTATGAAATGTTCAGATAACTAAAAGAAATGATATTTGTAGAAATAAAAGAAGATGAAAGGATAATATCTTATTAGTGGAAAATAATAGAATGATATTTGTTATTAAAAAGAAATTTTGTAACTGGTAAATACGACAACTGAAGTTTTTTTTTTAAAAAAAAAAACTCACTAAGGGAACTTATTAATTTTAACTAGCTAGAAGAAAGGATCAGAAAACATAAACATGGATTGGAAAACATTTGGCAGTGAAAACAGAGAATTTAAAAAAAGGAAATCAATGGATGCATCATAGAAAAATGTGGCATGCATGAAGAGTAAAAGAACAGGCATAATATGAGTACCAAGAAGTCACAAGAAAGCAAAAGGAGACATTAGCATTGATATTTGTGAAACTTGATTAAAAACATCAATCTATACATACAAGTTGCTCAACAAAACCCAAGTAAGATAAATACAAAGAGATCTGTATCCAGACACATCATTATAAGAATTCTAAAACATAGAATTGAAAGCTGCAAGAGAAAATGACTCATCACATACAAAGAAACATGAAGATGATTTACAGTAGACTTGTCATGAGAAATAATGGAGACCAGAAGGCAGCAGAATAACATATTCAAAAAGCAGGGGAAACAACTGTAAACTAAGAATATTAATTCCAACAAAACTATCTTTCAAAATGGAAGATGTGACAATTTCCCAGATAAATAAAAACTAAGAGAATCCTTTGCTAACTGCCTTGTAAGAAATACTAAAACAAACTGAAAATATATAGATCCAAGTGCTAATTGTTATGGGATGGATGTGAAGTGACCCACCCACCCCCCCCCCAAAAGCTCACATTAAGTAATTCAGGAATGTTCAGAGGTAAAATGATTAGATGATGAGAGCTAAACTTCATCAGTGGTTCTATTTGATGGTTGATAATCTGAATGGACTCACTGGGTGGTGAATGTAGGCAGATGGGGTATGGCTGGAGGAAGTTAGGTCACTAGGAGCATGACTTTAGATTTTATATCTTCTCTCCTCTACCTAGCTTTCACTTGAATTCTCTCTCTTCTCTCTTTCTCCCCAACTTCCAGGAGCTGAGCTGCTTTCCTCTGTCGAACCCTTCTGCCCAGAGCAATTAATGATATTTGTATAGGCAATGATTTTCTGAATAAGATACAAAAGTATGATCACCAAAAACTAAAATGGACCCATTTATTATCAAATTATGCTTCATCTGCACAAGAAGGGAAATAATATAGTGAAAAGACAACCTATAGTTGGGAAAAATATTTTCAAAATCTCCATTTGACAAGGAATTCATAGGCATCAGAATATACAAGGAACTCAAACAACTTAGCAGAAAAAAATCCAATTTATAAATCAGCAGATGATCTGAATAGATGTTTCTCAAAAACTTATGTACAAATGCCTAATAGGTATGTGAAAAATTGCTCAATTTCACTAATCATCAAGGAAAGTAAAATCATATCACCTTGTCCAAGTTAGAGGGTTATTATCAAACAAAAAAGAAAAAGAAAAAAATAACAAGTATTGATAAAGATTCAGAAAAGGGAGAACTCACACTCCAGTTGGAAATGCACATTAGTAAAGTCATATGGGAAACAATATGAAGTTTCCTTAAAAACCTAAACATAGCTAAGTACAGGGGGAAACACTAATAATTCCAGCTACTCGGGAGGCTGAGGCAGAAGGATCACAACAAGTTTAACGTTAGACTAGGCAACTTAACAGGACTCTTCTCTAAATACATACATACATACATATATACTTACATACATACATACATAAAAAAGACAGGGTCATAGACTAGTGCTTGCCCAAAATGCACAAGACCCTGGGTTCAATTCCTAGTACCACAAAATATAAAATAAAATAAATAAGTACAACCTAAACATAGAACAACACATGATACTGGAAGAAACAGAAATAGAATTATTGTATCAAAAAGACACCTACTCTTTCATGTTTATTGCAATGCTATTCACAATAGCCAAGATAGTGAATCAACCACCGTGTATAAAATGGATGAATCGATAAGAAAATGTAGTTCACATACACAATGGAATATTATTTAGCCATAGAGAAGAATGGAACTCTGTCATTTTGGGCAACTTGGATTGAAGTACATATCCTTATGTGAAAGGAAATAAGTCAGGCACACAAAGACAAGTGCTACCTGTTCTCACTCATATGTAGATTGTTAAAAAATGTTGATCTCAGAGAAACTGAGCATAGAAGATGGTCACTAGAGTTTAGTAGAGGAGGAGAAAAAGGAGATAGAGAAAAGTTAGGTAGCAGGCACCAAAGCATTTTTAGGAGAATTTAGTTCTTCTATTCGATAACAGTAACTATAGTCTGCAAACATTTATATTTCAAAACAATTAGAAGAGTTCAAAAGTTCCCAACACATATAAATGATAAATATTTTAGGAGAGGGAAATGCAATTACACTTAACTGATAATTACACATCATATAAATATATTGAATTCTTAAACGGAACACATACATAAATCAAACATGGACAATAAAATAAAAGAAATTATAAAAGAGAAAGTAGAACTATTAAGCACCCACTGATCTTTATTTCAGTATCTTGTGTACTACAGGCCTAAAAAAGGTTGATAGAAAGGTTTGCAAGCTAAGGGCCTCACTAATTTCCTGAGCCTAACTTTGAACTTGTGATCCTTCTGTTTAGCCTCCCAAGACACTGGGATTACAGGCATGTGTCACAAGGCCCAGCTGTTATTTAGTTTGAAAAACATTTTTAAAAGCTTTGTTTCAAGTTTTTTTTTCCAAAGGACAACTAGTAACAGTTATTACATAATTATTTATGATATACTCAAATATATACTTATTATTGCATTCCTTAACTTATGTAAAATCAAGTTATATAAGAAATGCACATAAAATAGTCTTTTGGTTCCTATAATATGCAAAAATTTAATTTATTTAACTATAACTGATAAAGGACTTGGATGAGAACAAAGCTACCTAATAATCTCTGTAAGTATATGTAGTTCAACTTCCTCTCTCAGGTTTTTATTAATAATTGGAACAATGTATCATTGAGTTTGTAACACATATAGACATAGTATGTATAATGATTTGGGGGTAAGAGAAGAAAGCTACATAGGCACAAGATTTCTATATCTCAGTGGAATTAAGTGAGTGTTCAATTAAATGTATTCTGATAAATTAAGATGATCTGTCAGTCATAGAGCCACCACTAAGAAAATAATTCAAAAGAAATATAAGCAAAATATACATTCTTCTTCAGTACACATGGAATATTCTTCATATGCCAGGACATAAAACCAGTTTCAAAAATTTAAAGGAATTTAAATCATGCTAAGTATGGACCCTAATCACAATGGATTGAAATTAAAGATCAATACCAGAAAGAAACTTGGGGATTCATAAATGTGTGGAAACTAAACAACATGTTCCTTAGAAAGCAATGGGTAAAACATGAAATAAAAAGGGAAATCAACATACAAATTTTAATTAAAAACACTTTATTGTTTAGAAAGGTTAACAATCACCTGAGCCTTTGGAGTGTTCCTGGTGGGTGGTAGTTGCTAATGATTGGGTTGACTTCATCAATATCTTTAAATAAGATAACAG
The DNA here is from genome assembly GCF_964194105.1 of Spermophilus citellus. Taxonomy (NCBI): domain Eukaryota; kingdom Metazoa; phylum Chordata; class Mammalia; order Rodentia; family Sciuridae; genus Spermophilus; species Spermophilus citellus. Next base: position 63,528,596 of record NC_138186.1, on the reverse strand, counting down.
TGAAGTTTGCCACATGAATTGACTCTTCCTTTTATGAAGGATTTCTCTGTAAAATCTGTTGTTCAGTGTGGCCACCTTCATCAATTCTATTAGATAGAACTTCTGGATAACTAACAGCTAGTATCTTGGGGCAACTTCAACAGCAGCTTTGTTACTCACCTTACACTTCTGTGATGAAGATGCTGTCTTCCCCTAAACCTCACAAATCAACCTCTCTTGGCTTCTAACTGTTCTTCTGCATCTTCTTCAGTGTTCTCAACCTTCATGGAAAAAAAAAAAATTGAACAGCATTGGACCTTGTTCTTGTTGGGTGTGTGGGAGACTCCCCCTTCTCCCAAGAACATCATGGAATCCCTTACCCTTCCCCATCCTCTCTGAAGGGCGCCAAATTCAGAGGTTTTCTTGACCAATCCCCAGCAGGACACAGTGTCCCCTCGCTGTTCCTGCCCATCAGCACCCACCATATCCCCTAAGCAATTCTTCTTAAGTCAAAGCTTGTAAGCACACGCTCGCTCTCTTCTCTCTCTCTGCCTTCCTTCCTCTCCTCTCTCTGTTCTCTTCCTCTTTGCCCTCTTCCTCTTCTTTCTCTCCTCTTTCTACCCTTTCTCTCTGCCTCTCCGTTTCTTCCCCTTTGGGCAGCCACCCCGCCCCAGCCCCCAGTAAAATCTCTTGGTTGAATCTCCATCTCGGGTGAGTCACTCACCTTTCAGTTCTGAATTAAGCTTTGGCTTTAGGGAATGTTCCATTTCATTTTATCTTCTCTCCAGATGAATACAACTTTCTCCATATCAGTGGTAATGTTTTGTTGTTGTTGTTTTTATTATTATTATTTTTTTTTACTTTCTAAATCTTCATATGTTCACTGGAATAGCACTGTTAATGTCATTAGAGAACTTTTCCTTTGCATTCACAACTTGGCTAACTGGCACAAGAGGCCTGGTGGGGAAAATGCACTGATAGCTTCAACTCAATTCAGGGATTTACATGCCTTTGGTTACAATTTGTAAAACGTGCAGTATCTGTGAAGCACAATGAAACAAGGTATGCCTGGACATATACATGCATATGTATGTATCTACACATTGAGCTCAACATGATGAGCTGAACATTATAATCTCCATTTGATAGAGGAGGGAACAGAACTACAGTGAGGGTAAGTGACTTCCTCAGGTTTCACAGGTTATAATTAGTGGAAGGAAGGAGAAGAGGGAGGTAAATTCAGACCACCTGAATCACCCAGTGAAATCAGAACAGAGAAGGGAAAGGTTTCCAAGACTCTCCCACCTTACAGCACTTGCACTGATGTGCAGAATCACGGTATTTTGGTGGATTTTGAAAAATATTTTTAATGGTAATATAAAATTTTATTAAATTTTTATTTTACTGATATGGAACATAGGGGTTTATTCTCTAATTGCCAATTTAAACTTTAATTTCAAAGTTTTTTTTTAAATGCACTTAGATGTGTTGGTTTTATCTACTTTCAAGAAATCTTTTAACTTCCTGATAGCCGTTAGTTTTGAAAACTCTTAATGAATTTAACAGCATCTGAGGAGGGTTACACAAATGTAAGATTATAACCCAGTGTGAGAAATAAGATTCATAGAGAAATGCAAACTACAAATGATTAAAAACTCTATGTGAATATTGTTAGTTATGGGTACTAAGGCAAGAAGAAACAGTTTAAGGGAACAAATGCGCTCAGAAAATAAATGTATCATTTTAGTCTTTCAAGAGGCATCAATTGCTGTTTGAACAAAACACAAACTATAAAAGCATCAGAGGAATTTATCCATACACATTTGGCTTGCTATTGGAAAGAAAGTAATATTTGGGAAGCACATCAATACCAGAGATATTTCTCTTCTATATAATCATAGCAACTACATTTTTAATAATTGAGAAAGACAGGTACATGCATAGGAGAGTAAAAAGAGAACTGCATCAAACGATATTATTAGTGGTTGTATGTGTTCCAATAAATTCTTGGACCACTACTAAGGCAGTATATAGAGAGCTCAAGAAAATGGCATTGAGAGGTTGTTAGGGCTAACTCATAAATAGGAAATGAGCTGCAGGATACAATGGAAAACAGTGACAGGCCAAATGGTCCAAATCCTAAAGTGCTGGGAGGAAATGATTAAAGGGTGGTGGGATGTTCTCCAGTTCCATCAATTTACCAGACAATAACATAATTTCATTCTTCTTTATGACTGAGTAAAACTCCACTGGGTATATACATAACAGTTTCTCAATCCATTAATCTATTGAATGAACCTGGCTGGTTTCCTAACTTGGCTATTGTGAATTGTGCTGCTATAATCTTGAAGAAGCTGTATCACTATCTTATGCTGATTTAAATTTCTTTGTGTAAACATTGAAGAACTGGATACCTGGTTCACATGGTGATTCTCTTTCTAGTCTTTTGAGGAATCCTCATACTAATTCCCAGAGGGGTGCACTAACTTGAAGTTCCATCAACAATGTGTGAGTGTACTTTTTTCCCCACATCCACATCAGCATTTCCATCTTGATAGCTGTCATTTGGACTGAAGTGAGAAAAGTACGGAAAAGGCAATCAGAATTTGTTAAAAGGCAGAGGTCAGATATCATAAAGATAGAGGGAAGATCAGTGGAGTCGAAGGAGGAGATTGAGAGGAGGAAAGGAGGAATGGGAAGGGGAGGAACTATGGAATGAATTTGACAAAATTATGCTATGTGCATGTATAAATATACCATGGTAAATTTCACCTTTATGTATACCTATAAAAAAACAGATTAAAAATAAACAAATAAATTAGTCGAAAGAAGACCAGTAGAGGAGAGGAAGGGGAAATAGAAGAGGGAGAAGGGGAGGGACAGTGGGGAGCACAAAGGTTTTAAATAGAGTCCATTAAATTCCATGAATGAGTGATTGTGTCAACATTAGCCCAGTGACTATGAATAATGTGTAATGCTCCATTAACAGCATAGGAAATTATTAGAAATATATTAATATTCTGGTTTTTTAAAATATTTATTTTGTAATCTTAGGTGGACACAATATATTTATTTTTATTTTTATGTGGTGCTGAGAATCGAACCCAGTGTCTCACAAGTGCTAGGCGAACACTCCACCACTGAGCCACAACACCAGCCCAGTATTCATGTTTTTAAAGACAAGGGAAACTAAGGTACACAATAGTTGAGACACTTTTCCAAGAGTGCCTAGTAAGTTTTGGAAGTGGAATTCAAACTTAAATACAAGTAATTAAATATATATGTTCTTTTTTATTAAATTATTTATTTATTCTAATTTGTTATATATGTCAGCAGAATGCAATTCTTTTCATATTACACATAGAGCACAATTTTTTATGCCTCTGGTTGTATACAAAGTAGAATCAAACCATTTGTGTCTTCATATATGTACTCAGGGTAACGATGTCTCTCTCATTCCACCGTCTTTACCTCTCCCTTACCTCCCTCCTCTTTGTCCTATCCAAAGTTCCTTCATTCCTCCCATGCTCCCCCCATCGCCATTATGAGTCACCATCCTCATATCAAAGAAAACATTCGGCCTTTGTTTTTCGGGGATTGGGTTACTTCCCTTAGCATTATATTCTCCAATTCCATCTATTTACCTGCAAATGCCATGATTTTATTCTCTTTTAACGCTGAGTAATATTCCATTGTGTATATATACCAAAGTTTCCCTATCCATTCATTTACTGAAGGGCATCTAGGTTGTTTTCACAATTTAGCTATTGTGAATTGTGGTGATATAAACTTTGATGTGGCTGTGTTCCTATAGTATGCTGTACTTTGGGTATAAACCAAGGAATGGGATAGCTGGGTCAAATGGTGCTTCCATTCCAAGTTTTCTAAGGAATCTCCATACTGCTTTCCATAGTGGTTGTACCAATTTGCAGTGCCACCAGCAATGTATGAGTGTATCTTTTCTCCCATATCCTTGCCAATATTTATTATTGCTTGTATTCTTGATAATTGACATTCTGACTAGAGTGAGATGAAATATTAGAGTAGTTTTGATTTGCATTTCTCTACTAGAGATGTTGAACATTTTTTTCATATATTTGTTGATTGATTGTATATCCTCTTCTGAGGAGTGTCTGTTCAGTTCCTTGGCCCCTGTATTGATTGGGTTATTTGTTTTGGGGGGGTTAAGGTTTTTGAGTGCTTTATATAACCTAGAGATTAGTGTTATATCTGATGTGCTGTGGATTTTATTTAAGCAAAGTGAATTAGGTGAGACATTATAAAATCACTGAAATCCAGTAGGACTAAGAACCAAGAATGTGGGTTTTAATCACTGAGTAACTGTCAGTTCTTCTTGAGTTAGAAGCACACCCCTTCCTGCTTTCATGAATTGCTTCATTGACTGTGAATTGGTGGTTCAATGATTGTTTGGAGAATGATGATTTGTACATAGGTGTATGTGATGATTCCCTGCAAGGATGAGGCATTCCTGCCCTCTGCCAAGTACAAGTCTACACTTACTCCATCGATTAGTCACTAATAATTTTACCATATTGTGATGCATCACCATACTGTTCTTATAAACATCTATTACACAGTGGGAGCCACAGAAATAGTGTTAATAAGAAATAAAAGGGCTGGGGATGTGGCTTAAGTGGTAGCTACATGGTTCGATTCTCTGTACCACATAAAAATAAAATATATTGTGTCCACCTAAAAAACTAAAAAAGAAATATTAAAAAAAGAAATAAAAAGTTTTATTCCAAATTTCAGAGCCCAAACAAAACCAATACAGAAGTCCTTTCTTAACTGAAAAGTTTGCTTTCTATGGTTTCAGTTACTCGTAGTTAACTGCAAACTAAATAAATAGAAAATTCCATAAATAAGCAATCCTTGAATTAAACTTATGTCTATTTTGAGTAGCATAGTGAAATCTTGAGCTATCATCCTTCCCCTTGCCCAGGCTGTGACTCATTCCTCTGTCTGGTATATGTCCACCCCATATACACTATCTGCCCATGAGTCATTTAGTAACCATCTCAGTTATCAAATAAACTTTGCATTATCATAGAACTTGTGTTCAAATAACCTTTGTTTTACTTATAATGTCTTCAAAGTATAAGAGTAATGATGCCAAGAATTCAGATAGGTAAAAGAAAAGCCACAGCTACTTTCTTTATTTGAAAGGACTGCAAATTGGTACAACCACTGTGGAAAGCAGTATGGACATTCCTGAAAAAACTAGGAATGGCTCCACCATTTAATTCATCGATCCCACTGGATTTAAAATTAGCATACTACAATTGCATAGCCATATCAATATTTATAGCAGTACAATTCAAATAGCTAAACTATGGAGACAACCTAGGTGTTCCTCAACAGATAAATGGATAAAGAAAATGTGGATATATGCACAATGGAATATTACTCATCCATGAAGGAGAATGACTTTATGGTATTTGCCAGTAAATGAATGAAATTGGAGACTATCATGCTAAGAGAAATGAGTTAGTTGAAAGAGGTTGCCACTTAGTACTAAAGATGATGAATGAACAGATGGGGAAAGAGAAAATTGCTTTGCATTATAAACTCTTTTCTATCATTTAATTTTTACCATATTTAATAAATACCATTATATAAAGTAAATGAACCCTTGAAAAAGAGTATCAGCTGTGTTTAAATCTTCAGCAGTACTAAAAGAGACTTTTACAGTAAAAAACACCTATATTTGAAAAAATAGTATTCAAATAAACAATGTAGTGAAGCATCCCAAGGACCTGAACAAATAGGCAAAAAACAAATCCAAAATCAATAGAAGAAAATAATGTATGAAGTTAAAAGCAGAAATAAATAAAAACAAAGTCTGAAACATAATCATAACAATAAAAAAGATCAATGAAAGGAAGAGTTAGTTTTCTGAAAAGAAAAACAGAATCAACAAGCCTTTACCTAGACTAACCAAGGTGAAAACACAAATAAATAAATCATGAAAAAAAAAAGACTTTACAACTAATGCCACAGGACACAATGGATCATCAGTGACTATTAGGAACAAAGATATGCTAACAGTCTAGAAAACTTAAAATACATGGGCACAGATGATCGAAGTTGAACCATGAGAACACAAAAACCTAAGGAGACCAATACAAGTACAGAAATTGAATCATTAATAAAAATTTCCCAGAAAACAAAAGCCTAGGACCAGATGGCCTCACTATTGAATTTTATCCAAGTTTTAAAGAACTAATACTAATTCTTTTCAAACTATTCCCAAGAATGGAAAGGAAGGGAACACTTCCAAACTATGTCCTATGAGGACAATGACTAACAGAAAAATAAACAATATCCTGATGAACATAGATGGGAAAATTCTCAGTAAAATACTAACAAATAAAATAAAATACTAACAAATCAAATCTAAAACATCATACACCATGATCAAGTTGGGTTCATACTAGAGATACAAGGATGGTCCAGTACACACAAATCAGTAATTTAACACATCATATCAACAGAATGAATGATAAAACATATGATCATTTGAATAAATGCAGAAAAAGCATTTGATAAAATTTAATATTTCTTCTAATAAAAGCCATGAGCAAATTAAGTATAGATTGACCGCACTGAGACAATAAAGACTGTATATGACAACCCACAGCCAACGTTATAGTAAATGGGGAAAAGCTGAAAGTGTTGTCACCAAGATCTGAAATAAGACAATGATGTTCATTCTCACCTCTCATTCAATAAACTACTGGGAGTAGAGAAAGTTTCAAGAGAAAGAAGTGAAAGACATACAAATAGAAAGTCAAATTATTCCTGAAGCTTGGTTCTTCATATATAGAAATCAAATATCAAAAAAAAAAAACATAAAACAAATTTAGAATAAATTTGCAGGGAACAAAATCAATATATAAAAATGGGTACTGCCAGGCTGATGGTTCATGTTTGCAATTCCAGCAGCCAGGGAGGCTGAGGCAAGAGGATTGTAAATGCAGAGTAACATAGCAAGGCCTTAAGCAACTTAGCAAGACTCTATACAAAAAAAAAAAAAATTAGAAAAGTGCTGGCAATGTGGCTTAGTGGTTAAGTGCCACTGGGCTCAATCCCTGATATTAAAAAAAAAATTCAGTAACATTTTTATTCAGCAATAATGGGAAATATGAGAAAGAATTTATAAAAATTATCCTATTTATGAAAGTTACAAAAAATGACTAGAAATAAATTTAACCAAGGAAATAAACAACTTCTACAATGAAAATTATAAAACACGAATGAAGAAATTTAAGATGAAATCCATGGATTAAAAGGTTTATTATTGTTAAGACATCCATACTACCTAGTGATTTTCAGATTACACACAATCTCCATTAAAATACCAATGACACTTTTCACAGAACTGGAAGAAACAACTCAGAAATTCATACATAAGAACAAAGGGCCTTGAATAGCCAAAGCAAACTTTGACTAAAAAAGCAAAGCTGGAGGCAACACAGTACCTAATTCCAACACTTATTCAGAAGCATGGTAGCAAAACAGCATAATATTGGCATAAAAACATACAAATAGACCAAGGGAGCAGAATAGAGATCCCAGAAATAAACCTGCACATCTAACAGATGACTGATTGTTTACAAAGGTGCCAAAAACATACATTGGAGAAAGGTCAGCCTCTTCAATTGGTACTGAGAAAACAGGAGGACATGGGTAGGCACAAGATTAAAACTTGACCTCTCTCTTTTCATTCTCGACAAAAATCACCTGGAAATGGATCAAATACTAATATGTAAGACTTGAAACTGAAACGACTAGAAGAAAACATAGGGAAAATACTTCAAGACATCAGTATAAGCAACAGCTTTTTGGATAGGCTACAAAAAGCACAGACAACAAAAGCAAAAATATATCAAACTGGAATGGAAAATGGAATTATATCAAACTAAAAAGCTTGTGCACAGAAAAGGAAATAACAGTGTAAAAAAAGACAGCCTATACAATGGGAGAAAATATTTGCCAACTATTCATCTGACATAGGATTGGTGTCAAGAACTGCAAAATCTTTAAAACAATTCATCCATGTTAAAAATGGGTAAATGATTTAAATAGACACACCTCAAAATGAGAAATGCAAAGATCAACAAAATATGGTGCAAATGCTCCATATCATTACCATCAAGGAAAGGCATATATTACATTGAGATATCATCTCACCCCAGTTAGAATGGCTATCACCACAACAAAACATAAATAAGTCAAAATAGATTCTAATAAGGATAAAGAGAATGTAAATTAGTGAAGCCATTATGAAGAGCAGTATGGAGACTCCTCAAAAGATAAAAATAGATCTTGCATATGATCCAGCTATCCTACATCTGGGGATTTATCCAAAGGAAGTAAAAGCCACATTCCAAAGCTACAAGACACTCCCATGATTATTGCAGCACTACTTGCAATAGCTAAGAGAATCCACCTAGGTTCCCATCAAAGAATAAACAGGTAAATAAAACTTGGGAGAAATACACAATAAAACAGTCCCCTGCCACGAATGGAATCTCGGCATTTACAGCAAAGTAGGTGGAACTTGAGGACACTATGTTATATAAAATAAGCCAGACACAGAAAGATAAATATTCCATGTTCTCTCTTATATGAGGAAGCTGAAAAACATCAACATGGAAAGAGATTACTAAGGTTTGGAAAAAGTATAGAAGAAGGATGGATAAAGAGCAGTTGGTAATGTGTGCCAAAAGAGTTAGATATAATGATATAATGAATAAGTTCTTGTGTTACACACTACAGAAGGAGGATTATAGTTTATAACATATATTTTATGCAAAAAAAAGACAGGAAAGAAGAGCTCAAAGTCTCCAAATATAAAGAAATGATGAAAAGAAAATGATGATAACCCTGAGATGATCAGTGTACACTGTTTGAATGTGTTGAAATATTACCTTGAACCTGATTAATATGCACAACTAATACATGTTAATGAAATGGATATAGATAACTACATGACCTGTAATAGATTTCAGTTTAATAAAGAAACCCACAAGGCATAAAATCTCATTGAATACTGTAAACTAGAAAAGGGGTTGGTTTTGAATTGGTGAAGCTGTTTTAACAATCAAAATAAATTTTGCTAACCTTTCTGAGAGTATTTGGAATCATAGTATCACTCCATTGAATGCCATTGAATGAATAAGGAATCCCTGTTTTGTCCCTGACCATGCACCAAATATGAAATCACACCACTGAACAAAACAGACACAAATCTTGTCCTCAAGGTTTACAATTTAGTAGAAAACAAAGAGTCAGAGACTTACTCCATTTTGTCAAAGCTCAAATATCATCTTTATTACACAGCAAATAAAGCTGACAGTGATTGCTTTACATCTTAAATAACTTAGAAGCATCAACAGTTTTCTAAGTTCAAATGTCAGCTCAGATATCTTTAACTTGAACTGTCTTCTGTTTGGAACATAAATCTATAACTTCACAATCAACCATAAGTATGCAATATGATGGAAAATATAAAATGTGATGCCACTTTGTCAGGCAGCAGACAAAAAAAGAATCCTATCAATTGTAATGTAGAAACATGGTGACTCTTCTTACTCCAGGATAAAATACTTGTCAAACAATTTCCTGCTAGGACTATAGCAGCAAACAGGTCACCCAGACTTGTTGCAAGAAACCGTAGTTAAATGCCTGTGGCCCTTATCAACAGTGCCCTTGGATTATACAAGAAAGCCAAATCCTGAATACAGCTAGGCAGTCTATTGTCAAATATAGAAGAAAATAAAGTTATAATAAAAAGAAGTGCTGTGCCTGAAACCTGTAATCTGAATTGACTGATCATCCATTAATTTGGGGCCTCATGGGCAGAAGCCAACTGTTTTGGCAAAGCAACAGCCTGAACATAAATAAGACTGCAGGCCCTCAGTCTTTTTCCTAGTACATTCTGTAAAAATTAACTGCTAGATGTAGGAGTCAGCCTGGGGACAGAGATCAGATTATGGGCATTGTCTTCTTACACATTGCTTGCTATTAAATTAAGGGGCACAGCTAACACATGGAGGCCATTAAATGAAATAAAGAGAATCCAAGCTTATTAATCATGTCTTCAAAGAGAAATCATTTCTCAAAGTTTAAAAAAAGCAGCCTATGTCTAAACTCCTCGTGACTTAAATTGCAAAATGTTGTCAAAACAGTTTGGTTCATCAAGCTGTAAATGCACACTGGCCATGGCGCCCTCCTACTGCATGTTAAACCAACAGAATTCAGCAATTAATCTCAGAGTCCTTCAAATGGCACCTCCCCTCCCCCCCCAAAAGAAAGAAGTAATATCACCAGCTAAATTTATGCTGAAAATCTGGGGTAAATTAAAAGGTGAGATGATTAGAGAAAGCGATACTAACATCCTTCTAGCTTATTTTCTTTTAATGACTTAGCAATTCCATAGCTCGGATATTGCTTTCCAATTAACCATATTCATCAACCTGGAGCCATTTTCATTCCTCCAAAGATTAAATATTGATGCCCTTGTACAGTGGCAATTATTATGCATTTTCCCTACATTTATGTTAACTTTATTGTATATCAGTTATAGGAAAATATTTTCCCATAAAGTTCTGGGGTCTTTTTTTTTCTCCAACTTGGAATCAGTTAAGAAATTTAATAAGAAATCATAATCATAAAACACTTTATGGTCAATAAAAATAAAATCTCATGGTTCATAGTTTTATTTTTAGTTCAGTTCTCATTCAGTGACTTCCTTTCCCTACAACAAATGTTATTAATAAACAATATCCATTGTTTTCTTTCTTATTCATCCTTACTGAGCTCTCTAGTAGCATAAAATATAGACAAGATTGACAAAAAAATGCAAATCTACTTGTCTAGTTATTAACAGAGAAGAATAAGTTTAAATAGTCAAAATCAAGTGACTCATCTCTATAAACCAATGTTTGTCAACCTATTTTGTTTTTGGTATTGCCCTCACCATGGAAAAAAAATGTGTATATTTTTTCCTAATCCCCTCCAGTAAATTAACAACACAGATACACTATGTACCCATTTATGTCTCTTAGTCCTTTTATAAAGTCACAAACCATAGTAATAACTGAAATTTTTCGGCCCCTGGAGAATCAAGTTGTTCCCTGAGGAGTATGAAGCCCTCATTAAGAACAAATGCAATAGATAAAAAGTTATCAAATATTTCCACCACAACATTAAACACTAAATTTAACAAGAATACAATAATGAACACTTCAAAAGAATTATGAATGTTCTCACCATGAAGAAATGATAAATATTTGAAGAGATGGATGTTAACCTGATTTAAACATTATGCAATGTATACATATATTGAACATTACATAATATTCATTAAAATGTATAATTTTATGCTTTTATGTTCCAGTTTAAATAATTAACAATTAATTTTCTGATATGGTGGGCCAAAATGCTTACCCGTGAAGCAAATTTTCTTTGAAGTTTTATTTAAAAGTTCTCACAGTTTCCAGTCTAAATCAGAATAGATCCCTATTTTCTTTGATTTGCAGTATATCTTTTTCCAAAATCTTTCATTAAAGTAGGCGCAGTAGAGAATGTGTCCTGTGCATCCTCTGGCATTTTGTTCCCTGCCGTGTTATGACATACCCTGCCTCATTGATATTCCAATTCAACTACAGTACTAAAAGGCTCATGTTTTTGGTCACTGCCCATAGATTAATAAAATGACTCATGCTGGCCTAAAGCAATTCCACGCCACTCTCTGGCCTCTTGTGCATTTTCTACCTAATTCCTGACTTTCTTCCTCAGGGATAAAAATGATGACCTATTCCCAGAATGTTGAGGCTACATGCTAAAGAAAGATTTTGCTAGAGTCGTGAAACTAGAATTAGTTTTCTAGGATAGAGAATCAGTGGTGTCTGCATATGTCTGCTGAACCAGGCCTTGTGTGTGCTAGGCAAGTGCTCTGCCACTGATCTAAATCCCCAATCCCCTGCCAGATGCCTTTCTCTCCACCCAAACATTCTACATCCCAAGTGTTATTGCAACAACAGAAGTTCTACTCACCTCCTAATACTATCGGGAAATAATTCATAACTGTTTACAACACCCCTGAAAATATGATGTTGTGTCTCTTATATATTATAATACTGATCTCTGGGATGTAGCAAATTAATCCAGCATGAAATGCTGGGGTATCATTCTGTTAAGTTATACAACATGACACACATAGAATCAAATGGTCAAATAATGAAGCAAATTAACATATCATCTCACATAGCTACACGCTTACCAAAACTTCTGAACACACTCCACTATTAACTCTCGTCTTCATGTTGTATATTATATCTTTCCACTTGTTCCTCCTATAGATTACTACTTTGTATCTTTCCACTTGACTCTCCCTTTTTCCTCTATCCACCCCAACCCTCAACAACTTTTTATTATCTATCTCTATGTGTCTGACATTTTTAAGAAAATCCATGTAACTGAAATCCTGAAATATTTTTTTTCTGTTTCTGGCCAGATTGCATTTTTTTTTAGGTTTGAAGAGAATTTAATTAAGAAATGCTTTCTACACCTCAATTCTACTATGACAACTATGCTAGATCAATTTTTAAAATAATATATAATTTTAGTAGGACTTTTTTCCCCCTTGTTCCACCATTAAGCTGAAATAAAATCAAGCTTAACAAATTATCTAATTTAAATGTTGTACAATGTATTAAATATTATGCAATGTACACATATATTAACTATTGCATGGCATTCCAGAAATATATATATAGTGTTTATATCAATTAAAAGTAAACTTAATTTAAAAGTAAAATAACATAGAACAAGAAAATTGATGTTGGCACAACACTGCCAATTCTACTAAAGTCTTACTTAGATTTAGTGAGTTTTTTCCATTTTCCTTTAATTGGTGCATTATAGTTGTACATAATGGTGAAATCTGTTGTTACATGTTCATACATGCAGACAATACAACAATATGGTTTGGCCAGTATCATTCCCCAGTTCTTCTCCTTCCCCTCCTCTTTTCACTCCCCTGGTCCATTTCCTCTACTCTGCTAGTCTCCCTTCAACTTTCATAAGACACCCACCTCCTACCTTTCTTTTTCTTTTTCCTCTCTAGTTTTACCATATGAGAGAAAACATACTTGAATTTCTGAGTTTGGTTTATTTTGCTTAACAGAATGGTCTCAAGTTCCATCCGTGTTCCAAAAATGACATAATTTCATTTTTCTTTACAGCCGAATAAAACTCCATTGGGTACATATGCCACAATTTCTTTGTACATTCATCCATTGATGGATACCTCAGTTGTGAATTGTGCTACTATAAACATGGATACACATGTATTGCTATAGTAAGTTGATCTGAATTCTTTAGGATAAAACCGAGGAGTGGTATAACTGGGTCAGGCAGTGATTCCATTTTTAGTCCTTACAGGAAACCTTATACTGATTTCCATAGTGGTACTAATTTATAATCCCATCAACAATGTAAAAATGTTCCTTTTCTCCACATCATCTCCAGCACATATTATTGTTTGTATTCTTAATGGTTTCCATAACAAATGGTATTTTAGGATCATACCAGTGAAAACATTCTTACTAAAGATAAATTATATGAGAGAAACAGAGGAGTAATAAAAATAAATACGATGAAAATTCCAACATCATATAACCTACCATCTACAGATGACTGTTATGAGTTAACATCCTTCCAACTTGATGTTATTTAAATTATTGTTTGTAATTTTTACATAAATTATATTTTATAGACTGAATATTTCACTTTAAGATATATATAAATATCCATATTTATATTTATCTTAGTCCTGAGCCCCAATGTGACTATATTTGGAGATAGAGCTTTAACAAGGTAATTAGGTAAGTGAGGTAATAAGGGTGGGTCCCAAATACATTAGTTCTGCTGCTTTTATGAGAGAAGGAAGAGGCCTCTATAGGACTGGTGTACTTATAAGAAAATGAAAAGGAGGAAGAGGGGCACACCACACATGCACACACAGAGAAAAGACCACATGAGAACACAGCAAGAGGCAGCCATCTGCAAAGCACCAGGAGAGCCCACACCAGAAAACAACCCTGCTGGCATCTTGATCCTGGACTCCAGGAAAATAAACTTCTGCTGTTTAAGCTATCCAATCTCTCACATTCTGTTATACAGACTGAGTAGACTAAAACATACCCTTCTATAATGATCTTTTGGTCATTATTATTCTTTAATACCTTTTAATAAATATTCTCCTATCATTACTCTAAATGAAGTGAATTCCTATTTGCTTCAATTAAGGAGGTAAAGATATACCTGCAGCACTTGGTATATCTTTATATCTAGAATTATAAGAAAGCCTGATTGAGTAAAATTAAGTACTGTTTTAATTACTTTTTTACTATTTCATAATCGATGGCTTGTTTTCAATTCACACTCACAATTCACCTTTGTATTTTCTATCAATTAACTTGAGTTATCATTCCTCTTGGGTAGTAACTTTAGAACTTATTTGATCTTCCGCAATATTCTTCCTCATAACTATTTAACACCTAGATAGTTATTTTACCTGCTTTAGATCACATAATAATGAGTTCAACAGCCAAATATATTATATATGATGAAAAAATTGGATAAAATTTCCAGTAGAATTGTGTATAGAAAGAACATCTTCACTATAGTTTGGTGTCCCTTCCATTTTTAAATCTCAGGTCTAAGTGACTGCTGTGACTAATTACTTGTGCTCACAAAATGGAAACTATGTTTTCATAAATGTTTATCTTTAATAATTTTTGTCAAGGAATACTTAATTATGCTGCTCACATCTATCTGTAAATATGCAGGCATAACTTAGGGAGAAGTTATTTCCAGTAGTTGTCACAGAATTGTTTCCATGTAAGATTATCCCTGGGATCTTAGAAATAGCATAATCCTGATAAGCTCTTAAAACAAAAAAACAGCTGCTGATTACAGCACTGAATAAATGGGTCATAGTGACCTCACTGGCCTTTGAGCTGACAGGTGCAATCATATAGTGAATTCTCCATGGCAGTCAGAGGTAAACTAAGGACACGTAGACTCTCTCATAACCTCATCCTTTATTCTAAGTATCACCGTCTGCAACTTTCAAAATGAACATCAATCTTATTCCCAGAACTCTACTTACTAATGTTCATAAAGTAAAATGCAAAAATCTTATGTATCAGTATGCAAACGAACCCTTCATGTAAGACTGCATATTGTTTATTCTTTCTTTGAAGAAATTAAATGAATTTAAAGTCTACATCTACACAACGTTGTCTTTTTCATCCCCATAGGCTCATTCACATATATACCAACATCATTAATATTAAATAAAAATAAATTTGAGAAATCACATTCATTTCATGTAGATTAATTCCCACAGGATCTGTGTCATTTCTTCATTAGTGTGCCCTGCAGGGGATGCCAGTGTTAGTGCTATGAATGAAAAGCCTATGCTTATATATTGCTTAACTTGATGATTAAAGTAGCCCAAACTGGTGATAATATTATTTTTATAGCATTGTTTCACCTATTTCCATTCTCATTCTAACCTTCATTAGGGTTCATTATTTGAAGTTATTGATCCTTCTTAATTTCAAATTTGGTAAGCACCTTCTCTCCAAACGTGCCTAAACATCTTCTTTCTGCCTGTCATTTATAAGATTTTCCAAGAAGTAAGTTACTACAATAAAGTTGAGATTCATGGACTTATCCCCAGATGTGTAGATGTGTAGACTAAAAATTTATTGTAGTAATACTAAAAAAAAAAAAATCCATTCCTTAGATCCTATCCCCCATTCCTTGAATTCTACCCCTCTTAGCTTTTCCCTCATAATACATCCCAATTCTCTTATCTCCTGTTCATATTACACACACACACACACACACACACACACACACACAAACACACATATCACACATATACATACACTCAGTGATCCTCAATTCTCCACACAGTGCCAGTGGTCCTGGGAGGAAAATCAAAAAGAGAAGTTCAAGTAATGCTGTGTCGGGATTTTTGTAAATATTCTGGGAAATGTTTACTTAAACACCCTCTCCATCTGCCCCCAAATGCATTTGTGTTTTCTTCTTTGTATTCAGTTTGTGATTTGCTAAGTTTGTTAACTATATAGATTTATATGCTTCATTAAATTCAAAAGAAAATTTTAAAGCATGCAGATGGATATTTTGAAACTGTAGAATTTCCCACTCTGTTTTTAAGGAAATATTACTAGTCATAGTTGACCAGTGAAACACATCAGTAGGATGGATGATGGATGGATGGATAGATAGATAGATAGATAGATAGATAGATAGATAGATAGACAGACAGACAGAAAGATGATAGACAGTTACATAGGTACATAGATGGATAAATGGGATTGGGTAGACTCCCAAGATTATGGAAACCAAGAGGTTCTTTAAGAACATACAATCTACAAGTTAGAGATCCTGGGATAACATAAGCCTCAGAACCAGAGATATTGATGGTATAATTCCTGGTCTGAGGCCAAAAACTTGAGAAGGGGGAATGGAGATAACTGATATAAGTTCTAGTGTCCAAAGATCAAAGAGCCTGGACTTTGGATATGGAAGGGCAGCATAGGGAGGGTGTTCCAGCTCCAGAAAGGAAAACCAGCAAATCTTTTCTCTCCTCTTTTTTTTTATCCAGCTGAATGGATGTTGCCAGTTCACATTTATGTCAGATCTTCATTCAGAATGCATCTCATACTCACCTGCAAATCTGCTCTGTAAACTCTCTCACAGACATGCCAGGCAGTTAAGGCTTTACCAGCTCTAGGTATGCCTTATCCAGCAAAGCTGACAAACTCAAAAATTTACTACCACAAGGACCTTCAGACTGCAGAATTTGTACTCTGTTTTCCTTCCACATGTTTTAGCTTGGGAATTCAGCAAATATATGAAACTTAAATTGGCCAAGTGTTGAGATTACTTGAATCTCCAGGGTTTTGTGTTGGGTTGGTGGGGTTTTGTTGTTGTTGCTGTTGTTATTTGTTTTGTTTGTTTGTTTGTTTTAGTATGATGTGACTGATACTGAGTTCTTTGTTTTCTCTGTGTGTCCCCAGTGATCCTCAGCTCCCACAAGTCCAGATTCTTAAGCATTAGCCCACAAACAAAACTGGCAGATGCCTCTAATGACAAGCAGATACAGAGTCCCGGTTTTGCTCTGAAAGGGATCACCTCTCAGGAACATCTAGGACCCCTTGCTGCTGAAATCCACGATACATATTTAAAATAAAATGATCATTTGTTTTCCTAGTTTGTTGGATATTTTTCAATTGTAAAGAAAGCATTGGAGTAACACAAATTACTTCAGCTTATTCCAAAACATTAATTTATAGTGTGGTAAATGTCTAAACAGCCCCTGAATGATTGATTCTACCAAAAAAAAAAAATCCACATCTAAAGAATCACTATAATAAGAAAGTAAACACTCAGAACATACAAAAGCATTGAGAAAGTAAATAAGAGAAATTCATAAATTTATCAATTTAATTCAAACAAATAACTTTGTGACATAACCTTGAATCTAAGGAAAGGTTATTAAATAGAAGCATGAGTTTTACAAGATAAATTTTAGTAGAACAAATATTGGGGGAATTGAAGTTATCTAAGTCATTCCAGTCAACCACAAGATGGAAGAAAAGTCTCAGCATAAAAAAAAAGAAATATGAAGCATAAAAGAAGATGGAAGAAATTACCACAAGAAGAAGAAAAGCTAATTCTGCTTCTTTCATTATTACTCCACAGAATGTAACAAGGTCTAAAGAGAAAATGATACCTTTTTAAAATTTGTTTTAATTAGTTACACATGACAGTATAATGATCTTGACATATCATACATTTGAATCATATGGGGTATAATTTCTCATTGTATGACCAATGTGATTCTGCAACCTGTACACTCAGAAAATGATATCTTTATTGTCTCCTCTTCATTCTCAATAAAGGGTCACAACATGTAAAATGAACTAACAGTGGGACTTTTGAGGAGTGTTCTATGGAATTCCTGGGACTCCTTTTGAAGAGATGAGGTGGTAGCCAGCCTTCACAATAGCCCTGCAGTGATTCTTGCCTCCTGATTTTCATGTCTTTGTATAATCCACTTCCAGATACAGTTTACCCAAGTAAATAATCGGGTTTGACAAGAATGGAGTGAGCCTTTCAAAGCTAGGTTCTAAGAGACATTACCACCTCCCCCTTGCTTACCCTCACATGAATCTCTCTGTGGGAAGCCATCTGTTAAGTGATAAGGACACTTGTGCAGACATGTGAAGGGATTTTTGTGGCAAGGAACCGAGGCCTTCTGCTGACAGCCCACAGCAACCACGAGCAGATCTTTCATCCTCAGTCAAACTTTCAGAAGGCTGCAGTCTTGACTCACAGCTACAATCTTACGAACATCAGGATGGAATTGCATAGGTTTATTATTCTGATCCACAAAACTGTATGAAAAAATGTTTATTGTTAAGCCTCTATTTTGTGGTGGGCATAATTTGTTACATGGCAAGGGAGAACTAATACAAGTAACTAATAAGGGTATGGCATAGGAACTCAGGAAAGAAAGATAAAAGGTAAAAGAAATACATAAAATCCTAGGGCTTCTTCTTTCAGCTTGTCAGTATGTCCAACAACCCTCAGGAGAAGACCTATTATTCTTTTCTAGGCAACTGAGCATTGTTTAGAAGTCCCTTAAATAAATGCACTACCTGTGACGATCTTCCTTTTAGATCCTTAAAAAATGTATTTTTGCCCTACATTTCAGATTACCGCCCCCACACACTTTTTGGAACCATATCCTTCTCTTCCTATCTCCCCTCCAACCTCAATAAGTCCTAATTATAAATATCAACCCCATTGTTTGCAAAACAATTATACATTATAAGAAAAATCATGGTGCTAATAAAGTTAGTACATATATAAGTTTATCATGAAAATAAAGAATCCAAGAAAATTCAAAGGGTGAAGAAAAAAAACAACACTCAGATATCTAAGTTGTCATGTTTGTAAAGTGTATAATTTCTTATGCACCTATTGAGATTTATATGAATTTTCAGCACATGCTTCCTGACACTTGCTTCAATGTAATTTTCTCAGAGACTTTGAGTAATTTTAATATCCATCCTACAAAAGACAGTCAGCTGTTAATCTGGGCTTACTAAATGTGCTATTGGACAAAAATAAATTAAATGGTCTAAACTACTGGTAAAAATTCTTGAAGTAAAAATAGAAAAAGTCACAGTTACAAACAGCCATTAGATTCATCCCGTGGCACTGAAGAAAAGTTCACTTCTTTTTAACTTTCCTCCCTCGCCTCTGGCCTTGAACTTTCCCCTCTATCTGTCATAGTATGACAGAAAGTTTGCACAGATGGCAAAAAGTTAAACAGCAACATAAAGCATTTACCTGAGTTGCTAAAAGCATTTCAAGAAGAGTTATGAAAGTTTCAGGGAGGATAGTTGCATAACCAGTTGTCTTGATGATCCACAATTGAGGTTGAAACTCACAAGGAGGATAGAGTAAGATATCAAGGGGAAACTAAGAATTCAAGGAAAACTTAATTTTTCTTATTTTTTTAAAAAAACTACTTAGATTTCCTTGGCCCAAATTCTTTCTTTCTTTATTTTTCAGTTTTAGGTGGACACAATATCTTTATTTTATTTTTATGTGGTACTGAGAATCAAACCCAGGGTCTCACGTATGCTAGGCTAGCACGCTACCACGTGAGCCACATCCCCAGCCCCCCAAACTTTTGATATAAATTTTTAGTAATGATAGATGTGTTAGTCATTGCTCTGACCAAAATGATAAGAAAAACTTAGAAGAGAAACGACTTATTTGGGGCTCACACTTTCAAAGGTTCAGTCCATGGTCATTAGATTTCATGGCTCTGGGTCACAGGTGAGGCAGAACATCACAACAGAAGGGTGTGGCACAGGGAAGCTTCTCAGTTAATGGCAGCTAGGAAGCAGAAAGAAAGGAGGCAGGGAAAAATATAATCCCCAAGGATATGCCCCTAGTGACCTACATCCTCCAGCCATGTCCACTGCCTATAGTTACTATCCAGTAATCCATTCAAATTTTTAAGCCATAAAATAGATTCATCCATGGATTAGATTATAGGTCGCATAATCTAATCATTTCATTTTTGCCCATTCTTGCATTTTAAAACATGAGTGTTTGGGAGAACACTTCATATCCAAACCATAACAACATCCTTGAACTACACAATAACTTTGCCAAAACTCCACTTAGCTTCATTTTAGAAAACTAAAAATTGAATTAGACATTCAATTTTGTGAGTGATAGAAATAGAGAAAATGTCAACAACAGCGTCTCATATTCTGTAGAGATGTTTCCACTAGATAAAATACACCACTGAGTTTGCAATGGAAATTTGCTTAAGAATGTTAGTAGGTTAGGTGACAGCTGATCAAATTTATTAATCCTAAAAAGATTTTATTATCTTTTTCCAAAAGGATATATTTCATATTAGAACTTCTAATTTTTTTTATTTAAAAGATGTCTCATTCTAAATGAAAATAAAACATTCAGGAAGATATTATTATTGATTAATATTGATTAATAATTGTGCATCTTACATGCTGAATTTGATCTTTAATCAGTCATCTTCATTAATGAAATAATAGGAGGAAAATTACCAATTGCAAGGCATTCAGAAAACATCTAATAAATACCTATAGTTAAGATGTAAATAGATGGTTGATAGTTAAAAAGTCACAAAGTCAATGAGTTTTTCATATTAATAGACAAGAAAAAAGTGTTCAGCCAAAATATATTTCATTCACCAACAAACTTTGTGAACCAAGATATTCCCTGTGACCCATGAACTTGTAGATCACAGAAGACCACCTAACCTCTTGCTGTGCAGAAACCACAAATGGATTGGGCAAATAGATTTCTGAAGAAGAGGAGGAAGAACTGTCAAAGGGTCCTGGAGAACAGAATTTAGCAGTTGATTTAGTTAATAACAATGACAACAGCAAAAGCCTCATGATGGTAAAGATTAGAAATTAGTTCAGTGCCCTTGGTTCTTTCTTAGTCTCCTTAACCTGTGTGGTATATTTAGAATTCTCAAAGCACTTCTCAGACTCTGAACTCTGCCTTAATGTTTTCTTCCTTAACTCCTCACCCAAAGGTCCTTGAATGATCTATGACCCACGTCACTACCATCGGTCTGGATCTTCCTTCTGAATCCAGACACGTACATCTAATCCATTACTTACCATGTCCAGATGGGATGCCTTAAAGGAAATCCAAACTCAGCAGGTCCAAAGGTGAATTCATCATCTTCCCTCTCAAATTCCAGGACTGGGGTGTGACAGCTCCTTGAATATCAACATATCAACTCTTTGGGCTATGACCTCATTTCCATCAGTCTACAAAGTTTCCCCATGAATGCATAACCTCTTAACCACCTTGCCTTGTCAACTCCAATTCATCCTTCAGATCTCAAAACAAATAGCCCCTCTTTGGGAAAGTCTGTCCTGAGCCTTCAGTTTAGACGAATTGCCTATTCTATGACTCTCTTGCTATTTTTAATATTATAGTTACATGTCACATTTATGTCTTTTTTATTTTATTTTTTTATTTTTTTCACCATTTTTTATTGGTTGTTCACAACATTACAAAGCTCTTGACATATCATATTTCATACATTAGAATCAAGTGGGTTATGAACTCCCATTTTTACCCCAAATACAGATTGCAGAATCACATGGGTTACACATCACATTTTTACATACTGCCATATTAGTGACTGTTGTATTCTTCTACCTTTCCTATCCTCTACTATCCTCCCTCCCCTCCCCTCCCATCTTCTCTCTCTACCCCATCTACTGTAATTAATTTCCCTCCATGTTTGTTATCCCATTCCCCTCACAACCTCTTATATGTAATTTTGTATAACAATGAGGGTCTCCCTCCATTTCCATGCAATTTCCCTTTTTTTCTCCCTTTCCCTCCTACCTCATGTCTCTGTTTAATGTTAATCTTTTCTTCCTGCTCTTCCTCTCTGCTCTGTTCTTAGTTGCTCTCATTATATCAAAGAAGACATTTGGTATTTGTTTTTTAGGGATTGGCTAGCTTCACTGAGCATAATCTGCTCTAGTGCCATCCATTTCCCTGCAAATTCCGTGATTTTGTCATTTTTTAGTGCTGCGTAATACTCCATGGTGTATAAATGCCACATTTTTTTTATCCATTCATCTATTGAAGGGCATCTGGGTTGATTCCACAGTCTAGCTATTGTGAATTGTGTTGCTATGAACATCGATGTGGCAGTATCCCTGTAGTGTGCTCTTTTAAGGTCTTCAGGGAATAGTCCGAGAAGGGCAATAGCTGGGTCAAATGGTGGTTCCATTCCCAGCTTTCCCAGGAATCTCCATACTGCTTTCCAAATTGGCCGCACCCATTTGCAGTCCCACCAGCAGTGTACAAGAGTACCCTTTTCCCCACATCCTCGCCAGCACTCATTGTTGTTTGACTTCATCATGGCTGCCAATCTTACTGGGGTGAGATGGTATCTTAGGGTGGTTTTGATTTGCATTTCCTTGACTGCTAAAGATGGTGAGCATTTTTTCATGTACTTGTTGATTGATTGTATGTCCTCCTCTGTGAAGTATTTGTTCATGTCCTTGGCCCATTTGTTGATTGGGTTATTTGTTTTCTTATTGTCTAATTTTTTGAGTTCTTTGTATACTCTGGATTAGGGCTCTATCTGAAGTGTGAGGAGTAAAAATTTGTTTCCATGATGTAGGCTCCCTATTTATCTCTCTTATTGTTTCTCTTGCTGAGAAAAAACTTTTCAGTTTAAGAAAGTCCCATTTGTTGATTCTTGTTGTTAACTCTTGTGCTATGGGTGTCCTATTAAGGAATTTGGAGCCCGACCCCACAATATGTAGATCGGAGCCAACTTTTTCTTCTATCAGACGAAGAGTCTCTGATTTTATATCTAGCTCCTTGATCCACTTTGAGTTGACTTTTGTGCATGGCGAGAGGAGGGGATTCAGTTTCATTTTGTTGCATATGGATTTCCAGTTTTCCCAACACCATTTGTTGAAGATGCTATCCTTCCTCCATTGCATGTTTTTAGCTCCTTTATCAAATATAAGATAGTTGTAGCTTTGTGGATTAGTCTCTGTTTATCTCTTATGCATTTGTGGAATTATTTACTTAATAATTGTTAACTGGTCCTTCCAATGCTACTGGTCCACGAGGGCAGGGAACACATTAGCTTTAATGACAATTACTGACACAAACAGGCTGAATGCCGAAAATAATGAGACAAAATGAAAACAGAAAAATGGCAACCTATATAGGATCTTCTGAAAAAGTCAAGTCTTGTGTACTTTCCAATATGAAGACTTAACTTTGTTAGTAACAAACCATTGTAGTTGTAATATAAAGGCTATATTAGTTGAGGAAAATAATAGACACTCTGTGACAAGGAATTAAAGGCAAAAGACAGATGACCAAGATTGTTTTAAACATTGTTAGGAATTACATCATTTTTTCAATAATTCAAAGTGATTGCTAAACCCAATTTTAAAAATTGAATGTTATTAACTAGAATGTTCTCCCTGAACTTAAGGTCAGTTGAAGGACTACTTTGTTATTTGAATTGAACATCCACTTACATAATATTTGTATATAAAGTTTTCATATATTATTCTCCTTGATCATCATTTTTTTGTTTCAGGGAGGATAATTACTTTCTTTTCCCCATTATAACATTTACTACAATTTATTGTTAATAATAGTATAATACTTTACCTTCCATGATTTCATTATTATTATACTTAAAGCTATATTGGAACAAACATGAGAATGCCATTAATTCAGATTATGAATCATTGCCCCTGTAAAACTTGATCTCATTCTTCATATTTTGCAATACTTTTTAAGTAATAGGATTTTTTAATTCTCTTTGCTATTTTTCTTGAAAGGAAGTTTCAGAGTAGAAATAAAATAGCTAAATTTAGCAGCCAAAAAGTGTCATCATAAACCATCAAAATCATTTTAATTTGTGATAAGATAAAGTTGGACTTCCTAATTTTAGACTATTTCTAAGCCAATTTTTAAAGGAAAAGCACAGGATTTACCTGAAGTCATGAGGAGGAGGCACCTCATCTAAGTAAGATCCAGGCAGGATACAGATTTATGGAAAATGCTAAAGATTCTATGTGTATATAAGTTCTCAATATTCAAATAGAATAGGCCCCTGGGTGTTGCTGTTTTAGGCACAGGGAAGTGACATCTGCTCATTAGAGGGAGGACATGTGATGGATCTTGCGTTCCTGCAGCATGTCACACATGTGTCACCACTCTTCTAGTTTGGACAATCTAAGAGAAGAATAAATAGAAAACTATTTTCTGTAAAAACATGGTTATATTGTCTATTGTGTGTTTTTGTTTTAATTTTTGCACTATTGAGTTGAGCCTAAATTTTTTATTAAGTTTAAATTATAGTAATAATTTAATGTATTAATAACACAGGGTTGTGGGGGGTACGGGTTAAAAAGATGTAGCTCCAAATATACAAACGTGCAGTTACAGATGCTAAATAAACCTAGAAATCTAACGCACAGAATGAATCTATAAATAATAACACTGTAATGTTTACTGGAAATTTTCTCAAGAGTAGGTTTTAGGTGTTCTTACCACACACAAAAAGATGACTATAAGATATAAGATATCATATGGTATACTTTAAACATGTATAATAAAATCGAAAGATTTAGAATAGACCAAACAATTAAGGAAAGGCTAGAAAACATTTGAGTACTTACATGATCTGTTTGTACTTACTGTATTATAATTTCATAGATTTCCTGTATTTTGGGTTGTTTGTGGTTTTTTGTTGTTGTTGTTCCTTCTTGCAGTGAATTTGAGTGGTTTTCTATCCTTTCAAACAAATGGTCTCATATAAGCACCACTGGAAAAATGAATAAATTAGAAAAAATTTGCTTTTTTAATAAAAATATTATTTATATGCTTATCTGTATATATTTCCTGCTGGAAGGACGTTCCAAAGCCTGTTGCATTAAACAAGAAAATATTTGCCATCTTTCTATGTATACTACTATAGACTAAATTGTATTCCCCCCTCTCAAATTCATGCATTGAAGCTTTACCTACCAGTGTGACAGTATTTAGTGACAGGGTCTTGAAAAAGGAAATCAAGGTTAAATAATGTGGTAGGGTAGAACCCTGATCTAATAAGGCCAAGCACCAGAGTTTGAATCTTCCCTCCCACTCCCGCCCACCCACAACACAGAAAGACAAAGTGGAAATGGCCCACTGTAAGCCAGGAGGAAATTCCTCATCAGAAAGTGACCCTGCCATACCTTGGTCTGGGAGTTTTAGCCTCCAGGTCTGTGGATAATCAAATGTCTGATGTGTTGAAGCCACCAAAGTCCATGTTTTTTTGTTACCACTACCTGAGCAGGACTAAGACAACAAGCCAACCCAGCATCTTCTAAATCTATTGTACTCTTAATATCAGGTGAATTTATATGTAGCATATTATTTCATATATAAGAGACTGAGGCAGGATAATTACAAGTTCAAATCCAGCCTCAGCAATTTAGCAAGACCCTGCTTCTAAATAAAACATAAAAAGGCAAGAAGGCCGGGGATGTGGCTCAGGGCTTAAGTGCCCTTGGGTTCAATCCCTGGTACCAAATATATGTATATAAAACCTCCATGATTGTGGATCTTGAGGCTGAATTTTATCAAAGAAGTAACTTGAATTGTCTCTATTTTAAAAAGTTTAAAAGAAGGAAAGTCTTTGAAACTCATTCTACAAGCAGAGCATTACCCTGGTAAGGACATTATATTACATTTAGCAACAAAAACATACTAAATATGCAGAAGAATGTTCCTGATGAACACAGAGACAAATATTCCCCCCCAAACAGTAGCAAACTCAATCCAAAAGCACATCAGCAGCATCGTACTTAATGACAAAGTGGGATTTATCCCAGGAAGGCAAGGATGACTCATCATGCGTAAGTCAATAATCAGTGCATCCCATGAACAGGATGAAGAACAAGAACTACATGATCGTCTCAGCAGAGGCAGAGAAAACGTTCAATAAAATCCAACCCTTTATGATATAAACTTCCAAGAAATTAGCAATAGAAGGGACACAATTTAAAAAAATGTCCAAATGTGGCAAACACACGGACATATTCATAATGAATAAGGAAAAGCTGTGTTTCTTTTAACATCTGGACCAATGCAAGGAAGGCAACTTTCACTATTCTTATTCAACATGGTACTGGAGATCTTAGAGCGATTAAGCAGGAGAAAGAAATAAAAGGCATACAAAATCCCTTGGAAGGAGGAAACCAAATTATAGCTGTTTGCAGATGACATGAATTTGTACACAGAAAAGCCCAACGACTCTATCAAACATTTTTTGAAAAGCAATAAGCAGATTCTGCAGAATTGAAAGACACAAAATCAACCTACAAAATATAGATAACATTTGTTGTTGTTGTCATTGAGGTGAGGCCTTGCTATACTACACAGTCTGACCTTGAATTCTGGGGCTGAAGCAATCATCCAGTCTCAGCCTCCCAAGTAGTTGGTACCCAGTGGTACACAACTGCACCCAGCAATCAGTACCATTTTTTATACACCAAAACATGCTTACTGAAAAATAAATCAAGAAAGTAGTCCTATTAACAATACTTACTAAAAAAATCACAATGCCTAGGATTGAGTTTGCCCTAAGGAGTAAATGATCTATACAATTAAAATTATAAAATAGTGATTTTAAAAAATTGAAAACATACACACACACATACACATATACACACACAAATAATGGAAAGTTATCCATGTTCATGGGTGGGAAAAAAGTAATAATATTAAAATGACCATACTACCCAAAGTGATTTACAGATTGAATTCAGTCCCCACTGAAATATCATTGGAATTCTCCACAGAATTACACATGCACACAAAATAAATAAATAAATAAGATCCTAAAGTTTATATGGAAACATATTTTAAAAATGGCCAAAAAAGTATTTATCAAACAGAACAAGACTTCAAATATCACAATATTTTATCTCAAAACACACTGAAAATCTATAATTAAAACAGCATAGTACTAGTGTAAAAATAGACACATTGACCACTGGAATAGAATGAAGAGTTCATAAATAAGTCCATGAACCTATAGACCACTGATCTTTTACAACAGCAGCAAAAAAAATAATACCTTAAAAAAGGTTGGTCACTTCAATAAATGGTGGAAGGAAACTGGAAAGAATATATGCAGCAAAATGAAACGATCTATACTTCACATTTTATCAACTCAAAATGGATCAAATACCTAAATGCAAAATCAAAACTATGAAACTACTATTTAAAAAGACAAAGGAGGTCTTTCTTTGGGCATTTATATAGCAGTAATTATTTGGACAAGACTCCCAAAATCACAGGAAACAAAAACAAAAAAAAATAGTCAAATTAGATTATATCAAAATAAGAGGCTTCTGCATAGCAAAGAAAATAAGAGAGTGAATAAACCACCTGAAGAATAGGAGAAAATATCTTCCAATTATTCATCCAATAATAGGTCAATGCCCAGCATATATAAGAACCCCCAAACCCCAAATCATCAATGTCAACAAAAACCACACAAATAATACAAATAAGAAACAGGTAAATGATCTGAAAAGAAGATCATAAGTGACCTGCAGGTCTATGAAAACATGCTCGACATTACTAATCATCAGGGAAATGTACATCAGTACTACAATGAGACATTCCATCATTCAAGTTATAATGCTCATTACCAAAAAAAATAGACGATAAGAAGTGCTGGGAGGGACATGGAGAAAAGGGGACCCTTGCATACTGATGGTAGGAATGTAAATTATTACAGTCATTGCAAAAACAGTAGGAAGGTTCCACCAAAAATAAAAATATAAATAGAATTAGCTGATTCTTGTTTAAATTCTTATGCTATAGGAGTCTTATTAAGGAAATTGGGGCTTAATCTGACATGATTGAGACTTGGGCCTACTTTTTCTTCCATTAGGTGCAGGGTCTCTGGTTGAATTCCTAGCTCCTTGATCCACTTTGAGTTGAGGTTTGTGCATGGTGAGAGAGAGAGATTTAATTTCATTTTGTTACATATGAATTTCCAGTTTTCCCAGCACCATTTGTTGAAGAGGCTATCTTTTCTCCAATGTACCTTTTTGGCTCCTTTGTCTAATATAAGATAACTATAGTTGTGTGGGTTAGTCTCTGTATCCTCTATTCTGTATGATTTTGGTGTCAATACCATGCTCTTTTGGTTTCTATTGCTCTGTAGTAAAATTTAATGTCTGGAATAATAGTGCCACCAGCTTCACTCTTCTTGATAAGGATAGCTTTGGCTATTCTGGGTCTCTTATTTTTCTAGATGAATTTCCTGATTGCTTTTTCTATTTCTATGAAGATTGTCACTGAGATTTTGATTGGTGTAAGGAACCAACTTTTTGTTTTGTCAATTTTTTCATGCTGCAGTCTGGCTGGGCACAATTCAGGAGCCACTTGTCAAAAGAAACTAACTTTATTTTTAGAACCACAAACGCCAAACAAAACAGCTCCTCAGGAAAAAACCCTCAGAGCCCAACTGCCACCACCGGCTTCCCACAAGCCTCTCACCCCCACACCACCCTCCCCACCTCCCACAATCCTCCTGTTCTTGAGGCCGATTGGCTGGGTCGTGTGGGCGGAGCCAAAGAAGTCCCCCAATGAGCAGCTCCGTGGAGGAGCCAATCAGCTAGATGTTGCTGGGGCCGCTGTGAGCCAATCATCAGCTGGCAGTCTGAAGGGCAGGGAACCAGCCCAATGAACATCACCTCAGAGGAGCCAATCAGCTAGATGTTGCTGGGGCTGCTGTGAGCCAATCATCAGCCGGCAGCTGGAAGTTTGCTGGCAGCTGGAAGTTTGCTGGGGCCCCTTTGGCTGTGGCTCTCAACATCTCCCCCTCTCTGTTTAAACAACAAGCATGTGGCTTGGGGACCGTGCCTGCCTTAGGTTGTCCAATACTACATATGGTCCTTACCTGTCTTCGGATGAGCTGACCTCAGGGCGTCAGCCTCCTGTCTTAGGTTGGTACCATTGTAATTGGATCTTACCCGTCATTGACTACCGGTCCAGTATACAGCCACACCTGTGGAGAGGTCTTTGAAGCAGAAGGGAGGAAGATACACCAAGCCAACTGATGGCTCTTGTTGGAAAAATTGTACCACCAATGACATCATCAGCAAAAATACCCCAACACTACCACAAGTTGCTGCACCAACAGATAGTTCACAATGCATAGTCTAGGCAAGTCTAGGCAAGTTCTGCACATAGTCTAGGCAAGTTCTGCACATAATCTAGGCAAGTTCTCCAAGCAGTTCAGTGATGGCTATTGCAGAAGCTGTAGATTAGTTTTATCTTTGTCTTCACCGGCACTGGGATGAAGATAGGAATTCTAGCAATAATGGCTAAAGAAAAAATTATGTAACATTCCAGAAGGCACTAAAAGAAAACAATTTTCTTAACAATTTACATTGTCTTCACCGGCACTGGGATGATGATAGGAATTCTGGCAATAATGGCTAAAGAAAAAATTGTGTAACATTCCAGAAGACACTAAAAGAAAACAATTTTCTTAACAATTTACATTATCTTGAAGAGAATTATTAAATATAATGAAAAGGTAAGGTGAGAATTATTAAATATAATGAAAAGGAAAGGTGAAAGTAAACAAACAGATCTGTTAACCTCCTTTTTTGTTTACATATTAAAACAATTCTTAATAGTTATTTACCCAATTTAAATTAAACCATTTAAATCACGTGAATAAAAAAATATTTGTATCCATTTTTTCATGAGCGCTCATCATATATGATATATGGACATACGTACATTCAAACATATAACACAAAACACAAGTGTGCACACATAATATAATACATATAACACATAACATAATAGTAAAGGCCTTATAACTTTTTACAGGTGAAATCTCCATTGCAATGTTTAAAAACTCTATAGTCAAAAAAAAAATAGAACTGATCAGCAAAACATTAACCTAGGTCTGTATGAGCTCAAAAAACAAAACAGAACTTCATGATATGGGAAAGGGCAATAATAAAATAGAT
The DNA here is from genome assembly GCF_964194105.1 of Spermophilus citellus. Classification (NCBI taxonomy): domain Eukaryota; kingdom Metazoa; phylum Chordata; class Mammalia; order Rodentia; family Sciuridae; genus Spermophilus; species Spermophilus citellus. The sequence goes on along the minus strand of NC_138186.1, from coordinate 63,498,351 downwards.
ATTGAAAAAAGCATCCTGGTTCTGTCGCAGATGTAAGGATAGCCAAATTGGAGTTTTGGATATCAGCTGTTATGGATTTGAGCCAAATCATCTTCTTTTTGGTCTGTAGAAATCGCGTTAGTTAATCTCTCTGGAATCCAAATCGGCTGCTGTTCTCCCTGTGGAAACACACAAACAGGCCCCCGACTCCAGACAATCACTGGGTCAGGACTTTAGTTAATCTCTCCGGAATCCAAATCGGCTGCTGTTCTTCCTGTGGAAACACACAAACAGACCCCCGACTCCAGACAATTACTGGGTCAGGACCTTTCCATTGTCCTGTTAGAATATCTTTCCAAAGTACCTTGGGCTTATGTACATTTTTTGGACACATATGCCTTTCTGCAGCACTAAGTCCTGATGAATCCAAATTTAAAAAGTTTAGAGTAAAAAGGGTTATTTTAAGTTTATCTTTGGGGAATATATACCCCTTCCCAATTCCATCTTTTTGCTTTAATAAGTACATTTTAATAGTTTGATGAGCTCTTTCAACTATGCCTTGTCCCTGTGGATTGTATGGGATTCCTGTTATATGAGTAATCCCAAATGATGAGCAAAAAGGTTTAAAAGAGGTAGAAGTATAACCAGGGGCATTATCTGTTTTTAACTGTTTTGGAATGCCCACAGTGGCAAAATTTTGTAAGCAATGAGCTCTAACATCTTTAGTTTTTTCTCCGGCATGAAGGGAGCCCATCAAAAATCCAGAAGAAGTATCAACTGTAACATGCAAATATTTTAATTTTCCAAATTCTGGCAAGTGTGTGACGTCCATCTGCCAAATATGGTTAGGTATCAATCCTCTAGGATTGACTCCAAGATTAACTTGTGGTAAAAAGGTCACACAATTTTGACATTGTTTTATTATTTGTCTAGCTTGTTCCTTAGTTATTTTAAAACACTTTTGTAAAGTATTAGCATTGACATGGAACCTTTTATGAAAATTTATAGCTTCTTCTAGTGTAGAGAAAATATGTATGTCATGTGTAGTTTTATCTGCTAAATCATTGCCCAAACTAAGGGCTCCAGGCAATCCTGTATGTGCCCTGATATGTCCTATAAAGAATGGATCTTTTCTGTCCCAGATTAAACTTTGTATAGTGGAAAACAAAGAGAAAACAGTAGAAGAAGGGGAAATCCTACCAGCATCTTCAAGGGATACTATAGCATTAACTATATACTGACTATCAGAAAATAAATTAAATACAGAATCTTTAAACATCACAAAAGCTTGTAATACTGCATTAAGCTCTACCTTATGAGCTGATTGTTTGGGTACTAAAAATGTAAAAGTTTGATCAGGTGTAACTATTGCTGCTGTACCATTATTTGACCCATCAGTGAATATATTTGGAGCATTCATGATAGGTGTTTTTTTTTTTTTGTCATTTTTGGAAAAATTACAGGATGCAATGACCAAAAAGACAATAAAGGATTAGATGGTAAGTGGTTATCAAATGAAACATTAGATTTGCACATGATTATTGCCCAAGTATTTAACTCATTAGCTAATTCATCAATTTGATTCATAGTATATGGAGTAATAATTTTATTGGGAGAAATTCCAAATACTCCCTTTGCTGTTTTTATTCCTTTGAGTATTAATTGTCCTACAGCCTCAGGATACCTAGTAAGAATAGTGTTAGGAGAATAAGATAAATGTATCCATAATAATGGACCTTCTTGCCAAAATACTCCTGTAGGAATATTTTTTGTTGGTAGTACAATAAATAATAAAGGCAAACTTATATCAATTCTATCCAAATGCATATTTTCCATATATGTTTCAAAGATTTTTAATGCCTTTCTTGCTTCAGGCGTTAACATTCGGGGTGAATTTGGATCTGATGGACCTTTTAGGATATCAAATAAAGGTCCCAATTCTCCTGTTGGAATACCTAGATAAGGCCTTATCCAATTTATGTCTCCTAATAACTTTTGAAAGTCATTAAGTGATTTGAGTTGATCTACTCGTATTTGAATTTTTGGCGGACGGACCATGGTTGAGGATAATAGAACTCCTAAATAATTAATTGGAAAATTCAATTGTACTTTATCTATTGCTATCTCTAGATTATAATTTTTTAATAAATTTGTAAGTGTGGCATAGCATTCTAGCAATGTGTTTTTAGCTTTTGTGCTAATAATACATCATCCATATAGTGAAATATTTGTAGTTCAGGATTTTGATTTCTAAGTGGCTGGATTACTTTGTTAACATAAATTTGACACATAGTTGGGCTGTTAGCCATCCCTTGAGGGAGTACTTTCCATTCATATCTCTGATCAGGACCTTCATGATTTAGTGCAGGGATAGTAAATGCAAAACGTGGACTATCCTCAGGATGAATTGGAATTAAAAAAAACAATCTTTAATATCTATAACTAAAACATACCAAGTTTTTGGCAAAGCAGACAATTGAGGAATCCCCAATTGAGCAGGTCCCATAATGACCATATCATTATTAATGGCTCTTAAGTTTTGCAATAATCTCCATTTACCAGATTTCTTTTTGATGACAAAAATGGGAGTATTATGGGGAGATACAGAAGGTTGTATATGTCCTTCCGCTAATTGTTGTTTGACCAGATCATGGGCTACTTGTATCTTTTCTTTAGTCAAGGGCCACTGAGGAACCCATACTGGTCTTTCTGATTTCCATGTAATTTTTATTGTCTCAGTGGCCCTTTGTGAAAATCCAACCCATGTCTGTCTGTTCCTTGATCTATTTGTATTGGTGCTGCTATACCTTGTTCTTGTTTTTCTAATCTTTTTCCTTTCCTAAAACCTTGTCTAGCCATAATAGTGGGTGCATTTTGATTGATGTTATTTGTTAATGTCAAACCTAATTGATCTAAGACATCTCGTCCCCATAAATTTACGGGAAAATGATCCAATACATATGGCTGTATAGTTCCTTCACATCCTTCAGGATCCTTCCAATCTAATACCATTGCACTTCTATCGGGATTAGTCGCCACTCCTAGGCCTCGAAGCGTTTGAGTGGCTTGTTGTAATGGCCAATGTTTTGGCCATTCTTGATGAGATATGGTGCTAAGGTCTGCACCTGTATCCAGTAGCCCATTAAATTCATGTCCTTGAATATTTAGTTTTAGCATGGGGCGAGAATCTAAATTTAAAGAAAGCATAGCCCAATCTACACCTGTGGAGCCTAATCCCTTGGAACCTCTTTCTACAGCATGACTGGAAAATTTATCATGTAGGCTTGGTATTATTAGTAACTGTGCTATTCTATCTCCTGGTGAAATTATTGATATACCCTTTGGAGAACTGGCTATAATTTTTATTTCACCTTCATAATCGGGATCAATTACCCCAGGACTTATCAAAAGTCCTTTTAGAGTAGAAGAGCTGCGTCCCAATAATAAGCCTACTGTTCCTTTGGGAAGAGGTCCTTTTACCCCTGTGGGAATGATTTGAACTCCCATCTCTGGAGTTAGAACTGATCTGGCGGAGGCGCAGATGTCCAACCCTGTGCTCCCTCTGGTTTGTCTGATGAGGGATCTGATGGACAATGTGTCCTGGGCACTACCCTGATGGGGTTGCTGGGTTCCTCCAGTGCTCCGTATATTTGTGGTTTGGGGCCCCGGAGCATTGGGGCCCCCTGTCCATTTTTTGGCAATGGAGCCCGATGCCTTTGTCCACGATATTGTGGATAAACACCTTGTCCTTGTTCGTTTTTTGATAATGGAGTACCCTCTATGGTGGTTTGAGAATGGCATTCATTAGCCCAATGTAATGGAGTACCCTCTATGGTGGTTTGAGAACGGCATTCATTAGCCCAATGTCTCCCTCTATGGCATCGTGGGCAAATACCCGGTATTCTACTCCTTTGATACCTAGTTTTGTTAAACCCTCCTCCTATGGGGCAATTCCTTTTAAAATGTCCTGTTTGTTGACAATTGTAGCATGTTCTTGGCCTGGTATATAAAGCCTGTTTTACTGCAGCTGCCACAATTTGCCCTTGTTCATTAATGTCTCTGGCATCTAAAGCCTGTTTTACTGCAGCTGCCATGACTTGCTCTTGTTCATTAATGTCTCTACATAATTTAATATATGTGTTTAAATCTTCCTGTTTCCATGGTCTAATGATATCTCTGCACAAACAATTCGCTTGGTCATAAGCTAGTTGTTTTATTAATGGCATTGCTTGTTCTGTATTCCCAAAAACTCTGGTAGCTGTTTGAATAAGCCTATCTACAAATTCAGCGTAAGGTTCATTAGCTCCTTGTATTATCTTAGATAATTGACCTTGTAAACCTCCATGTCCTTGTAAAGTCTTCCATGCCTTAACTGCATCTACAGCAATTTGTAAATATACACCAGGATCATATGCAATTTGTTGCTGCCGATCCTCATAAGGTCCCTTTCCTAACAGCATATCTAGATTTCTCTGAGAATAACCAGCTGCTGCATTTCGCCTAGCCGTCTCCTTGCAAAATTCCTCATTGGCAACCTTCCATAACAGGTATTGTCCTCCATTTAGCACAGCTTTACAAATATTAGCCCAATCTGCTGGCGTCATGTTTAAGTTGGTAATGGATTCGACCAAGCTTACAGTGAAGGGTGCTTGAGGACCATAGGTTGTTACAGCCTCTTTTAGCTCCTTCACTGTTTTGAAATTTAAACCCTGGTAAATTCGCTGCCCTCCTACCTCAAATACAGGGCATACTTGAGATCCTGTCTCAGGATCCCAACTATCAACTGTGGGGGTTGGGAGTCTCCTAGAGATTTTGATATGTTGTATCAGTGTTCTCATTTACCTCTAAGTCTTTTTAATCTCCTCCATGATATCTTTTGCAACCCATTGTTCATTCAAAAGCATATTACTTAGTCTCCAGGTGTTGGAGTATCTTTAATTTTTATTTTATCATTTATTTCTAATTTTATTCTATTGTGGTCTGATAGAATGCAGAGAAGTATCTCTATTTTTTTTATTTACTAAGATTTGCTTTGTGGAATAACAAATGGTCTATTTGAGACAAGGATCCGTGTGCTTCTGAGAAGAAAGTGTATTTGCTCATTGTTGGATAATATACTCTCTATATATGTCAGTTAAGTCTAAGTTATTGACTGTGTTATTGAGTTCTATAGTTTCTTTGTTTAGCTTTTGTTTGGAAGATCTATCCAATGGTGAAAGAGATGTGTTAAAGTCACCCAGAATAATTGCATTGTGGTCTATTTGACTCTTGAACTTGAGAAGAGTTTGATATTGATGAATGTAGATGCTTCATTGTTTGGGGCATATATATTTATAACTGTTATGTCTTGTTGATGTATGTTTCCCTTGAGCAGTGTAAAATGTCCCTCTTTATCCCTTTTGATTAACTTTGGCTTAAAGTGTACTTGATATGAGGATGGAAACCCCTGCTTGTTTATGTAGACCATGTGAATGGTACATTTTATCCCAAACTTTTACCTTTAGTTTGTGGGTGTCTTTTCCTATGAGAAGAGTCTCTTGAAGGCAGCATGTTGTTGGCTTTGTTTTTAATCCAATCTACCAGCCTGTATCTTTTGATTGGTGAGTTTAGGCCATTAACCTTTCAGTTTATTATTGAAACATGATTTGTATTATTGGACATCTTTGTTTATTTTTGGTAAAATATTTTCTTTGATATGAGGATGCTGACTCATAATGGTGATAGAGGGGGGACATGGAAGGAATGGAGTAACTTTAGATAGGGCAAAGAGGAGGGGGGAATGGAGGGGACAAAGGGGTAGGAATAATGGTGTAATGAGTTAGACATCATCGCCCTAAGTACATGTATGAAGACACGAATGGTTTGAAAATATTTTGTGTACAATCAGCGACTTGAAAAATTGTGCTCTATATGTATAGTATAAAATGAATTGCATTCTGCCTTCGTGTACAACATACTAGAATAAATAAATAATACTAATAAAAATAGAATTAGTATGAGATTGTGCAATCCTAGTGTGGATATAGATCCAAAGGAAATTAAATGTAGATGTTGAACAGACATTTCCATTCTCATCTTTATTGCAGTACTATACACAATAGTCAAAAATGGGAAACAACTGATGAATGGATAAAGAAAAATCACATATGTATACAATAGAATAATATGCAGTCACAAAAATGGATGATATGTCATTTGTAGCAATATGAGTGGAACTGGAATATATTAAGTACAATAAGATAAGCACAGAAAGACTACATACGAAATGATTTCATTTGTTGGTGGAATCCAAGAAACTTGAATTCTAGACCTTGAAAGTAGAATGGTAATTCCCAGATTTGGGGGAAAGCACGGATAAGAAAGGATTGATAAATATTGGTCAATGGGTATTAAGTCTCAGTTAAGTAGGAGAAACCAGTCAGATATTCTGTTACACAGTATGGTTTCTATGGGTAATAATAAGGTGCTACATATTTCAAAAAAGTTAGAAGAAATAAATTTTAATGTCTTCATGACAAAGAAGTAATAAATTCTTGAGGAAATAGAATAAGATATGCTTACCCTGATTTGAACATTACATAACACATACATTTATTGAAAGATTACATTTCACTCAATAAAACTATGCAATTTGTATAGGCCGATGTGAGAAAAACAATTGTCAGCAAGGATGTGGAGGAATTTAAATATTTGTGCACTGGTTTTGGTGGTATAAAATGGTATATCTGCTATGGAAAGTAGAAAGTTCCTCAAACATTAAAAATAAATTTACCATATGACCCAGAAATCCCATTTTTAGATATGCATTCAAATTACGTGAAATTAGTATCTCAAAGAGATATCTAAACTCCCCATGTTCATTGTAGTACTTTTCACAGTAGCCAAGAAATGGATTTTTGCAACCTTAATCAACAGATGACTGGATAAGAAAAATGCTCTCTCCCCCACCACCCACATACACAACAGAATATTATGCAACATTTAAAAAGAAGGAAATCCTGTCTTATGCTACAGAATGACTGAACCTTGAAGACCTTATGCTAGCTGAAATAAAACAGTAATAAAATGATAAATACTTTAAGATTCTACACATATGAGGCATCTGAAGTAGTCAAACTCCCAGAAGCAGAAAGTAGCATGGCCTATGCCAGAGCTGGAAGGAGGATTTATTAAAACAATAATAGGTTTATTGGTCACTGAATGTAGAGTTTCAGTTTTGCCAGATGAAGAAGTTCCAGAGATTTGTAGCATGACAATATGCACATAACTAATATGATAACATGACAACTGTAAACTTAAAAAATGGTTGTGACAGTTTTATGTCTTATGTTTTGACTACAATAAAAAGAAAAATTAAAAGCATGGGAGAGGGATGATACATTGATATCTTCATGTGCTTAGAAGGGACTTCATAGAGTTTGGCTAAGAATTGCATGTGAACTGGCTTCTTCCAAAGATGGCAATAAAATAAAAATATTATTTACTTGAACAGGCATTATAGAGATTTACCTACTTTTTCCCATTGTGTGAAATCATAAAAACAATGCCAAACTTCAAGTTTGGACTTTTTCACTCCAATAAAAATGTATTCTAGCAACATTTGCATATGGAAAGATAGAAATTAGATCAGGGCTTGAGATCACCATATACAGAGGTGAGATCAAATCTATGGGAGTGAAGGATAAAAATAGAGAAGAACAGAGGCCAAAGGATCATTGAGAAACATTAACAGTTTGTGGTTCCAAAAAAATAAAGCTAGAGCTCAAAGAGGAAAGCTTAAAAGGTCATAGAGGATATTCCATCACAAACATTTAGCTTCAGCTAAAAGATCACAGGTATTTTTTCCACAAAAACAAGTGGTTTGGTCTCTTCTTGTTTTCTTATTTTAGTACAAAATAATAGTCAATTCCCACAGGTAATGCTTTATCTTATATTTTATAAAGCATCACTGATGTTCCAAAAATAATACTGTAGGGGGGAACAAAATTAAATCCAATTCAAAAGCACAGCTTGATGCAAGTGTTGGAAAATTATTTTTAAAAAATAATTTAAAAAATGGTTCCTAAAAGTCACACAAGATCTGAAATGCAGAGAGAGGGAAATGTGTTTGGAAAATTAAAAAAGACATTCATGCTTTAGAAAAAATTGGATAAAGAGATTTCCATCTAATTGTTGTGTAGTCATTTTGCCAATAATGATAACCAATTTGCATGTTTAACTGAAAAGAAAACAGCAAACAACATCAGAATGCAAATGAACGTTTTGGTTGTTCCTTTTAATAGCAGGTAAAACAGTTACACAAAACCAAACATTGAACAGAGAGAGCAAAGAACTATCAACATTCAATTTAACATTTGGCCAGTTATTCTGGTAGTTGCTCTTAAATATGCATATGCATATACAAATACCTTGTCAAAAGCAATACCAAATGTCATATGTCTGGGGGAGAATGAAAATTTAAGGTTGTTGTTCTAAACATAACTGACCATTCTGACTAAAGTTTAATTTTAGCCAAAATTTCCCTATTATCAACTGTTTAGTTAAAAATTATAAATGTTTACATATTAATATTGTTAAAATGCCAAAACAATGAGTAACTGAAATAAGATTAAGAAAGTCAACTCAAAATGTTTGAGATAGGGTTTGGAGTGAAAAATTGGCAAAAGATGTAACTTAGAGATGGTAGACACTTCTGTTACAATGTCTTCCCAATATTTCTGATTAGGTTGCCCACTATACTCAGTATGCCATGATTAATCTGCTAAGAGAGAACTCAGAGAGGGAAAATATTTTTATTGAGAGATGGAGATGCAAGCATAAAATAAATAACACCATTGTTACGGAGAGGGATGCATTTGTTCTCATACCCCATCAGTTTTCAGGCCCTGAGTTCAATCTTCTTCATTTCTGGCAAGGGAAGGAACAGATCTTCTCTAACCAAGCAAGAGGATAGTGAGTTCAGGTCAGGGGACTGTAGGTTTACCTTCACCACACACTGTCACTCTCCATCAATCCTTCCTGTTAAACAGTAAGCTCTTAAAAGACAAAGGCTATTTTGTTTTTCATTATGTCAAGTAATAAGTAGTACTTTTTTTTTTTTTACAAATTGTTTGCTTTATTCCATTTTTTATTCCTCAGTCTAGAAGGTTCTAGAACAATTTATTCTATTCTCACTCATGTCCACATTCATTTTGGATATTAGCTTCTATGTTCATGGTGTAATTCTTGGCTCTATGGCCTTAAGGCCAATACCTGTAGCTTCATCTTCCAATTAGAAAAAGAAGTGGCCTCCATCCAGAGCCTAAGGGATGATAATAATGTAGGAAATCAAGATCATTATTCGTTACTGTCATATTTCACATGCCTCTGTATATTTTGAAATCATTTAAAAGAAACTAATACTATTATGTAGCAATTCCAATGTGTTAAACTATTAACTTGTATAACCTACAGCACTCCTTTAAGTCAGATAACATTATTAGCATCATATTTACAGAGAGAAAAACTGTAAAATTTGGACTTATTTTTTAATAGTTTTTAACAATTACTACTTTGCATCATGTTGTGTAATTAGAAGAACATTTTGGAGAACAAAAAATTCATTAAAAATACAAAAACAACAAAGAACTTAAGTTAGGATGCTAAGAAGACACATCAAATTTCAGTACTTATTTTATAAAGATGCACATGAGTAGCATTTTAAAAATGAACCTTTTCTTGCAAATGTACTTGCCCATTTTATAAAACAGTTAACATAAAAGCCAATAAAATTTACTTTCAAAATCGTTTTTATGCATGCAATGAAAACTACCTAAAAAGTTTGCTGTATGATTAATTAGGAATCATTGAGGACTAAGTTACAGAGAGAATTCTGAACCTCAACACTACATAAATTTGTAGGTGAAAAGATGAACATTACAAAACTACCTAGCATTTCAAAAAGTGAGGTTCAGTTCAATTACAAACAATATATGCACATTAACAAAATCATCTCAAACACAGTGGTGAGAACTTCATGATCTAATCCATATAAAATACCTGGAACAGTACAAGTCACAGTGGGAGCTCAATAAATGTTAACTGCCACAATAATTAGTTATCTGTGTAGTAACCCAGATGAAAGAGGAGAATCATCTGGATGCCACAGACAACACTCACAAGAAGATCTGTCTGTAATATTGTACAGTGTCATGGTTTGACATCAACAAAGACTACTACTTGGGGGGGAAAGTAAATCATAGAAAGTAGAGTTCAAAAGAACTAGAACACTGAATTATGGACCAATTTACATTTGAGATATTGTTGGTGAATCAACGTTTTAATAAGATAGCACAAACTGAACAAGGAAAAAATGAAATACAATTTCTTGCCCTGAAACAAGAGATGGTGAAGCAGCCATTAAAAGATGAGAAAGATGTCCTGTAGCTCAGATATTTAGTGAAGACTAACATTTCCCAGACAGAACATTAGAATGATCCCCCCTGCTACCCTCCCCCATCTGACAGTGGTAATGGTGAGACCTGGTTTCAAACACTTTCTCTGCATTCATGAATCATGTGACTTTGGACAAGTTACTTAAACTCCCTAGGCCTCAGTTCTCTCACCTATATACTGGAGATAGTAGTAGTAATATAATGTACATATAAATATATTAAAGGGTTGTAACAATAATTAGAAATACTGTAAGTAAAGCACCTGTGAACACAAGTACTTAGGTAAATAGCAGTGATTGTGTTAAACTGAAAGGGAAACTGAAGTTCATGTTGTTCTGCTATGAAATCAGTGCCTGATCTTGAGAAGTTGCATCCCCTCCCCAGGTCTCAGTTTATTCATATAAAAAATGAAGTCTGATTGGTTACACATCCTTTTATTTATTAGTAATCAGGTGCTCACTACTCTGCAAAGTATGAAAACTGTATAAAATATCTGCTGTATCTCTCAATATTTAAGAGAAATTTTATATCCTTCCAAGACTCATAAATATGAATCCTGGCCTAGAACTACTACTTCCTTGGACTTTCTAAATTCATCAGTACAGCAATATGTGTCAGTGAAAGCACATTATATGCACAAAAGAAAATCAGTGTATGTTTGTGAGTATATAAAGAATTTTGGAAAGGCTAACAAGAGTAAATGGGAAATATAGTTCTTGGAGTATCTCAAGAATTATACTCCAAATGATATTAGTAAGATAATGTGTATCAGTTATGACTATTGCTATATAGAAATTTTGAGTAAAACTTCATGTTTCCTCAGTGAAAATGTGAAATTCCAGTATATTAGCAGCTCTTATATTTGCAATTTAATGTAAGAAGATCAATATAAGAATGCATATATTAAAAATGGTAAGCAGGACCCAAACTTGTTTACTTTCTCTCCTTCAAACTCTAGCTTGAATTTACTTTTTGTATTTCTTTAAGTACCGATGTTCAAGAAATTTCCACCACATTTTTTTATTTGTGTAGTTTCTACAATTTGAGTGACTTGATGAATTCTTAAGGTGTACCCCAGTGTACACCTCTGTGGAAACCAAAGTCTTCTCTGGGATATTTTACTTACATTAAATAGCTGACTTATTAAAATCATCAATATAGAATGAAGTTTGGATTTTAGAAATTAATTAGGAAATAAGTTTAAGATCAGGCTGTTGATAATAGTCATCCCAAATGAGTACAATGATTCAATCCACAAGAATGTCTAAAAATTTTTCAGGTTGAAGGACTAGGTTCCAGTTTGTATATAGATTGCAATATGCTATTGAATGTCTCTTTAGCTTATGTGCAGCCTCCTCAGTTATTTATATATGTAATTATTTCCGGCATTATTTATGGTATTACATGGTGTTGATTATATATCTCCTCTACCTGAGGATGAATTTGCCTTACTATTCTTTGTTGTCTCCCAAACCACATAATATTCATTACATAAAGAAGCAGCCAACATATCACTACCTTTTTGTGTGTGTGTGTGGTGCTGGGGATCAAGCCCATGGCCTTGTGCATGCTAGACAAACACTTTACCAACAAGCTATGTCACCAGCCCAAAATATCCCTACCTTTGAAGCAGCTTACCCAATTCCTAGAAAGGGTGTAAGCATTCAGGGGGGAAAAAATCCTGAAATTTTACTAGAATGAACACACATGATGTTAAGTATTTACCTTTTAAATTTTGAATTATTAAGAGAATTACTAAATGATTCCATGCTTCAGTAAGAAATACAAACTATTTCCCTAAAACTAAAATCCATTTTGCTTTTTAAAACCTTTTAGAATTTTTACATACTACTTATGAGAATGTCAAGTGGTATTTGCTATGGCATACTATTCTTTAATGGGACTTAACAATTGTGCATATGGAAACATTATGCACTCATTGATATAAAAACCATACAGTTCCTAGGGTATATGTAGAAGATGCTTCATTTAGCATATATTTGTGTGTCTTCAAAACTCTTATATAGTCTGAATATTCTGGCCCTTTGCCATTCCCATCTTCCCATATCGGGTACAAGGTTAAATGAAAGACTGAGGAGAAAAGCAAACAGATTCAAAAGTTGAGAAACACAGAGGACGTGGGCAAGTGTTTTTAAAAGTTGTGGACTTCCAGATCACAGACAAGTCTTAATAGCAAGCTCTGATACCTACTAAATATGTAATAATATGCATTTATTTATGTTCTCTGAAATTTAGTTAATTTACCTGTAATATACAATTATTTTCCTTATCACATGTTTATTCGACACGATAATTTATGTAATATATATAAGAATAAATTTACCATAGATAAATATCCTCTGAATTTTTTAAGATACAAAGAAGAAGGGATATTAGGTGCTAGCAAACTTGCTACAGTTAACATGCTGCAATGAAGCTAATTTGGAATAAGCTCCATACCTCCTCCGTTCTTCTGCATATTCTTTTCCTTCTTTTTAATTCCCTGATATTGCACAATCCAACAATGATCAATTCTGCTACTAGCTCCCACGCACTAAACAAAACCATCAGTATGGCCAAGTTGATTTTGTTGGATGCATGTTTATGTTGAGAAAGTAAGATGGCAGAATGTAGGTAACAACATTTAAAAGGCAAAAGTGCTTAGTTGGTAGCAGTTACTCCATACACCCTGTTTCATATTTTTTCCAAAGGAAGGCAGACAGCAAACCCTTTTAATATAACTTCAAATGCACTGATATTATAATTCCATAAGAGTTTTCTTTGATGCACTATAGAAATAGGCCATTAAATTTGCATGTCTAAAGGAACTTTTCAGTAATTACTTTGCTTAAATACAATTAGTATATCAGTCTGTAAAACTGCAAGAAAAAGGAGGACAAAGTAAGTGATCCAGCTTTGTTTCACTGCATGTGTGTAGAGAGGAACTAATCAGTTTCTTTTAACAGCTATACCTATATTTTAATCTGGCCTAACAATTTGAAACAACAAATTTCATGAACCCTTTTTAAAAGGGATTGTCTGCTCCATCTTCAGGTATAGAAGTTTCCTGGTCTTAAATAAAAACTGATTTAAGAGTCTTCCTTAGAGGAAAAATTTGGAAAAAATACAGTTAATATTCCCAGAATGAAAGAATATTACATCCCAGAAGTAAGTGGTACATATTTTCTATTGTCAGTTCTAAGTCTAATTAGTAGTGTAACTTTTTGGAAAACATGTTTTCATGTTTTACCTTTCGGAGATTCAATTGAGTGTTCTATGAAACTACCTGATTGGACATCTAAGTCAGCTTTCTGTCATTACATCAAATGCCTGAGGCAATCAACTTAAATGGTTTATTGTGACTCAAGTTTGGGAAGTTGAAACCTATGATCAATTGGCCTTGGGGCTTTGGGCCTATGATGAGACAGTGCATCACTGTACAAGTATGTGGCATAGAAAAGCCATTCACTCACCTCATGGGTAACATCAAAGAAAGGAAGAAAAAGAGACCTGGGAACACAATCCCCTTCAAATGCATGGCTCCAGGACCTCCCACCAAGCCCCACCTCTTAAAGACCCAATGGCTCCACACTGAGGAGCAACCTTTACTATATAGATCTTGAGAGACAATTAAAAACCAAGATTTGTATAAATAAATAAATACAATCACATTGAATATATGGCTCAACATGGAAAGACCTCATATCTTTACAGTTTTGAGTCTTCCAATCTGCGAACATGATATATTGCTCCACCTGTTCAGTTGTATAATTTTATACTTTCTCCCAGTAATCAATTTTGGGTTTTTTTGGTAGAAAATATAAATTTTAGTTTTCATACCTTACCTTAAATCTACTTTTAGATATTTGATGTTTTCTGTTACAATTGTAAATCATGACATATCAAGATATCATGCCATATTTTCCTAATAATTCTAATCATTTTTCTTATGTCCTATAATCTTGTTAAAATCATTTATTATTATAATAGTTTGTCTCTAGATTCATTTAAATTTTTGACAAAACCATGTCATCTGTATGTAATAAAGATATTTTATTTCTTCCTTTGTCATATATACATGCCTTGTATCTATTTTTCTTTCCACTATTATACCAACAAATACTTTCAATTAAATGTTGTATAAAACTAGGCTGCCATGTCTTATTCTCAGACGCAGTGGAAATCATTCACGAATCACTATGTATACCACGATAGTTCTTATTTTTTTTTTAGATAATCTTTATCAGCTTAAAGAAGTTTATTTTTATTATCATTTATTTATAATATTTTACTTATTTATTTAGATGCACTTTGTAAAATGTTTGATGATATATCAGTATTGAATTTTACCATATACTTTCCTGTATCAGTTACTACAGTAAATGACATTTGTTTGTTTTTGGTAAATATTGAAAACCCTTGCATTCCTGAAGTTTCTGATATGCTGTCCTATTACCACATTACTGGATCCAATTAACTAATGTCTTATTTAAGATTTCTATTCCTAAGCTGGTGAAAGAGAAATGATTTTATTTTATTATTTTTGTCTTTTAATGATACAATCAGTTAAGGATCAAAGTTTCTCTTCTTCATAAAAATATTGGGAAAATATTTCTTTTTTATATTCTCTGGAAATATAAGGATTTGTGGAGGAAGAAAAAAGAACAAAAGTATACCACCAAGGTTCCATCCAGCACGCGCTCTCTCTCTCTAAGTATTATTTTAAACCACAAAGAGTTCTTGGAGGCATATTCAAAGATATATTTTTAATTGATTCTTTTGCTCTACAAAAAAAAAGAAGGGTAATTCTTTTAATTTATCCCTTCCTACTCCCTTGAAGTTAAACTGAATGCAATATTTATTACAAAAATCAATGCTTTCAGTGACTGTTACTTTGACAATTACATGATAAAATAAGTTCTGTTGCTGTGGCTTTACCAAGTAGAGCATCTTCTCTCACAGCAGATTTCCTGTGGATTTTTCCAAAAGCAAGATTTCTTAGAACATCTAGCAAAGAGGAATTCAGTTTTTGAAACACAAATCCTACCTAAACATTTCACTCAATACCAGTGTGAGCATGTGCAAGAATTTTAACTCTTATCCTCATTCATAAAATAGGACTCAGTTCCTTGTCCTTCCCACCAACTGAGTGTAGGATCAAACGAGATACTGGACAGAACAAAATTTATTTAAGCAATGTGTAAATAGTTTAATTTAGTATGTAATAGTATTTAAAATAGAATGATTTACCAAACAAACAGAATCCAATATAGACTTTTAAATAATGTTTACTTTGCTGTGAGGCATTATTCAAAATATCTTATAAATATAAACCTATTTAATTTTCAAAACAGCATGGTTAATAGAGCAATTATTATCCCCACTATATAAATAAGAAAACTGAGGCACAGATAGGTAAGGTAACTTGACCAAACTTTCACAGCTAGTATGCAATTGACCTGAGATTTTTAGCACAGTTAATCTGGATCTGAAATCTATTTCCTATGTACTACTCTTTCTAATTTTGAAAATTTTGATGTTTTGTACAAATGTTAGGAACTGTTATAATTATTATATATTTTTATTTTAATTGTTCTTCTCAAACTGGGAGAGTGATATACTGAAAGTTTATGATGATGTGTCACAGGTGTATTCCAAAATTAAGCCTTAGCCATAGACCACTTCTTATTAGAAGATTTGAGGAAAAACTATTAAATAATTAAGCTTGTAAATTCATTAAGACTTTTATTTTATATTAAATAATCAAAATAGCTTAGAAAATTTTAAAAATCACAAATTTTATGACAAAACATGAAACTTTAAATATTTTCAAATGCAATGTGGAAAATTACATTCCCAATATATTGATAGACAAAGATGAGAAGCTATGAAATACACATAGTCAGCAGCTGGTTAGGAACTAAAAATGTATTAATTGATAATAACACATTCCTGAGTTATATCTGGAACTTTTTATGTGGTGGCTGGCAGAGGACTTTGTGATTTTCATATATTTTTCCATTTCATATTCATTTTTTTTCCTCCTAGATCTTAGCTCTGGAATTGCACCATGATGACCAGAACCAAGAAGCTTATCCCCAACTGCTGGGAATATCACAGTTGATGGATTACAGCTATGTCCTTGCTGGGAACTGCCCTCAGCTGGCTACAGGGAGATGCCTTACTAAAGGTTAAGCCTCTCTTCAGGGTAGCCTTGGCCCTTCGCCTGTGACCAGCTGATGTGGGAACACAAGGTTAAGGCTTTGTGCCTCAATATGGGAAACTCTGAAAGACCAGCACAAATAGAGATCCAATAGGGGTGTCTCCCCATAGTAGGCCAGCTTCTCCCTTGGTTCTGTTCTTTCTTTAATGTTTCTTTAAGTATTTATCTTCAGAGATTATTCATCCAAAGCTCCACTCTGTGTGTCAGAGATTGTTTTCAGGGAATCCAATCTAATACAATTGCTTTTTGAATTATTTAGCATCGTGGACTTGATCATGGTTAAATTTACTTTTTTTTAAAGAGGGGGGGAAAGAAATTCAGAGTGTTGAAGGGCAGAATTAAATGCATCAAATTTTCAAGCATCATGTTTGGCTGTACAAATTAACCCTAAATTAATGACCCCAAGTCATGACCCCGACTCAGGAGCAAATGAGGTCACACAATATGGCTACCCACAAAAAAAGTCACAGCTGGTACAACTTAAGGAAGGTGGAGGTCTCACTGGCAGAAGGTGTTTTCCAAGGGAAAGGAACAAGGCTGAGTTTAAGGCAGGATTTAGAGCCTGAGAGTCCTAAGGCAAATGAGCATTGTGACAGTGTGCAGAGGGATTCAACAGTAAAATATTACAGTTTAATAAGGCAAAAGAAAAATGCCATGCTCTGTTGTTAAGCTATTAGCATCATTGTCCTCATTTTGAACCTTATTATAAATTATTTGTTATAGATCACATTTTCATCCCTAACTCCTGTGGGTTGTTTTCTTTACATAATAATGAAAAAAAATTCAGAATTATTTTCATTTAATAGCAAATAAAAGCATGTTGCATCTGAAACAATGCACAGATTATTTAGTGACTCCAGTAGTTCATCTCAGTAAGCCCTATTTTCCTTCCTGGCAAAAGAAGGGTAAAAGTAATAATACCAAAAATCACAGACCTTTTATCAAGTGTAAATTATCTATATATTAGCATGTGTGCAAAAATGCTTATTTTTTCAATCACTAAAAGCTTTTTATTTTCGAAATACTGAAAGTTCAGGATGGTTGTTTTAGTCATGCCTCAAGAAAATCAGGAGCATCCACTCCACTGAAAACAACACTGGACAAAATATAAGAATCATCTTCATAAAAGTTGCAGGAATTACAAGGTCAAAGCAGCAGGAAAAGCAAAAGGTAAATGAAGAGGGAAGCTACTGTTGCCCTGAGGATATTTGCAAATTGCAGCATATTTGAATTTTCATTTGATGGCCAACCAGGGTAAGGTGAACAGAAATTAAAACCAAGGAACAACAGCACTGGGAATTCTAATGGGACAAACTTCTCAAAATAATCTGAAACACAAAAGGGCTTCATTCTTCGCATAAAAGTGAGCCCCAGAGTCAATCAGCCTTCATGCTGATGGGTAGCCTCCAGGTCACATTTCAGGGATGCTCCAGCAAACCTCAGACTTTCCACAGGTTTTAGATGGCTTTGAATTTGTAATGTCTCAGGCACCTGTGAATAGTTAAGCACCAGCCTTCTCTGGAAGAAGTTACATTCATAATGGAGCTCATATCTGCACCATAGATAGTACACACTGCAAAGGAAGCACAGGAGGAAACCAGGGAATCAGAAGTAACAAAATAATAGAACACAACATTTTTAAGCATTGAAATCATTAGAAAACAACTAAAAAATAATAGTGTTTACTTAAAAAACTAATGAAAAGTTTAAAAATATCTGCAGAAAATTGAAAACTACTTTTAAAAAGTCATTGTGCATTTGAAAAATAATAGACTTTTTTTTTAGAAACAAAAATACATGAGAGTTAAAAGAAATTTCCCAAAGGCCCTAACTCCTATTACTATCACCTTAGCGGTTAGAATTTCAACACACAAATTTTAGGAAGACACATTCAGACCATAGCAAGCATCTACTGGAGAAATACTGAGTTAAATGAATGTGCTATAGGCACTTTATCTGCAGTTTTATTTAGATAATAATATAATGTGCTTCCAAAACATATTGCCTTTTTCACATCCAATACTAATATAAAATTTTGTAAGGATGCAAAAAATGATAAGCACTGTTTATAAAGTCCTTCTATGTGATTGTCATTATACTAAGCTTTTTTTAAATACACAATTCCATTTAATTATAATAAACTAGATACCATTAAGCTCATCTATAGATAGGAAACTTAGGCCAAACATCACAATTTTAGTCGATACAAAGACTAGGAGTAAAATTCAAGTCTTTTCTGATTTCAAAGAATATCCTTCAAAGTAATCATTATGCTCTGTCTGAGGGTTTTGTTTGTTTATTTTAATATGTCTCTGTAACATTGAAGAAAATATAGGTGCCACTGCTGGATGTGGTGTCCCACCCCTATAATCCCAGCAACTTGGGAGGCTGAAAGAGGTAGATTAAGTTTGAGACCAGCCTTAACAACTTAGTGAGACCCTGACTCAAAATTTTAAAAAGAAGGAATGGGATTGAAGCTCAGGTGTAAAATGCCCCTGGATTCAATCTCAGTACCCGTCCCCCACCCGCAAAAGGAAATTATAAGTACTACATACAAAAAGGTCAAAAAAGTTCAGCAAAAATTTATTAGTTTTATTTATTAAGCAATGAACTTCTTTATAACTTACTCTGATTATCTTTCAAAAATAATTTATAATTAATAGATTTTAGCAATCAATTATAATTAAGCAATTTACATTTATTGTTTAAGATATATTTGTGTTAAATGTGATTTTAGAAAGATAACTGCTTCCCATATAATTTGTATTAGAAAGATCATGCATGCTGACAATATTGACCTACTGCTATTTATTTATTAAATTTTAGAAAATTAAGTTTGTACTTATTAATTTAGAAATCTGGAGATAGACTATAATTACCATTGTAGTATTTTATCACCAACCACCATACTTACTATGCAAAGTGTTTACATTTTTTTTTCAGTCTAGGCCTAAAAACAGTGATTTCTATAAAAGTGCATTTGGGAATGTTTTTGAGAAGTTGGCATGAAGGGGATCATGTTCTTCTTTTGCCTGTCGTTGGTGTAATGAAATGAGACAATTTCGTAAATTTGAAAAATGTAGCTAATTAAGAAAAACATTTTGCAGACGGTTCTCCACTTTAAAAAATTAATTTAGAAGTCAGGGATTTGGACCTCTGAGCAGACTTCTCTATAAGCAATAAATTATTAATTTATCTTGAGCTCCCTAGAGCAACCCTTAACCTAAGCTTAACCCAGTGCTTCTGAATTCAGAGGCATAAAGTTCCCAGCACCATGTTGGGAAAGGGTTGGGGCTGCCTATTCTACATTTTGAATCAGCTTCCAAGCATGATATGGATCAAGGAGACCCCCAATTCTTAAAAATTGCAATTAACACTGGAAATAACCAATAAAACTAACAGAAGCATAGTTTGAAGAAGTCTTGTTACATTGTTTGAAAGGCTATAGAAAGTGCCAGAACCAAGACAGGCCAATTACCAAGTTAAAAATCATTCAACTGGCATGTCTATAGGATACCCTAAGTGCAATGAGGACCAAAAGGGATACTAACTGCCTCAAAGCAAACAGGAAAAACAAGAGATTATTCTGATTATTGCCCTCAGAGGTGGCAATAAGCTGTTCCATCAGCTCTCAGCCTTTTTCAAGTTGCTTGTGCTAAGATTGAGGACCTCACTGAGCCAGTATTCTCTGCTTACTTTGTTAGGTAGTAGCTAGTAATAAGCAGTGAAATGCAGGCAAGGTCACAGGTGTTCTTTAAATCACTTTAGAGTCTTCTTTAAACTATTTCCAAAGTAAAAAGAAAGTAAAGTGCTGTAGTTAATTTGTAGAAAAGCAAAAGGGGCTAACTGGGAAATATGTCAAGATAAAAGAATTAATGGGACTAACTCTTGCTAGGGTCCATTGGTGTTGACATGAAGCTAGGAATTAGATGGCTAAAGATGTCTTCATTTATCTGGGGAGGAATATTCCTTTAGTAGCTCAGGGCCAATAAGGTAACTTCTGACCAGCAATTGACCCTATTGCCCACATTAACATGGTATTGACTTGTTGTGAAGACCCCCCTAAATAGGATGGCCACCATGACAGTTCCAGAAAGGACCAACTAATGTCAAAATCTCCACCACCTGACAGAAAGGAGGAGTTCACAACTTATTGGTAAAGAGTACAGAAGGTGGTCCTCAGTTCTCCGGGCAAACATCAAATAGTAATAAAATTGGGGGACAACATTGTCTCCTTTGTCATTTTCTGCTTGGAGGTGCCTCTCTCTCTCTCTCTCTCTCTCTCTCTCTCTCTCTCTCTCTCTCTCTCTCTCTCTCTCTCTCCTGCTTTTTTGCTTAAGCCTCACTTTTCTTTTACTTTATTTTCCCCTCACTTTCACTTCTAATAAAGTTCTCACGCATGACTTTTGGTGTCTGACTTTAAATCTTCTTTCTTCAGAACACAAGAACTGAGATTTGGAGTTTCAGCTCTCTGCTTTCCTGTGACAACTTACTAGTTCCTGAATGGACACCAGGCTGACGAGCATGGCCATCCTGTAGAGAGAAGAAAAATCAGTAAGGGGAATGGAGTGTCTCCCTACAGCTGTCCCTGCTCCTGTCATGACATGCTCCTCACTGTCTGCTCTGTTTACAGAGCCCTAACAGGGCAACCTCAGTTTTTTCTTCTCCAACCTCTGGCTCTTCGGTAACAATGTTCACTTGTGATCACACACTGTGAACTAGAATATTGCACCGATGAGAAAACATTGCTTCACAATGTGTACCTTAAATTAAGTCATTCTTCCTCTGTGTTTAAAAATATGGTGAGACATAAACACAAATGAACTCATGTTTCACCATTTAAGATGTTTACTACTAACGTAATCAATAATAAGACATGCACCAAAATAATGAAATTGCAGTTAAACATGATGAACATCTCTCCAAAAATAAGATGGTGACATAAAGAAGATAAAACATCAACACACACACACACACACACACACACACAGCAGAAATTATTAGTATAAATTGACGTTGACTCTTTAGAGTCTATATCTCATATTTTATAACACTGGGACTTTGTTTTACTTCCTTAAACTTGCAAGTTTCCCCTTTGCCCATGCAATCCCAATTCCATACTTAGAAGTAGTTGCCTTTCCTACTTGGATGTTTCAGTATCACTTTCTTGGCATTTAAAAATGACAGAAGATGGCTTATCTGGATGTATAAACACTAGTGAATGTTGTAAATCTTTATAGTCTGCTTTTTGACCAATTTATAAACCAATGTGTCATAACCATTGAAGGAATTGTAGTGCATGCTGCTACTGTGCTGCAGA
Organism: Spermophilus citellus; assembly: GCF_964194105.1. NCBI lineage: Eukaryota > Metazoa > Chordata > Mammalia > Rodentia > Sciuridae > Spermophilus > Spermophilus citellus. The sequence goes on along the minus strand of NC_138186.1, from coordinate 63,476,396 downwards.
CAGGGCACGATGCTTGGGAACAGTGCTGCAGCTGCCCAGCTGGTGTTGCCATGGAATCCTTGTTCCTGTGATACAGCCAGAGAATGTAAAACCTCAGAAAGGAATTGCATGGGTGTCACAGTATTGCTCCTGTGAATGGATTATCAGTCTAGGATTATCAGTCATTCATATTAAAAAGAATTAAAGTATTTATAAGGCCACTGAATTGTTCAAGAATGTACTATACATTTAAATAATTTTTATTATATGATATTATGGAATTGAAATATCTGTAATAACAAAACATGGCAAATCTTGGTTATTTGGAATAAATTATACATGTTAGGCATGGAGAGAGATATTTGAAAACTACCATATTCATAGTGAAATTGTGCTCTTGACATTACATATATAGTTCCACCTCACCTCTTTAATAGTGTTGTGGCAAAGCACAGTTTGTATATCAGTTATGGTTCGTATGAGTAACATTTGTGGGAAGGATTAAGAGAACCAGAAAGGGATGGTGAGGTACTCAAATATTGGCAATATGAGGAAGCAGTTGCCACCTATAAGGCTGAGGAAAAAGGAACATAATTTTTTTTTTCTTGTTACTGGAACCCAGTGAAAGCTGTGACCATGGGAGGCTCGCCCAGACTTGCCCAGTGGGAAGTCTGGCAGTAGATAGAGGAATACAGTAGCAGCTGTGTCTCTAGCAATGTGGCAGAAGTAGCAGTGTATAAATACCAGAAACCATTTCTCACTCTTCATTTCTGTTGGTACTTGTATAAGTGAATCCAAACTAAAAGCCAAAGGATAAGGGAACACCAGGTCAATCTCTCAGAAATCAGAGAAAGACAAGAAATTGGATATAGAGGGACTATCAAAGATGAAAGTTGAAAGTATATAAGGGTATTTCTAATTATTGAGCGACTACTGTGTGCCAGGCCAAGGGGATACAACAGTGAATGAAACAACACACTGCTTTCATAGAGAGGGCAATTCTGTGGGAGGGCAAAACAAACTGACATGTAATGTGCCTCAGCCCTCCATCTCTGCTCTCAGCCAAGGCCATTAATCAAGGAAAACTGGATGAGGGGCAATGAGGGATGAAGAAAAGACAGACAGTCATACATAGAGAGAAAAAGGTGGGGCCAAGTGGGACACTGCTCTTTGATGGAGAAACAGTTTCCCAGAGCTAGCTAAGCATGTTTATTATATAGGTTTCATCATAAAAAGGTTATTTGTAGGAAAGTTTTAGCAAAGCAAGCAATCTGAAGAACACAGGACTGGGGAGATAATAGGGTCATTTTGTTTTGTTCAGAATCCTTTATCTCTGGGAATTGGTGTCTAAACTCAAGGTCTTGAATGATAACTGTGGTGTGTCTTTGCATCCATGCTTCAATGTCACTATAGCAACTGGGCCATCTTGACCTGCACCTTTGCACAGGCAGTTCCCAGAACAACATAGCCACAAGAGAGTCAGAAAGACCCTGATTCAAATCACCTCTCTCCACAGTAGTGCTTAACAGGTGCCAACATTGTTCTCTTTTCCATATGTTGCCTCAGTAAATAAATTGATAGCAACAACTTTTAAACACTCTTTAGTGATAGAACATTGTAAGTTGTGCCCTATTTTTATTTTTAGAATCTTTTTTGTTTATTTGTTTTAGTTTATTATTTTTCTTAATTTATTTTTTGCATTGCCAACAAGATCAAAACAAATTTTACTCGGCATCCTTGGTGCACATAAGTGATTTCAGATATGAAACTTCTGAGTCCAAAGGAAAACATTTCTTTTTTAACCTATTAGGTTCAGAAAAATACCTCTCCAGGAAACTGCACAGATGTACATACTCATCAAGAATAGTGCCAGGTTCCCCAGATGCTTGCAGTAACTCACTGTTATCTCACTTTCTCTAATCATCCAAGAAGAAAGTGGTACACTATTGTTTCAGTGTTTTTCTCTGGTTACTTTTGGTGATAGTAAGCAAGCCCAATTTTATTTATTATCAATTTATATCTGTACTCACCAAGTACTTGTCATCATTTGTTCAGTTTTTTTATTGGGTTGCTTGACATTTTTTAAATTATTGGCATTTTTAACATATACTATCATTAGTAATCTATTATATGTTATATTTTTTACATTTTTTGCAGATATTTTCTCTCCATCTGGTGTTTGTGTTTTTACTTTATTTGAGATAATTTTCATTCTACAGAATATTGTAATAATCATGGTCTCATATTTCTCAGTCTTACCTTTTATAGATCTGGGCTTATAAAAATGTTAAGAGGTCATTTGCCATTACCAGCATTAAAAAAGATATTCTTGTTTTTTTTTCCTTAAGGATTCTGTGAACAACTTCTAAATGTAGGCTTTTGAGTTGTAAAGAGTTCATCTTTGTGTATGACCACAGATATAATTATAATATTAATTTTCCCACCTGGATTTGCAATTATGTGTGCTATTTACTAAAAAAAAAGTCTTTCCCTCAATTATTTCCTGCCAACTATCTATAAGATCACTTCCCTCATAAACTTAAATAAATTCCATTTTTTTTATATGTTCAAGTTGTACAACATGATGTTTTGCTATATATGTAGTGCAGTCTTTACTTCAGTCCAACAAATTCTCTTTTCATCACCTCCCATAGCTTCTTCTGTGTATTAAGGATCTCTGAACTATACTCTCTTAGGAAATTTCCAAAAAGCAATACCATAATATTAACTATAATCCCATTCTGTAGATCTATAAGTTGTCACTCTGTGTCTCTGACCCATATTTACCATCGTCCATCTCACCCCTTCTCTTTGCCCTTGATAGCCACTGTTTTACTATGTTTCTACAGATTCTACTTTTTAAAAATATTTCTTGTATGAGTGAGATTGTGCAGTATATTTCTGTGTTGAGTCTTGCTTCTTTTACTTAACATAATATCCTCTAGTTTTACCAATGTTTACACAAATGGCAAGATCTCCATCCTTTTTGAGATGGAATAATACAACACAGTTTCTTAGGTTGATTCTTTATCTTTGTCATTGTGAATAATGCTGCCATGAATGTGGGAGTACAACTGTCTCTTTAACATACTGATTTTATTTCCTCTGGATATATGCTAGATAGTAGGATTGCTATATCATACAGTTGTTCTAGTTCTAATTTTTGAGAAAACCTCATATTGTTTCCCATCATGGCTATACCATTCCACGCTCACAAAAACACTGTACAGGAATTCTCTTGTCCATACTGGTGCTTATCTATTTTTTTATTTATTTGGATTTTTTCAATAATAGCTATCAGCTATAAGAGCTGTGAAGTTATTCCTCATTCTAGATTTTCTTTATATTCCTTGATGATTAGTGATGTTGGACAAGGCCTATGAGCCAGAAGGAAAGAGGAGGAGTAAAAGAACTAGGGAAAGACAGAGAGATGAAGTCAACCAGTCTCATTCATTAGCCATCTTCCTTCAATAGGGCATACAATGAAAAAAGGAAATTCCTGAAATCAGATTGGAGTTTTTGATTATAACAAAGTACTGGATATTTTAATGGATAAGTTGATAAACTGTAAATTAATGCAAATAGTAATTATTCGTTTAGAATTAACCAAGTAGCTTCACAGTTTGCTTGAGCAGGGAAAAGTAGGAATTCCCCACAGAACACTCATGAAAGGACAATGAAAATCAAAATAGTTGCTTTGTGACTAAATCCCATGAGTCATGTTTATTTACACTGTGATTGTAGATGTTTGATTTGATGACTTCTGAGAAGAAGAGTAGCATCTCCCTTCCAGTGATGTTTTTATCTACGTCCATAGCATGTTTCATTGGATTGACTTGCATACTTTAAGCTGATGCAGCTAGGAGAACAAAGGCTCCCAATTCTGTCCTAGTAAAGTGGACCAAATATCATAATAAAACAGGCCTCTTTACCCAAATAAATAACCTTCACATTGAATTCTGTTCTTTATTATAACAGTATTGCCACATCCATTTTTTATATTTTACATCAGATTTTTTCCATCCTACATTTTTATGCTCTGTATTATTTTGTCTGGAGTACATTTCTTGAAAAACAGCATTTAAGTAATGTTGCTTGAGCTGTCTATTTGTTTTTATTCTTAGTTTCTCTGTTTAACTTTTTTACCAAATCTAATAGCTCCCTCCTAGGAAAACTTAACTATTCATATTTATTTTCATTGTTTTTGATGTATTTTAATTACCTGTATTGTTTTTATTTTTATTGGTGCATTATAGTTATTCATAATGGTACTCATTTTAATATATCCATACATGCACAACACAAAATTTGGTCTGCTTTTTTTTCCTCTCATACTTGTAGTCATGTTAATTTTACATGTTTAGATATAATGAGACTTAAATATGGTAAATTATTTTAAACTATTAATATACTATTGAATCTTGATATCACAATTGTTTTCTTCTTAAGCTTTTGGTTAAGATTCTATATTCCAAGCAATAGATGCACAACGCAAAAAAAAAAAACAAGTAAAAAATGTGCATGTGTCCACGTGTAGGCTTATGCAAGTTAAAATAGAACAATTAGAGGGAATTGGTATAAGCAGGATGTCTGGACTTAGCCAGTGTCAGGGTGAACTCTTCCCTCCTGTCTCCAAGCTTAGATTACTTTCTTTGCAGCATCATTTTCTTGAACTCCTTCTCCACACAACCCCTATTTGAATACTGAATGACTTAAGTTTCATATTCTTATAACTCTGAGTCTTAAGTGGGAACAAAAAATCTTTTAAATCTCATATTCCATAAAACAAAGTAGCAGAAAAGAATTCTGTTGCACCTAGTTTCAGTCATGTTAGACCAATAATTGTCCCTTGGGAGGTGGGTCACCAACACTGGAGATACTCTGTCAATGGAAGAAAAAGGAAAGATATCTCATTTCCATTTGTCTCATTCATTTGGGACAATCAAATTTCAGTATTTTAGATATTTTACAATTTATATTCATTCTTTGTGAATGAATTAAATTGAAATCTAATACACATTTGAATTACTTTTCTACTTACATTTGATTTTCCCAGTATCTATATCCAACTCAAAATGCAATAGAAACTAGAAACTTTAACATGTTTTTATATCCCCTTATCCACTTTGTCAACTTATGACCTAACTTGTAAAAGTTTCAGGTTCATTTCAATTTTACATGTCATATTGCCAGCAATTTTAATTATGCTCTTCCTGGCCCATCTATTCTCAATCATAATGATTTTGTCTGGATTTACCTTACTGTTACAAATGGTCAACACAGAATACAGGGTTGAGATTCACTAATATGGCTAATAGCAGAAATTTCTTGTGGGAAAATTCAAATGACATTCTTAGTAGAATATCTTCTTGTGGTAAACACTGTTTACATAAAAAAACACGCACCTAAAACTCTGGAATATATTAAGTAAACTATATTAATTAAAATATATCTCCAGCTCTATATCAGAGTACCTAATTTAGAAGCTCTGTACACAAACCAAGAAATTCAGAGAGGTCAAAGAGTTTGCATTAGATGTGCATCAGACATGCACTGACATAATTGGCTCTAGAGTCTCTGTCCTACTCCTCAGATCATAATTTGTCATTGCTATGAATCTATTTTTTAATATAATGAGAAAAGCATGGCTAAAAATAAACATTTGTTTTGGGGTACTGAGTTAACTGGTAAAGACTGTGCTCAGGATTTATTTTCCACATCTCTGTTCTAGTTTTTTTTTTTTCCTTTTCATCTAACCTGCCTCTCATGCATACCTCATGTTGCTGATATCCTGTGGAATTGATGTCCTGTACCAGGGCATGCAGCAGAAATGTAGCAAAATTTGAGTTACCACCATGAAGAAGAAATACAGTAATTTTGTCAAAGTTCCAGAAAAGCAAAAGTTCCAAAAGCTTCTAGAAGGTATGCTTCTTTCAAAGGCCCTTACAACATGTCCATCTATGACAGCAACTGTTGACCTTGGGAGCAGGTAGCCCTTTAAGCACTGGGATTGTGCAAGCTGGCAACCACCATCCAGAGATCTTGCAGTTTGGAAAGCCCTCTCCAAGTGCGCATTAGAAATCTGGATCAGGTCTGCTTCAGTGATGCCAACCTCATTACTGCCAGGAAGGAAGCAGCTTCTCAAATGAAAGGAAAATAAATAAGCTTCTTTGTCATATCAATTCCAGCAAAAAAAAATATAGCTGAAATGCTATTTAATATGAAGCAAATTGCTGTGGAGGTTCAGAGCTTATTGTCATTTTAAGGAATCTGCATCTAGTTACTTACATCTTCAAAAGGAGCACAAGATACAATGTACTGTTTACTGAGTAATTTCAGTGGTTCCCTTTTAAAGTATAATACTAATTTAATTTTTATGGTGATTCTTATTGCCATTATTTGAATATTCTTTTCCCCAAATCCACTCAAATAGGATGGGACATCTCTTGAGTTGTTAAGCTCTAGACAATATTTTTGTTGAAAACATCACTCTCTTTCTTCAAACACCAGGTGGCAATAGATAGTATCAGAAATAAGCATAATTATGACAAGGGAAACATCAATTTCATACGCATAAAATTCCACTACCTTCTTCAGAAAAGCTTGAATTTCTTTTTTGCAACCAAAGTTACTCCTATATTTGCCTTTTGTACCTTGCATCAGAATTCAGTTCTTCTTGCTGCAGTAGCTTTGCTGGAAACCGTGACATTAATGTTACTTGAAGATGTCATCAGTGTTTTCCGCTCCTGGTCCTTTTCTGATGTCTGAGAACATTGGTGTGGATGATTATGGCTGACAACCTTAGAAACAGAAGTGGGCCATCGTTGCTAAGGCTGGAAGACCTGACAGATAATATACAAGATCTCATCTATTAATCAGGGACATAAATGATTAAAGTAACCTATTCTTTGTTCCCTACTACATTTGCCTGAAATTGATGTGAAAGGACACCTGTAACCTCTCCTTCCTGCTAACAGGCTTGACTATACTCACTGTATTGCATCTATACTCAGGAAGGTGAGCTGTTAACTATTCACAGACGCACTGAAATGAACTCTATTGGTGATCTCTTTACATTTTCCTTCTTTTACACAACCTAGACTATACCCATGTCTTCTATTTGCTCTTATTATAATTTTATACTAAAAGCCTGTCTTACTCATTAATCATACTCATTCTGGGTCTTACTCATCTCAAAGGTGCTGGACACAGAGTAGGTGGACAGTGAAGCCTGTGAAATCTAACAATTTGAAAACAAGGTGGACTTTAAAGAGGCAGCTTGGATGGTACCTTGAAATATTTCTTATTCAATGGTTGACCTTTTAACTAGTGATTTATTAATTGCAAAGGAATGAACCTTCAAATTTGATTCAGCTAAATTTGTGTTATATTCCAAATCTATCAATAATCAATGGTAAAATTGAAATCACTTGAGTTTCGATTTCCTTGTCTTTCAGATGGAATAATGATGCTACTTTCAGGATTCTTTTAAGACAATTACACTAAGTGACAAAAAACCATTAAGCATTACATTTGTCATATATGATATGAATTTCTCCATCTTAATAATAACAATTTAATTATTTCTATCTCTAGCATGATTATATTCATGAAAGCTTTTTGAATTTTTGTTAATTATTCAGTTCTTAAAAATAATCAAACTATAAAGCTTTATTGGAACCATAGAAATTGTGAAATATAGTGGTTTGCACGTTAACATAGCTGTGAGATAACTCTGGGCAAGCAAAATCCTTTTATGTTATCCAGAACTAAAAAATAAATTAGCTATGACATTCCGGTTGAAGCAAAAGTAGAAATACTTGAGTTCCATCTCAATGAAAATCAAATAGGAAAATCCCTAAATTTATAAGATTCTTCAAAGAGTACCTCTTAAATCCAATGATGATCCAGTTCCATCATTTCATAGATTGAAAAAAAGCCAAAGATCCAAGACACCATATTGTCCCCTTCATTAATATCAGGCTGTGACAAGAAACAGGCATTCTTATGTCCAATATATAATTTTTCCATTTTTTATAGGCCCCATATATCCAATCTGAAAAAGACAATTGGCCATACACTGGTCTTTTCAGTCCCCTTACAACCAGATCACAATCATAATATCTAACGTTTGAGAGTTTTCTTTTTATCAAAAACTATGTTACACATTTTGGAATTATTGTTTCATATACACCTTACAAAAAAAAAAAAAACCCGTATGGTTTGAATACTGTTAAAGTGCATATGTATTGAGCTACCACACTGTGCCCTATAAATACTCACAACTATGTATCAATTAAAACTAAAATATACTTTTAAATTTAAATATTTAATCAAACACTTTTACTCTGGTTATTTTAACATACTCATTAGTTTTTCCTTGTCTAGTACAACATATATTTGTACTGTTGTTATATTAATTATGCATGTTGATATTTTATTCAAGGTGGCAGAAAAGGCCACCACAATATTGCCCCAAACTATCTTCAGATTCATCTCCCAGTGTTCTCTCACACTTTTCCTTTCCTCGAAGCCCAATGAATTTCTATATATCTTCCTTAAAATGTGTTGCTTTATGAGTCTATGCTATTGCACATGTTCTCCATAGTCAACCTCCATTCTCCTGTCCATTGAAATATTTCTTCTTCAGGAAGCAATTGAAATATCATTTATTCTATCCTCAGATAAATTTACTTTTTATGTTAACGTGCAAACCACTATATTTTACAATTTCTATGGTTCCAATAAAGCTTTATAGTTTGATTATTTTTAGTTCCTTCCTCCTCTGCACTTTTTCTCTATTTTTTTTTCAAAACATAATAACATATTAGGTTATCTTATAATCGATTTTCTTATCTGTCAGAAGCTTCTAGAGAGAAGGGACCATGTCCTGCTCATCATCTTTAAACCCTATGAACTTGCATAGTGCCAACAAATCTATTATAAATATTTCTTTATAACTTCATTTTTTAAAAGTCTGTGAAGTGTGGTGTATATATTTTAATTCACATTTTGCAGGTGATAATATGAGGGTAGATTTGGCAATTACAGTAAATCCGAGTCATAGCTGGCATCAGATAACAAGCAAACTGGCAATGGATACAGGACCGTTCCAACAAGGAATTGCAAAGATGTTCTATGTTTCATGGACATGCAATAGTTTAATTATTTTTTAATGTAACTGTGGAATAAGCTTCCCTATTCCATTGATGAAAAGATATTCAAGTAAGGGGTTATCCAAGTAAGTATTTGTTAAGACCACTATACATTCTGGGAACAAAATGTGTTTGAGGTTTTTTTTTTTATCTATATTATCTCCTTTTAAAACTATTGCTTTATTGAGATATAATTGACACACTAGAAAATGCACATGTGTAAAGTATTTGGTAAGTTTTGACACAAGTGCACCTCTATGAAACTATCAACATACTAAGAAATGAAGAGCTAGAGCTGTGGCTAAGCAGTAGCACACTTCACACTTGTCTAGCATGTGTGAGGCACTGGATTCCATTCTCAGCACTGCGTATAAATAAATAAAATAAAGGTCTATCAACAACAAAAAATATTTTAAAAAAGAAGTGAAAATGCTCATAAAAACCAAACGTTTCCTCATGCCGCTTCATAAGGAAACCTATCCTGTCCCCATCTTCAAGCAGTTATTAATTGGTTCTGTCCCTAGAAATTAGTTTGCTTTTTCCAGAATTTTATATAAATGGAACTACACAAAAGTGGTTTTATTGATTTGTATATTTTTAATTTGGCTTCTTTCACGCAATGTAATTATTTTGAGACTCATCTGTGTGGCTATACATTTCAACAGTAATCTGTAAAATCCCTCCTTCCTCCTTCAACCTACTATGAATTCAAGGAGACAACATATATTTTTACTTAAAATATCACCTACTCACGTTTATATTATTGTCTTAACGCTTCCTCACAATCTTTGGACATCAGTCACAGTTCTTTCACTGTGTTTTTTGGAGAAATACATTTCTTGATTTCAAACATGTCTCTTGGAAAAGAAGGATTAAGGAAATTGATTTTATAACTTATTGAAATACCTATGTTTTCTAATGTGGTACTGCTATTTTTAGTTGATTACATTAGGTAGCATTCAGTGGGAGCCTCTATAGACTTCCTTCCTCTCTCATTGATCTCAATATCTCTCCATTTCCCCCTTTTTTCTCAGTATCCATCATTCCAATGGAAGAATTTTCCCAAAATGTTTCAAATCATTTCCCTGAAGTGCAATCTCCTCATTGTTACTAGTCATGATTCATATCTTCATTTTCTTGCATTATTTTTTTCACATATTAGCCCATTGGCTGCACCATAATACTGTAATTCATTCCGGGAACAAAGAAAGAATGTAATGCATCAGGTAGAATATGTTCCTTTTCACCTGGAATGCCTTTCTGTTTTCAAACCATTTTTATAGAATATTTTTTTCTAGACTCACTTTGAATTGCTTTTTGAATCTTCCCAAATCCATCTTTCTTTTTAATTTTCAGTACTGCAAATTGAACACATGGGTGCTGTACTACTGAGCCTTTTTTGTTCTTTATTTTGAGACAGCATTTAACTCATTTAACTCAGATTGGACTTGAACTTGCAATCCTCCAATCTTAGTTCCCTTAGTAGTTAGAATCACAGATATATGCCACCACATCGAGCCCCCAAAAGAATGCATATCTTCTTTCCATTTGTTCCCACAGCAATTATCTTTATAATACTGTTTGCATCACTATTAAAAATTTAGTCCTATTAACTTTATGGTAGTGTGAAAAACACACACAATTGTTTTTCTGTTGCTTTCAAGCTCTCATTGGCAGCTTTGAATCACTGAAAGAACCTTGCACCCATAGTGTTGTGGTTTGGATATGAAGTTCCCATATTAATGCAGGAATGTTCAGAGCTGAAGTGATTGGATTGTGAGAGCTGTAACCTAAATAGCCCATTCTAGTTTAAATGGACTAACTTCCAGGGTGGTAAATGTAGGCAGGTGGGTTGTGCCTAGAGGAAGTGGGTCACTGGGAGTGTACCCTGGAAATGTTCATCTTCACTATGGCCCCTTCTCCTCTGTCTCTCTGACTCCCAGAATCTAGGTGCTAAGCAGTTTCCCTCTATTTCACCCATCTGCCATGATGTGCTGCCTCACATTGGACCCAGAGCAATGGAATTGGCCCACCATGAACTAAATGTCTGAAACCATGAGTCAAAACAAACTATCTCTCCTTTAAGTTGTTCTTGTCAGATATTTTGGTCACACCAATGCAAAATTAACCCACAAGATGGTAAATAAATATGATTTTAGTAGTTTCAGTGCCATTCTCCCTCTTCCAAAACAAAAACTTCCATGGTAATATTTACATCACCCTACTCATGAACAAATATTGTCTTCATAGCCAATTTTCTTCTTATCCCAAACACCTTCATCCTTAAAAGTGAGAGAAGATTAGTATACTGAGATGGGAAAGGGGGTGAAAAAGTAATAATATGTGATTGGATATAGGAATTAAAAGGGGAGGAGAGGTTGTCAGATTTAATATTCTTTTCTTTATTTCTCCCAACCCATGTCTTGAAATTTAGTGAGTATAAGTTACATTGTTTTTTCCTGCTCAAAGTATTACAACTTTTTTTCTAGTCTATTGCTCATTAATGATGAATAATTTTACAAAATTTCCTCTTTACATTCCTCCAACCCACAGTTCTGCCTTCAGAGAAGATAAAGTGACTTCCCCCCTGAGGCTAAGGAAAGAACTTTTAAGTTTTAATTTCTACAATAATTAAATATTTATTCTATGGCTTGGAGTGATTCCACTGTCTGAAATTCATGCTTTCAAAAAGAGATCTGCTTGGTCAAGTCATTTCACCTTTTAAGATGTTAATTTTCCTTCTGAAATATGAAGGGAGTTGAGATAGATGATCTCTGAAGTTCCTTTTATCTCCAAGTCTCCATGAATCTGTGACTCTATAATACGTGCCTTGCAGGAATTCTGCAAGAACTAATGTTTTTGAAACCATTTAAGACTCAAGGCTGAAAGGTTTTATGCTAGTGCCAAAAACTATTTTTAGTAAATGAAGCATGCCAGGGAAATCTGTTGTGCCTGGGGATAGCTGCTGTCAGTGGCATCCCCAGCACTGCCTGTGCCCAACATTGCTCCAAAAAGGGGAAAAGGGTAACAAGAATTCTACAGATGGAGCCGGAAATCATGGTGAGTAGAGAATATACACATGCCTGAATGTCCAACAAGAAGGTGACAACTAGTAGAAAAAAAAAAAAAAAGAAGGTGACATGTGTATGTAAATACAAGCGCTCAGAGAAAAGAGTTAGCTCAGGAAAGGCTCTTAAATTTTGCCTCAGACAACAGATTACTTTCAGAAATCATGATACATTATATAGTTATCCCAGGACAGAGTAGCAGGCCTGAGTCTTACCTGATGTTTCTTTTCTCAGACCTTTTGTCTTAATGTTCTCTCATCTTACTACCTCTCACTATAGACTGATGTAGATGTAATAAATGCTTTTGGTACATATTGACAGAAGACTTCAATGCTTAAACTGAAAATAAGGATTAGAAGTGCATAATCTAGTGTTTAGGAAGGTTGTAGAAGAGATAGATTGTCATCAATATTGAGAAAGCAGGTATGAATTGGGATAATAAAAGAACGAAGGCAGGTTTAACCTCCACTGCCACTTTTGTTATTGCATGGTCACATGCCCTGTACCAATGTCTTCTTCCAAGTTCCAGGCCACACTGAAAGGGCATGTGCATGCCACTGAACAACCAGAGCCAAAGCTGGAGGAAGGAGGTGGTTACCATGGAGACCTGACTGCAGAGCCCATTCAAAGACTCCTGTGGTTCTCAAGTTCCAGGCTGGAAATCTCAGCCTGTACCAGTACAATTCCAATAACATTCTGCCTTACCTGGACCACTCCCTTGACTCTGTTGGAAAGATGAGCAGGAGGCCACCCTGGTGGATACTGACAATGATTGCAGTGGAGGATCTCCACTGCAAATGCACCACCTTCACTGACACCAACTAGGAGACTGGCATGGATATCTGGGCATCTGAAACCTTTAAACATTCTGCTGTGCAGAGCCCTCCCTTAGAATCTCTGCAGAGATTTTGATTCAGAAGGTCTGGGGTGGGGGCGGGAGAAGCTACCAAACTCCCAGGTATTGCTTAACTGACTGAGGTCTGTGCTTTGAATACCATTGCTCTGAGTTCTGAGATGCCTTGTGTAATTTCATTGCATTATTGCTACCACCAGATGTTGAAAAATGAAACTAATATTGCTTTTGTTTTAGGTTAAAGAGCATAACAGCTATTAAAAATGTGAAAAGTTAAAAGTCAGTAAAATGTGAAAATGTAAAGAATTTTAATATTACAATGTTCATCTATATTGTCCCTCATTTCACTTATGCTAAATAGTTTTCCTAGATTCATCTTGCTATTGGAGACCATCAACCCAGGATATGGTAAGCTCTCCTAAAATAGGTACTATCAGAAATTGCCTACTGTGGGACTTTAAAGGAAAACTACATAGAAAAAGTGGTTATGTTAGGCAAGTATTTATAACTTTGAAGACTTAGTTGCAAATTAACATTTGCTGTAAATTAAATTAAAATGATGAAATAAAGCATACATTTAAATATTGTGGAAGCATGCTTTAAAAAAAAAAGGATGATTAACCACACCATTGTGACTTTATTTCTGCGGAGAATGAAGTAATCAGCTCAAGACTTAAGGAGGACAATAAATGATTATTACACACAAATTTTCTTAGTGACTTAAACTAGAATGGATTACAACTGCTACAAATGCTCATTCTATATTGCAATTTGTTCTGTGCGTTGTTTAGTGACAAGTCCCCATGCATGGCGATAACACGCAATTCAACAATCATTATCTGTCTTATTTTCTCATAAAATAGTGATATTCTTTCTGGTAATTTTTTTACCATTCTAGTTTAGAAAAGTCATAAGCTTTGGAATTGGTAAATTTCAGTTCAAATACTAGCAAAGATGATTATTAGCAGGATGACCTCTCTTTTAAAAAAAAAAAAAATTTAGTTGTAGATAAACATACAGTACCTTTATTTATTTTTATGTGGTGCTGAGGATCAAACCCAGTGCCTCACATATGCAAGGCAAGTGCTTTACCACTGAGCTACAGCCCTAGCCCCAAGATGGCCTCTCATTAGCTGCAAAATAAGCATCAAGAACATCAGTTTCACAGGGTTGATATGAGGACTGAAGACAAAATAAGCTAAGTAACTGTTACTTAGTAAAGTGGCCAAGAGGTAGTAGATTATTTTTTTATGGAGGAGTGATGTTTTCAAAAACTTCCCTGGGAATGACTTTATCTAAAGATTATATTAAAATATATATTTTCACCCATATGAATATGCTAATTCACAATAAGGCAGGTGCTAGAGAATACAGGTACTTTGGATTAGGCAGAGGGGAGTGAAGGGAGGGGATAGGCATGGGAATAGGAAGGATAGTTGATGAATTGAACATTATTAACCTATGCACATATGATTCATGACTAGTATGATTCTACATCATGTAAAACCAGAAGGATGAGAAGTTAGACTCCATACATGTATGATATGTCAAAATGATGTGTCAAAAAATAACAATTGTTAATTTATAAACATTGACATAAAAGAAAGTAGATAAGAAGAAACTGAAAGAACTGTGTGTTTTTCTGAATTCATATTTACTTAATATTTTTTAAAAAAATAAGTTTGGAACTTCTAATGCTAAATACCTCACTGTCTGAAATTTAAAGAGATAATCATGATTTTATAACAATGTAGGTTCAAATTCTAATTTTATTTAAAAGTTTCATATATTCTGAATAATATATACTGATAGTCCATATTAATAAATAAAGAGTGAAATTTCTCAGAGAAACCAAATTAGTGGTAAACATTAAAGGATACAATGCAATTGGGCTTCTCAAGCAAAACAAAATTCTGTATCAAGATGGCAGATGGAGAATACTAAAGAAAGAGAAAAAACAAATTGAAGTGAAAAAAAAACAAAGCAAACTAATTACATACTATTTCAGAATGTGAACAATTAACAAGCCATAATCAATATGGAAGACATAGGATGGGACACACACGACAGAAAATTCAAATTCAAGACATTGGGAATAAAAATTTCAAGTGTCACTGGTAAGTGTAATGAGTGCTCTCATGATAAAAAGTTTTTCTCAACCTGCTCTATGAGGTATCTTCTTCATTTAAAAACACATTTAAGGGCTGGGGATGTGGCTCAAGCGGTAGCGCGCTTGCCTGGCATGCGTGCGGCCCGGGTTCGACCCTCAGCACCACATACAAACAAAGATGTTGTGTCCACCGAAAACTAAAAAATAAATATTAAAAAATTCTCTCTCTCTCTCTCTCTCTCTCTCTCTCTCTCTCTCTCTCTCACTCTCCTCTCTCACTCTCTCTTTAAAAAAAAACACATTTAAGTGAATAGGCACTTCAGAGCAGCAACAACAAAACTACAAAATTGTGTACAAGAGAGAAATTCAACAATGAGTGTCATGCTAACGAGTGCCAGAATTAAACCAATACTCTATATATTAGTTTTCAAAAGGTTATCATTTGGATTTCAAACAGATCTTCTATTAATATAATTATTAGTTGTCTTTATAACAACGTGGTCAAATTGTATTAAAATGTTAATATTTTATTACCAATAAAATATCAAAAGAATCTGTTAGAAAAAAAATTATGTGGATATTAACAGATGCAATTCTTCATCTTATAGAGACAGAATTACAGAATTTATACCTGTTCCACAACTTAATTAATAACTGGAACTTCCTGGAATTTTAAAATCCAATGTGATAGAAAATATAAAACAATAATCCTCAAAACCATGTCTGCATCATAATAAGCACATTGTAAATTCTTCTATTAACATTATTATTTAATTAATATTAATTTTTTTGGGACTTTCTGGCCTGGGAGCTACAAGTCTCACTCTATTGTGGTGTCAGTATACTTCTGTCTTCAATGTGGGCAAACTTAATCAGAGTGATGATTAATCCCATGTTTCCCAAAATCAGAGATTTGAGCAAAGCCTTTATGTTGGAAGAAAAGAGAAATTATTTCAAATTTTGAAATTTCCACTAGATAAAAACCACAATCCTTTAGTCCCTCAAACACTTAATGGATATTTAAAGATTTTCAGATCATTCAAGTCACCTTAAATAACACACATGGGCATTTTCACAATTATCTACACTCATGAGGTTTTACTTCATGCACTACTTTTGTTTGAACTATTCCATTACCATCTGTAACACAATTTATAATCATTAAACAGAAACCAAAAAGCCAATTGCTATTTATGAAGAAGGGAAATATTTTAAACTCTAAATCACTTACCACATCAGAACTTGGGATTTTTACAAAATAGATCTTAAATCAAATCAACATAGTTGTTGAACATCTAAATTATGCAAAGGGATGCAAATTAATCAATACTTATTGAGGAGACCAGCCTTCCAAATGGGGCATACTAAAAGGTGATCAATGGTGATCTCTCCCTCAAAATACAAGATTTTGCTGTTTCATCAGATCAACCACACATTTGGGGCTACCTTATGCAACCTCTTACAAGACATGGCAAGTCATCTATGATCCTGAGTTTTCTTATTGATAGTCTTACAACATAACATGCCCACACAAAAATTTATTTTGATTTTTGAAATAAGATATAATTACTAGTTATACTCTCAACTTTTGCAGCCAATTGAGCTATATTTTATAAAAAATATTCTTACTGAGAAGATATTTGTTTATAATGTCAGTAAAGCATATTTATTATATGTTTTATCTAAAATTTAATAGCTTAAAGTTTACCATATAATAGCTTCATTGAGAACAGAAGTTGGCCCTTTTCTTAGCCGCCCAACTTATAATAACTGAGAGCTGAAAGAAGTGATAGTTCACATCATATAAGGCTACTTCTTTTTAGATAGTTATGACTTTCCATTTGCTTCATCAGCTTTTTCTTTAAAAATTATAAGATTTGGAACAGGACACATCTGGATTTGAATCCAGGCTCTGCCATCTAGTGGTAGTAAGACCTTAAGAAAGTTATTTGTCCTCTTAGAACCTCAATTACTTCATCTAGAAAAGTGTAACAATTAATATTGCTCACAAATTTGTGAGGATTAAAAAGACAATGTATGCAAAGGCCCCAGCTCTTAGTAAGGGTCCCCTAAATGTTAATTATGATGATTAACATCATTAACATCAAAATTGCTTTATTAATAAAGGGCATTAGGAAAGACAACTTGGTTTATCAAATTTGCTGTTTTATTGTTGAAAAATTAAAAGATAGTGATTTGAGTGTATGTTATGGGACAAATATCAGACTCCAGGTGTTAGAGCTCCTGAAGGTGTGAAACAGACACACGGAGAGAAACACTGAGAGAAGTTTACAAGAAACTAACACCAAATCCCATTTACAACATTCTAGAATGAGGTTAGCCCTGTCCTGAAGCAATGCTGGGTCACATCATGACATAGACTTAGGAAGGAGGGGAAGGTCATTAAGTAGGTGATAGGAGGAGAACTGGTAGCAGCCACTGTCTCTCCCGTTTTCATATTTTAAATGCTAGACTACTCCATCTTTGCTTAATGTCTACTTTCAAACAAACACTTCTTTTAAATTTAATATATAATTTTGAAAATATATAGCAACTAAAGACAGAAAATCAATGTGATGTTAATTATTCTTCTTATTTTCCCTTTTAGAAAAGAACAAGAGAGCTGGGTGAGGTGTTGTGTACCTGTAGTTTCAGCTACTTAGTAAGCTGAGGCAGAATTTTAAAAATGCATTACAACTATAAAGAGTCAAGGGGGAAACATTTCATTTCTTTCTACAGGTATAATATTTTTCTCTACAAATATTCTTACTTTATTAATCCAAAATGAGAAAGGCAAGAGGAAAAGTTCAAATGCCACTGCTCATTTACATCACTCTACCATTTCCTATATGTAGTAGACACATTCTTAATTTACTTGTAAGTGGACTTGCTCTGAGAAATAAGTGAATATGTCTTTTCTTTTTCACCTACACATATAAACAATCCTCATTCTACCCTACTATTTCCCACAGAGACATATCAGGAAAAAAACCAGAAATGATCAATATTTAGGGGTTTGTATTTACCTTAGATTTTTATTTTTCTTAAAGAACATACTTCTAGTGAGGGCATCTGCAACCTTTAGCCCACAGACTAAATTCAGACTGTTATCTGTTTTTGTATGAAGTCTGAGCTAAGGGTAGGATATTACTTTTAAAATAGCTAAAATAAAATCAAAAGAAAAATACTGATTTGTGGCATGTGAAAACTCTCATGAGATTCAAATTATAGTATCCATAACTCAAGTTTTATTAGGACACAGCCATGCTTATTTGTTTGCACTATCTATGGCTGTTCTTATGCCATATAAGCACAGTGGAGTAGTTTTGACACAGACCATACTTTGCATTCTCATTGCTGCAAATCACAGTGACACAATTATAATTCCACAAAATTTCCGGTGCCATGAATAACACTGTAGTATAACATTTTAAAATTATTATTAATGTTGTGGGTCATGACAAAAAAAGAACAGTGGACTCTAAATATTTCAATCTTATGTTAAAATGGAAAGTGGATTATTTCATTGTCATTAAGATAACAAAAATACTTTTTAAATGTAATGACACTGTATCTATGCTTTAAAAAAAGTAACCCTGTTGATAATACCAAACTAAGCACTCATCATGCTTCTATAACTCATTACAAGGCAATAATCAGAAAAAACAGAAAATTTCAAATGGAGTATCTCTTCACCAAGAATTTCTTCACAAAAATAAAAAGGTAAAACTGAAGATGCAACTAAATTTCTCAGCATTTGCTCATCAGCCAAGTTAGGAAATCTATTTGCCAATGTTGACTTATAAAATCATTATGATTAAAACAGCTGAAGAAATGTAGCCAGAGAAAGTAATTAAAATGAACAACTCTTTGGCAGGAATGGTTTCTCAAAGAGTTCAAAACATGGGGAAGCAATGTTAATAGTTTAAAAACAAGGCAAAAGCTCTTGAGTTGTTTTCCCTGACTCTTGATAAATTAAATGTTATCCATGCTAGTCAGCTGTTGACTGTTAGAAACATGGATGAAGAGTTTCAAGTGAGTATCAATAATCTATGTAAAACAAATACAGGTAAGAATATTTTCCCAAGAGCTAAGAAAGTACTAACTTAGTACTATCTGAAGTGGAATCTGCTAAGATGTGTTACAATATATGTTGGTAATCCGATATATGAACTAGAAAAGGACTTACCATTTATAAATTTACAAAGGTTGTGATGGAAACTGTTGAAAGCCTATGGTTATTCATTGTATTATTCATCAACAGGTACTTTGCAGGAAATATGCTAATATATTGTATAATATTGAGTTAGTAGTGTCAACAGTAAATTTCATTCACTCTTGTGTCTATTGAGTGAGCTTCAACTTAGAATCCAAAATGAATATTTTCTGAATAAATATTGTCAACCAGTATTATAAAACACTGAGCACTTTTAAAATTACCTTTTGTTATGAACTTGATAATGTTTCTTAATGAAGATTAATAAGGCCAATGAATTCTTATATTGAAATGTATGTTCCAATAATGTCACTTCCACACAATATGAAGTTGCTTGAATCCATACTGTCAAATGCTCTATATACCTTGTGCTGTTAAAACAATCAAATATATTTTTACTCTTATGCAAATTGTTAATAGTTTAAATTATGATTTAGATATAAAATATTTACAGCAACCTTTTCCTGATAAAGATGAAAGTCTGGATGAATTTTCAATATCTCAAAATCCATTTTGCCCTACAAATGACGAGCTTCAATCTAACCTTCAATGGGAGGTGATTAATCTACAATGTAATCACATGTTAAATGTCAAACTTCAAGAAGAGTATTAGAATATAGAGTTGCCGTCCAAGATGGGAACATGTTCAAATCATATGCTTACATATCAATATCAGTTTTTAGTAGTACCTACCTATGTAAAAAGGGATTTCATAGATGAAATATATAGAATCTCACACCAGATGGACATTGAGATAAATACTTGCAATTGGTTTTGATATTATAGAATACAAAATTTGAACCTCAATATATGTCCTTTAAATCAATGTTTTAACAACTTACCACAAATTTAGTCACTTAAAACCTCCCTCAGAAGACACAGTGGTACATACATGTAATTCCCAACTCAAGAGACTGAGGCAGGAGGGTTGAAAGATCTATACTACTCTTGGCAAC
This sequence comes from Spermophilus citellus, assembly GCF_964194105.1. Lineage (NCBI taxonomy): Eukaryota > Metazoa > Chordata > Mammalia > Rodentia > Sciuridae > Spermophilus > Spermophilus citellus. Next base: position 63,456,059 of record NC_138186.1, on the reverse strand, counting down.
TTAGCAAGAGCTTGTCTCAAATGTAAGAGTAGGTTTTGTAGCTCAGTGGTAGAGCATCCCTTGGTTCAATCCCCAGTACCACAAAAACAAAACAAAACAAAAACTCTTTCACTTGCTATCTCACAGTTTTGTAGGTCATAACTCCTTAGTAAATTATGGCTCACCTGAGTCCTTTGCACAGAATCACCCAAGGCAGAAAAATCAAGTGTTAGCAGAGCTGTATTCTTTTCTGGAGGCTCCAGGCATGATTCCACTTCTAAACACATTCTGATTTTGGACAAATTCATTTCTTTGTGATGATTATAGCACTGAGAAATTTATTTCCTTGCTGATTATCTTGGGGACCAATCTTTGCTCTCTGAAGTCACACACCCCTTATTCCCATGCATTACACGTGGACCCTCCACTGCTGGCCAAGTAAAGTCCCTCTCATGCTTCTAATTTCTCTTCTTTTGTTACATTTTTCCAATTCTGACCGGAGAGGGCTCTCTGCTTTTCATGGGCCATGTGATCAGATTAGGACAACCTGAATAAACAAGGCTAATCTCCTACTTTATCCTACATAACCTTGATTATGCCTACCATGTCCCTTTTGCTACACCAAAGGATTCCAGGCTTAAGACGTAGACACATGAATCTTCCTATAATATCCAATTGAGTATAATGTTATTCTCCCCCAAAAATCCCTTTCTTATCTTTAATAGTTATGTGTTATAAAAAATGTACTTTATTATTATTGTTCTTTTTTGAGTTTTGTTAATTATAACCCATGTGTAAATTTGTTTAATCTCTTGCTGTATAAATAAATATGTAGTATCTTCAATTTTGACTTTAGGTTGATAAGCCTAACATGTTTATTATCTGGCCCTTCATACACACAAAAAAAAATTGATGACACCTGTTTTAGAGGAAAAATAAATGGATGCTGACTTTCTGGAAGGAATTATAAAAATATGTTTCCAAAAGTAAAAAACAAAACCCCAAAACTGTGCAAATGTGCCAACAATTATATTACTTTTGTCCTAAGAAATAAAGTATGTGTGGGTTCACATACAGTAACAGGCTTTTTTCTTTAATTCATAAACATTAATAAAGACAGAAATTTGGAGCCAAGTCACATATTTATCAATAGGAATAGGGGTATGGTTAAGTAAATAAAGTAATTTCATTCTTCTTAAAATTATATTAAATACAAATAATGTTGTATTGATTACAGGCATTTTAATATTCTTGCAATGAAGGTAGATTTTAAAGAGAACTATAATTAACTTATTTTATAAAATTAATTGATTTAATTTGAAAATATATTGAAGAAACAATAAAGCCAGGCTTTGGTCTGGAGTGGTTAATCCTCATATAGAGCTTTGTGAGTATGGTTTAGAGGTGTGGAACAATCTTCAACAAAGGGCTAAAAAAAGCACAGAGGCTGCCCTTTGGGAGTGAGACTGAAAGTGGGTGATGTGGATCAGGGAGTCTTGCTTGTCATTGCAGGGTTAATATACTATTTGGTTTACTTAGATATAAGTAATAGTATGAAATTATGCATAGGTGTGTACACTTGTATGTGCACAAAGTATGTGTTCTATTTCTTTAATAAATGGGTGTTAGGGCTATCCTTCCATCGGGAAACCATTGTAGCTGAGGAATTGAGAGAACTAATTACCAAGATTGCTCCCTTTGACCAAACAGACCAGAGTTGAATGAAAAAAAAAAGTTATTGATTGAAATTTCACAGCTCTTGAGAACAATATTTCACAAGCTATATTTTTCCTTTTGATGCTCATGTTCTAATGTCTTGCTTCAATGTTCGTGACTAAGGAGAAGTCTTCTGAAATATGCTGGTTATAAAATTCCTCCCTTCCCATAAAAAAAAAGGAAATCTTTAAGCTAAAGTCTTCTTTTATATGGAAAATCAGGCATGATAGACAGAATATTTTTCCTGGATACTTGAATTGATAATTTAAAAGCCAGTCAGGAGATACATAGTTGTTCTTAACAAAGAAATATCCAAGATATGCCAAGAACACAGAAGACCCAATATCAGCAACCAAATATCAGAAACTCAAATATCAAAGAACAGAGGATTTGAAATAAGCAGGTCTGGAACCTCCACTCTATTATCTATAATAGGTGGTAATGGTATATGATGTCACAGAGTTCCTTAGTAGTCAAATAAGAAATAAATATAAAGTAAATTTATAGTATTTAGAACACAGCAAACCTTAACATAGTGAAGTTTCTCTGCTATTATAAACTTTCCTCCCAAAATCATATCCTTCTTAGTGTCTATGATCACATAAATATATCTAACTATATCTATGTACCCTTTTTTCTTTTTTATTAATTTTTTAAAATTTATATATGACAGTGGAATGCATTACAATTCTTATTATATAGAGAGAGAGCACAATTTTTCATATCTCTGGCTAAATATAATGTATTTTCACACCAATTTGTGTCTTTTTTTTAAAAGAGAGAGTGAGAGAGGAGAGAGAGAGAGAGAGAGAGAGAGAGAGAGAATTTTTAATATTTATTTTTTAGTTCTTGGCGGACACAACATCTTTGTTGGTATGTGGTGCTGAGGATCGAACCCGGGCCGCACGCATGCCAGGCGAGCGCGCTACCGCTTGAGCCACATCCCCAGCCCCCCAATTTGTGTCTTCATACAGGTACTTTGGATAATAATGCCCGTCACATTCCACCATTATTTCTAACCCCATACCTCTTTCCTCCCCTCCCACTCCTCTGCCACATCTAGAGTTCATCTATTTTTCCCACGCTCCCCCTCTCTACCCCACTATGAATCAGCCTCCTTATATCAGAGAAAACATTCAGAATTTGTTTTTTTGGGACTGGCTAACTTCACTTAGCAATTATATTCTCTAACTCCATTCATTTACCTGCAAATGCCATGATTTTATTATCTTTTATTGCTGAGTAATATTCCATTGTGTGTATATGCCACATTTTAATCCATTCATTTATTGAAGGGCATCTAGGTCCGTTCCACAGTTTAGCTATTGTTAATTGTGCTGCTATAAACTTTGCTGTGGCTAATATCTATGTATCCTTAAGTACAGTTATTATGTATATTCAAAGTCACTTCATTATTGTATTTTACTTTCAAGTAATTATATGTTTCCTTTGACATTAGATATATATTTTAAAGACAAGAAGCACTCAAATAATCATTGCATGATTTATATAACAAGCCCCCACTTCTATATATTCAGAATTCCACTTAATCCTCATAATAGCCCACGAGGTGTGAGCTTGCATTCTCTCTCTGCTATTCATGATGATGATAAAGCTTAGAATGATTAAATAATTTGGCCAGACTAAAAGCTGGCAGACTTGAGGCATTTGAACCAGGATTAGTCTGTATCCAGTGCCCACATTCCTATCGTGCCATATTGCCATGATCCTCAAAACACCATAAAAATGTTATTTTCATTGCTTTTATGCTTATTTTCGTAAATGACTGAAGGATGTTCATTGTCTGTTTTAAATGTACATATCTACATTTAATTCATTAGCAAATTGTATATATTTTCACATTTGTGTAACTCTCAAGTTCTTTCATTTCTCATCATCTCATCCTTAGTACCCTGATCCAGTTTTCCCTTTTCATTGACTCAAGTATTTGTATCAGTTGTCTAAAAGTCTCCATTTTTGCAGTCTCAAGTTCCTTCTCTATGCTGTAGTAGAGGTAAGTTTGAACCCCAGTCTATGTTTGTAACACTTCCCCATTGCTTCTGGGAAGAAGACCTAATTAACTCTATCCTACCTTCAATGCAGTCTTCATTAGGAGTCGCAAACCTGCCTTGCATGTACAGGTGGTTTTATATAGTTGGTTGTTCAGTAAATCTTTGGTGAAGGTGTTGAATGAAACTGGATTCCAAGCCTCTTAATATACTTGCTTTTGCTCATTCCTTCAGCCTCATCTTTTGCTACTCCCTCCCTTGACCTTACACTTTGTAATTAATTTGTTCAGATCCTGAAAGCACAAGGAAAGAATTAGATATCAGAAACACAATACTAAAAACAAGAAAGGTAAGCCCCAGGACCTAGGCAATCTCTTAACACTAGGAGAGCTGAGGCTAGTGACTGGGCAGCTAGGAGGTCCAAAGAAAGAGGTACTTAGGAACAAAACAAGGACGGACACAAAATAAACCAGAATAGACCTAAATCAACAGCTGTAAGGGCTGACCCTCAAGATCAAAGCATTTTGTCCTATCTTATCCTTAGTGACACTCATATTTCTCTTATCTTTCTTCTTTTATACTTCTCTTAATTTGGGAGAGCTACTCTATAATAAATTAAGTAACTATTATACTATTGTATGTAGTTATGTGCCAGAAAGTCCAGAGACTGGGGATACAACTCCTGAGGGTAATGGGTATTGCCCCCACGAAGCCCACAGGCTATGTAGGTCATCTCAATACAACAGAGCAAAGTCTATACTTGATTTTATGACTATTCAGGGAAGGAGGGGCACTTGGCCAAAGATGAGGTCCCAGAGAAAGAAGTTCATCACATTTTCTATGTGATGTTCATCACATTTTCTATTCATATGTCAACAAGACAACTAAATATCCAGACATTTAGTCTGCATGTTTTCTGGAGGTGTGTGGATGTATTATGGCACATTAATAGTTAAGTGAAATGTATTTTAAAAGTTTGCATTTGAATATAAACTCACTGTGCTTACATTGCTTGTCCTGACTAAAAGACTGAATATTTTCCAAAGGTCATAGTAGAATTCTTCACTTTGTTTGACAAGCTGAAAACCAAATTTTTGAATGTAAAAGATAGTCTGAGTTTGTCTGTTGTCTAATGCCGTTTCACTTACACTTTTTCCGAAGAAATCCATTTTTCCCCAACAAGAAAGCTCTATTTGAAATAAAGTCAGGTGCAGGTTCTGTTACACCAGGAATTGGGTTCTTCCACTTCTTTTTTTTCTTTTTTTTATTGATTGTTCAAAACATTACAGAGCTCATGATATATCATCTTTCATACATTTGACTCAATTGGGTTTTGAACTCCCATTTTTACCCCAAATACAAATTGCAGAATCACATCGGTTACACACTCACATTTTTACATAATGGCATATTAGTGACTGTTGTATTCTGCTACCATTCCTATCCCCTACTATCCCCCCTCCCCTCCCCTCCCCTCCCATCTTCCCTCTCTACCTCCTCTGCTGTTGTTCGATTCTCTCCCCTTATTTTTTCCCTCCCGCTTGCCCCTCACAACCTCTTATAATTTTGTGTATCATTGAAGGTCTCCTACCATTTCCATATGCTTTCCCTTCTCCTTTAGAATGTCTGTACCATTGTAAAAGGAGAGGGAGGATCCTAAGAGGTGTGGTAAAAATCATGAGTAAATCATCTAGTTCATTCATATTATTGTCCCAGGTTCTCTGTAAATTCCTTCCAGGTATCTTCAGCAATATGCAATAACATCAAAAGGGAAACTATTCAGAAATCACTGTTATAGCTTTTAGGAGCAGCGATGTACCAAGGGTGGAGAGGGTGAGGTGGTGGAAGCACCTTACCCCAGGTGTGGGCGATAATCATATTGACTGTAGAAAATTTAAGGAAATAATTAAATGGAACAAAATCTGGTATTCTTTTTATAATCAGCACTATTCTCATTCTAAACAAGATCAGTGGGCAAATGTTCCTCCCAACCATGTTAGACAATACCCTCTGTGTCATCTCTACCACTACAGCCCCCTTCTTGCTATTTATCTCTCTCCTTCTACCCTACTAGGCAAGGGCTGCTGTTACTGGAGCTAGGAAATACTGTGCTCTCCCACTACTGTTTTGTTTCAAGTGATGTGAATATTGATATTAGATGTTTCAATAATAAACATGGAGCTATATTAAGGGGTGGTATCTTTTAGTAAGCTTCCCCATTAGAATGCCTCTTATCTGATGCCCACTTTTGCTCAAGAAATTGCTTCATAAAATTAGTTATTTTTCCAGGCTTTGTTGGGAGAACTGCCTTGTTGGGGAAGAGGATTCATTTCATGGTCAGGACTGCATGGTAATTAATGAGCAACTCATCCATCCTTAAGAAGCAGGTTTCTCTCTGGGCATAGCAATAGCATTTCTGAAAGCTCAGTTTGCTAACTGACCTGATTTGAATATAATCACAAGCTCTTTGGGAAAGCATTGTGATTTTGCAATAAATGATATAACAGAAATACAGTCCTGAGTTGATCCTCAAGAAAGAGATGTATTTTAAGATTAATTTAAGTAAAACTTTGTTAAGCACATTTCAGAGGAATAAAATAATTCCCATTGGAAGGGAAGTAATAAGGGAGAAATAAATGTAAGAAAAAAGAAAGAAACAATTGTAGAAAATTCTTGAGTTATTTTATAGGAAAAAATGACTTGTATTATATTTGAATTTAAGAAGAAAAAACAAATGCAAAATTAAATTCTCTAGAAAAGTGTGGTGGACTTCTTTCTACATTAGAGAATGTTTATTTAAATGATTAAAGATCTAACATGTATAAAGCAGCATGTATCTAAAAACAAGTAAAAGAAGTAAACTTTATGTATTGATCCAGTAAGACTATACTGTAATTTGACAGACAGATTTAATCGTCAACCCAGATATTCTTCTGTCTCCACAGTATTCCAAGTATTTCTCCAGCCTCCATGAATCTTTTTTTTCAGACCAATATCAACCTTTGTGTTCTTGTATTCTGAAGAATACCACTCCCAATCCTTTGATAGTGTGCAAATACATGAGTTACCAGGAAAGAAAGGTTGAAACTTGAGCAGATTATCAATGGTTACTTTTTGTTCAGATGTAGCAACTATATCAAAAGGAATCCCACAATATCATGTAATCATAGCTGACTATCTAATTCAAGTCTTACATTATTTTGCACATATATGTCTAAAGCTTATTGATATGGAATGATTTAGTCAAAGTAACACAGACATTAAGCAGGAAAAGATCCTAAAGGTTAAGACAAAGCTAGAATATTGCTTGTGTGAAATCTCCAGAACTTCGGTCACTTTATACTATGATTTTGTCAAAATTTTGATTTTGATTCATTTGAAACAGAAGTGGGTATCCGTAGCCATTTTTTCTCTTTTTGAATACATAGTTGAATATTTTACATTTAGAATGAGAATGGTGTTTACTTTAGATTTTAAGCATACAGAATACTATAATGTGATAATAAGGTTGAACCTACAAACCACACTTGGTACCCAAATTTGGGTTACCAGTTAATGCAAACCCTTTCTAAACTTCTCACCACTTTAAGATATTTGCACGGACTCCTCAGGTCAGTGAGTTCTAGCCTACATAGACACGGTGATCAAACACAGATTTTTCTATACCCGTAACCAATTTAAATAGAATTTTTTAAAAATATCATTAGACCTCCTGTCCATATTATTATAAAGCTTTTTAACAAAATGAATTAAATCAGGAAAACAATTCCTTTGACAGAATATAGCTTTATTTTCTATTCAAAAAGTTTGGTCTCCAGAAGCAAATGTGATTCATACAGAAAACCCTACCTAGCACCCAGGTTAGTATCACCTGCCCAATATCCAAACATCCCCATGACCATACCATTCTTCCTAAAAGAACTTTGATTTAAAACAATACACAAAGTAAACCCTAGATAAACTTCCACATGACAGTATGCTCAGAGAAAAGGCTGGCCCTACTCCCAGCCCTAGTGTGACCCCAGATTGATCTAAACTGATCACATTATTCTTCTTCTCATCAGTGATTGATTTAGACATGACCACAGGAAATGAGACTTAAGAGGAAATCTGTTGGGAGTCATCTGGGAAGGTGCTTCTTCACTCTTAGAAGAGACACATAGGGTAGGTTGAGGCTACTTTTTCTTTCTTGGAATCTTTTCTTTCTTGCCTGGATGTCTTACCTGCAGAGCAAGCACCAGTCTAGAACTCATGCTCTATGGAAAAAGCAGAAGGAAGAGAATGATGGAGATTCCTAACGACACCCTTGATCCTCTAAATTAGCTAGCTCTGTAACTGTTCTTTTAGACATCTTGTTATGTGAGATAAGAAATGTCTTTATAATTTAAGTTGGTTGCAGCTGGAGACATCCAAAATGCTAATGACTAAAATTACATTTGAAATGGCATCTCTCAGCTGTGCCCTTCCTGGATACAAGAAGCCTGAGATAAGAGGTCCCCAGGAAAACTCATTAAGGCCATCATAAAAGGAGGTCAAAGAGTATTTTTTATAACTCTAAAGCCAGCATTGCTTGGGACATCAGTGGCTGAACAAGCCCCATACAAAATGACAGAAGGAGATCAGACATTAGTCTTGAACATGTAATGGGGACTTGAGGCCAACAGAGCAAGAGAATCCAGCAGGAAGGTGAAAAAAGAATTTGCAGTTGGATAGTCCAACTCAGCTCCTCTGCCCACTGGGCACACAGCTAAACTGCATCATTCAGCCTCTCTGGAGTTCCAATTCAGTTGAAGAATGCAAGAAAGGGTGCATGCTATTTTCAAACCAAGCTGTAAAAATGTACCAGGTGTGCTTCTCCAAGTTCTCTTCCCCTGTCAGATGGTTAAGTAGAAATGATTTCAAGAATAACTTTAGAAGTCACTAGTAGAAGGTGGATGAATAACTTTGTAGAACCAAGGCCTCTCTCTTTCCTTGCCAACCAGGAATATCCACAAAGAACGCTAACTGTAAATAAGATATAAACTTTCATTATTTTCTTAACCACTGAGTTTTAGAGGCTTATTTGTTAATTGCTAGTATTACAGGGGTTAATTAATACAGCATATATATAGTTTTGATTAGAAGTGATATGACCACAGTGATTAAGTGGGTTAATGTCATCAAAGTTTATACACAAGGAAACTGAGAATCAGAAAATACAGTATCTCAGCCAAAACACCCAGGAAGGAAAATGTGGACTGGCTTAGAACTCAGCTATTCTGTGACTAAGCAAGGGTTCTTGCACACCCTGCAAAAATACAAGCAAATAAATCTCATTTTTGTTTCCAAGGCTTAAAAAACAATATTGACCATATATCAGCAAAGATGAATCCTGTGTGTACTAAGTAGTTTTGATTATGATGTTGTTACTAATTGGCTCCTAAATGCACTACTTTTGGCTTTATATTAAGCTTTATTTTAAATTGAATTTGCAAGAATTATCATGTGATTGATGTCCACTAACATTTTGGTGATAATGAACTCTTTGTACATTGATCTGGAATAGTGCTAACATGTTCCTTCTTCTTAGCCTATAATTTATCTTTTTAATGAATTCCTAATAGAATTTAACATTAGCTTTTCACAATATCAAAATTAAGCAGCCATGCCCTTCTTCCTTCATTTAAATAAATTTTTCAAATAAAAAAATTAATAACTTTTTTGTTATAGAAAAGCAATTTGAAAATTATCCATAGAGCCAGGATTTTCAGTGTTGAGAGAGAAGGTTACAATACAAGTAAGCAAGAAGAAGGAGCTATAGTGATCTGTGTGGCAACAGATTAGAGTTGAAGGCATCAGTATAAAGACATATTGATATTTACTTTACTATAAACTCAGATTTAGTTCAGGATAGTCATAAAATAACTACTTGTAAAGTATGCATGTATACAGAGTTCTACACACCCAGATTTTAGCTGAGAGAGATTACAAGCAAAAGGATATAATGACACCAAACACATCTAGCCCTCAGATATGTTTCTAATACTGTTCTCAAAACATCCTTGGAGATATGCTGATTATAGGAAAGGTCCTGGAAAGACACAAGATGAATACCTTGCAACACTAAAAAGTAAGTAATACTTTTTAAAAAGAGAGAAAAATACCCCAGAATAATACAGCCTGTCAAAGCAACACAGGAATCAACCAAAAGAGCTCCCAGTGGGGCTATAGTTGAAATAATTGGAGCAACAACATAGCACTGAATTATAAACCAAAGTAAAAGAAGAAATATGCAAAAGTCTATGAATTTTTATCAAAATAAATAAAAGAATGAATGAATAGAGTAGACAAATAGCCTGTGCAGAGTTCCAAATAACTGAGACTTCAGCCTCTAGAAGGAAGGGGGTGGAATCTAGCTGCCCACTTCTTCAGTGGAAACTGCTCACTGTAACTCCCCCCCCAAAGTAACAGCATGAAAGAAAGTAAAGAATCAACCTGCAATGAAGAAAGCCTGACCTAAGGAACGCTGCTTCAGGCAGGTGATCAAGTTCATAGGAACCACAGTAAGACACAAGGATAGAGTATACCCCTGAGGTGATTTGATGAAAATGGTACTTCATGTTCTTCCCCCTAAAATTTCTAATCCCAGTATAACCACGAGGGAGATACCAGATAATTCCCACTTAAGGGAAATTCTGCAAAATATCTGATTATCAGGCCTCAAAGCTGTCAAGGTAATCAAAACCTAGGGAAGTCTGAGAAACTGTCACAGCCTGAATAGGCCTAAGGAAACATCACAACTAAATATAATGTAGTATCCTGGATGGACTCCTGGAATAAATAAAGGGCACAAAGTCGGTAAGTAGTATATGCTTATAATCCCAGTGACTCTGGAGGCTGAGGCAAGAAGATTGCAAGTTCAAGGTCAGCCCCAGCACCTTAATGAGAACCTAAACAGCTTAGCAACACCCTGTCTCAAAATAAAACATTAAAAGTTCTAGGGATGTAGCTCAGGGTAAAGGACCCCTAGATTCATCCCTAGTAAAACACACACACACACACACACACACAAAGAGAGAAAAAAGAAAAAGGACATGAAATAGAAACTAATCTGAATACATTATGAACTTGATTTCATAATAATGTATCAATATTGCTTCATTAATTATAATAAATATACCATATTAATGAATGATATTAATAGGGAAAACTGGATACAGTTATAAGGGAACTTTCTGTACCACCTGCAAATTTTCTATAACTAAAACTAAAAGTGTTCTAAAACAAAAGAGTTTTTATAAATCTTTTTTATTAGATGATGGGATCATCATCTAATAATAAACAGAAACATCTTAATACAGACTTCATCTTTTTTTTCTATGTATACTTTTATTTTTCAAGATAGTTTCATACTGTATATAATTTTTCACTTAACATTTAACAAATGTATTTCCATGCATTATGATTCTAAAACATAATTTGTGTTTACCTCATAGTAGTTCATCTCAGGAACACACCATACATTATTTAGTCAATCATCTTTTGGTTTCTTTGTTCTTCCCTAATTCTATTGAATTTATTGGAGGAGGAAGCAAGGGAAATGAAAAGAGTAATAAAAGATGACATCATTCGGACATTAGTTTATTGGCAAGATGCGAGGAGTAGGCCTATCCATTGCTACCAAAGGAAACACATGGGCTGAGAAAGAAAACACCCATATACCATCCCAGCTTCACAAATAACTGAGTGTGACCTTGAAATCAATCTCTACAATGTCTAGTGTCCTTATTTATAAAATGGACTGAAAGGCACTGGATAATTTATTCAACAGTGTCCATTCCTAAAATTTCTTGTAGCATATTTTGTAAAAAGACAATTTCTTAGAAAATTTGATATAAAAGATATGGCCAAGTATGCTTAATGTAATACAGAGGCTGCAGAAAATGGATAACAGATAACACTTTGTCTGTGCTGTATACCCAAAAGTTTCTGATCATGTGGCACTACTGGAACACATTTTCTGAAATTATATGAAAATCTAACAGTTGGATACAAAGGGAACATCACATTAATGGAGAAAGACTACTGTATGAATGTTGCAAGGACACTGTGTTCATCTGAACACAAGGAGAGACCGTCTAACAATTGAGCGGGCTTCCTAGAAAAATTGCTGAGTTCTTAGATGTGGAAAATGTTGTTGCACTGGTGGATGCAGAACCGTCAAGGATATTGCAAAGCTATTCCTGCACTCAGTAACAATTCAAATTGAATGGTCACCAAGGTCACTTTCAATTTTAAAAGGCTAGAAATTTTTCTGTAATCTTATTTATGACACCATCCTTTAGACTCTTGTCCTTAAGCAGAATCTCTATTTCTGAGTTCTCTGCTGTCTCACTGATTTCTTAACTGAAGAATCAATTCCACCACAAAAAAATAAAAGGCATCGATTTAGAGGATGAGTTCTTCAGCTTGTTTGTATGCATAGATGGGTACCTTTCTAAGCATCTAATGAAAAATTGGTCCTTTTGCTCTTAAAAAAGTGCATAAAACATCTCTCCCAATTCCATCTTCTCTATGAAGTCACTCCAAAGAGAATGGAAACTTTGAAAAGCCGATCTCCAATTCACAAACTTCTGAATTTGTCCTCAAGATTTCTTCATATTTTTTTTCTACAACATAACTTGTGAATGCCCCATTAAATGAAAAATAAATAAATAAAAATAATATACACGGACACTAATGTTTGAAATTGATCTGATCTGAGGGAAAGAGTTCCTGACCTTCACACTTTAAGGTGCTCAGGGAGACATTATGGGTGTTTTTTTTTCCCCCATATGGTGAAGGAGACTCATTGTTTTCCACAGGGACTATAGTGTGTTTACCTGTTTTCTACCTAGCTCTCTTTCTTAGGCAAAACTACCTGACCTGTTTGTTTCTTGAATTCCACTCAGGAGAAAATGAATCTAAACTACATATCTTGAAACAGTTCCAATGGTAGGGAAACTTGGGCGAGGGGCTTGAAACCAACATTAAGAACTTTCTGTTCTTAAACCTCAAGAGTAGAGGAAGTGAGTGTATAAGAAACCACATTTGCCTGTAGATCTTCACTTTGAGAAAACACACACACACACACACACACACACACACACACACCCTAAAGCACAAGACACTTCTATTGGCAAATGCCTCCTCTCTAACATCCAAAGGAAGGAAGGCATCCTGAAAGCCCCGACGCAGCACAGAGGATAAAGGGGGTCTCTGGCAGCCCCCAGCTGCAGTGGACTGGTATTGAAAGAAAATCCCTTGCCTGCTTTGTGGGATGTTAAAATTGCAGCATCATCCTCTACTGCTCCTTTTCTTTGGCCAAAAGGCAGAATTCGAGGGCACAAGGAAACTGGTGGGACAAGAAGGCTGCCTTCTCAAGCCCTGGAGCTCCCTCCCTCCACGCCCCACTCCTGCTTAGATTCTAATTGCCCCTGTTCCAATGGGCCAGCAGCACCTTCACCCATTTCCTCTTCCATTCACTCCAGCGGAGAAGGAAGAGGGAAAACAAAACTCTAAAAATAACTGTCAGCATCTTAAAAAAAGAAAAGCTTAGCTGCCCCCTTTCCCCATCTACTCCCGCCCTTCTCTTCTCCCCCCCTCCCCCCCACGGGGCACATGTCTGCTTCTTACAACACCGAGGCACATGGTTCCAGTTAGGCACCGAACCCCATCAGGACAGAGAGGAAATCCACATCTGTGGGACGCTCCGCACAGAACCACCTCCAGCGAGGGAGGCCGGGGGACTGCAGCACCGAGATGAAGGGCTAGACCAAGGGAACGCGGCTCATGCGGTGAGAGGCAGAGCGGGAGGCGGCGAGGGCGCGGGGAGGCCAGGGAGGGGGTGGGCCCCGCCGCGCCCCCGCAGCGCCCGCCGCCCGCCCCCACGCGCGCTGTCGATATTTGCCCGCCTTGCTGCAACTTGCTGCAGTGTTTGAAAGAGTAGTAGGAGCGCATGGAGGTGGGGCCGGGGAAAGACCAGGAGGAGCGGTTGGGGGGTGAGCGCAGAGGGGGTGGGGAGGCGGCGGCGGTGGGAAGGGGGGTGGCCCCGAGGGGATGGGATGGGGTGGGGGAGAGCGGGATAGCCCGGCGCTTACACGTGTCACATGTGCTTTTTAAGAAGGCCGGGAGTGCCTGCGAGCTGGATCTGGTGGAGGATGCTGCGGCAGGTGCTTCGCAGAGGGCTCCAGTCGTTCTGCCACAGGCTGGGCTTGTGCGTGAGCCGGCACCCGGTCTTTTTCCTCACCGTGCCCGCAGTCCTGACCATCACCTTCGGCCTCAGCGCGCTCAACCGCTTCCAGCCCGAGGGCGACCTGGAGCGCCTCGTCGCTCCCAGCCACAGCCTGGCCAAGATCGAGCGCAGCCTGGCCAGCAGCCTTTTCCCCCTGGACCAGTCCAAAAGCCAGCTCTATTCGGACTTACACACCCCTGGGAGGTATGGTAGGGTGATCCTCCTCTCCCCACCCGGGGACAATATTTTGCTTCAGGCTGAGGGGATCCTGCAGACCCACCGAGCCGTGCTGGAAATGAAGGTGAACCACAAGGGCTATAATTATACTTTTTCCCATCTGTGTGTGTTGAGAAATCAGGATAAGAAATGCGTGCTGGATGATATTATTTCAGTGCTAGAGGATCTCAGGCAGGCTGCCGTCTCCAATAAGACAACAGCCAGGGTGCAAGTGAGGTATCCCAACACTAAATTAAAGGTATGCTCCTCCTGCATGCTTCTGCCAATTAAAGAGGCAGCACTTCATTTCTTGCCCTAAACAAGCAAAGAAAATGCAGAGGTCTCATCCTTAAGACTCAGAAGCTGATGCTTCTTTCATTTCGGGGTGGTGGTGGGGGAGATGGGTAACTGAGAGAAGAAAACAGGCAATGAATGGTACAACTAGATACTAAGAAATTCAAAGCCAAATCAAACAAATGCCAAAAAAAAAAAGAAAGAAAAAAAAGAAAAAAAGTTTCTGAGACCCTGCAATTACATCTTTGTTCGGGGTTAATAAATCAGTGAATGGAAGGGGGAGGGGGAATCCTGATCAATTGGGGGATTTCTTTTCATTATGGGGCTCAATGTATTTCTTATTACTGATTACACATCCACCTGGTGCCATATCCACCTGACATCTTCATCCTGGCTTGATTTTGACATGTATGGAGTTTGTATTTTGGTGCCCTGTGAGCATGTGTCTGAGAGCAGTGGGTTATGGATATAGTAAGGCTTCCAGGAATTGTGCTGTGTGTGTATGTGTGTGTGTGTGAATAGCAAAAGAAGCAGAAAAATTCAATATATATAAAATAGGGATGTACACCTAACTGATGACTTCATTTACCTAGTCCTGCTTTATTCCTTTCCCATAAAATAAATTCATACCAAAGCATGGTTATTATAACAGCCCTATAACAAATGGAAAGGAAAAATTCTATAATCAGCAAAAATTACAAAAAATCATTATTTCAGCATTAAATATACGGTGTTCTTTGGACTCTCAATTCAAATTTTATTGCTCACATGAGGTTTCTAAACTCATTCTACATTGTCAGGACTGAGTTGCTGCAGGCAATGAGGCATGCAGTCTCCAGGTGACTGAAGTTTCAGGGACAAATGTGACTTCTAGAGGAGTCACTGCACCATTCATGTGCTTGACCCTGAAGACTCAGAAGATGCACAATCAAGAACTCCCAAGACAGGTGTTCCCCAAGAGGAAAGAATGTGCTTTCTGCTAATGTGTATGAGGATGTGTGCATGCTTCCATGGAGAAAATGGAATAGGAAGGCCCCCCAGCTTCAGTAAATGAACAGCCTAACATAGAAAATCATTAATATACTTATTAATTTGTTTAATATAGTTAGCTTGTGTGTACAGTTAAAAATAACTTTCTCAGGATTGTTGAGTGAAAAATATCCTCCTTTTCCTGAATAAAGGAGGGCTTAGTTAGGGATTCCTCAGGAAACCTCATAACTTGCCTCCTTTTAACATGGCATCTTGTTTGAATGGATCCAGAGGATGAGAAGAATCTCAGTTTTACAAAGCTGAGCAGTCCCTTGAGGTTTAGTGAAACTGGGCAGATGATTCATTTGCTTTAAATCTAAGTAGAGGGTTTGCCTACTTCATACTTATTGATGGGAGCATGTTGGGTATGTGTGGTTGGGCAGCATGCTTTTCCTTTCCTGAATCCTTTGCCATAACCATTATTGCTTGCTAAAGAAAAGATGTGGTGGAGAGGTAATTTTCCCAGCCTATTTTAACTGAGTTCTTTCTTATGCCAGTCATCTGGAGTAAAGAAAAATTTGCAACTGTGTCATTTAAATTTCAATTTGTCTTTCCTATTGAGTCAATTTTGTAGTTTATTAATATGTGGTATTAGTAGGGTCTCAATCACCTCTATTAAGCAGTGAGAAAAGGTGAAAAGACTGTGACCAATCGGCAACTATGGATATTTTGTTTATCTGGCAATATCATTTTGACATTTACAATACAAAACCCTTGGGGGTAGTTATTTTACTTATCTAGTGATCATTGGTTGTGCTCATATGGTTTATTATGTGCTCTTCAAAGCACCTGAGACAAACTTAGGGCAAGAAAAGCAAACTTCTTACCTTTGGGGGTTTAAAAGTAGTAGATGCCAGCATCCTCACCCAGAGTTACCTGTTAGTGGGGACTCTACAATCATTGGGTACACCACTGAGCTGACATGATACTAGACCCATAATATGTGTTCCATGTAAACTTTTTGACTGATTGTTTGCTTAATATACATATGGATAGTAGTCAGTGGATAATCATAAAGAAATGGAATAATTGATTACAAAGGCTAATGTAGTAATAGTATAATTATTTTATTAACCATAAAATGAACAGAAGAATTACAGAAGGACTAAAAGTCCTTATTATATTGTATTCTAATATCAGTGTTTCCTCAAAGGTGTTGGTTTGACTCTGTATGCATGTCATCAGTGGGAGTCCTTAAGCTGTATTTGGGTCAATGAGCCCTTTGAGATCTTCTGAGAGCAATGGGCTCTCTCAAGACCAGACAATCTCACACATGCTCATGCAGTATAAAAAAAAAATTATAAGTATCATGAGTGACTAGAATTCTACCAAAGGCACTTCAAGGGCTCCCAGGATCAGAACTCACTAGCACAGAGTGAAATGAGAGGCCTTTTGGTTTTATAAGTGTTATTTGGAAATTAATTATGTGTGGCAGTGGTTGTCAAAGTGTGTCTCTGTGATGCTGATGCATGCTAAAGTCGAATAACTACACCTATAGGGGATGCAAGATAATATTTTATATGTACATTTTCTAGCTTTCTAATTCATTTACTTTCTCTACCATCCATGGGTTACTGCTCTTCCCTACTCTGTTTAATATGGAAAATTTTAGTGCTGAAAAATTCTGTTGGTGGGCAAGGATCAGGAGTTGAGGGAAATTGTAGAATAAATATCGGTGTCCTGGATAATGTAAGAACTGAAAATCATTTGATATGATAGAAGCAGTAGGTCAGTGCTGGAAGATAGTCTGAAGATGTGTAAGCACTGATTGACAGAAAGAAGTAGTCAGAAATCTGAGTTATGACAATCAGTTCATCTTCTAAGTACTGTTAAGACATACACTTAGTCCTGAGCAGAGAAAGGTTTAGAACTTCTGATAAACATGATTATATTGACAAGGTGATCCAGCTAAGCAGGGACACAGAAAGTTGTCTTCTATGGAAATCAAATAGTGACTTAGATTGGAAAAAAAAAAAAAAGCAGTTGGCATAGAATGCCATAGAAGAAACGAAGCACACTCAAGTTTTCCAAAGCTATATAAAAAGTATGCCAAAATCTGAAATCAGTTCACCTAATAATAGTATTCTACAAACTGCTCTTCATTATAATCTTTATGTTAAATCTTTGATGAAGCCTAAGGGCCATGTCTTATATTGCTTTTGTACCATCACTTCTCCCAATCCAACCTCTTGCATGTCTATGTAGATAGTGTCCATGACAAACACTCATTACCTAGTTTATTGGTTAATTTGTGCCTATATTCTGCAATATCACAAAACTATGACTGCTTTTGAACCTCTGTGACGTGCTTTTATTTTAAAGATTTCTGTACAGTGATTTTATAACCTCAATAACACACACACACACACACACACACACACACACACACACACACACAAATGCAATATGGCCAGGTTAAATTTTTAAGTAAAATGCTTAATATAGTGTTGAAACTAGCTTCTAATATTTAAAGTGGGATAGGATATTAATGTGGAACAGGTCCTCAAGATTGGTAAACAAGGACTGTTCTAGCACCAAGAAATGTTTTATCATTCAAACAACTCAGGTGACTGTGGGTAATATTACCCTGATTTTTAGGTAGGCATCATAACCTTACTTGTCAACCTAGTTAGTTCCATGAATGTAGCATTCTCATATGTCCCCAGTTCTTTATACTGAAAGGCATAAGTAAAAATGAAACAGACAATGTGGTCCTTGGAAATGGGTTTTTAGCTAGTCTAGATTCCAACCTCCTGGCAGACACAGAAAAAAGAATGCAGCAGATTTGACTTCCTTGAAGTCACACTTCCTATTAAATTCCACCAGTAGACACATTCCACTAGTAGATACACCTCTGAACAGATTTTTAAGGGAAGTCACTGTGTACATCAGTGTACCATGTCTGAGAATAGGAACAAAAATAGAGTCCCTGCTTCTTAATAGAAGATGTTGTTTTTTTGGGTAAATTTTGGGTGCATCCTCAGTGCTTGGAAGATATTGCAGTGAACTGTTTGTTTCTAATTTCAATAGAAAGGCAATTGGCCAACATGAAAAAATCAGGACCTGCATTATTTTTAAAGACTTCCAAGGAAAGCTACTTTATAAATTTTTTTTCCTTAATTCATTCTAAAACCCTATGAGATATAGATATTAGGACCTTCTCTGATATTTTGATTTAAGCTTATCTTTCTGATTCTACCTCTTCATAGGGGAAAACATGTAACCTTATTAAATATTCAATTTGTATTCTAAGTGGTGTTTTATATATGGTATTTCATCTAATACTTAGAATTGTGAGTCAAGGGGAATATTTGAATTCTTGTTTTATAGGTAAAGAACAAGAAGGTTAAATGATTAACATGAGGTCCCCATACCAGTACATATTGGAGGTGGGATTTAAATTCAGTTCTATCTGATACCAAGACTTATATTCTTAACAACACATTATTAGATCCTGTCACTTCCTGCACTAATCTACGTAATTAAAACCCTTTGTACTAAGAAAGAAGTTGGGCCATACTTGCAAAGCCATTTCAAATCCATGTTAAAAGACCACTATTGATCTTCCACCCACTTCCCTTGCTCACTCAGAGTGACAGGCTCCTAGGAAGATGTCATGGCATGAAGCATCTAGTTGGGACAAATTCTTACCATCTGACGAATGTGGGACCTGCCAAAAGAGTACAGCAAATACCTCATTGGCATATGATCTCACCTTTAATATAATTTCCCATCAACTCAGAACAAACTAGGGTAAGGCTTTAGGATCAGCTGAAAGTTTTAAAGTTGTGATGTGGCCCAAGGTTTTGAGCCAGAAACTTTTGTGCCAAATAAGCTTGGTCATTTCTGGCTTAAATTTGCTTCAAGGGGGGAATAAAAGATGGCATAGTGCAATGCACTTTAAATTGAGCAATATTCAGGAGCCTACTTCTTTAAAAACTGGTTTTGTGACATTAGACAGATCTCATCACCAATTGAAGTATCAGCTTCTTCATCTTTTAAAACAACAGAGCCAGTTTAGGAAACTGCAGGGATTCTTGCCAACCAGTAAACTTCTTATGTAACATTCCACCCTGTAGTAGATCGCTATGATCATAGTGGATTGAGCATATATTCTAGAATATTTCTCCTCTGGAGTAAAGTAGATATGCTTGATTAGATTTGAAGGATGCTGTTAAAAAAACATTAGTCATAGTGTTCTAACTAAATTACCACACATATATTTTCTGTCCACTGTACCAGGATTTGTTTGTTTATTGAACTTTCCTGAGCTCCAAAAGTGAGCTAAAACTTCCTTGGCATTGGGGCCTGTCTCCTGCTCCTTGGCTTTAGGAAAGACCTATTTTAACCCAAATTAGATAATTTCCATAGGTGGTAATGTGTTTTTCCATTTTGGGTATTCAAGGATTAAGTAAGGGTTTAAAAAAAAAAAACTCAAAGGAACAGAAATGATTTTCTGAATTCTTCTTTCCATTTCTTTACTTTCAGCTAGTCTAATCATGGTTTTCTCAGTGGTTCAGGACCACTAAGGGCTTGGCATGGAGATGGGAAGTAAAAGTCAAAGAAACACTTATGTGATAGAAATGTATGAATGGTCTAAGTTATCTCCCTACCCCCTAAAAATAACACTTATTTTCCTATCCCTGATACCTTAACCAATAATTTATTGCAACAGTTTTCAATGTTTTTTACTTTAAAAACCAACATAATTGAAATCATCTTTATGTAATGCTATTCAAAATATATTGTGTTTAGAGAGTTTTTCATTTTAATCTATTGGCTTTTATACCACAATTGGACCACATTGCTTTTAATTCAGTTTTAGTGTTGATCAACATATTCTTAGGTCTACTTCAGATATGTCCAGACATTTCTGTAAATATTCAACTTAAATATCTTTAAAGAAGAAATATGAAAATCCCAAGCATCTAGATTGACCCAAGATAGCTCTAGATTGGAGAGCAGGCTGATTTCTCCCCTAACTTTGTCAAACAAATCACTCAGGCCCCTACCCCAGGATGGAAACACAGGAATGACTCATTTTTCTGAATTGTTCTGCCAGTGGGCTTGGTTGATAAGGTTGCATTCATAAGGGCCCTGGCACACAGAATCAGTTAAGCAATGCTTATGACCTAACTTAAAAGCATGCCAAATTGTATTGTAATCCACAAAATTAATTTCATTTTTGTTTTCTAAGACCTTCCTCCTTAAAATATTGTGGATAGGCCAACAGCATCAGCATCACCGGGAAACTTATTAGAAATTAAAACTTCCCAGGTATCACCTCAGACCTACTGACTGGAAATTACACTTTTTAAAACAGGTGATATATATATATAATAGAATTTGAGAAGCTATGAGACCCAAGTTTGACCTCTGTACTACTAATTCATGACTTGAGTTTAAAGTCACATGTGTTGTTTCAGATCAAAAGTAGCATAAGGACATAAGGTAAAAGAGCCTCTCACCAATGAGGTATGTGATGGAAACATAAGGAAACGTGTGCTGAATTATCAAGGGGCCATTCCAAATTGAAGAGCCCTCATCCCTATCATCTACAATTGGGTCTGCTACCTACTTAAGTTTAAAGCTCACTATTGTCATTCAATATTTTCTGAAAATGTTGAAATTAAATCTAACCATCTCTTTAAGAAAAAAAATAGTTGCATTTTTCTCAAGCTCTTTTGCATTTGTTTCACAATAATAGCAACATTAAGCCCTAGTTAGCCTAATTATGTTAATATGATATGAGAGCACAAGGTATAGGAACCATACATAGGAGCAAGAATATTTGGGAGAAAATTAAACACAAAATTATAGTAGAGGGTACTTTCAAAGTGACATTATAATCCCTGCTTTTTTTCAGACAAGATTATTATGGTAGAGTTGTTCATTGAAATCAAGGCTCATTCTCTATCATTCTGACAAATTCAGGATCCCTGAAAGGTTTCTGATGAGCAGCACTCAAAAATGAATGGACCCTGGTTAGGTACAGGATATGTATTGGAGCAGTCAGTGTTTCCTTTCTGGAGCTACCTTCCTAATGTGGAGAGGTCTTACCTTGGGTCTTCTAACTTGTCCCCTGCTGTCTCAACAATTACAGGCAGAGTGCAGTTGGTCCTCGATATCTGTCGGTTCTGCAATCATGGTTTCAAACAACTGTGAATGGAAAATATTAGAGAAAAAAAATGCATCTGTGCTACACATTACAGACCTTTTTTTTTTTATTATTCCCTGAACAGAACAACAACTATTTACATGTCATTTACGTTTCATTGAACATTATAAGTACTCTAGAGATGATTTAAAGTATACTGTAAGATGTACATGCAAAGGCCATGCTATTTTATGTGAAGGACTTGAACATTCCTGGAGTTTGATATTGGCAGATACCAAGGGAAGACTGTATAGGCTCTGGGTTCTACAAGGCCAGGAACAAGTTTAAAGGGTTCTCATTGCTGCAAGGGGTTCTAAAACAATTCCTGGTGTTCATGGAAGATGCTGGTTTGACTGGATGTTTATGGTTCATCCTCAAAATTGCCTCCTTTCTAATGATCAAGTCTATTCATGAGTTGGAGAAAGACAGTATATAGTTCTGATTGTCAATGCAGGTCATTCTAATGAGGGTAAGATACACATCATATCATGTAAGTAGGACTCCAGACATTTACGTATGGATTCATAAAGGTAGATACTAGGTCTGCTTTGTGTCAAGCACTCTGTTAACCACTACAGATTCAGTGAGAAATAAAACATATGTGGTTACTGTCCCCTGAGGGCTTGAGACGAATTTAAAAAAAGAGAAAAGTTACACATAAAATTCATAATCATAGATTACCATGAATGAAAAATACATGGTAGTATGAGGATAGGTGCTGAGTCTTATAGTATTGAAAACTATTTTTTCTGAGGAAATGACTGAGTGAGCTGTACTCTGAAGGTAAGAGGAAGTGAACCTAAAGGGTGGGTTAGATGGTGAGGACAAAAGTTTGGTGGGGAGATGTTGGAAAGGGAAGGTACTGAGGTATGAGATTGATTGAATTATTTTATGTGTGTGTAGGAATATGGCATACTGAATCCCACTATTATGTATATTTATAGGGCACCAATTAAAAAAAGGAGTTTGATGGGGAGAATGTGGTACCTTAGAAGTGCTGACATCAAGCCACTATTGATGCAAGTTAAAGATTGATGATGATGATGATGAAGGTGGTAAAGGTCATGTTAAGAATTTCACAGGAATCAGGAGTCAGTGTTTATGACATAATTTAAACCAGGGTTTATGGACCAAGTTGGTCTAGGTTTACATCTTTACTCTTACTAACTGTATGAATTTTGGCATGTTGTTTAACGTCTTTGTAACTGAGTTTCCTCATAAGAACTCATACTACTTAATTTTGAATGTATTAAATTAATTCATGAAACCTGAAGCAGTGCCTCTCAAATTCTTGTCCCACCTGGAGCTTCTGTTAAAAGTGCATATTCTGTTTCAGTAAGGAGTCTGAAGTAGGTTGCATTTCTAGCAAGCTCTTAATGGAACTTGTGTTTCTGTTCCAAGATCCACACCCCAAGTAGGAAGGGTATAAGACCCTCAGAACAGCACTTGGTTCATTGTACATTCTTAAGCATTTAGTGGTTAATGCTTGAACACTGACTTTCTACCTTTATCCAGAAGACTTATGGAATTGACTAATTGACATTTTTGTGACTTCATTATCAGAGGAAAATGCCTTTTTATGTTAGCCCTCAAAGCTGCAAAATCTGTCTACCTGGTAGAATAGTGCTCACTGTTTCCTGAGCCAGAGCAGTGTGATGGATCTGGATCCCTCTGCCTTTTGCACTGCAAAGCTGGAGCCTCCTGCAGGATCTTCATTCTGAATGTGACAACTCTTTGCTAATAACAGCTTTTGTGTTACTGTGACCAAAGGACCTGACAAGAAAAGCTTAATGGAGGAAAAGTTTATTTTGGCTCACAGTTTCAGAGGTTCAGTCCACGGTTGGCTGACTCCATAGCTCTTGGCCTGAGGTGAGGCGGAACCCTGTGGAGGAAGGGCATGATGACAGAGGAAAGCAGTTCAGGACATGGCAAGCAAGAATAGAAAGCTCCACTCATCAGTGACAAAATATAAAATATATACCCTTAAAGTATGCCCCTAGTAACCTATCTCTTCTAGCCACACCCTACTTGCTTACAGTTACCACCCAGTTAATCCATATATCAGTGGATTAATCCACTGTTAGGTTAAACCTCTCATAATCTAATAATTTCACCTTGAAAAATTTTTGCATTGTCTCACACATGAGCTTTTTGGGGACACTTCATATCTAAATGATAAAGTTTCTCAATTTTACTGGTTTACTTTCCTTTCCATTCTCATATGTATGATTTTTTCCCCGTAAAAAAGTCTTTTGATGATGATTATGATTCCGACCATAACCACTGAGAATTTTCCTTGGCTAAGCCCCCAAATTCACTTGCAGTTTCAGACCATGTACATTATATGCTGCAAAATAAAACAAAACAAACACCCATCCCGAACTTCCTGTTTTCTTATCTATAGTCATGCTGTTTCTTTTGCCTAGAATATCTTTCACACTGTCTAGATCACACACATTTCTTAAAAGCTGAGACCCCAAAGTGACTTTTTCCATTGAGCTTCTTTAAGTGCTTCAGAAGTGGAAGTCACTCTCATGCACTCTAGGTAGTTCTCTTAATCTCAAGCTAAATGGTGTTATGGATTGGTATCAAGTCTCTGCTAAAATATAACTGAATGTGCCAAATGAACTAATAGGAAAGGTAGTCTTCTGTGCATAAGAAGGGGAGGATCTAACCAACAAGAGGAAGTCTGTGGAGGAAGCCCTTGGAGAAAGTTGTGAAGGAAAAGGGCAAAAACCCATTCCAGTCAGTCTAAAAGTCCTGTGTCTGTGTCTAAGCTCTCATGAGAGACGGCTATTGAAAGTCATTGAAAGCTATTTCTATGAGTGGTCCTAAGATACATGAGACACACACACAAGACAGCTTTGGATTCAAGAAACAAAGTGCCACCAGAAGAGTGAGGGAAACTTGCCCATCTGTATACAGCATCTACAGGGCTTCAGCTCAGGAGAGGCTGCAGAGAATGTAACATGATTTGGGCACCCTGTAGAGTTGTCAGATTTAGCAAATAAAAATAGACCAAGGACACCAAGTTACATTGGAATTTCAGATAAAGATATATATTTTTAGTGTAATGTAATAAATATTACAATCTTTCCTTATCTGAAATTCAGATTTAACTAGGTGTTCTATTTTGATCTGGCAATCTGAACTCTGTAGAAATTCACAGAATCACATCCATAGACTTTAGCACAGACTTCAGGGTATCATGGGATCACTAGTACTCATTCTAATTTATGGTAGGGGTCACCAGCCAGGAGACTAGAGAGGAAGAACAGGAAAAATCTATTTGTAGACAAGTAAAAATATTCATTCATTCTAAAAACTCTAAGAAATGCACAGGCAAAAGTTTGCAGGGGCCACAGTCTTAGTCAAGTGTGGAAGTGAGCAACTAAAAATTACTCTTAATATGACCTCATTTGTATACTCTGGCCTTAAGGAACCCCAGTTACATTTATAGTTTTTAATAGTTCTAAGAGACTTAACTGGATAAGTTTTCCATTTAGCCTGAATGCTTTTGTTTTATATTTTAACAGATGAAACTATTTAAGAGCAAATTTTGATTAATGTAAATAGAAAATGGGTGCATCTGAGTGAGAATTTATTGGTTGGAAATGCTAGCAAACCATAAAGCTGAACCCCTAGACAAGAGAATTTACCCATTTCATGTATGTAACATTTCATTGAAAACAAAGATGATGCATGCTGTTAACATCTAATAAGTATATGTTTGCTTTAGAACTTGTCTTACTTTCCTTCGAGATTAAGAAGCTCTTAAGAATAGATATATCTTGTTTGCATTTGTACCTTTCTCCTCATAATTTAAAAACAGTATTTTACATGTAAGGAAGCCCTCAGTAATATATATATATATATATATTATATAATTAATATATATATATATATTTTTTTTTGGGGGGGGGGAAGGGGATTCTCATTGAGTGTTGATTTGGGTTACCTAGATCTGTTTGAATATCTCTGACAATACTTTATCACTAAGAATAGAAAACAATGGTTACCATCCTCGAGGTCCATAGGCAACTCTCACATAGTACCCATTTTTCATGGGAAAAGCCTAGCTTGCCATTTCCCTCTTCCCAGGAGTTGGCTCTTCCTGTACAATTCCATGTTGGAGATAATCTCCATAGGATGGAGGCCTGAGTAGGTGAGTCAGAACATGCATAACAGGGCATGAGGACAGGAGCAGTAGGGCACTACTGAATGTCCCTAGACACAGATAACTTGCTTGAGTTCCCCAAGGAATGAGAAAAGCCCAGTGTCTGAACTAGTTTAATGACCTCCTTTCATAGATAGTGCATACTTCCCTAAGGGAATAGCACATAAAGCTGATAATAGCAGGTTGGCACTTAGGTTCATTACATGTTTTTGACCATTTTTTACCTTGGGGATTGTTTTTAAGGAATTAGGTTATTTCTAGTTTGCAAAACCTAAGATATTTTTCATTAACTAATCACATCAGAGTTTCTCTTCCTACAAGTTTTATATTATTAGAATTAACTTGTCATAAAACGTTTATTATACAGTGATATAATATTTGTCATCTCCTTGTGATAGAAAAATATTTTGGTAATTTGTAACTCAAGTGATGCTACCTCCTCACTCTCCATCTCTCCTTCAGCTAAGTAGGCTACCGACTGGATGGTGATTGAGCTATAAGCATCATTGGCAATCTGCTCCACAGAGCCTAAAGCAACAACTGTTTCTATTGAGGTGGGTCCTGTTTCTTCATGGATTAAGATAGGGGAGCCAGTTATAGACTATGAATGCCTTTTAATTTTTTTTAAATTATGATTAAAAGGATAGTAAATAGGAAACAGACAGTTTTTCCTTTTCCTTTGTCTGATTTCAGATGTTTTACTTAACATCTTTATCCCTCTGCTTTTATGTGTTAAAAAAAATGCTTTTGTTAATTCCCACTCTGCAGAGTTTCAAAAACTCTTGCACTTGGTAATTTCCCAACAAATTGTACCCTATTTTATTAGTAATACCCCAAATCATGACAAAACCATAGAAAGAATAGGAAAAAAAAGTGAAGAATCATTTGCCACCCCCCTCACCAATTGCATAAAACAATTTTCAAGTCCTTGCCTGTAAAATACACAGTGGTCATGATAGGGTTCGTGTCCCTTTTGAACCTATTTATTTTCACTGTTTCATAAGTATGGTCATAATTATCATTTTACTGGTGTAACAAAATGTTCAGCAAGGTAGCTGTGACATGATTTATATAACATGCATTCTGGGGCAGTGTTTGGGGAGTTATTTTCACAATCCTTACCAGGCATAAGGAAGAGAGCAAAACTTTCTGGCATGACAATTGAAAATGTAGGAAAAGAGCCCTTTCTTATGTGATTTAGAATTTTGCTTTCATAAGTACATCCATTTGTGAAAGTAAAATATAAATACAGGTCAACAAGTTCTAGGGGAGCAGGTGTCCCAAGAAAAATCTTGGAAAGAAATAAGGAGAACCTGAGTTATTTATAAACCAATGCAAAATGTTATAAATTGCTTTGTTAAAGACCACATCCAAGGTTTCACTTCTAAGATTACCCTGTGGTTTATCATATTAAGAAATAATTTGGGGCTAGGGATGTGGCTCAAGTGGTAGCGTGCTCTCCTAACATGCGTGAGGCACTGGGTTTGATTCTCAACACCACATAAAAATAAAAATATTGTGTCCACCTAAAACTAAAAAATAAATATTAAAAAAGAAGTAATTTTTACTGTTTTCCACTTGGTATAGATCAATGATTCTTCAAAGAAACACTATAGAAACTTTTTAATTACATGATACCCAGGGCCTCTTCCCAGACCAATTAAATCAGATCCTTAGGGAAATGACCAGGGCACTGGTATTTCCCAGCTCTTTGAATTCCAGTAAGTAACCAGATTGAGAAATACTGAAGGACCTTAGACCAGAAAAAGACACCACCCTTCCCCTATCCTACCCAGTTCTTGTGTAGATAAGATGAAAAGATAAAGAAAAGAGTTTCATCAAGACTCATGCTGCTTCTCCTGAAACTCAGCCTCATGTCCAGTCTGATCTCGGGTCCCAAAAGAGAGAACAAATACCCTGACACTAACTACCACTGTACTATTTTCCCTCTAGGTGAGCTACTTCTGTAGGAGCTCTAGCTAAATGAAGCAACTTTATCCTCTTTCGTGCTTCCCTAATCTCTAATAGACTGCTCAGAAATATGATATCTAACTCAATTTTCTGTGTTATTGCTCATCATTGGGAATATGTATCCTTTGACACTTTAAAAGACATCCTCACTTAATACATTTATGCAAGGAGATTAATAAAAAGAAAACTATAGGCACATGGTAAATGCATTTTTTATTATGGTGACGGAGCCAAATGTAATATTAGGACTTGAAATAGACTTTCAACTTTTATTAAATTGTTATTAGCTTCCTGGTTTCCATCAAGATAACCTAAATCCCTACCCATCCTGAGATAGCCAGTATTTGGCCACCTTCATATTAGTTCATTAATACTATCTACTGTTAGCTTATGCTTTTGATAAGCATGTAGTAGGAGATAAAAAAATGTATCAAATGAATGAAAGATCAGATAAATTAACTCTTTGGCTTTTTAACTGTCATAAGAAATGTATGATATGAAAGAATTATAAAATGTTTCCAGTTTTAGGTTAACCAAGACTTACTTGAAAGTCTTCAGTCAAATTACATATCTTTTGTCTCTTCACCTGTGAAAGTAGCAATATAATTATTTTCTAGATGTATCTTCTGATTTTAGCAAGCTTGAAATCTTTAACTCATTCATAAATAGATCCTGGCTGCCCTGGATTTTAGTGTGGCAAGTCAACCTGTACTAAAACAGTATTAACACAATGTTTAATTAAAGAAAAAGTATGTTCATTAAAGTGTAATGAATATTTAAAGTAGTTTCAACTACATAGGAGCCATAGCAATCTAGGTGCCCTTCTTGGGTCACTAGAAGGCTTTTCCATTAGCTACACAGTAGGTTTACAAATCATATACTCTTTCTCTTGTTATTTTTAAATGGCAATTATAAATCACTTGATACACAGGGTGAAAGGATGTTTTCCCAGTCAATAAGAGCAATGTGGTGTGCACCATGGCCACTGGTAACTGTTATACATTACAGTAGGAAAGCCGAACATATGGCATCTCACTATCACCTTTTACTTTAAATACTTTATCTGGCAAGCAGGTAAACACATTTTACAAAGTTGAATCCCTATGCATATTCACATAAAATAAGAATATGAAATATGCAGTTATCCCATATAAAATAAATAATTCATCTTATATTTACTGCTCTTAAAATGTGAAATAATTGTGACTATTATAAAGGAGTTAAGCATAACAGCAACATATTTTGTGCATATAGTTTCACATGCCTTCTTCTTCGAGAGAGATTTTTGGAAACTTATCTTACCAACACACTTTAGAAAGTTTTGTTATATATAAAATTTCTTAGTAGACTACTCACTATTTAACATCTCTCTAAGAGAAAATTATTCCTCATATATATTTAAAACAAATGATTTCTGTTTGTTCTTCTTCCAGTAAAGAAGGAGAACCCTTGAGAGCTTGTTTGGAGGATATTTGGGGTAAAAATGGGAGTTCATAACCCAATTGATTCTAATCTATGAAATATGATTTGTCATGAGCTTTGTAATGTTGTGAACATCCAATAAAAAAGAAAAAAAATAATAATAATAAAAAAAAAGAAGGAGAACCCTCTTCAAGCCTATCTTTTTTGAATCATCTTCTATTTATGGCCTTAGAATTTGTGATTATATTCTCTTAGCCTTCTCCTCTCTATTGAGAACTTCTTCTTAACCTTTTTGCTTTTAGCATCAAAAACATTGAACTTCTGCATTTGAAATACTGATATGTCTCCTGTCTTAAGTGCATATGTGTTCTTTTTTAAAAAATTTTTGTAGTTATAGATGGACAGCATGCCTTTAGTTTATTTGTTCCATTTTTATGTGGTGCTAAGGATCACTCAGTGCCTCACACATGTTAGGCAAGTGCTCTGCCACTGAGCTATAGCCCCAGCCCTGATGTGTTCTTTATAAAGTTATCCTGTATCTTCCCTGCTCTAAATTTTCTTCTCCTTATTTTTGCCTTATTTCAATGAATAGCTTTTATCAATAGAAATGTATTCCATGCTTACATTTTTTCAGACTCTGTTAGGCACCAGGGCTACCAATTACAGAGATAAATCAGAAAATTTCTTTTTCCCAAATCTACAATCTAGTGCGGAATAATGACAAGTAAATAGGAAGCAGCATGGAAACTTGAATTGTAGAGGTTTGTCCAAAATGATCCAGAACTGAATAATCCAGAGCCGGTACTTCATCAGACTCAGTTTCAAGAGCTCTATAATAAAGTATTTTTTTTAAAAAGATATTACTGGTAAGAAAAATCTTTCAGAGATGCTTATTTCAATTGGTAACAAATGTTTTCAAAATGTATTCATTAAAATTGGGGTCAGTGGAAAGCTGCTCTCTGTAAGCAGGGAAATATTTTGCTATGATCAGTTACTCTGAAGGTTATGAAGTCAGCATAAAATCCCAATAATGCTATAGACTTAAAATTGAATACAAAGCAGGAAATTTTTATGGGTATGGACCAAGAAATAGCAAAATGAAAAAACATGAGGGTTATTAATCATCTTCAGAGCCTGGCTAGAAGATTGTTGAAGAGTGGAACTTTCCATGACCCCAAAATCATCCACCTTCAGGTCTTTCATCCATAGTGTACAGTAACTGTTAAAGTAAGTGTGGGATTACTTAATCAGTAAAACTAATGCATTTACACAAGTACAGGACATCATTTAGAAATCATGAAGCATCTACAGTGAAGACCTCAAAACTGTGGAGCAACATAGCATAGGTATTAAGCATTTTTAATAAGGACAAAGAATAAGAAGCTAAATTCTACTTTTGTTTAGATTAATAACTGATTTAATAATCATCTGCGATGTAGTGCCCACCTTACTGGTAAATTAGCATTTTTATTCTCATAAAACAAATGAGTCATTTTTATATCTTTGACAAAAGGTCACATTAAATATTTCTGGAACAGAATGGGTAAAAATAGTCAACAAAATCTCACATTTTACTAATTGAAAAGTTGTTTGATGTATCTTCCTGAGAATTAATATTTATCTATCAATTATATGATTCCAAGTGTCTGTGTTGAGCAACAGACAATGGAAATTAAATTTGCATTTTATAAGGATTTTTTGTGCTAGAAAAGTGAAGTATTAAGTGATTTTCAACGAATTAAATCATCACAGGTAGAAAAATATAGATATTGTTAACTGACCATCCTATAACTATATGTTTATTTTATTTTACATATCTCAGTGATGATTTCAATTCCCTGGATTCTTCCTTTTATATTTATTTGCTTTCTCTAATGCAGACATAGTAACATTGCAGGTTAGGAAGTCTCTTTCTTCAAATATTTTGAAGGTATAGATAGATTGAATCCTGTCTGATCATTTGGAGCAGACCCTGACCTAGACAACATTCAGGAACTCATTGGATTGTCACAAACAGCCCAGTGAGAACACTATAGTATCCTAATTTTTAAGAGTGAGAAAACTGAGCAGCAGATAGTTAAATAACCTAAAAGTCCAACTGAACAGGTTGGAGCCAGTATTTTTATTTTAGCACCTATGTTTATCATTACTAAACCATGGGCAAGCCATATAGGTCTCTCAATTTTTAGTTTCATTGCACATAATATTTCTAAAGTTATTCCTAATGATTTTCATGGGAAACTCAAGATTAAAAGTAGAAAAGGATTCACTGGATCATCAAACTCATCCTCCTGCAGAACTAATAAAAGTATATTCCCTACAGAATTTTTTCCAGAAGCAATTTAGTCAGTTTTATTAAGTTCAATTTATGTGCACCTCAATTAATTGATCGAATTTCTGCCACTTTTCTTGGAATACTCCTTCAAAACCCTAATAAACTTGACTAATAACATGACACATCTCTATTATAAAACTATTTCTCTTTATTATGATATTCTTTTGTTCCTTTTTCTATTAACAATATAGAATGACCTTAAATAATTCTTCTTATTGTAATAATTCATGCTGATACTTACTTTTTATGAAGTCCAGAAATCAAAGTCCTTTCCTTGGCTTTGTAGAATAGGAACTGTTGTAAACAAGGATATTTTTGATGCAGCTTTTCAGGTATATCCTTCTGCCATAAATATGGACTGTTGGAAACTAGCAACCAAAATCCTTCTAATTTTATTTAACAACTGCTACTCTGGGGGTAACCAGAATATCTTCAAATAAGATACTGGTAAATAAACATTTACAGAGTTCTTACGGTGTGCAAAATAATAATGGATTGTGTGTTTCCAAAGCAGAATATGATAGTGTTCCAACCAGAAAGTAATTTACAACTTAATTGGCATGTCACATATATACAGTGAGTCTACAAGGCAATAAATGTCCCAAGAGGGACGCAGACACTACTCTTATCACTACTGCTATAGATAGGAATTTAGAGAAATAATGGATTACCTTTATCATTCCCTAAGACTTTTAGGGTGAAGTGAGATTTGATCTAGTTTCCAAAACAATGGTTGGAATCAGTGTGGATAAATTCAGGGAGAACACTTTGGACAAAAGAAGAACCAGTGTTCAGAGATTTTCACTTGGGTGGTAAATCATTTTATCCTCAATGAACAAATGAGACAATAATCCTGTTTCCTTGAACTGGGGCAGGTAGGCCAACGAGAGTCATAGAAATCTCTCTTGAAACAGTTTATTAGAAGATCATCAAGTATACCATTATCTAAGTGAATTCAAGAACATTTTAAATTCTTTAGGCTTGGGTTTCTTAACCTTGGCATTGTTGGTATCGGGGGTTAGATAATTAGTTGTTATAAGGGCTGTCCTGTATATTGTGAGATGTTTAGCAACATCTTTTGCCTCTGTGCAGTAGATGCTAGTGCATTCCTCCCTTTCCCCAGTTGCAGAAAGCAAAAACAAACTCATCTCCAGACATTTCCAAATGTCCCTGGGGTACAAAAGTGCCCCATTGAGAACCACTGTTCCCATCCTATGAACATTAAAGGAATTGGTTCTTTTGGATTTCTCTCCTGTAACACATACCATCAGGAAAATTATCTTTGTACCCAACCTAAATCCTACATATGGCATGCTGTCAGTTCTCTTCAGTGGTCTCAAGAGTGTGCATCTTCCACGTTGGGAGGATTTAGTCCACTTGGCAGGATGCTGGACACTAATCTCTCTAGAATTTCTAGGATGCCCAGTGAAAACCACAAAAAAATGCTCACTAATATTTCTTATTGATGAAGGAAAACTCTAGGCTTGTTCGCTTGTCAAAATTGTCGTCCTGTTTAGATTAGAAACCTATTTCAATTGTAAATCCTGTTGGTGGGGGAAGCTCAGCATTTAGGAGATAGCACAGCTGGTACTTCCTGGATGTTAAATAATTCATCTTCCTTAGTTTGGAGAGTCAGAAACAGCGAGCTGCAATGCTAAATCCTCAAGGTAATATTGCAAAGCCTAGTCACTGGCGCTAAGGAGGTAAAGTCATACTAAATCACAGAGGCTATCCTCCACAGCTTCGGCAGAAGCCATAAAGAGAATATAATTTGCTAACCTGATTTTCCACCATTTGGTAACACGGGGAAGATAGGTTACTCTGGGAGAATCTTTTGAAACTCAGCTAAGAAAATTTGGCCTTTATATGTATTGTATATATTGTCATACCTGTGTCACTTGTGCATACAGTTCAATTTTTAAGTGAAATGTTTTGACCTTCCTAAAAAATATTTTTCTCCGAAACCAGAAGGTAATCATGGAAATGGGGAACCATCTGTTCAATTGCAGTTTATAGAAAATAGATGACATATGATCAACTGTTTGATGATAAATATTTCTCATTAGACTTTTGATTGTCACACTTAGCTATTTACTGAATAATCCATTTTAATCCAAATTGTCCTACTACTTGTTCTAAGCTTATCTTGGATTTTTGGGTTACTCTGAAGCTGCGTTAAATCCTACAGTTTTCTGTAGTAGTTCCTTATCACTTTTTAGGTAACCAGTAATCTTAGAACTTCTATTTCTATACTTAAAAAGTGGTAACACTCTTATCAGAATGCCTATTTTATATCTTAATAAGAAACCTCCTTCACATATTGCAGGGTCCGTGTGTGTGCTACTACATATGTATGCTCCTGTCTTAGTCACTTCAGGCTGTTATAACAACAACAACAACAACAACAACAACAAATGATAAACAGAGTGACTTAAACCACACCAATTATTTCTTACAGTTCTAGAAGTTGGTGAGTCCAAGTCAAGACACAGACAAATTCAGTGTCTAATGAGACTTACTTCCCGGTTTATAGACTGCTGTCTTGTTTCTGTGTCTTCACATGGTGAGAGAACTCTTCTGAGTCTCTTCTGAGGGCACTAATCTTATTCATGAGGGCTCCACTCTCATGACCTAATCACTTCACAAAATCCTAACCTCCAAACACTATCACATGGGGTTTGGGATCTCAACATACTACTTTTAGGAGGACACAAATATTTTGACCATTATATTTCAGTGTAAGCAAATCTCATTGATTATGAGGCTCTATGACTGTAAATGAAACCCTTATAATCTGATCTATGCTATTTGAGTGGTTGAATCCATGTGATATAAACAACTAAAACAATTTTTTTCCCATTGGTCAGGCTCTGTACATTTTTATTTAGCTCTACTGAGTGTAAATGTAGGAGGTAAAGTATAGAAGTCTGCATGCAGCCCTTACTGTTATAAAGGCAATGCAAGCTTCTAAATGACAATTTAGTCTTTTTCCAGGGGGATTTTCTCATGGTATATCTAGAGACAAAAATTGAATTTCCCAATGGAAAACTGATCAGGTGTTGTCTGTAATAGCTCTATTCTTTTGAGAAAAACAAAACTGAAAAACACTATAATCATTAGAACAAGAAGGAAGGAAAGGGAGGAAAAGTTCTAGAAAACAAAATCTCAATTTCAGTTCATTTATTAAACTCTTACTTCATAAAAACAACAGGGGAAAAGACATTCTGGTGATTGGACCCATGGGCCAGACAACCTAATATTCAGGCTCTGGTAGTGAATCTAAGACACCACAAGCAATATTCAGCTTAGAGAAGTGGTGCCAGGGGAGATTTTATAGGCAGCCACACTATTTTTCCCTTCATGATGTTTTCTTCAGAAGTTAGGCATATAACCTGAGCTTCTTAATAACACAGCTTCCTTTAACATACCCCAAAGAGGAACATTTAATTCAAACAAGCTTCCATTTTATTATGTTTTAAAGATGTCTTCCCTGGGAAACTTCATTTTATGAGAATTTTATTTCATTTTAGGAATTGACAAGTGGTATCATAAATCAGGTGTAATGCTACATGATATGATATATATTATTAAATAACTTATGGGACCTTTTAAAAGTCAGAACAATTGACAAAGCCATTTCAGTATAATATTAGTAAGTTTAGAAGGATGCAATGGAATGAAAATAGAAATTCCTAGAGAAGTTTAAAATGAGGGTCTCTAAGGGCTGGGGTTGTGGCTCAGAGGTAGAGCACTTGCCCAGCATGCATGATACACTGGGTTCGATCCTCAGCACCACATAAAAATGAAATAAAGGTAAAATGAGGGTCTCTAAAGATAATATCTTATCTCTAATATTACACATTTTATAGTCAGATGGTAAAATATGTAAGTATATTTAATATTATAACTAATATTAAATGGTAAAAAAGAATCCATCTTATTAGTCAAATATATATTTGATTAAATGAAGCCATGGTGGTAGGAATATACCTAACACTTTTATCTGACAAAATTCCATTCAAAAGAGGTTAGGAATGTTTACTAATGTCTTCAGAAGACTGAGACTGCCCAACAGAGCTCCTTGCATCTTGAATTATTTTATTTCATAGAGGAGCTGCTCGAATAGGAATGAACACGAATTGAATGTGGGTGAATGTCAGGGAATCAGTAGCCACGATAAGGAATGTGAAGGGTTTACCCATGAAGGAAAGACATTTGAAAATTACCTCAACTGTTCAGCTATGGCAAATTCCAAGGTTGTTTTGGACTTGTTCTCTCAAGCAACTTATATTCATTTGTTCCCTGGCATTATTTACAAATCTGAATATTGACTCTCCAATTTTCCATTTTTACTGTTTGTCAGAATGTCTATTCAAACAAATTATGAAGTAGCAAGCTTGACTCAGTCACCACTAAACTAAGACCTGGCAGGTACTAAGCCTACAACTAACTTTTGGACATAGACATTAACCACCTTGTTAAAAATTTTAACCATTCATTCATTCATTCAACTTATATTTTAATAAGAAGCTCCTGTATGCTAGGACATATACTGGACACTGAGGAAATGAGGGTACATTAAACGCAATCTCCCTCTCCAAGCTGCAGAGATTAGTGGGCAGAAACCTGATTTCTACAATCAGATAGACCAGGGATTGCTTTCTGGCCTTGTCACTTACTAGCTGTGTGGTGTCGGATAAATGACGTTATCTCTAAGCCATGGCTTCCTCGTTTTAAAATGAGGGATAATAATAGGAAGTATCCTATAGATTAAAGGAAGGATTGAATGAAACACACTTTTCCAGTGACAATAATAAAATGAGCAAGGATCTTTTATTAGTTTTATGCTTTGAAAGGAAGAAAAATTAATTAACTAACTCATAGAAGTATTTAAGATGGGGATCCTGGGAACCTCTTTTCATCATCTAAATAAGAAAATGGAAATGAAGTACCTCATGTGGCTATAGATATTTCTGGAATGATCAGACCTTATTATTTAGAATTATTTTAGAATTACTACATTAGAATTATTTTAGAATTATTACAATTAAACATTTTTAAATGGGATCCAGGAATTACTCACTTTCTTATTTCTGCTGAGTTAGAGAAAGGAAAAGAATTATCCTATAGTGAAGCATTAGGCCTAAGGAATACTTTCTAACTCTAAAGGTTGTTAGTAAAATTTATCACCCCCAAAAATGTATTTTTGGAAATATGACATGCTGCTGTCTACTCTGAGTGATTTGGATGCGGAACTGACTGGAGCAAGAGGGGTGAAATCTTTAGGATCTTCCTCTCCTCCCTTGATTGATGTAGGGATGATATGCAGAGTCGACAACTTATAATAAAACACCATGGTAGAGATGGAAAGGGTGTAGTAAAAGGTCAGGAGAAATAGATGCCAGTTATATTTCTAGAAGGAATGGGGCATATTCTGTAATGCGTGGAATTGCATAGTCTTTTGAAGGTTTCATACAGAAATACTTAAGATTATATATTCTGTTTGCAAATCTGCTTAAAATTGCAGTCTCCAAATCTTATGGTGCTATTGCATTGAAATCCAATGGCATTTCAGTTAATAAGATGCTGTTTGACAGGATTTTTCAGGCATCATTTGGAATGCATGGCAGGAATATTTGGAGACTTAGACCTCTAAATTCCTATGTTCTTTCATTTTCAAAATTCATATGTTACTCATTTGAATAAAAGAGGACTCTAAGAACCCCAAAATGATGAGTAAATAAAATTGGAGTATACAGATGCCTGTTTTACATGCTACAAACCAGGAATTGGCAAACTGTTCTGTAAAGTGCCCGGCAATCCATAAACAAATGAGAATGACTATGTGCCACTCAAACTTCATTTTTAAAAACTGACAAGGGCCAGTTTTGTTAGTGGGATGTGCATTGCAAACTCCTGCCTTGGATATTTTTAAAAATAACCAATTTTTCAAAATGATGAGTAGTGCTTTTCCTCTAGTGGGTATCATATATCTACAGCCCCAAATTGGGATTGTATATCCGTGTTTTCTTTCTGTCTTCAGAATATAGCATCGAAAACTGAAATTCAACCAGAAAGACTCCATTCTACAAAAAATTAGACAAATATAGTACATGTTCTTATTTCATAGTTGCATTCAATTTGGAAGTCATTTGTGGACCATGAAAGGATGAGTGAAGGGAATGCAGTTCAGATGACCGGAGAATATCCTGAAAGTGCGTTAAAACTTTCTGACAGCTGAGTAGAAAATATTAGATTTCTTTCCCTCTATGCAAATATTGTTCCTTTCATAAAAAGGCCTCAGTATGCAAGTGTAAAAATTAAAATATTAATGAAATTACACAAAATAGTATCATTCAACTCCCCCTGGGAAAGGCCTCATAAAATGAGACATTTACTGGGCCCTGTAATGAGGCTCAAATGAGGAATAGAATGTTCCTATTCTTTCCTTTCTCCTGTTCTTCCCCTCAAACCTCTGCAGTCTTTGCATTCTAATACTCATATATTGGAGACAATTTTACTGTAGATTCTGGATCAAGGGTGTAAGCCTGAAGACTCTCTGCTTCTGTCTCTGGGTTAAGTAGCATTTCTTTTTTAGACCTGGTATAACTGGTACAGTGCATCTTTTAAGTTTTATCCCCTCCAGGAGGCAGACAGCCTCACTTTTATAAATACCTGACATCTGGAAGCACATTTTTCATTTTTGAACATGGGCAAAATAGGTGCCAATAGCTTAGCACTTATTTTGGTGGTGTTTCTTAGTCATTATACATAGAGAAGTGAGCAAAGGCATTCAAACTCAAGGAATGATTACTTTGAGAGGCTTGAGATCTTGTTCATTCTTTCCTATTGTAAAGAATACCTTGAGGCAAATATGTGCTACAAGTTATTGCTTTAATGACCTTAAAGAAATGTACAGAAGGAGCAAGTATACAAAAGGTAATGCTGGTTGTGATTGTTCAACCTGTAATTCCAGCTTCTCAGGAGGCTGGGAAAGGAGGATTCCAAGTTTGAGGCCAGTTTGGGCAATTTATCAAATGCTGTCTCAAAATAACATTTTAAAGGGGGGCTGAGGATGTAACTTAGCAGTAGAATGTTTGTCTGCCATGCTTGAGGTCCTGAGTTATTTTCCAGTACTGAAAAAATAAACTTGAGAATAAAATGCAAAAAGTAAGAAAGTAAAATCTTAAAATCACAAGTCATAGTCTTCTGATTTTGAAAGTCACAAAAAGCTACGTCTCAGCAAAGAAGAATAATCAAATACTTTTACAGGGAATGAATAATACTTATGTAGTAAATTTATAAGGCACGTGTCTCAAATTGGCATCTTCACATTGCTAATATTGTTTGGATACAAAAAAGAACAGTTTGAGCTAGAAAGAATTGCTGGAAAACAATTTTGGAAAGTCTTGGGGTTAGCACAGAAATTTATTGAAATATTTTTGTGCATTCATTTATATTAAAGGTCCGATCATATCTTTATAGCAAGGAATACATTTAATAGATGGGTTTGCTTATAACTTTGGGCTTTTAAAAAAATGTACTGATGCTCTGATTTGTCCCTGTTCTAGTGTTTGTTCCCTTGAATTATCAAATTTGTTACTAATAATTTCTCTCTGTTCTGTACACAGCAGAAAATCAACAACTATGTTTAATACATCAGCTAAAGAACTAGACCCAAGGCCACTGACATTCACCAGAAATCAGAGTAGACCTCCATTTGGTCATCTTTTTGTGGTTACAATCCCTGGATAAAAATTAAGCTAGTGAGAGAAATAAGGCAGCTCTTTGAAGTATTGAATTTTCTTGGTAGATTTTTTTCTGATTTATCACTTTGTTGATTGATATGATATTTATTAAGTTCCCACAGTATCAGAGTCTGCCTAGTGTTTTGACCAAAGCAAGACCTAGAAACTGCAGAATACAATCTGTAGGGCAGAAAAGTAAGGAAGAAACTGCAATGCAGTTGCCTGGGGAGGTTGTCTGAAAGAGCAGTCCAGCAAGCAGCATCTAGAATAACAAAACTGGGTCAATGACTTGGTTGGAAAGGGCAGCTGTCTTCATTTGGGTTCAGTTTTCTATCCAGAGGGCCGAGCTGGTATTTCTATCATACCTGTCAGCCTCTGTGTAAGAATTGCTTTATAGGGAGCAGGGGCCCTTTCCACAAACTTGAATCAGAGTTTATATTTCTACTGCATTTTACATGGAGATACATTGCTTGGCACTATATTTCCATTACTATCCTTATTTTACAGGTTGAATAACTAAGATTTCTAGAAGGAAATTTTTTAAAGATGCAAACTCCAGCGATACAGAGCTAGGACCCAGAGGGTTTAAAGGCAAATCTCACTCCAAGTTTGTGATGTTTGCCCTCCTGCTTGCTTGATGGAAGCTATGTGTTTTCATTTTTATATCTAGGTAGGAATGCCCTGTACGGAAGTGTGGATTGGGATTAAAATTGTTGAACACCCATATGAGAGTAAGCGAAAATATTGAAGAAAAGTTGAGGAGTGGAAAAATTTCTTTCTCCTTCCTGGAGTTAGTCAGTGAGAAGAAAATAACGTATTTATACCTAACACCGTGTAGCTGGCCCTTGTTAACATCCCCCACCATTCAGATTGTGAACTTTGAAGGAGAAGAGACCAGTCTGTTTGGCTCCTACAGTTTTGACCTTGAGCACCAAGATTCTAATTAATCTGCCAATATGTTTCCCTGCATGTCTTAAACTATATCAGTCAGCAAAGGAAATCTGCAATGTGTAGCTTTTTCTTCCAGCGAACAAAACACTTTGGATTTTTTTTTTCTAATTACAGAATTATTTTTACAAATAATTTCAGATGACTTTTAAAAGATAAGGAAAAGACATGGAGTAAAAGAAAAGATATGTCTATATATATGCTAGTCATTATATAGTTACTAAACTTCAATTCTAAATTTGGGTCAGTTTTCTGAATAACTAAATGGCTAATTTTTTTTTTAAGGAAACAATGCATGAGCCTTTTTGCTAGACATTAGGGGAGCTACTGTTTTTTCCAAACTCTGAATCACAAAGGATTGGTGTGCTGGACAATAATTTCTTTGACATTTTTGGTAAGCGCAGAGGGAGATCATATGTAGCTTTGGATATTAGTATCCTATGATAAAAATGGAGAGGGTGGTGTTAAAACAATTTAATTATGGGAGTTCTGTGAGAGGACTAAATGGATGTATTAAGGTAGCTAGACCTCACATGTTTAAACTGGTACCAAGGAGAGATTTTAACATATCCCGTGGAGTGAGTGGGCAATATGTCCTTTAGGTAGTCTTCACCATGGTTACTTTATTTAGCTAAACGTTTGGTAAGAGTTGGATTTCACAGTGTTTGAAGTTGGATTCTTTTATAGGAGCCTAAGAGCTGGTGTCCTATATTACTAAGGGAAGTTGAATGTGGTCAAAAACCAGAATCAGCAGTAGCAAGATCAGTATTCTATTATGAAAATGGAGACTCTAATTATATTCTCACCTGGGTGGAGGTCTGCTTTCAGTGGTATGAATCAGTTTATTCACTAGATTGAACTCATTACTGCTAAATTCCCTAGGAAATGGTCTTTAAAACTAAGTTTATCTCACCATGATACAGAGGGCCTGGTAATTTACAAGTAATAATATTTAGATTCAAGTTAAAACATGCTCTTTGGAATGGATACCTGTTGTAATCATTACCATAAATACAATGATGCTGCAATTTAAAAGACATCTTGAAATGCCCTCAAATGCCTGGACCTTCTCACTCACACTTGAACAAAATGAGACCTGCCTCATTAGGTTTTGCAATGCACCATGAGTAGTGAGGCAAAAGGGGATTCTAAGCTTGACTCCATCTATTATGGGATGTGTTGCCTTGGACAAGCTTCTTGACTTCTTTTGGAACAAAAGTGAATAATAATACCCATTTCACAGGCTTTTTGAGGCAACCAAAGCATAGTAAAGTATCTAGCCCATGGTAGACACTTAATATTCAGTTTTGTTTTTCACTGTTGCCTCCTCCTTTTCCATACTACCAAGTTGCTGATGAAACACTCATTGTCTGTGATTTAGAATCCTCCCCCTGCTGGACCTCAAATGTATCAGTGATCATTAAAACTCACTAATGGAAACTAGAAAAACAAGACATACTCTTTTCCCCCTTTCTTTTTCCTCTGAGAAAAAAACTGAATTACAGTTTGGGCGTCCACTGACAGAGGGAGGAAATTGCCTCAGGACCTGGGAGCTGTACTTTTTGCTAATCTACTTGTGTTAAGGAAAAATTTAGTATGAATAGTTAAGAGGGTCCATTTCTGCATTTCAGAACTGAAGAAGGTAGACTTTTTGCAAATAAAGATGAAAAATATAAATTAATATATAAAAGAAAATGTGAAGAAGAGGGAAAGCTGACATTACCCTGTGTGGCCGGCTGGCATGGTCTCACAAGACTGAGACTGATACATGCATGTACCTGAATCAAGAATTAG
Source organism: Spermophilus citellus (assembly GCF_964194105.1). Taxonomy (NCBI): domain Eukaryota; kingdom Metazoa; phylum Chordata; class Mammalia; order Rodentia; family Sciuridae; genus Spermophilus; species Spermophilus citellus. Next base: position 63,414,012 of record NC_138186.1, on the reverse strand, counting down.
AATCATAGCATTATTAGTGTTTTAGGCCAGGAAAAGAATTCCTATTCTCTTGCTACTCAAAGTGAATTTCACTAATCTGTAGCATCAGCATCATCTAGAGAATGTTAGAAATGCAGAATTTCATTTCAAAAGCACTGAATCAGAATCTGCATTTCTGCAAGATTACCAGATGACTCTTCTGAACACAAAAGTCTGAGAAACACTGGCCCCTTTTCATGTGTGCTTCATATCTGATATGCATTATCTTTTTTTTCATTGAGTCACAGATAAGCTGATGCTATCAAATAGGTTGAAGACAGTGTCCTCCAATCAACCTCTGAAAAACTCTCAATTCTAGTCTGATATCACTGCTTAAATCAGCCTGTTGTTCAGAAATACAGATTCATCTCATTAAATATCATCATCATGAATATTTTTCTTCATGGTTCCCTTAACAATATCATGAGACATTTTCTCTAGCATTTTAATTGTGCAATGTATCATGCATACAGAAGAACACATGAAAGAGAGATGTATAGTTTAAAGGATAATTACTGCCTGGCAAACACTCAAATAAACATCGGGGTCAAAATATAAATCAAATTTAGCTCAGCATCTCTCAGACATCTTATCCCAGTTGCATCCCCTTTCCTCCTTTGTAGTGATAATAAACCAAAACTGTGAAAATTCCTTTTCCTGTTTTCCTTAATAGTTTTCCCACCTAAGCATACATCCTTATATAATATAATTGGTTTTCACTTATTTTTGAACACTATATCAATTGAATTCTATGGAATGTGTTCCTGTCACTAGGCCTTGTATTAGTGTGATTTATCCATGTTGTTTTGTTCAGTTTTAACTGATCCCTTTGCTTTGCTGTTACAATACTTTACTGAGTGCTGACTTTACAGATTATCTTTTCTGATAATTATGGACGTTTATGTTTTCTGCTCTTTGGGACCATAAAAGACAATACTTCCAGGAGACCACGCACCTTTCCTTGTGCATTTATACAAAAGCTTTTCAAGACTCCTTAACAGAGAGAACCTCCCAGAGCCATGGAATCTCTGCATCTTCAGTGTTATTCCACAATGCCAGAGGTTTTCCAAAGTACTTTTACCAATTTGTGTTCTTACAGTCATTAGAGACTTTTCAGATGTGGCCTTGAAGAAGTCCAGGTGCACTGGGTTCTCTAATCCTTTGGTATATCAGCCTGTGACTCTGTTTAAAAACAAAACAAAAAACACAATTCAATTCATATTTTCATCATCCTTACCTATTGTTTTAGTTTCTCACCTTCCTGTCCTTGAACAATCAAGGCTCAAATCAACATTGATCCATATAGACCCAACCAGGAATCTGCAGTTGCTCATCTCCAGGCTTCCGAAGCCCCTCTGTTCTCTGGCATCATCAGCACCTCTGTAGGCAGTTCACAGTCACCTGTGTTCTCTTAGAAGAGAGGGTGGCAATTCACCTAGGTCAGGAGTCACAAATAATTTAAAGATATCATTCAGCAAAGTTTTCATCATCTATTCCTTCCTCAATTTAAATCTCATTTCCCTTATATTCTTTGCATTTCTTCATTCTCACTGAAAGAGAAGACCAAAATTACATTGTAGTTTTAGTCTTTATTTTCTTCTTTTTGGTCAACCAGTAGGAGTTATATTACTAGCCTGAAGCAGTGGGTGTATTTCTTCTCCAGTCTTTATCCAAACAAGGAAAAACAAAACAAATCAAACCTTAACAACAATAAACAAAAATAACTTTTATTATTATTACTACTTTAGTACTTGTTAGCTCACTTTGAATTTACCCTTCTGGGCTCTTCTTACAGATCATAGTATTCTTTTAAATTGCCTCTTTTTTTATTTGGACTTATCCTTTTAAGAGTTAAGTTTACTGGGGGATATTATGTGTCATCTCATTTTCTATATGTTCTTCCACATTTTCTTCCTTGGTGGAATTACTTCTGTTTCCTTAGTCGGAACAATATTTTTGAGATGTTGCCAACCTTTGATCTCCCTTTTTCTGTTATGGAGTTGCATGTCACGGATTCTGTCAAGTTTTTCTTTTAAACCTCTGAAATCTTCCTTTCTAAAGTTCACAGTGCATGTCTGACTAAGCCCACACTTGATCAAAATGAGAATTTTAAAGTGAAGAAAAAACACACATGTGTGTGTACTTCCTTTATGATGGAAAAGACCATTGGCTTTTAGATTTTCTGTCTCTACATTTTGACGGTGTGGTATGTGTCTTCTTTATCTACCGACTTCCTCATCTTCTTGCTTTCCATCTTTTCTCATAGCTGCTCATGACTCTTAGTCTGAGTTTTTAGCATAACCTCTTTCTCTCTGTACATCATATTCTTCTTGGCCAGCTTCTCTTAACCATCTCTGTGTATACACAAGTTCTTAATTTCTCAGGAAAAACAACAAAAATATTAAATTTTTTCCAGAGTGCAGTGTGACTCATTACCATCATCTGACATTGCAAGCATTCGATAAAGGAGGTCTATGGACTTGAGTTTCAAAATTGTAGGTGCACCTGTTAAAGAAAAGATTATCCAATGCTACTGCATAAATAATGATAAGGCAGACTTTATTCAGAGAGATTGCCGTGGCAGGCTGCAGCAATGGGGTTTTGCAGTGAGGGAGAGAGATTGGACCCAACTATGGATACAGCAAGGAAAAATGGGAATTTATAGCCAAGGAGCTGAATGGGAGTTGGTAGATAGAGAAATGACAATGGACTTGGGAGGATTCTTGCTGATGGTGGAGGATGATGAACATGATCAGATATTCAAAATGATCATACATGGAGGATGCAGGATTCTGACACAACTAACCTAGGAGAATTCTTGATAAAATTGGGCAAATACATACATGAACATGGAAGTCCAAAAGTTAAGGTCTAGTTGAAAATTAGCTCAGAAGTCTGAGTTTGCTCAAGGAGAGAGTATTGAAACTCACCTAAGAATTTATTAAAACAGATGTTCCTAGGCCCCACACCCTTGAGTTTATGATTCAGAGAATCAGAATTTGAGAGTTTGAAGCCTACCAAATTCCTCCGTGTTTTCTGGCTATTGGCCTAGGGAACATGCTTTGAAAACCACTGTGATAGAATGAAACAGCATTTTTCTGAAAATTTTATTTTCCTGATTCAGAGTGACCCAATTCATCCTCATTTTGTTGTTTTGTTGTGTTTTTTTAATAAATGGTAGAGTTTGAGCCATTAGTGTGGAATTCTGTGCTCTCATCTTTTGTGTCTTTCAGCAGTTGTCATGAGGAGGCAAAATTTCGATGTATGCAGTTGAGGAGAGAAATAAAGAATGTCCACAAGCTTCTGCCCCTTTCAGTGCTTTATTCACTTAAATTACTCAATACAATTTCACTCTATAGGTTCTTAATCAAGAAAACGACAATCCTTAGTACTAGGCACTGCAATAGACATAATCAATTCACATCAAACAATTCTAGATTAATTGTAGGCATTGCAAACAATTCTAGATTAATTCTAGGCACTGCAAAATACACTTAATCATGACGGGCTAGTGACAGACATTCTCTCTGCATGCTAAGTTCAAAAGTCTTTTTTTTTTTATTGGATGTTCACAACATTACAAAGCTCATGACAAATCATATTTCATAGATTAGAATCAATTGGGTTATGAACTCCCATTTTTACCCCAAATACAGATTGCAGAATCACATCGGTTACACATCACATTTTTACATACTGCCATATTAGTGACTGTTGTATTCTGCTACCTTTCCTATCCTCTACTATCCCCCCTCCCCTCAGCCTTAGGCTTTATGTCCAGCAGATGCCCACTCACTCAGACTTCGGTGACCAGGTCCGAAACCAAGGCAGGCTTTTCCTGGCATGGAGTGGATAACCGGTTGAGGAGAGGGTCCTAGGGAGAAGTTGTGGCTCTTACCAAGGTCCAGACAAGGCAGTAGAGTTTGAGAGCAGTGAGGATCACACAGAGGATCAGGAAATTATGACAGTGACGGGATGTCAGGTCCTTATCAGGCTCTCCAGCTCAAGTGCATTTTTGTTTCAGCTGGCTGAATCCCTGTTCATTTGCTTTATTATGTATACTAAATTTGGGGGCTTTTGACCCCCCTTTCAATCCTTATCAGCTACCACCAGATTTCTCCATGACATCATTTGTCCAGGGGTCAGAAACATCTGGTCTGGTGGTCTCCACTATGATCTTCTCTCCTTTCCCTGTTATCATTGGAGGATAGCCTGGCAGGGACTTCACCTTGTTTATCAGGGTGAGGGGAAGTACAATGTTTGAGGCCATACTGGTGGGTTCTGTGGTGTGTCTGGTGAGACTGTAGGTTTCAAACTGGAGTCTTTAAAATGGAGTTGCTTAGGCTCAGGCCTAAGGCCATCCTCACAGAAGTGTATTATATGTGTTAGGAGAATAGTACCTCAATGTATTTTTCTGCTAAAGAAAGGAGTTTTTATTCATCTACCACACAGATAATAAGGAAAAAAGATGATAAAAGGAAGAAATGTAAAATTATTTATACCTTGCATGTGAAAAACATTTTAGTAAACAGGAATAATAGAGCATCATGATGATGTAGTTTGATTCTTGTGAGAAATGTGTTGCCTCTTCCTTCTTGGGGTGATGGTGAATGTAGACTGTGGGTAACAGTAAATGACTCTAGAAAGGAAGGTTCTTTCTGTTCCTGGTAAGGTGGCTCATACCCATATACCTCTAACTAGCAAGACGTTAGTTTACTTCCTCAAATTTTTTATCTCTTAATCACTGGGAAGGGAGATGATTAAAAAGTGAAAATCCAAATTTTTACTGACTGGAAAGAGTTTATCCTGATAAGAGGTGGAGTCTGTAGTGATTAGGTCTTGGGTGAAGGAGCTGCTGACAGACTTGGGGAAGCTACAGTATGTCACAGCTTGGAAGTAAAAGGAACAGTAATGGAACAGGACACAGGAGTACCAGAACACCCTCTCCTACATCAGCACCCTCCCAGTTACACTACTCAAATATATGCATAAAATTTCCCTCTGTTCAAATATTAATAATGCTATAAATCTCTGAGATCCTAAAACATTAATATCTCTAATGATTTCCCAGCATCAAATGTGTTCTATAAAATATTGATCAAAAGGTCCTTGGATAATCTGTAGTTTTTCCAAGGAAATTAGAAGAGTGCAGTAGTGGCCAACCACTTACATTGACATCTAGCCCCTAATTCTGTTCCTTGTGGTAAGGCCCATACCCCAAAGTCTCATCTGCCAGACTCTACTTTGGCAACCACAAGTGCTCAACTAGTAATGATTGTCCTTAGACATCTTTTATCCAGATGTGCCATCATGGAGATCTAAACCTGAATTTTTAAAACCTCCCTTTCAGGCTATGAGTACCTGAAATTGCTCTATTTTTGTGTATACGTGAGCACATGCATGTGCATATATACATCATGCATTTGTTAAATAAAGGAAATAGCACAGCTAATAGTAGTAAGAACTGTGCAGTATACTCAAGCTCCTTTTTTCCTCCAGTGTCCAGTGCCCTAGGGTTCCCTAAAATACATAGTTTCCGTGATGCTTCAGGAGCTGCCTTATGTTTCACTTTTCAAAATCTGTTTATTTAATGGGTGGTTACTTCAGTGTCTTGGTCTGTGCTTTTAAAAGTAATAGAAGTTTCTGAACTGCTTTGCTAGTGAGAAATAAATAGCACTCAAATTAATCATTTCCCTCCATAATTAATATTCTTAGGGGTGATTTTCCAGCAACTACCCCGCCCCGTATACCTTGTTATCTAACACATGAGAGTAGCTAAAAGTTTTAGTCCAAATAAGAGTTTGAGTGTGAAGTTAAAGAAATCAGTGGAAAAGATGTTTAAGAGAAAATAGAAACCATGTAAATATACTTGGGCTGGTCTAATTACCATTTTGACATTAAGAGAAAGATATTAATTATCTGAATCCCATCCATCAGCCTGCAGTTCATGCTTTGCCCTTCTCTACCTGTTGTTACAAGTCTCCACACATCTAGAGTTTTCATTGAGTGGACTATTTCTTACTTCCTCCTGGGCACTAAGAAAAGGGCAGACATTTGGCCTGAGGTGGTGCTTGCAATGGAAGCATGCAAACTCCACTGAGTCCACAGAGGCAAAGGTGGAGGCCTATGTCCCTTTGGGTGACTGAAGCAGCACCCCTGGAGACATTCATTCTTGCAGTTGACAAATGCTGACATTGGTCCTGGAAGTCAGAGAGAGAAAAAACCATTTAGTTCCAAAGATTACTGGAAAGGATGGAAAGAGTACAAAGCATCAGAGGCCCTTAGGCTTCTCCATCTTCATTTTCTAAAATCACCCACTCACACAAAAACAATGCAGCTAATTCCCTTAATTACAACATTCTAGATCCACATATTTCAGGTAAATGGGATTTCCATAATATTGGAAGGAGGTTAATCTTTGTAACCCTGAGAGAGATGATTTATTGTAGTGGCTGCATTTCAAACTTAAAATTTGCATATGTAGATTAGAAGACCAATTGGTTTTTCTATGAATCATACATAACCTTGCCCTTTCTGTTCAGAAAAGACATGACACAGGAAGAAAAGATTTTTTGCTGGTGAGGTGTATACTTTGTTCCATAAATGATTTTTTGAGAAGAAGCTTTATGGTACGTGATTGCAAAGCAAAAAAAAAAAAAAAAAAAAGGAAAAAAAAAAGAAACATTTATTCTGCCTTAAAGGAATTTCCAGTAGAGAAGAAACAAAAATAATGAAAATACCACATAACAATTACAAAGTCAGTAGTGATATAGAAAATATTGCAAAACTTCAAAAGAGAGAAATTTTTTCAAGCTTAAGGTTTTTGAAAATTTTTATGTCAGTTCTGACTTTTTGTTTTCTACTGATAAAAACTTCTCTTACAAATTAACTGATTTATCATAGCCATTTTGGGATGTTTTCTTAGAAATACAGATTTTTTTTATGGCCATATTAATCCATCTTGAAAATCTGCTCACTTTATTATAACAGGCAAATGTATTAAGTTATCAAACTTATTCTTAATGCTACATGCTATTTCATAAATAGGGGCTCATTTTCTTGATTCCTTATTAATGAAGTTTGAGTCTGTCTACTAAAAATATTGGTATGTAAAATTAAGTTAGAACTTTGGAAACATTCACACACACACACACACACACACACACACACACACACCCCACTACCACTTCTTAAAATGCACTACTGATTCTTGTGGCCCTGAATACTGAATAATGAAATTTCTCTTTACAAATAATTTCTAGCATATTCAATAACCTAATCTAAAAACAGCACTCTTTTCAGGACTAGCTCCATTCTTACAGATGCCTGTCTGTGAAAGGGGAAAGCTGTGGGGTCACCTCTAAAGATTTTCTTTATGTTTTACCCAGCACAGAAGAGTATTTTTTTTTCTCATTCTTTTAGCTGTTTTTAAATGTCTGAGATAAGTTTTCTGGAATCTGTCATTACTATATGCTAAGCACATGGTCCAAAGAAGTCCCTGCTTCTGTGGAGAATAACCAAGTCAAGGACAAGGGTACATCATTTTAATGAAATGCAAATTTCTCATTAAAAGGCAAATCCTTCATCTTCAACTTGACTGGTGGGAATTCCCTATTAAAGCACTGAAAAAAAGTTCCAGCTGAAGACAATTCTTTGGATCTGAATTACTTTCCTTTTAACGAATTAGAAAATTTGAGCACATTTTAAGCCCATGTTCTACAGAAAAATTATTCTGAGATAGCTAAGCAAATGTCAGTAAATAGGTTGAGCTAATACTGCTATAAATTTTACGTTCTTAGAGAAGAGATTATTTATGAGACTTGTTAGAGACAGTAAGGAGACTGATTGAAGTGGGTCTATCATGTGCATAGAGAACATCGGTGTTGTATGTTACCATGGAGGATAGAGATTCGCTAATTGTGAACAGAACAAGAAGTGAGGGTTTATACCCAAGAAGTAGGATGGGGGTCAGTGAATGAAAAATTACTAAGACGTAATTAATGTGAGGAGTTAGGGGAAATTCTGCCTAAACTGGCCTACCTGGATTCTTGCTGAACATAGGCCAGGTGGTTAAACATCACTAAGGGGGTGGTGAAGGAAGAGAAACACAATTAGATATCAAGGGTGGGAGGTGCCTGCTCAATTGTCTTTTCAGGTTTCCTACTAAAACTGGATTTTATAGGGAAGAACGCAGATGTGTCTAGAAAGAAGTTTCAAGAACCTGATTAAAGTTTGTTCAAGCAAAGAATCTTTGCCAATTTTTTCTTCTTAAACACTGTGATACATTTTATGATTTTTTTGTCACCTTTTATTTGTTCATTAGGGACCAACTGAATCATCCACTGCAACTTGTAAGTAGAGGATATTTGATGTTTGCTTGATGGTGTGAGCCATCAGGCATTTGGTGAAGAAATTGAATGAATTGTTATGAAAAAAAAGAAAAAGAAAACCAAAGATTAATAGTTCCAAATCCAGATAAGAGTCCAGAGGGCAATCAATTGAGATTTTTTCATCATTAGGTGGCAGAGTAGGAATGGCAGTGATAATCTGAGAAGTGTTCTCGTTTGCAGTTTGAATGTCTTTGATGACATCACTGGTTATTTTGGTGAATATTCTTAGTATCCCACACAGTGGTAGGCATGTGTATGATTTGCAGTGTGAAGATGTCCTCAACATTCATATCAAGTTGTCCACCTTCAGTTTATGAGGCTTTGGGAAAAGAGAAATTTTATTCTTTAGCAATGCCATGTCAAGAAGGTAAGAGATGAAAAACTGGAAATGTTTGTTTTGAGAGTTGCAGCCAGATATTGTAGGAAGTTAGAATTTAAGATCTCCTCTAGTTTTCAGAGAAATAACAAAAACTTAGAGACAATAAACAGTCCTAGAATTTCACAATGACAAGATGTCCTACAGTTTTCACAAAACATAATTTTTCCCTCTATAGTCACCCCATTTCTTTCAAATAGAATTACACTAAAACTTACTTATTTGCAAATAAGTAATCTTATTAAATATGGTCTGATTATTTATATAAGTGTAGCACAAAAGATCACTGACTACATGGGTCCTGTTTTTTGTTGTTTGTTTTGTTTTTAAGTTTTATATGTTGGAACTTTTCATAAACAATCTCAAATTGGACATTTTAAAAGCCTATCAAAAGTAGGAAGCCAAGCCAGGAATTTATCACCAGACTTCCTATAGATTGTGGTGAATTTTATCTTCTTGAGATCTCCCAAACACCCTTAGGTTCCTGGGCTTGCCAGGGATTGATCTTCTGTATGCACCTAGAATGTCTGTAATCCTGTAAGCCAAATATTAGGCTGTTTTTAATTTTTTTCTTTGTAGTTGTAGATGGACAAAATGTCTTTATTTTATTTGGTTTTGTTTTGTTTTAATTTTTATGTGGTGCTAAGGATCGAACCCAGGGCCTCATGCATGCTAGGCAAACATTCTGCCACTGAGCTGTAGCCCCAGCCCCTGCCCCCCAGCTGTTTTTTAAAAAGGGTCTTTGTGAGCATTGGCTGCTTAGTTCTTTTAAAGTGGTCACGTTTTGATTTTATGCATAATTTTAAAATACAACATTCCAGTAAAACCTTGGCAATGTAATCAAGGTTTTCAATTACATCCTGTTATATGGATAATAGATTATTATTGAATTCATTTAAACAAACTATATAGGAATGAAAATAAAAGCTCTCAGTAAGCACTTCTCAATTCCAGAGGGAATTAGGTAAGGAGAAAAAGTAATTGTTTTATCTTGTTCATAAATATATTCTTTACCAGATTTCCATAACATATAGGTAATGTAAGAGAAAAGAAAAGGTTTCTTTAAGTTGGAAAATAAAAAAGAACCAGCAAAGTTCCTAGCAGAAAAAACCCTAAAACTTGTAACCACTTGTATCCGTTAATTCAGTCCCTTAAAATTAGTTATTGTTTTGCTTAAATGTAGGCCAGTAATTTTATGAACCCATCATTTTTTTTTACAGGGGTTCTGGAAATTCTCACTCAGTCCAATGTATGATCTCAAAATTATCAGATGTTTGTATTTCAGGTTACCTTTCAGTCTATTCCATGAATCCCTTTGAAAATGAAACATTTGGCCTAGAGTTGACAGCAAATTCTTCTCCAGAAGAAACAAAGTCAAAAATTATCTTTGGTGATGAAAGACTAAAGTGGTTGACATTCAAGATCTAATGAATTTATTTGATAAGGAAATTTCATTATTTCTGTGGCATATAATATTTAAAATTATAACTAGAATTATTACTGATAAAATTATACCAGGACATATCAAATTTCTTGGTATTTCTTACAACTTCTGGAACACTTTATGTCAATAACATATACAAAAAGTAATACAGGGTTGGGGCTGTGGCTCAGTGGTAGAACGCTCACCTAGCACGTGTGAGGCCCTGGGTTTGATCCTCAGCACCACATAAAAATAAATAAAATAAAGATATTGTGTCCAAGTACAACTGAAAAATAAATATTAAAAAAATTAATACAAAGAAGGTCTTAAGTCACTTCTGACAATACCTCCCATGGGAATTAGCATATCAGGTAAACAAAATTATTTTTTAACATGTAATTTTTTTCCTAGATTAAAAAAAAAAAGTCCTTTGAGATTTTCCAGAAAAAAATTCAGGGTTATCTGAGAAATTTCAAAGTGAGTTTGGGGTCAAAAAGACATTATTTAGAATTTGACTTGGGGGAAAAAAATGGCAAAAGATCCAAACCCTTCATTGAATAGGATCCCAAGTCACTATGAAGCAATTCTCTGGCACTCTGAAGTAAGTAAGAACATGATACAGTTTATCAGAAAGCATAGAAAACCATGTTGAAAAGACCCATAATCTTTGTTTCCCAGGAGGATTACTTAAAAGGCAAAGAAAAAGCCTTGCAGTTTTTTATTAACAATCGAAAGATAATCCAAGAAAAATTCTGGCTTTGCCCTGGTGTACTTTTGACATTGTCCTTCTCTTTATAAACTTATAAATAAATCTATTTGAGTCTTTGCCAGCTTGACCACACATAAAAGCCCTTTTCTAAGATTCCTTTTCTACACTACCTTCTACAATTTTCTTATGTTCATTCAGGTTTTGTCCTATATTTTTCTCTTTCTTGTTCTGGAACAACCAGTCATTCTACTTTAGGAGAAATTACTCTCTTTTAAACTTAACAAAAACATTATCCTTCATATCTCATAAATTGTCTTATCAAAAATACATCCTACTTTTCCTGTCTACTTTTCAAACAGCTGTTTTCCTTCACCCTTATTGTTCCTGGACAGTCTCAATTATATATATTGAGAAAAAATTAGGAAGTAGACTATCTTGACTTGTCTGTCACATACCAGGATTCTGTCGCAGACAAGCAGATTTTATAAATATAACATCTCACATTTTTATAGGCATATACTTCCTCATACTACAATTTCTCATGTTTATTACAGATCAAAACATATTAAGCTTCTCTATACCATATAAAACAAAATTCCAAAGGAATGATATCCTTAAACGTAAATTCAGGAATGAACATTTTAGGAGATTATCTTGTTTAGGAATGATCCATATTTTAGTGAGTATCTATTATTTAATTTAGTATAACTCCAAGGGCACAAATTGAAAGGAAAGCAAGGAACTGGGAGACAGGCAAGCGAGAAACGAAAGACAGAGATCAGGTAGAGATACACAGGAGAGTTTATTTGTCAGAGCTGACAAATAAAGGCACATCTCTCCGTAGCCAGAGAGAGGAAAAACAGGCTTGAGGTTCTGGACTTTTATGGGGCAGGCTCAGGGATTAGAGCTGGGTGGGTCCTAATGTAGGTGGGTAAGGGTGAGATTGGTATAAAGGAGTGGTGAGCCTTTCTCAGAAAGGCCTTGGTCAGGAAAGTGAATTTTTTTCTCAAAATGGCGGCCATCACTTAAGATGGCCAACCAGATGCTAGGCAAGGACCTTACACAAATTACCAGAAAGATTTTGGGAACTGTTTTCAGGCAAACAGTATGAAATTAAACAATTTGAACCATTGTAAGTTATTTCCCTGTTATCTAAGGTTATGTTTAACCTTATTTGACTAGTAAATACAAGCAGAATAAAAATATATGTTCATACTGTAATTACTAACAACTCAGAAAGCATAGTTGTTTTTATTAAATCAACGATATTAAATTACTGTTATTTATCAAACATTTAATTGAATTACACAAATCTGAGAAACATTTGAGTTATTCTCTTTCTGGGAGTTTTAGGGATATTTAATTTATATAAGCATCCATCTACCTCTGAGTTTAAATAGAACTCCTGTAAGAGACTTCATAAATTAATTTGTTAATACCATCTAGATATGTAAAAATACTACCTACATATGTATGCGTACACACAAATAAGCATGCATAAACATGTAGACAGATGTGAACAGTTACCATGCAGCATTCGTTTGGAATTTTTAGGCAAGAGTTGCTAATGTACGACAATACAAAACTCTCAGGTTTATATAAAATAGTTACATTTTATCTCATCTCTTCACCTCTTTATATTTTTACATGAATTGTTTTCCTGATAAAAATGACACAAGTTGAGCTTACCTACTCAATAAGAGCTAAAGCTTTTTATATCACTCTTTGTGGAGAAGACTTAAGATTTTCTTTTGACCTGATATGTAAAGTAATCCTGTAGAGGTTGTGGACTGTCTTTTAGATTGAGGATGTTGTCCAGCAGCTATCTGGTTTTCTCCAAAGCCTATTCAAGTAGATAAAACACCACGTTCCCAATTAGCCTTTTTGTCTTTCAGCCTCAAGTGGTGGTTTTTAAGGGACTGCAGTGAAAGGTCTGGTTGGAGTAGACTAAAAAACAGAGGAGATAGGGTGTGATAGGGACATATTAAACCATATTAAATGTGATAAGAGGAGAAAGGAGTATTGCTGATGATTGAAAGGGGGAGGTCTTAGAGGAGCAAGTTCAGGAAGATCTTAGGCTTCTCAAAGAGATGTTGAAGTTCCAAATTAATGTCAGCAAAAATCATGCCAACAAGAAGGACACAGCTGGCAGAGGATATAGTTATCAAGGGTTCAAGAAGAGAAGATTCAGTTGGCTGAGAAGTCCCCAGGAGCCAAGCAGGATCAAAAAGAGAACAAAGAAAATATGGTATGTTAAGAACTATGTAATGTTATGAACAACCAACAATAAAATAATTAAAAAAAAAAAAAAAGAACAAAGAGACCTCAGAGAGCCAGAAAGAATAACTTCCAGCCCAGGGTGTCATGGAATAATACTTACTCAGGGAAGATCTGGGGAGAAGAGATTTCCACCCCAGAGACTCAGGGAATAATTTCCACTCAGAACAAAGAGCCAGGAAGATCTTTCAGGAGATATCTTTCAAAAGAAACTCAGGACTCTAATCCAGCTTCAACGAGTATACCCATTCCTTAAGAATCACATCTGCCCTTACCATCCTCAACAGGTGATTGTTGGGAACAGTGGCACAAGTTCACCTCTGAATTCCAAGGGGATCATTTAGTAGTGAATGCTGAGATTTCAAAGATTTGCACTTAAAGAGTCCTGAGTGAGAGCTCCAAGAGTCTAATAATACATCTAATCTTATTCCAATCACAGCACAATAACTGTCAGAGAAAAAATTATTCATGACACACTTAAAAGTGGTAAAGACAATTATTTTCAAGAGGAGATTATTGTGATAGATATAGAGATTTTCACTGGGAGAGAGTGTTCGGGCTTCGTTCTGAATATACCAAGGAAAAGTGGGAATTTGTAACCAAGGAGCGGGGTAGAGATCAGCTGATGGAAAATTGCTGAGAGAAAACATCAGGGATAAGGAGACTCTTGCTGAAGGTAGGCCAGGGGGATCAGACATCACCTGGGGCATGATAGGGGATGAGAATCCCACTTAGATATCAAAAGTGAAGGGTCCTTGCTAAATTGTCTTAGCATGGTTTTTTGCTAAAACTGTGACCAAAAAAGTGTAGAGATGGGCCTAGGAGAAGATTCAGAAGCCTGACTGAAGTTTGGTCAAGCAAATAATATCAATTTCTAGCCTATGTCTTAGTCAAACTGTCTATTATTTTACTTATTTGTTAGTATCTCCACCTTGGTGCTTTTTTAGATACCTAAAACTCAAGATATAAAGCTTAATTCCAGGTCTCATAATCCTACATAAATGTGTCTTCTGTTTGGTGAGTTTCACTATTATTTCAACTTCCTGAACAACTGCCAAGGAGTCTTTTTTCTGCTTCTCCCTGCTTTATTCCTTTTCTCACATTCAGTCACTGGATTTTGTCTGTTGTACCGTTTTTTAAAAATATTTTTAGTTGTAGATGGACACAAACCTTTATTTTTTTATTTAATTTTTTTATGCAGTGCTAGGGATCAAACCCAGTGCCTCAAGCATCTTAGGCAAGCTCTCTACCACTGAGCCACAAACCCAGCCCTGTTGTACCCTTTAAACATCCCTTTATTAACTCTTTTTCTCTTCTCTTGGCTTAATTTAGGGATTATATCTCAACCCTGGTATCTATTGAGATCCATCTTCCAATTAGCATTATTATTATAAAATTCTAGCATTGCCTTCACAATACACACATGCAATTCAGACCATTCCTCACATTGCTACCAGAGAACTTCTAACAGATACATTTCAGCAGGTAGATTTCAGTATTTTCATTGGCAACTATTTCACATTCCTTAGGATGGTACACAAGGCACTTCTGATGTCTTCCTGGGGTTTATCCTTATTTTCCATTCTGAATGAGCAATAGCTGTCAGCTCATTTCTAAAATTGCTGTTTGAGGGTGTGGTGGACCTCATTGCTGTTTTGCATCAGCAATTCTTAATTTGTCCAAACTTAGTTGCCCAGTACCAAGTGCCATTTCATTCCCTCAAATCCTCACCCAGTATTTCCTTGTAAACAGTTCTGATGAGATCCAGGCAGCTGCCAGCTCCAGTTCTGAGGGAATGTTGTTTTTGGTAAATGTTATTATTGGTATTTTTAACAATGCATTAACATAGCATTATGCATTTGAAAGGCCTCCTCCTAAATACCTGCTTATGTAACTAATTGCTGTGGCTTCAAATAGCCCTGAGCTTTCAGTCAAAGCAGACACCCACTTACCAAGCTAAAGTACCTCCACGTAAATGAAGGATGTTTGATTGTTTTCTTTATGTAATCTCTCTTAGAGTGGAGAGCCTCTCACCTTATTCATAAGGCGTGACATAGTCACCTTGAATTCTCTTACTACTTGCAAAATTATAGGGAATTAATTGTGGCGCATTGAGGGAGGGTGACAGGGAATGTATTTAAGAACAATGGACCAGCCTTGTATATTTTTGTGCCTGTAAAACAGCTTTGTTTGTAGCAGGTGCTGTCCAAAACTAGTTCTTTTTAAAATGTGTTAAGTTGGAGCAATGTCTATGTGTATCCTTTTGTATTTGCATTTCTCACTACTTTTTCTGTATCTTCACTTTTATTTATGCAAGTCATTTGAATTAAGATATCTGCTATTGATGGGAGTGATAAAACACATCAAATTTATATTAACACTGCAATAGACACAGTGTTCTTGGCATTCTTCAGCAAATATCAGTGATGCCTGTGACAGTTACAGTATATTAAAACATTAATATCTAGAGGAGGCATGAAATGTTTGAAACAAATACATTAAAGTCAAACTTTGCTGTAGATTACCTCAATAATATTTTATATATATATATATATATATATATATATATATATTTTTGTGTGTGTGTGTGTGTGTGTGTGTGTGTGTGTGTGTGTGTTTGGTGCTGGAGATTGAACCCATGGCTTTGCATGTGAAGCAAATACTGTACCAATTGAGTTATAGCCCCAGCCCCTCAATGAAGTTATATTCTGAACAATCCAGTAAGGAATTCGTATAACAGGGCAGCAAACACAAAATGACATCATGTGAGAATAGAATCACTTCATCTGCCTTTTGCATACTGCCATTTTATATATCAAATCTACAGATAGGTGATTTTTAAAAAAGGAAGCTATGAGAGGCTCCTTTTTGCTTCACTAAATGGTTTAGTTACAGGACTCTTCTTTGGAAGGACCTGTGTATTGTGGAATTGGGTGTATTCATTCTTTTGTCTCAGTCTTACCTGAAGAGAAATATTTTTTAAAAAACTGCAGATTTTCTTTCCACTGTGGAATTTGTCACATTCCAAAGTCCCATCTGTTTGGTGCCTGGAATAAAAGCAGATGGCAGTGATGACATGTAGACCTGACTTTAGGTCCCAAAGGATCCTGAGATACCTGTAATGGAGGAGGGTAAACTCTAAGCTCAGTTACCCCTACCAAGTTTGCTCTGAAACTGAGTTGTTTCCCAGATTATAGAAAAAAATCGTATCAATGTAGTTACCTGTGTATATTAGAGGGAAATTCAGATCTTTTTAGTTTCTCCCAAAAATATAGGCAGCATTAAGATCTTTTCTTTATCCCTTTAGCTAAATATAACCTACTTAGAGAGTCCTAGAAACATATTCTGTGTTTACAGTGTAAGTTGAAAGTTGATAGAATGGTTTTTGGTGTCAAGAAATAGGTTCTGTTTTTATTTATTTTATTAAGATCAGGGAATCATTTAACTATCACTTTGTAATTAGGTAATAACTGTGGATAGAGACCTTATAAAGTAAAATACAAGATGCCATCCCTCTTCAAATATCATCTGACTTAATTCTCACAATAGAGTTCATTAGCTAGACATTACCAATATATAGCTGAAGAAAGGCTTAGAGAGCCTAAGCAGCTTTATAAGAGTCACAGTGATAATAATTGGACAACTCAGCATTCAAGGCAAGATTTCCTACACTTTAAAGCCAAGCCACTGTTACCAGTCATACTACCCATGAGGCCAAAGCTGCCATGTAACCGAATTCTGTGACCTCTAGTTCTGCCTTCTGAATGGGAAACAGCCATAGACCATTTCTTAACACTATAGAAACAGATTTGAGAGAATTCACTATGTCAAATTTTTATCCTTTAAGAAAGGTAGTATTTTATTGAAGAAAAAATGTTGATTGTCAAGAGTATGAGAAACCAGGCTTCTAATGCTGAAACCAAACTAAATGAGGAATTCAACTTTGATTACAACTTGTCTCCAAATCCTATGATATAAGACTAGGTGACCTCAGAACGGACTTCAGAAGGATAGTTATGTGTGGCTGGAAAAAGCAGCAGTCATGTTTATATAGTGGAGGCAATTAAACACTCCAGGGCTAGAATGTGGTTGTCCTGCTTCAAATTGGCCTAATTTTAAATGGTACATTCATGATGATGATCATTGTTTTCGTTATAATGAGACTGGCCACCTTAATATTTTTCCCTATTGCATAAAAATCTAAATAAATCAGTTGTCAAGATCTTTTGGAGTTATCCAGTTATTTATGCTTTTACTCATTGTAATTTACTACCGCCCTTCTTACTTCTTCCTCTATCCCATAGCCGTGTGAATACCCTCACAGATCTTGAATGAGTATTCTCCTACCTCTGAGCTCCTGCTCAGGTTGTTTATTCTACTTGGAATGTACACATCCTGCATAAACCAAAACAGCCAGCTTCTAAGCGTCTTGAAAGAGACTTCTCAGCTGATGGAGGGATTCATTAAACAGGTCTGGATCTTCTCATTCCTAGACTTCCCTTATCCATTAGCTTCCACCCAAAGCCCAAGCAATTGCTACTTTTTTGAGGCTTTACAATAAGCCAGATACTGTGGGAAAAGATTATATGCTTAGCTTTACCAGAGCTGCTACAAAGGGTACAATATTTTCCAAATAAAAATGGGCTATGTGATCAAATGAAATAATTTAATTTGTATTATTAGCTGAAAAGCATCACAAAGGTATAAAACTAAAGATACATATAGAGATTCCAAAATACACCTAAATGTTCTATGAATTGGTCTCATTTAATAATAAAATGGCATGAAATTTTATCTTCCTTACTAAAGCTGGTTTACAGCTTTAGTAAGGAAGATAATGAAACATCATTCAATGTGCTTTTGACTTATTTCCTCACTTACAACCTCCTTAGCTTAGTTGAATCACTTCTCTTCTGCATCAGACACATAATTGTAAGGTGAAGGCAAGCTATCTTTAATATTTGCTCTAAAGAAAACCAGAAAGGCAAAAGATAACTACTCTCTAAATTTTAATGAATTTTGGTTAATCTAATCTTTTTTAGTAAGGCAAATTGTCATGCAAGGAAACTTGCCTGCAAAATAACTTTTTATTCAAGTGTAAGTTTTCTTTAAATGTAATTTACAAAGGCATCTAGATGTTCCTTTGCTAGATACCTAAAAGTATAAAGTTTAATATAAAGACAAGCCCATGTTCTTGTCTTAAATGCATCACATCCGCCAAGAAATGTTAACACGCTTGAAAAGGTGAGCCATCGCCCCCTCGGTGCCAGGCTGAAAAGTAATATTTAACTTGAACATGGAATGACCAGATAGGAGGGTACTTACTTTCTTGACTTTATCAAAAGGCTTTCAATTATTTTAATAATTGAGGCTGAAGATCTTGGTCATAGTAAAGAACAATTGTGTGGATCTCATTAGGCTGTATATCACAAACGATATTTTCAAAGCTTGTCGTTCCTTTTGGGGATTACAAAGAAAAGTTAATTTAGTAAAGATAAAAAGAACTTAAGCAAGTGTTGTATTCTTTATCTAGCATTTTAGTGATATAGTTCAATAATTATATAGTTCAATAATCCTTTAGTGTGATTATTCTTTACTGTGGCTTTAAGGTAGTTTTGTCTTTCAAATAAAGGACAGAGATGGAAGGGTGAAAAGGAAGAACACAGGGAGAAAGGGTCAGAGAGAGAGAAAGAGAAAGAAATAAGGAGAAATGGAGGTGGGAGAGAGGAGAGAGGAAAAAGAGATGATCCAAGGAAGAGAGGTACGGGTTCATATAAGATGACGAAGGAATAAGATCTGAATCATCTTCTAGAGATACAGTGGTAACTTGCTTATTTTATCAAGGAATTAAGACACAGTCAACCTCACCCACAACTGCAAATGAAAGCTGTACTATTGATTTCACCTTCTTTCAGGATATCTGTTCCAATACATTTCCTTGAGATGTATGTCCCATATTTGTTTCCTTTAGCTTGAAAAAGGTACCATCTTCCTTCCCTATCTTCAATGAACTTGAATGGCTAGTTGAGACCATAAAACAGATACTAAAAATGGCAAATAGCAACATGTATTAATTATCAAAATAGGTTCCTTTGAATGAAAATGCCCCCATGATCTTTTCTTCGAAGAGAAAACATCAGTTAGCCAAGTGCAAGTTCGGATCAGCTCAGGAGCTGAGTGTTAGCACTTGACCCTGTCTTTAGCAACCAGGAATCTGTTAGCAGTTACTAACCTGTAACTTTAAGTAGAATGCTTCATTCGTTATGTCTCAAAGGGCAAAATTGAAGTCTTTCAGGAGGAAGGATGAACTGTCCCAACTCTATCTATAAAGCAGATTGCCTAGAATTGAGTCAGGTATTAAAGAAGTCCTGGGTCCTCCTTCCTCCTCCACTGACTAAGGGAAATTTGACTAGATGTCATACATAACTTATCCCACCCCTTCAATTCACTTTTATTTTTTTTTAATTATTTTATTGTTGGTTGTTCAAAACATTACATAGTTCTTAATAAACCATATCTCACAGATTGATTCAAGTGGGTTATGAACTCCCATTTTTACCCCGTATACAGATTGCTGTGTCACATCAGTTACATTTCCATTGATTTACAAATTGCCTTTCTAGTGACTGATGTATTCTGCTGTCTATCCCATTCTCCACTGTCCCCCCTCCCCTCCCCTCCCCTCCCCTCCCCTTCTCTCTCTCCATCCCCTCTACTATAAATCGTTTCTTCCACTTATATAATTTTTCTCCTACTCCTCCTTTCCTCTTATATGTAATTGTGTATAACCCTGAGGCTCACCTTCCAATTCCATGCAATTTCCCTTAACTCTCCCTTTCCCTCCCGCCTATCATCCCTGTTTAATGTTAATCTTCTTCTCCAGCTCTTCGTCTCTACCCTGTCCTTGGTTACTCCCCTTATATCAAAGAAGACATTTGACATTTGTTTTTTAAGGATTGGCTAGCTTCACTTAGCATAATCTGCTCTAATGCCATCCATTTCCCTCCAAATTCTATGATTTTGTCATTTCTTAATGCAGAGTAATACTCCATTATGTATAAATGCCACATTTTTTTAATCCATTCATCTATTGAAGGGCTTCTAGGTTGGTTCCACAATCTTGCTATCGTGAATTGTGCTGCTATGAACATCGATATAGCAGTGTCCCTGTAGCATGCTCTTGTTAGGTCTTTAGGGAATAGACCGAGAAGGGGAATAGCTGGGTCAAATAGTGGTTCCATTCCCAGCTTTCCAAGAAATCTCCATACTGCTTTCCAAATTGGCTGCACCATTTTGCAGTCCCACCAACAATGAACAAGTATACCCATTTCCCCGCATCCTCGCCAGCACTTGTTGTTGTTGGACTTCTTAATGGCTGCCAATCTTACTGGAGTGAGATGGTATCTTAGGGTGGTTTTGATTTGCATTTCTCTGACTGCTAGCGATGTTGAGCATTTTTTCATGTACTTGTTGATTGATTGTATGTCCTCCTCTGAGAAGTGTCTGTTCAGGTCCTTGGCCCATTTGTTGATTGGGTTATTTGTTATCTTTTTGTCTAATTTTTTGAGTTCTTTGTATACTCTGGATATTAGGGCTCTATCTGAAGTGTGTGGGGTAAGATTTGTTCCCAGGATGTAGGCTCCCTGTTTATCTCTCTTATTGTTTCTTTTGTTGAGAGAAAACTTTTTAGTTTGAGTAAGTCCCATTTGTTGATTCTGGTTGTTAACTCTTGCGCTAAGGGTGTCCTATTGAGGAATTTGGAGCCTGACCCCACAGTATGTAGATCATAGCCGACTTTTTCTTCTATCAGACGCCGTGTCTCTGATTTAATATCGAGCTCCTTGATCCATTTTGAGTTAACTTTTGTGCATGGCGAGAGAAAGGGATTCAGTTTCATTTTGATGCAAATGGATTTCCAGTTTTCCCAGCACCATTTGTTGAAGATGCTATCCTTCCTCCATTGCATGCTTTTAGCCCCTTTATCAAATATAAGATAGTTGTAGTTTTGCGGATTGGTTACTGTTTCTTCTATTCTGTACCATTGGTCCACTCGCCTGTTTTGGTACCAGTACCATGCTGTTTTTGTTACTATTGCTCTGTAGTATAGTTTGAAGTCTGGTATTGCTATACCGCCTGATTCACACTTCCTGCTTAGCATTGTTTTTGCTATTCTGGGTCTTTTATTATTCCATATGAATTTCCTGATTGTTTTATCTATTTCTACAAGAAATGCTGTTGGGATTTTGATTGGGATAGCATTGAACTTATAGAGAACTTTTGGTAATATCGCCATTTTGATGATGTTAGTTCTGCCTATCCATGAGCAGGGTATATTTTTCCATCTTCTGAGGTCTTCTTCTATGTCTCTTTTTAGGGTTCTGTAGTTTTCATTGTATAGGTCTTTCACCTCTTTTGTTAGGTTGATTCCCAGGTATTTTATTTTTTGGGGGGATATTGTGAATGGAGTAGTTGTCCTCATTTCTGTTTCAGAGGATTTGTCGCTGATATACAGGAATGCATTTGATTTATGCGTGTTGATTTTATATCCCGCCACTTTGGTGAATTCATTTATTAACTCTAATAGTTTCTTTGTAGACCCTTTTGGGTCTGTTAGGTATAGAATCATATTGTCTGCAAATAGTGATAATTTAAGTTCTTTTTTTCCTATTTTTATGCCTTTAATTTCTTTTGTCTAATTGCTCTGGCCAGTATTTTGAGGACTATGTTGAACAGAAGTGGTGAGAGAGGGCATCCCTGTCTTGTACCAGATCTTAGAGGGAATGCCTTCAATTTTTCTCCATTCAGAATGATGCTGGCCTGTGGCTTATCATCTGTTTGGTGCCTGGAATAAAAGCAGATGGCAGTGATGACATGTAGACCTGACTTTAGGTCCCAAAGGATCCTGAGATACCTGTAATGAAGGAGGGTAAACTCTAAGCTCAGTTACCCCTACCAAGTTTGCTCTGAAACTGAGTTGTTTCCCAGATTATAGAAAAAAAATCGTATCAATGTAGTTACCTGTGTATATTAGAGGGAAATTCAGATCTTTTTAGTTTCTCCCAAAAATATAGGCAGCATTAAGATCTTTTCTTTATCCCTTTAGCTAAATATAACCTACTTAGAGAGTCCTAGAAACATATTCTGTGTTTACAGTGTAAGTTGAAAGTTGATAGTATGTTTTTTGGTGTCAAGAAATAGGTTCTGTTTTTATTTATTTTATTAAGCCACAGGCCAGCATCATTCAATTCACTTTTAGTTCACTTCCACTAACACGTGTACTTTTATTAATTCTGTTGAGTCAAGGAAAGTTTTTCAAGATAATATAAAACAATCTAACCAAAACACAGGAATGGCCTGTAAACCTACACCAAATGCATTTATTTTGAATGTTTATATGTATGTATTTATTTTTACATGGTTGGGATCATGCTGTATGTAATTTTGCCCTAGTACTTATCTTGATTTTTTAGCAGGCTTCTGTACTGCCATGTTCCTTGACGCTTTATCCTCTTCCCATCATATTTATGTGCTTTGTTTCTACAAAAACAGCATAAATTCTTCCAAGGAGGAGACTTGATCTTCCCTTCATTTGTCTTTATGTTGTTTCTGCACCAAAACTAGCAATCTACCTTCCCAGATCCTCCATACACATATTATTTGTTTTAATTTATTGGAGTGATGGGAATCATTAGAATTAGTATAACACTTCCAATGACTCTCACACCTCTGAGAAGTAAATTTTTCTCCAAGATGCCTTCAGCACTCCAGAAAGGTAATTCTCTGGAAGAAGCTTGGCTGTGGAGAAAACTTATTTTCAGAATAGTATACATTCCATAAGATCTGAAAAATATATATATCTTTAATTTATACAATGTTAGATAATTGGTATATGAATATATATATATATATATATATATATATATATATATATATTAAACACACACACACACACACATACCCTTTCTAGTGCCCACTTCCATCCCAAGGCACACCAGTAGTTAATTTTTACAATTTAGTAAAAAAGAGCTTTTGAATAAACACATCTCTGTACTCATCACCAGTCCCAATCTCTGCATCAGCCCAGCCTCCACATTGTACACCCCAGTCATTCTTTAAGTCCCGGGAGCACAACATACCTACCGTCCTTTCTGGGGCTCATTCATGCTGTTTTCTTTTCCTGTAAGACTATTCATCTGCAGCAATCAAATCCTTCATCCTTATTTGAATAATGACTACTATTGCTTCAGGTGTCAGATAAGAGGCCACCAGCTTGGAAAGCACTCTTAGTGTCTCCTAGGTTAGATGATTCCTGTCTGGCGTTCCCTTAACAGCATATGTTCACCAGTACCTATATATGTGTATGTGTTATGCCAACCTACTCTCCCCACCTCGTCTCCCAGAGCTCTTTAAAGTTAACTGTAGCTGTTCATCAGTCTCTCCTCAGAAGAAGCATCAGGAATAGAGTGTGTGCTCTGAATATTTTTTGAACAATGGATGATTCTGCCCTTCTTGCCAGGTTCCACTTGGTATCCTGGGTACACTCAGGTGCTTGCAACACTGGTGCCTCCTGTAGACATCTGCAGGGCCTGAGCTTTTCCCAACTTCCCCAACTTTACCACTGCAGCAGGGCGTGGTGAGCTCTGCTGGGAGGTCTGTCTCCCTGGGTTGTCAGACTGATCTATTTTTCACTTAGAGGGGCTAAAGGCACAGGTGTCACATTTCTTATGTGGCCTGTGATTGTAACCTGAGGCTTTTTAGAATAGAGTTTCTTAGTTCAGAAGAAATGATCTCCACTAAAGGGGGTCACTATACCTAGGGACTTTACCTCAAATGCTCCCATGTAGGTGATGGCCAACCTCCATAATTGCTGGTCAGCAATAGAGCTAAGTGTTTTTTGATAGGAACTACTTGGCCTCAAGTAATGACCATGATCCCTTTGTGAAAGATGTACTTAAAAATAGTAATAGGATTTTTATAAAGATTTTAGGGATAGATAGGATTGCTAATAGGATTTCCAGAAAAACAGAAAAGGTAGTTTTTATATGGCTCATTTTTAATGCAGATGTTTAACTCTACTTCTACACATTGTTAGTAAATTTGTATAAAGATTTTGGGGAAAAAAAGAAGAAATTTGATGTATTTATGCTGTTATGTACTACGCAAATCAATGCAGTAAAAAGAATAATAACAGAGATCTGAAGATAGAAAAAAATTTTAAAATATAAAAATCTGGGCTAATGAGAGATGATTTTTATCTCAATAAATTGGAGCAAATCCTTATATTTTTTTTCCATTTGAGAAGAATTTTCTCTGGAGATTACCCGAAGAAAGAGAAGAAGCAACTGGGTCCAGATTTAGAAAAAAGATAAAAAGCTTCTTGTTTCTATAGAAACGAACATAGGTCATCTTGCGTTTCCCCTTCCTTCTTATTTCTACCCCCTACCCTGTCTAACACAGGTTTCTCTAGCATACTTTGTGGTGTCTGATAACTTTACTGCCAGTGAATCATTAATTGAAGAGCAAATCAGACCTTTAGAGATAATAGGAGCCAAACCTTATACTTTGGAAAGGAGGGAATTGGCATTCAGAGAAGTCAAGCAGCTTGTCCTCTTAAAACCAGGTGACTTGGTCCTGTGCCCTGTGTTTTTTCCATCACATTATAGACATTTGCTGGGAGATATGGAATAATCTTAGATGGCTAAATGAATAAATTGTATTATTTAAATATTTCATTTGTGATTTATATTACTGAGAATAATACCTGATCCTTCCTGAGTACTATTTAAATACTTTACATATACATTAATACATTTGGTCCTTAAAATGCCTTCTGATTCTTGTTTTAACAGTAATAAGCCTGATGTGTAGGGAGCTTAAGACACCCCCGCATGGCTTACTGGTGTCGTGGCTGGGACTCGACAAGACAATTGACTTCTTGAATCTGTGTACATAACCAGTATATTTTACCTCCTCTCATTCAAGTATATTCATAAATTATCCAAATATATGTGCTGTTGTGTTAAGAACATGAGTCTTGGAGCCAGAAACAGAGATCAAATGATGATGCTATTTCATAGCTACCTGAACTTACTCTTCTTGCATGGTCTCTCGAGCTCCCAGGCCCTCATTTGTGACTTGTAGCGCCTCCAGTTTAGCACTTCCTCATAGAGTGACTGGAAGACTTGCTGAAAATAATGCAAATAAAGTTCCAGAATCTTGGAACCATGTCTGCCACGTGTGTTAAAAATTTCTAGCCAAGCCTCAGTTCATTGATATGCCAGAGTGCTTTGTTTAACTTATTTCATATTCTGTTTGGCTAAAGTTTTATTTTATTTCGGCAGCACAGAAACCTTGTTTTTTAACCTTCCTCTTTGAAAAATATCTGAAACACACTACTGCATTTTCCTAGCTTAGCACTGTGACAAAAGAGATTTAATTTATTCTTTATTTGGGGCATTTTAATACTTTAAAGTCCTCATTTTGAAAATAACTTTTGATTATTTTTTAAAATAAATTCCTTGTAGGAATGTGCTTTCTTACTATTTGCTTACTTCTACTAAATATGAAATGCTGGAAAAGAAAATCAAGATAACCAGTGGTTTCATTTACTCCTCGTTTGTGTATACACTTGACATTGGGGAATGAAACAAAGAAATATAAGCTAGGAATAATTCTAAGGAAAAATATTTTTCAAACAAACAAAGCCTTATCATTCTTTGAAATATGTCACCATTTATTACACAGGAAGATTTTCTTTTTAGCAATAAAAGAGAACTGACCATCTAAAAGTTTCCAATATTCTCGCCGTGTCTGCCTCAACAAAAATCAATGAAATCTGAATTACAATTGCCCTGGACAGGAACTGTGCTGCCAAATTATTTCACAGTCACAGAAAGTATCTGAATGTCAACCTAGCACATATATTGAGCAAATTTTACACTTGCTCCCTTATCATTTCCAAGCATCATCAAGTAATTTTTTTTTTCTCTGCACAACTGCCTATGGCATTAAAGTCTTCATTCTTTAAGAATTCATTCGTTGAGTTTATCTCTAAGAGTTTAATTTTCTTTTTGCTGGAGAATGTGGTTTGGGTAGGGGTGATTTTAAAAGCGACAAAGTAGTAACCTTAATCTAAATAAAAGCTAAAGGATCCAAGAATTTTTTTTTCTATATTATATTGCTGGAAAGAGAATGTGTTGAGATGCTTCATGTCCATGAGATAGCATCATGACCTGCACTTTTGTTGATTCACCTTGGAACAATTTACCTGCCAGACACTGCCTCCACTGACATTTTCTTATGCTGCATTAAGAAACAAATACTGCAGGAGCTTTCTAACTGCTCTTTCCTTCAGGGTCCTCTCTACTGCCTCAGTCCTTTCCCACAGCACAATGAAAGTAAGCATTACAAAAAAGGAAATCAAGTCATTCCCCTGCCTACAACCTACCAGTCATTTCTCACTGAAGGACAATTAATCCCAGCACCTTAATGAGCTTTCTGCTGCCCTTACTGAAGGAAAACGAAAGGAGCCCTGCTTCCCTCTCCGACCACCCTCTTCCATTTCTTGGGTGTCTGATGCCGTCCTTTGACTTCAGAGGATGGTGCATGCAAACCCTTTCCCCTAACTTTTCCCCAGTTCCCCTGTCTGTTGACTAGTTTACCACACTTGTTTAATTCACAGTGAAAATGGAACAGGAACATATTTTGAAGAGATATTATTCAGACTAAGAAGGTAGAAAAAGGGAGACAAGTGTCTCTTTATTTCCTGACCTTAGTCAAACAGTCTTTAAAAAAAAAAAAAAAAAAAAAAACCTATGATTAGTAATTTACACCTTCAGGTGAATTCACTCAGTTAAAAAAAGGTTAGGGAATGTTCTAGAACAGCCTTGTTCTAGGGATAGGGAAGTTATTAGTGAGAAAAACAGGAAAAATGCTGACTTTCAATAAGTGTATCTTCTCTCACAGAGGAGACAAAATAAGGAACAATTTAGTAATTGTATAAGATCATTTTAGTTGGGAATAATTATCAGGAATATAAAAAATAGGGCTATATAATAGAATGAGTGCAGGAAAGGAGGTTCCCACGAGAATGTGTAATTCACATAGTTTCTTCAAAGCTAGGACCTCCATGGCAGCAAGTAGTCTTGACTATAAGACCAATGTAAGAAAATATTTCAGGCAGAGAGGACAGCAAATACAAAGTAAGGTGGAAATTAGCTTGCATTTAAGGAGTAGGAAGAGAGGCTAGAAGAGGAGAAGAGAGGGATAGGAGACAAAGACAGACGTTTCCTCCAGCCATGGGCCATTGCTGGGCCCTGCAGGCCAGGTAGAGGGTCCTATTTTCTTAGAGCAAGTGGTTGCTAGTGGAAAGTTTGGGGCATGGAAACGATGCGATCCTGTTTAAAGTAGACTCTGGCTATACTTTGGAGAACAGATTGAAGAAGAGCAGAATTGGACATGGATATGAACTAGGGCCCTAAATTCATCTCATGTTATTGACATCAGTCCAGTTCAGCAATGTACTGAAATAGGGATGCATTGAAAACAGTATGTTGCCATCTGGTCATATTTTTATTTTAAGGTTTCTCTTCATTAGAACATAAAGGTGATTTCTGCACTTAAAGGAATCTTGGATCTTGTGTAAGAAGTAAGTTCCTTTGGGAGGAAGAAGTTGAAAATGTATGTGTTAAATGGTAGGTAATTGCTTTAGTTGGAGAGAAACGTGTTGGAAAAGAGGAATCTATGAGTAATATAAGTTTTAATCACAAAAAGTATTTATGAGAAGCAGGAGCTGAAGTGGTTCCCCTGATTGATCCCATAGGATTCTAGAAAGGATCAGACTTGGAAGAGAAGATCTGGTTTGAAACCCATGGTTCATCACCTTGACCAACAGATTTTCCTTCTCTAAGTCTCCAGGCTTGCTCATTTTTTTAAACAAAGCAGCTTTTCTTTGTTTAAAAAGATAAGATCTTGCAAGATGTGAAAATAAGCAACTCATGCCTCTATTAATTATCATACCAATTCCTGACACTCAGATCTCTTCAAAATATCTATATAGGTCATATTTTCTTAGAAATGGAGTTGCAAATTTACTTCAACATCATGTCAACATTTCCTCATAGTTACATGAGGAAATGTGTAAGATCATTTTAGATGGGAATAATTTACCCATCTAAATGAGATGCTTCTATTATAGATGAGAAAACTGAAATTTAGAAGGAAATTAACTAGCTATGGGTTTAATGTGCAATTAGTGTGAGCTGTTTGCTGCAAATCGAGTCATATGGATCCTAATCATTCATTCTCTCCACTAATCCTACTGGATGGCTTAGAGTCCAGAAGTTCTGCCCCAAATGTGATTACAATATTTGTTGCATTTGTTCTTTGTTTCTCCTACTTAGAAGCTTCTAAGAATTAGCATGAAAAGAGAAACTCTTCTGCCACATTTATGAAATAGTAGATTTCCATATAAATAGTGTCTTAAAATGTATATACATGTTGTAACTCTTCAGTGGAGCCTTTAGATTCCAGAATACCCAAAGAAATTTATTTAATTTGCTCAGGAACATACATAAAGTAGATCTGAATATGAGAGGGAAATTCATTCTGTTACATTTATTTAAGTATAATGAACAAAGATAGGATGGAAGCATACCTTTGATAAACTATTTTTGTAAAAAAAAAAAAAAAATGGAACTTCAGCAACTTCAAAAGGAAGGTTAGCAGCTAGCCAAACTCAACAAAGTTCTGTTATTTAAAAATCTATATTTGTCTTCTTTAAAACTTTGACTTTTCCCAGACACATTGCCAGCACCCTCTTTGATCCACTGAAGTCTCCAAATGGGGCCTAAGGGAGAGATAATCTCCATGCTGCTGCTAAAGTTCCCTGAGAAACCTTTGTGATGACAGAAATGAGTAAAGGCAGATAAAGCTGCACATTCTTAAGTAAATACTTACAAAATGCTTTTTAAAATACTTTCCCTAGGAAGCACAAGTCTGCACCAAAGAAGGGATTTCACAGAAACAGAAGGGCAGAACCAAAAATTATACCAAGCTTAAAACAAAAATAATCAAGCCTAATTGAGGAACAATTTGGATCTACTGAACAAGTACAAATGATTATACAATCTCTGGATTCTGGGGGAAGGCTCCTGCCTCCTTCAAAGTTTGCCCATCTTTCTGCTGAGAGATCACTGGAACACTCCAAGAGATTTAATTAATCAAGAGAGAACTTTGGGAACCTTCAGCCAAACTTTCGATTTGATTTTTTTTGTTTTTTAAAGAGAAGTAAAGGGGAAATTACAAAAATGCCATGGAAGTGCAGGAAAAAAATGCCATACCCAGCAGGAAAAAAAATCTTTAAATCAAATTTACTTACTAGAAATACATTTTCATTTGGAATTGGTCAATTTGAACTAATGAGATGATTTTAATTATTTAATGTGATTATTTAAAATGGGTCTATGGAGTAACTATGGAACTTATCTCTTAGAATTCTTCATGATCCTACTACCAACATTTGTACTCTCTGTAAACTTCTTAAACTTTGTGTTTGCAATAGACTCTCAAATATTAAAGTTGCTTTAGTGCATGTTAAAAATACAAATACAAATAAGTGCCTCAGACATAGATGTCTGGATTAAACAAGCCCCCAATAATTACTTCATATGTGTACAAGATGCCCCACGGTTCTGTGAAGACATCCATGCTTATCACCTTACTGTATTTTTTTGCCTTACCACTGTCCTCTGTAGAAAGAACTCTTTACTGTCCTGACTTTACCCTTTTATATCCCCATGAGATGAGCATCTTGCCTGATTCAGTTCACACACAGTCTACTTGTGACATAAGTTCACCTTAGTTCCTGTTGTCACTCAATTCCTGCAGCATATTTTTAAAGCTGTCTTTCAACTTGCTTTCTGCCACCGGATTCTACATTCTGACAACCATTGCCATTGAAGCACACGACAATTGTGGCAAAAATAAAATTCCCAGGTGGTCTAAAACTTGGTAATGGCTGTCAGGAGTTTCTTCCTGAGTGATGAGGCACATGGGATGAGAATTTCTGTTTGGAACCTGTTTAAGGGACTCCATGTCCACCCAGGAAGAATGATTGCTTTTCCTACCAAACTCTTACTCATGAGTTTGCCTATACTACAACATGTCGAACTGAAATTCAGATAACTTTCGGCAATCATTCCTGAAAATCTTACCAGTTTCATTTGGGGGTTTTGTCCACTAATCATCTAGAGGGAAAGATCAATCTGCATCTAAGGAAGGTGTTTGGAGGGAAGATGATAATGAGTGAACATATTTAGGAAACCCATCGACATCATTAAATTAGTTGTGAGAAAGAATATTTTTGTATTGTTCTAACTATGAAATTATATTGCCAGATTATAGAGAAACAAGGTATTCATGTGTGTGAGTGGGTATGTTTGTATGTGTGTGTTGGTGTAGGTATATGTATAGA
Organism: Spermophilus citellus; assembly: GCF_964194105.1. NCBI lineage: Eukaryota > Metazoa > Chordata > Mammalia > Rodentia > Sciuridae > Spermophilus > Spermophilus citellus. The sequence continues at coordinate 63,383,346 of NC_138186.1, read as the reverse complement.
ACCCTAGAAGGTTCTAGTTATAGAAAAGATAATTCAATTTTTTTAAATGTTTTTAACTCATGCAATGCCTCTGATTAAAACTGAATCATAAACTTGATCCTCCATTAAGGAGTTATAACATTGTTATGGAAGGAAATATTTAGAATAAGGGTATTTGGGGAAATCAAAATAAGAATATTTATGTACATTTCCCTATGCATGTGATGAGTCTTGTGTAGCTTTGTAGTACTCTTTGCATCTTTTCTAATTCTGATCATCATGCATGGTATCCCACATAGCTCCAAAAAAGGTTGAATATATGATCTGGACTTGCCTCTCCACCCACATCAGTTCCACAATTAGCACCTCTCTTTGCCTTCCTTGTGCTCCTTCACTTAGAGTAAGAAACTGTCCCTTGGAATGTGCATCCTTCTGGTAACTTAAGTCTCCCATTTTCTTTTCAAGGATGGGAGGAACAGTTTTATTGGACACCAACTGGGCGGGGTAGTGGAAGTGCCAAACAGCAAGGACCAGCGGGTCAAGTCAGCCAGAGCCATTCAAATCACCTACTACCTCCAGACCTATGGCTCTGCCACCCAAGACCTCATAGGGGAGAAGTGGGAGAATGAGTTCTGTAAGCTTATGAGGAAGCTTCAGGAGGAGCACCAAGACCTCCAACTGCACTCTTTAGCATCCTTTAGCCTCTGGAGAGACTTTCATAAGACCAGCATCCTGGCCAGAAGTAAGGTCCTAGTGAGCCTCGTGCTGATCCTGACCACAGCCACCCTCTCCAGCTCCATGAAGGACTGCTTGCGCAGTAAGCCTTTCCTGGGCCTCCTGGGGGTGCTCACAGTGTGCATCTCCATCATCACTGCAGCAGGGATCTTCTTCATCACGGATGGAAAGTACAACTCCACCTTGCTGGGAATCCCGTTCTTCGCCATGGGTAACTATCCATCCTTGTGGTAATCGGATTCTTACCGGTTTGGGGCAAGGTAGTACATTTCTTGAATTCTCAGGTGGAAATCTGTTTTCATTTTGCATCGGTGTGTCTGTGTGACTGTGTAAAATCTTACTTGGGGTTGTGTCTGTTTCACCTTCTTGGGCCTTTCAGGAAATCCCAGAATGATAAAACCATCTTCCCATCTAATTTAATGCTGTCAAATGATTTTAAGTTTGCAGCATTGGAATTCTCTACTCAGTTCTTTCAAAGATGATAGGTCAGGTATAACAGGAAACTGAGTTAAGGAGATCCAAGATCTACTTCAAACAAAATTTTGTGGATCTTATCATCGGCATCCTAAAGTTACATATAAGAGGTTGTGAGGGGAATGGGAAAATAAACAAGGAGAGAAATGAATTACAGTAGATGGGGTAGAGAGAGAAGATGGGAGGGGAGGAGAGGGGGGATAGTAGAGGATAGGAAAGGTAGCAGAATACAACAGTTACTAATAGGGCATTATGTAAAAAATGTGGATGTGTAACCGATGTGATTCTGCAATCTGTATTTGGGGTAAAATTGGGAGTTCATAACCAACTTGAATCTAATGTATGAAATATGATACGTCAAGAGCTTTGTAATGTTTTGAACAACCAATAAAAAAATTTAAAAAAATAAAGTTAATGCTAGTGAAGAACAACGACCATGAGAGGAAACTTCTGAGAACCACTGATAGGTCCTAAACTCAAAACACTTAAGTAAGTTTTCATCAATTTCAATTTTTTTTTTTTTTTGCAGAGAATGTACTCCCATCCCCCACCTCTATATAGAGTGAAAACTTAGACCTATCCTCTCTATAAAGTGAAAGTTTTGGCCTTTGCCATTCTAAAGAGAGAATTTTTAATAGGAAAAAAACATATAGTTCTTTAATCTCTGGTGAAAATAATTAATAAGTACCCTCAGTCACTCTTATACCTTCTTCCCAACCATATGTAAATGATCTCCCAAGTGTACATGTGTGGGTGTTGTATGCATGTGTGTCCTTGTATAAAAGAAAATAAAGTCTTTCAATAAAAATGAGTGAGGAATCAGAGCCAAGACCAATGTGTCATACTAGAAATGAGAAGAGATGGGTGACATGTATGGCTGCCGAGGGTTTTGCTAGGAGTAGTGTAAGTCCCTGCATGTAACAATTTACTGTGTGCCTCAAGGTGGTGCACTGACATGAGCAAGAGTGTTCAGATACAAAATAAATTGCTTTTGAGTCCCCAGCTTAACATCAGTTGTAAATTAGTTTTTGATGATTAAATGGAAAAGATGCAAGTGTGTTATCAGAGGGATCTTAAATGACCAGGCACCCCCCCCCTTTTTTTTTTCATCTTAGCAAACATTTTTGTGAATAACACCACAAAGAGGATTTCTATTGTAGGTGTTGAAGTCAAACTCTTTTATCTGGGAACTCAGTGTTATTATGTCCCTATTAAGTTGATCCATCTCCATAAGCTTCAGTTTCTTCTTGTATAAAATGAGAATAATAATTATTATGTCTTCACATACTTGTTTTTTAAAATGTAATAGAATATAATTAAAGTTAATGACACATATTCAACACTGAACAAGTACTAAAATGTTTTAGTAGTTAACTTGGTAGGTTGAGTGGTGGTAAATTCAGTCATGAGTGGGAAGCAACCCACAGCTTCAAGAAATTGAGTCTTCCTGGATTTTGTGTATCACTTGTAGATACATATTCATCCTATTAATAAAGTGTTTCTTTTTTTTTCAAAGAAATATATGAGAAATTTTTGTCACTAGGGATAAAGATGAATCTAGGTAGGTCTGAACCATTTATACTTGTGCATTTTTTAACTTAGTCTTATGACCTGAAATAATAATCTAAGATCTATAAGAATCATGCAGTGTGATTCAGACTGAACATGGACCACTTAAGGTTGACAAATTAAATACCTTAGAGCCTACTAAAGCTTTTTCTAAAACAGGTAGGAAACTAGTTGATTAATGGAAAGACTTTTCAAGTAAAGATACAATTACATATTCTGTAAAAATAAGAAGAAAAGCTACCTGTACTTATACTGAATTGTAATGTTGGCTCTACCAAGTCAAAGTGGTAATTTTATTCCTTAAAAAAACAACAAGAACACTGAAAGTCATGCTGAGGGGCAAGTCCAGATCTCATAACACACTTTGCAAATCTTTTTTTAAATATTTATTTTCTAGCTTTAGGTGAACACAATATCTTTATTTTATTTTTATGTGGTGCTGAAGATCAAACCCAGAGCCTCATACATGCTAAGTGAGTGTACTACTACTTGAGCTATATCCCCAGCCCTCGAACTAATCTTTAAAATCATAAATCAACCTGGCTTGTGTAGGTTCACACCTTAGGAAGACGTGTGTGTGTGTGTGTGTGTGTGTGTGTGTGTGTGTGTGATTCATGCAATTCTGAAAAGAAAATTTCTGCTGTGTTCTAAAAATATAGCAATGAAAGACCTATAAGCATATATTTAAGATTTTTGCTTGATCAAGGGGAATTTTGTTTTGTATATAAAATCTTTGTAGCTAGTAAAGATGTCAGGACTGAGAATTGGTGAAATGAAAGGAATGCTCCACAGGGTAAAAAGGTGTGGGTTTTCCTCCCAGTTTTTCTAATAACTTTGTGTACTATATTAGGTGGTTATTTGTGGTCTTTTTCCTCAGGTCTTTTATATAAAATAGAAAATTTGAACTATTCAGTTTTAAATTTTGAGGATCCTACAATATCATTTTATTATTTTACTGAAGTCAGAATTTGATTGTTTCTTTATAAAAACTTTTATGGTATGTACTCTCCTCAAACCTCTAGTCTCCTTTGTTGCCTTTCTGAGAAAAAGGAAGAGATACTTTAGCATAGGAAAACATCACACAGACCTGCATACAAAGCCTCAGACACATAGGCTATAAGACCAAGAAAACACATTGCTGTAAAGGTCGTGAGGTAGAATGTGATGTTAAACACAAATAAATTGAGTTTACCAAATAGATATCTGCTGGTACAAAACAGTACATAGACCGTGTTCAGAAGTAAAACCATCAGTTGGAACAGAGTGTATAAATTTAAGATTCATCATAATATAGTTAATATTTAAAGTCATGCAATCTAATAATGGGAATTAGAAAGGCAAATAGTCGTTGAAACCAGTCCTTTGGTGCATTATAGTTTACATGGTGTCAAAACTGCATAATTGAAAGTCAGTAGGGGAAGGAAGGTCCAACTATTTTTCTTACCTCTATTTTATTCCTATCTTCCTATAAGGATTTCTTTGAGGTCGTGAATATGTGTTCCAATATGTGCCAGTAATATTCAAACCATTCACTCTTATCAAAACTCATCCCAGATGCTAGGTATGTTACTTAGTGTATTTGTTCTTCAAACTCACTAGCACAGTTGACTTATCTTTGACAACCTATTTCTCTGCACTCATCACCTATTTGTCTATACTCATCAGCCCACCTGTCATTTGTCCAGCTGATATGCCCAGTGTCATGTCAGAAGCATATATCCTGTACCTAAATATTTTACATTTTAAAGTCAGTGCCAATTTTTTATAATTTGTCTTCTTACTTCCATAAGTAAACTTATATATCTCCAAATTATATGTTCCAGATTTGGATTGAGAAAAGAAGGCAATTATCAATACAAATAATCTCTCTATAAAAGTATTCAGAGACTAATTCAAAATTAGTATAAATGTTTGAATATACTTAACATGACTTCACTGAGCCCAACCCTAATGTCCTTTTTCTGTCTAAGCATGGGCCCATCAGAATGCCAGTCACCTAATTTATAACTTATTGTCAGTCTTTTTAAATTGGTTTCACCTCATTTACTTTTTGTGGATTGTTTCCTCTTTCTGGAAGCAGCACTGTGAGCTTGTATCTCACACAGACGCCAGGCTGGCTCATGCTGTACTTTGCTGGTCTTCTGTGGATGGTTGCCAGGGCATCACTAGCCTTGGCTCACTGTAATTCCTTTTCTCCATTCCGAGTTTGTGCTACACACTGGAATCTTACCTCAGTCCACTTGACACCACTTGGTGCACAAAGGTGACTTGGCTTTTATAGGTGATCCCAAAGTCTCTAGAAACAGGCCTTCACATATCTCAAACTGAATCCCGTCTTCATTTACTTATTAATTCATTTACATATTTATTTGGCACCTACTATGTTCAAGGCATTTGGGTTTTGTGGTAGAAGACACTGAGCAAAACTAATCAGGTTCTGATCCTGATGGATTTTATGTTTTAAGCCTACAGAGGTAAGAATAATACAATAAAATAAAGAAATATAAGCTAGACTGTATTGTTAATAAGTGATTGAAGTATATAAACAAAGCAGGATAAGGCACAAAGAATGCAGATGGCTGGGGAGGAAAGGCCTTTCTAAAATATAAAATTGAAGCAGGAGAGCTAAATGAAGTGAAAGAAAGATTCATGCAGAAATCTGAGAAAAGAGTGTCTCTGGTGAAGAGAAACTATACTTGAAAAGACTCTAAGAGAGGATCTTGCTTGGTGAAGTTGAGGAAGGACTGGAAAAGGAGTGTGGCTGGAACAAAGTGGGCAGTTGTCTGAGTATTAGGGGAAGGGGATGGAAGCAGTTTTGGGCCAGATCATGTGGGGCATTGGGAACATAGTACTTCAGAGTTTAATCTGGGTAAGGTTTCTGAAGCATTTTGAGACAGAAGGGTATGATCTGACATATATTTCAAAGGCATCTTTGGCTACATTATGCAAATTAGCCTGCAATAGGGAAGGGATGTTTTATAGGGTGACTATTTAGGAAGATTTTGCAAAATCTGCTAGGGATATAATAGTGGCATAAAATAGCATGGGAGCAGTGAAAATAGTAAAAAAGGATTAGACTCAGAATATATATTTAAAAATAGAATTGACAGGATTTACTGAAGGACTAGATATGGCATGTAAGAGAAGAGGAATCAAGGGTAACCCCAAGCTTTGAGAACTGAATAACTAAGGGAATGCAGTTGCCATTTATTCTAGTAGGCTACCTCTCAGGCATCCCAGTCGAGAAATGTGGAGTTACCTGTGTAAGATATAGTATATAGACTGTGTTGAGAAGTAAAATCTGTCAGTTGGAACAGGAGCTATAAATTTCAGATTCATCATAATATAGCTAATATTGAAAGCCATGCAATCTGATAAGGGTAATAAGAAAGACAAATATTAGAAATCTGAGATTTGAGCCCTGGAGCATTCTAATGCTTGGAGGTTGGGAAGATGAGGATGATTTAGGAGATAACACTAAGAAGAATCAGGCAATGAGATAGTGTCCCAGCAGCAAAGTAGAGAACGTGTTTCATGAAAGATATCAATTGTTCCAAAAGCTGATAAGAAAATTTGTCCAATGAGAACTGAGAAGTGTCCATCTGACTTAGCAATGTGAAGGTCAGTGGTGACTTTGATGCTAGGCAAATGGTCAGGTAAAAATGTGATTTAAAGGGAGAATTTCAATAAAGATTGTAGGAGAGGAACTAAAGATAGTGAATAAAGATACTTGAAATAAGATTACACTAAATGGAAATTAATAATTCTTGCATGCTGAAGGAAATATACAGGATAGAAAACCTTTGTAATAAAGTAGAAAGAGGAGAAGATTACAGAAGCAATGTCATTGAGTGAAAGAAAGGGGACAACATTTAGAGATGAGTGGAGTCTTTGATTCTGTGTAAGGCATATATAAGTCATCTACTCTATGAAAATAAAAGGCAAAATATATGGACATATGTTGACAGATCAGGGCTTGAAGAGGTGGAAGTATGTGGTAAATTCTCTTCTGTGGCTTCAATTTTGTCAGTAAAATATGAAGAAAGTCAACAGCCGAGCATAAATTTGGGGAAGGAGGTGTTGGTTTTTGGAAAATGAAAGAAGTGTGAAAGAGTCACTTGGAAAATTGGAGATGAAATTAAAGAAGAAAATTTAGGATAACTAAGAAGTACTAAGGATTCACATTTTAAAAAATCAGTGAACAAGGTTTCCTGTAGCTGGGTAGAGCAGTTGAATAAGCACTGACTTGAATATAGTCAGAAAAAAATTAAATATGAATTTACAATATAGGTGAATGAATGACTATAATAATAGATCATGAAAAGCACACTCTTCAGATTCAGCTAGATTATGTTGTGGTAACAAATAATGCCCTAAGTCTAATTAACATAACACAACAAAGATGTATTTCTTGATCAGATTTCAGTTTAGTGTGGATCAGGAAGCCCTTTTGATAGCTCTCTTCCCACAGAGACTCAGGGATCTAGGATGCCTCCATCTTGCAATTCTGCTGCCTCAGAGTTTAGGCTCCCAGTCATGTACACAGAAAAGAGACTAGGGAAGGCAGCATGTGCTTGTTAACTGCCTTGTGTCATAAGTCATGCAGTTACTTCTCAAAACATTTCACTAGTCAGAAGTAGAATCATAGCCATAAATCAACAGAAAGGGAATGTAGCAAATTTAAGAGAGAAATGGATTGTTTTATGAGCTTCAACTACCTCTTCCACATAAACTAAACCAAACAATAAAGGAAATGACAGTATTATTCCTCTTCATCATCATTGTGAAAAACCGCTAAGGTCAAATATTAAAATTCTTTGTGAGATCAGAGAATTATTTTAGGCTAGAGCCTGTTCTAATTATTTCTGGTGTATAACAAACATCACAAAAGTCAATAGTGCAAACAACCATTTTCTAATGCTATGGAGTCTGTGTGTCAGCCTCCAACTGGAAAAAAAGCAAGGTAGTGTCAGTTCCTCTTGCCTCTACAGTGTCTGGAGCCTCCACTGAGATAACTCTAATGACTGAAAGTGACTTGAATGTCCGAGCACTGGAACAGCTGAGGATAGAGCCACTGCTTCTTTGCTCATGTGACTGGTACCAAGTCTGGGATCACTGAAGGAAAATCTCAGCTGGTATTGTGGAAGAGAGTATTTAATATGACCTCTCCAGCATGATGGTCTCAGAGAAGTCAGACCTCTTATATAGTGGCCTAGGGCTCCAAGAACCCGTGTTGCAAGGGAGTAAGGCAAAGGTACAAAACTCACCTAGACACAGAAGATGCATAGCATCTAAACAGCCATATTCAATAGACTGCATACCAGTCATAAGGCCAGGGACATAGAGACAAGGCTTTACTTCATAAACAATTTTATTTCCCTAAGCATGAACCAACATAGTGTTTAGTATATAGTGAGCCTTCTAAGTCTTGATATTAGTTAGTGTTTTTTTTAATGATTACATTATGGTATTAGAAATGTTTCCCAGTATGTTGATGTTGGACAGGGCCTGTTTTACTTAGGGTCATTAAATGCATCAAAATCCTTCCCAAAATAACCCCACTGCTAGAAAGAGAAAGAAGACTTTATTATGACATCAACAATGCTTAGTTGGAGCTATTTCTCAGCCATGTTAAATTGCAGTCATGCTAATCTAAGTGACAAACCATTATCTCTTTGGGGACATGCTGCCCGATGTTGTGAAAATATTCCTATTCTTTGAGGCTTGAAGCCAGAATTATTGGAGTCTAGTCCAGATCCTACCTCTGACCTACTAGAGGTCATCTCTCTGGGCCTCCTTCATCTTATTCTTCCAAGTGATGAAGAAATAGATGGGTTTTGCCTTCCTGTCTCTTCAGTCTTTTCTCTTTAATCATACTTATGCTACATGTCATTCCATCTAGATTTTTGACTCTTTGGAGGACAGAACTAGATCTACTTGGTATTTTTGCTATTGTCTAAAGTACTCATAGTAGGCACTTTTCAAATATACACTTATTGATAGCTTTTGTAATTGTTAAGCATTTTTAGAGAAAGAACCTTCTAATTTTTGGTTGTTTTTAGCTTGTATATCTTAATATCTCCTATGCACAATTGTTTAGTTTAGTTTTAATTTCCTTATATATTAACCTCTGTTATTTTGTAGCTCTGACATGGATCTTCTGGGTCAGAGCTTTTAATGAATTAAGACATTATTTCACTACTTATTTTCATAAACCTTTTGAAAGAGATGGGAAAGGAAGATATTTGGGCATGAAAATTAAGAAGTTAAATTTTATGCCAAGCGTTTGAGGTTGCATTGACTAGTATGTACTTTTTGTTGTATATCACTGCCCAATACTAGTAGAAATTATGCCCTGATTCCTTAAACTTCTGCATTATCTATGCAATTCAATTCTGTCTTTTGCATACTTTACTGCCAATGAGCTTCCTCAAGTGGTGAATGGAGTTTAGAAATGAGAAACAATACTGTTACATAACAAATTTTGCTTGGCATGAGAAGCATGTAGACTCATTTTGATGATCTTGTTTTTCTCAATGAGATATGTAGTTTAGACTTGATATGTTAGTTTAGACTTTTTAGATGGGAAGATTTGCAAACTATATCTCATGCCATTCAATATGTGTTGTCCTTACTTTTTATTTCTTGAGTCAGATGGTAAATCAAGATTGAATATTAAGCAGATGGTGAAATGAATGTTACATCAATTTATCCAGCACTTGGTGGAATTATTAATATGCCAAGTAGCTCCTCTTCTCCAACTTGGACATCTAAGCTATCCTCAAATACGTGTCTGTCAAAGCAACTTTAAGAGTCCTTATTAATTGACATTGACTTGGCTGTCAACTCAGTATTTCCAAAAGAATTATTTTTGATGCAGGACAACTGCAACTGACAAACAGAATGGGATTTTCCGCAGTGCTGCATCAACGTAAATACTGCCATTCAAAGTTTGGAAACTTGAAGGGTGAAAAATGCATTAAAGTTTATTCTATTGCTTTTCTGAAGAAAAATGAACTCCCTTCCAGATAAAATTTTAAAACTAGAGATTTTATTTCCTAGATTCAATTGTTTATCAAACCTGTAATTTCATTCCCTGTCACCTAACAAAAAAGAAAATTGGAAGAGAAAAATAAAACCTATCTTATTATTATTTGGTGGGGGTCCTAGAGGCCAGCCTCCTAAGAATTGAGAAATTCTTATGCACTGATCCCAACCTGTCCTCCTGGAGCCTTGAGACTTATTTATGAATCAAATACCTGTGTTGGTTGTTGGCTTCTCTTTTAGTGATTGAGCAATGCCTTCCTTCATTCCAAAACAAATTCTAATATTCAAGACCTGGCTTATAGATATCATTATGCACCCTCAGAAATTCAATCTGAATAGATCTGTGAGTTTGAATTTTATACAAAGGTGTTGTTATTTTTTTTTACTATTTGGCCACATTGGGCCTAAATAAGAATATGATCAGGCCAGTAATATTTTAAGTCATTGTTTCTATTCATAAACTAACTGATATTTAATAATATAAATTAATACAGTATTAGAGGACTTATTAATAGTACTTAGGATGACACATTAAAAGAAGTAGAAGATAAATTTATTTAATGAGTGTCAAATAATAAAGGAAAAGGAAATAATTTCACAAAAAGAACTAAGTATAATATTGACTAATGTTCAGAAAAAAAGGGATATGTGTTAGGTGGGGAGCTATGTTATATTGCTCACTTCAACAAAGGAAAACTAAATGAGATCACACAGAGAGATCCATGAAGGCACCTCACTTGTAACTTTTGAAGTGAGATTGCAATGAACATAATGAGGACTCATTTTTCTTATCACTTAACAGTGAATGTCTACAATTTTGCAACATATCTCCTCCTTTCCTCTGCCATGTTCAAGAGTCAGGACAAGTTTACATACTTTACTGTGTGGTCACAATATTTGGCAAATAATAATTGATGTGCTTCGTAATTTCTGAACAAACGCCTTATCATTTCACTGGTTCACATGAAAGATTTTTTAAAGAAATGAATATAAATCTGAGTATAAAAGTAGACACCCTTTTAAAAAATAGAACATTAGCTTTTTTATTGATTTTTTTAAAAAAATAAATGATAGTGGAATGCATTACAATTCTTATTACACAAAAAAATCTTTGAAAGTGATTGGATGATGAGGGGATTTCCAAATATGAGAGTTGAATCTTTCCCTTGGTGCTTCTTTGTGCACTAAAAGCATTTCAGTGACCATTTATCATGAAAATATTATTTGTGAAGAATTTAAATAGGGAAGCTTTTTCTATTCAATAAGGAAAGTACAGTAACCAGAACCATCCTCAAGTTTCATTCAGAGCCAGAATCAGAATCCATATTTCTTGACTTTTCCTACCAGGTGTTTTGACTCTGCCAGCTGTTCTCCAACAGGAGAGCATCTTGGGGCCTGCTATGGTTTTCGAGGCCTGAAAACAGTTGAGAGAATAGGACTGCTAACAATTTTCTCCTGCTTCTGTCCATGTATTTCACCTTGATTTTTTTTTAATGACAAGGTTCCATAAAGCTTAATTTAAAGAAAAAAGTGATATGATTTTTTTTTTTTTTTTAGTTTTGAAAACTCTAGCTCCTCTACCATTGCATATTGCCTTCTTCCTGATATAATAGAAGGTAGAAACTAAACCTGGGGTGAACTAAATGGGTTTCAGAGCCTGGGTGGCTGTACTTTAATCAACTATTATATCCAAATTCTTCTTGTAGCCTTTTTTTTGAAGTATTTCTGAAAGTGTTATTTTTTTACTTAACACCTTAACTTTCTCTCCTGGAGTCAAGTTAACCTAATTTAATGGGTTGGAGGCAATGAGGGCTATGGTTGCCAGGGAAAACTGAGGGAGAGCGCCAAGAGACTCAATTACAGAATTGTCTGTTATTTCACTGTATTCCAGAATTAGAATGTCTGTCTTACAGGTCAGGAAATTGTATTATAAAGGCACAGTGGCAAAACCAATTCTCAGTGCAAGAATCCCATTAACTAAATTGACAAGAGATAATTATGTTAGCCGGAATCTCTATTCTGGTAACTTCTCCATAAGGCGGTTTACATATGCCCATTAATAAGGCTTCACTTCCTCAAGATGTGTAAAAATACCAATAAAATACCAATTATTACCCGGAAGGCTATGTGACAAGCAAAATTTAAAGCAGTGTGATATCTGATGAATTTCCTTGTTCTGCTCAAAGAATGGTGATGTTGTCCTCCCACCCCCACCCAACCTCCAAGATTCACTGTCATTTGTCCCTGGAATGTTCTGTGTACATGACATTGCCTCTGACTTCACTGGGCCCTACCTTTTGATGCTATCCTTCTCCTTTTGTGGATAACTATCCTCTAAGGATGAATCAGTTTCACTGACTATGTATGATCTAAGCAAATGATGTTTCTGCTGGGACTAGGATGCAGTCTCTCTCCTTTGGTTAGATATTGATCAAATGAGTCTAAATCTTAGAGAGTGTCCATTTGCTCATGACTTCAAAGTGTTTGAGATTTTCTCAACAGTTTCTCCCTAGGAGATTTCTATATGCTTCTTTTTGGTTGTGTTATTTGTTACAAGCCGTATATCTCTTTGACTGTTCTAATTCTTTTTAATCTTATCCTAAAATATGAAAACACCAACACAGCAACACATTGTATGAGAGTTCCTGTATTCCTCTCACCCTAGGCAAATGCCATTACAACATGAAAAATAACCCAGTCAGCTCTGCTGTGGTCAAGAGATAGGTTCACCCAAGGAGGTCTTGAGTTTAGGATGTCTAGCTTCTAAGTCCAGTCTCCTTTACATTCTTTGCTCCAACCAACATAAAACTGAATTATGTTCATGTACACAAGGTTGCTTTATGTCTCATGATATCCCTTTATCCAGAAATCCTTGTTCATCTCATGCGGTCTAGTTTTCAAGGCTCAAATGCCCTTCATTTTATGGTTCTTTTATTTTATTTTTTTGTACTGACCTCCAAACTCATGATTGACTGATTGATTTCCTTTTTTTTAACACTCTCTGTAGCCTTGTTTAAATGCCTACTGTTCCTGCTCATGCTAGTTTGTAAAGCCTTCATTAAAGGATCAAGACTTACTATTTTTGTAGAGGACCCAGCACCATGTAGGAAGTATTTTAAAATTACTTTAGGACTGACTGAATGGAGAACTGCTCTGCACTTTGGCCCACTATGCATAAATGTCTTCGACCTTGTGTTCCTCACATGGGATTTGTGCTGGATACTCTCTGTTTGCACTCTCTGCCGCTGGTGTGTTTTCTTTCCCACCATTCTTTTTCCTGATCATTGTTCTGGCTTTTTTCTTGGGTTTGACCAATCAGACTCACTGGCAGAAGATAATAAGAAGAAGGGGAAAAGAGGTACAGGTTTTTCTTTCTTAACTCCTTCCTCCCCTGCTTTGGCACTATTGTTTGTTTGACAACAACTCTATTATGGTGAGCAACCCCTCTTCTATAGCTACAGGTCTCACTGAACACTGATAAGATTATTTTGTTTATCTCTTTAGGCTTAAATTGGTAACAACTTTCTGCTGTGAGAGTATCTAGTTATTTCTTGATCCCTTCTTTCATTTTGTTTTTTCCATTGGCTTTTTCTGTATCTATATAAATAGTTCCTTAATAAAGAAGCTTTCTTTATCCCATCAGAGGGATGTCTGTGTCCTGTCAAGCCTCTCAGTATCTTTCAAGATATGATACTGTACCCCAATATGCTGCTGGATTTGAAGTCTTGTCCTGGAATACATTTACTTTATGTAACTCTTGCCAGCAAACCTTTTTTAAGGACAATAGATCCTACACTCTACCAAACAAGTCCCTAGCCATCAACAGACCTAGGAGCAGTCTGCATTGCCTACTGACTTTGAATATCAACAAACACCTGAACATCTGCTGCCCTATTCTGCATGCCATTTTGGACATCTCAAGTTCACATTATCCTTAGTACCTTGTTCATCGTTTCTTCTTTCTGAGTTCAGTCTAGAGATTCATCTCACCTACTTTTATAATTCCTAGAATTTGCTTTCTCTAATAAGTTGAAGTAGTGAAGGCAAATCCTCCTGTGCAGACTTATTTTTGCATCTTTACTGGCTTTTGTGATCAGTGTCTGCTTTAAGAAAGAGCCTGAAGAAAATTTCTCAACTATGTGTTTTTTACCATCATCCTTGACCAAAGTTAGAGTAGGTTTTTAAAAAGACTGTCCTCTGCATGATGCAAGAAAAGGAAAATTATCTAATTGGAGAATTCCATATCCCCAGACTGATTTTCAAGTCACAGTGGCTTCCTCATACCAAGTTTAAGCTACAAGTAGTTTGATATAAAATTGTTGCCTTGCAGTCAGACTTTCCACTTATACATAAGAGGAAGCTGCCTATCTTTGTTTTGTGCCATGATGCCTGTGCTTTTGCAGCTAAAAATATCATTGGCACTCATTCCTGGCACATTGCATTCCAAGCATCTGTCTAATTTGCTGTCCACACTCACCCTGAAGCCTTTTCAGCATTACTGCTTTCCAAGTATTTCCTTCTCATTGAGTATCTGTCTCACTCTCCACAGACCTGTTCATTTTTCATTTTCAAGGTTGACACATATCCCTCCACCAACCTCTCTTTCTCTAGAAATTCTATTTTCTGTTCCTGGAGAGTAGTTCATCCGTTGGCTTGTTTGTTCACGTATATTATGTTGCAAGCTGCTTTTCCATTAAAGACAAATCAAGAAGGTCCATATATGCAGAAAATGTATAAAACCTTTGTACATGTGGCTTACTGATAGTTCCATTTTAACACATGTAAATACTATTCAGATGAATATATAGAATATCACTAACATTCCAGAAGCTTCCTGAGTGTCTCTTTCCAATCACAATCATCCCCCATGTGATCACAGGTGCCCTGGCTTTTAGAGTGATCAGCTGTTACATTTTCTAGAGTTTCACTATGTTGTTGTATGTGTACTAAACATTCCTGATGAATTTAATATTTTATCTGTATAAGTCACTGTCTATCTTTAGAAATGTTTTTTCTTTTAATGTCAACTTTTAATATTAATATACCTTCATCAGAATTTTTCTTCATGTATATTAAGAATGTTTTCCATTTTTTATTTTTTTTTATTGTTGGTTGTTCAAAACAGTACATAGTTCTTGACATATCATATTTCACATTTTGATTCAAGTGGGTTATGAACTCCCATTTTTACCCCGTATACAGATTGCAGAATCACATCAGTTACACTTCCATTGATTTACATATTGCCATACTAGTGTCTGTTGTATTATGCTGCCTTTCCTATCCTCTACTATCCCCCCTCCCCTCCCCTCCCCTCCCCTCTTCTGTCTCTACTCCCTCTACTGTAATTCATTTCTCCCCCTTGTATTATTTCTCCCTTTCCCCTCACTTCCTCTTGTATGTAATTTTGTATAACCATGAGGGTCTCCTTCCATTTCCATGCAATTTCCCTTCCCTCTCGCTTTCCCTCCCACCTCTCATCCATGTTTAATGTTAATCTTCTTCTCATGCTCTTTGTCCCTACTCTGTTCTTAGTTACTCTCCTTATATCAAAGAAGACATTTGGCATTTGTTTTTTAGGGATTGGCTGGCTTCACTTAGCATAATCTGCTCTAATGCCATCCATTTCCCTCCAAATTCTATGATTTTAACATTTTTTAATGCAGAGTAATACTCCATTGTGTATAGATGCCACATTTTTTTATCCATTCATCTATTGAAGGGCATCTAGGTTGGTTCCACAGTCTTGCTATTGTGAATCGTGCTGCTATGAACATCGATGTAACAGTGTCCCTGTAGCATGCTGTTTTTAGGTCTTTAGGGAATAGACCGAGAAGGGGAATAGCTGGGTCAATTGGTGGTTCCATTCCCAGCTTTCCAAGAAATCTCCATACTGCTTTCCAAATTGGCTGCACCAATTTGCATTCCCACCAACAATGAGCAAGTGTACCCTTTTCCCCACATCCTCGCCAGCACTTGTTGTTGTTTGACTTCCTAATGGCTGCCAGTCTTACTGGAGTGAGATGGTATCTTAGGGTGGTTTTGATTTGCATTTCTCTGACTGCTAGCAATG
Organism: Spermophilus citellus; assembly: GCF_964194105.1. Lineage (NCBI taxonomy): Eukaryota > Metazoa > Chordata > Mammalia > Rodentia > Sciuridae > Spermophilus > Spermophilus citellus. The sequence goes on along the minus strand of NC_138186.1, from coordinate 63,367,469 downwards.
CTGAGCATTTTTTCATGTGCTTGTTGATTGATAGTATGTCCTCCTCTGAGAAGTGTCTGTTCAGGTCCTTGGCCCATTTGTTGATTGGGTTATTTGTTATCTTTTTGTCTAATTTTTTGAGTTCTTTGTATACTCTGGATATTAGGGCTCTATCTGAAGTGTGTGGGGTAAAGATTTGTTCCCAGGACGTAGGCTCCCTATTTACCTCTCTTATTGTTTCTCTTGCTGAGAAAAAACTTTTTATTTTAAGTAAGTCCCATTTGTTGATTCTTGTTATTAACTCTTGTGCTATGGGTGTCCTATTGAGGAATTTGGGGCCCGACCCCACACTATGTAGATCATAGCCAACTTTTTCTTCTATCAGACGCTGTGTCTCTGATTTGATATCAAGCTCCTTGATCCATTTTGAGTTAACTTTTGTGCATGGTGAGAGAAAGGGATTCAGTTTCATTTTGATGCATATGGATTTCCAGTTTTCCCAGTACCATTTGTTGAAGATGCTATCCTTCCTCCATTGCATGCTTTTAGCCCCTTTATCAAATATAAGATAGTTGTAGTTTTGTGTATTGGTTTCTGTGTCCTCTATTCTGTACCATTGGTCCACCCGCCTGTTTTGGTACCAGTACCATGCTGTTTTTGTTACTATTGCTCTGTAGTATAGTTTGAAGTCTGGTATTGCTATACCGCCTGATTCACACTTCCTGCTTAGCATTGTTTTTGCTATTCTGGGTCTTTTGTTTTTCCATATGACTTTCATGATTGCTTTATCTATTTCTACAAGAAATGCCATTGGGATTTTGATTGGCATTGCATTAAACCTATAGACAACTTTTGGTAATATCGCCATTTTGATGATGTTAGTTCTGCCTATCCATGAACAGGGTATATTTTTCCAACTTCTAAGATCTTCTTCTATTTCTCTCTTTAGGGTTCCGTAGTTTTCATTGTATAAGTCTTTCACCTCTTTTGTTAGGTTGATTCCCAAGTATTTTATTTTTTTTTTTGAGGATATTGTGAATGGAGTGGTTTTCCTCATTTCCATTTCAGAGGATTTGTCACTGATATACAGGAATGCCTTTGATTTATGCGTGTTGATTTTATATCCTGCCACTTTGCTAAATTCATTTATTAGCTCTAATAGTTTCTTTGTAGACCCTTTTGGGTCTGCTAGGTATAGAATTATGTCATCTGCAAATAGTGATAATTTAAGTTCTTCTTTTCCTATTTTTATGCCTTTAATTTCTTTCGTCTGTCTAATTGCTCTGGCCAGTGTTTCGAGAACTATTTTGAACAGAAGTGGTGAGAGAGGGCATCCCTGTCTTGTTCCAGATTTTAGAGGGAATGCCTTCAATTTTTCTCCATTCAGAATGATGCTAGCCTGAGGCTTAGCATAGATTGCTTTTACAATGTTGAAGTATATTCCTGTTATTCCTAGTTTTTCTAGAGTTTTGAACATAAAGGGATGCTGTACTTTGTCGAATGTTTTTTCTGCATCTATCGAGATGATCATATGGTTCTTAATTTTAAGTCTATTGATGTGGTGAATAACATTTATTGATTTCCATATATTGAACCAGCCTTGCATCCCAGGGATGAATGCTACTTGATCATGATGCACAATTTTTTTGATATGTTTTTTAATCCGATTCGCCAGAATCTTATTGAGGATTTTTGCATCTAGGTTCATTAGAGATATTGGTCTGTAGTTTTCTTTCTTTGAAGTGTCTTTTTCTGGTTTAGGCATCAGGGTGATGTTGGCCTCGTAGAATGAATTTGGAAGTTCTCCCTCTTTTTCTATTTCCTGAAATAGCTTGAAAAGTATTGGTATTAGTTCCTCTTTAAAGGTTTTGTAAAACTCTGCTGTATACCCATCCGGTCCTGGGCTTTTCTTAGTTGGTAGTCTTTTGATGGTTTCTTCTATTTCTTCAATTGATATTGGTCTGTTTAGTTTGTCTATATCCTCCTGACTCAATCTGGGCAGATCATATGACTTAAGAAATTTATCGATGCCTTCACTATCTTCTATTTTATTGGAGTATAAGGATTCAAAATAATTTCTGATTATCTTCTGTATTTCTGAAGTGTCTGTTGTGATGTTGCCTTTTTCATCCTGTATGTTAGTAATTTGAGTTCTCTCTCTTCTTCTCTTTGTTAGCATGGCTAAGGGTCTGTCGATTCTTTTTATTTTTTCAAAGAACCAACTTTTAGTTTTGTCAATTTTTTCAATTGTTTCTTTTGTTTCGATTTCATTAATTTTAGCTCTGATTTTAAATATTTCTTGCCTTCTACTTCTTTTGCTGTTGTTTTGCTCTTCTTTTTCTAGGATTTTGAGATGAAGTATGAGATCATTTATTTGTTGTTTTTTTCTTTTTTTAAGGAATGAACTCCAAGCAATGAATTTTCCTCTTAGGACTGCTTTCAATGTGTCCCATAGATTCCGATATGTTGTGTCTGTGTTTTCATTTATCTCTAAGAATTTTTTAATTTCCTCCTTGATGTCTTCTATAACCCATTGATCATTCAGTAACCTATTGTTCATTCTCCAAGTGATGCATGATTTTTCCTTCCTTCTTTTATTGTTAATTTTCAGTTTCATTCCATTATGATCAGATAAGATGCATAGTATTATCTCTACTCCTTTATATTGTCTAAGAGTTGCCCTGTGACATAATATATTATCTATTTTTGAGAAGGATCCATATGCTGCTGAGAAAAAAAGTGTAAGTGCTTGATGTTGGGTGGTATATTCTATATATGTCAATTAAGTCTAGGTTATTAGTTGTGTTAGTGAGTTCTATAGTTTCCTTATTCAACTTTTGTTTGGAAGATCTGTCCAGTGGTGAGAGAGGTGTGTTGAAGTCTCCCATGATTATTGTATGGTGGTCTATTAGACTCTTGAACTTGAGAAGTGTTTGCTTGATGAACATAGCTGCACCGTTGTTTGGGGCATATATATTTATGATTGTTATGTCTTATTGGTGTATGGTTCCCTTGAGCAGTATGTAGTGTCCCTTTTTATCCCTTTTGATTAACTTTGGCTTGAAATCTATTTTATTTGATATGAGTATGGACACTCCTGCTTGTTTCCGAAGTCCATATGAGTGATATGCTTTTTCCCAACCTTTCACCTTCAGTCTATGTATATCTTTTCCTATCAAAAGTGTCTCCTGTAGGCAGCGTATTGTTGGGTCTTGTTTTGTGATCCATTCTACTAGCCTGTGTCTCTTAATTGGTGAGTTTAAGCCAATAACATTTAGGGTTATTATTGAGATATGGTTTGTTCTTCTAGCCATATTTGTTTATTTATGTTACTAAACATGGTTTGTTTTCCTCTTTGATTATTTCCCCCCCTTTACTGTCCTACCTCCCACTGTTGGTTTTCATTGTTGTTTTCCATTTCCTCTTCCTGAAATGTTTTGCCAAGGATGTTTTGAAGAGATGGTTTTCTAGCTGCAAATTCTTTTAACTTTTGTTTATCGTGGAAGGTTTTAATTTCATCTTCCATCCTGAAGCTTAATTTCGCTGGATACACGATTCTTGGTTGGAACCCATTTTCTTTCAGTGTTTGAAATATGTTATTCCAGGATCTTCTAGCTTTCAGAGTCTGTGTTGAAAGATCAGCTGTTATCCTGATTGGTTTACCGCTAAATGTAATCTGCTTCCTTTCTCTTGTAGCTTTTAAAATTCTCTCCTTATTCTGTATGCTGGGCATCTTCATTATAATGTGTCTAGGTGTGGATCTCTTATGATTTTGCACATTCGGCGTCCTGTAGGCTTCTAGGATTTGGGATTCTGTCTCATTCTTCAAGTCTGGGAAGTTTTCTCCTATTATTTCATTGAATAGATTGCTCCTTCCATTGGTTTGGACCTCTATACCTTTCTGTATCCCAATGACTCTTAAGTTTGGTCTATTTATGTTGTCCCATATTTCTTGAATGTTCTGCTCATGGATCCTTAACAGTCTTGCTGAGCTGTCTATGTTCTTTTCAAGTTGAAATACTTTGTCTTCATTGTCTGATGTTCTATCTTCTAAGTGTTCTACTCTTCTGATAGTATTCTCAATTGAGTTTTTAAGTTGGTTCATTGCTTCCTGCATTCCTAGGATTTCTGTTTGTTTGTTTTTTATTACCTCTATCTCCCTGTATAGTTGATCTTTTGCTTCTTGGATTTGTTTATGTAATTCATTGTCGAAGTGATCTTTCATTGTCTGATTTTGCTGTCTAATGTCTTCCTTAAGACTCCAGATCAACTGAAGCGTGTATATCCTGAATTCTTTATCTGGCATTCCATCTGCTGCAGCTATTACCTCTTCTAAAGTTGAGTTGACCTGCATTGTTTGTGGTCCTTTCTTTCCTTGTCGTTTCATACTGCTTGCGTTTCTTTCTGCTTGGTGAAACTGTTGTGTTTTTGAAATTTTCCCCCTATATATTTATATTACTCTTGTATAGTTGAAAAGTCTCCCTTGCAGGGCGGGCAGCGGCCGTGCTCCTCCTCCAGTTGGTGTGACGTGTCTATCACGCCCGCGGAACCCTGGGGCTGTTCTGCCGGTCGGTCGCAGGTCTGCCTACCTTGCAGGTGCGGGCAGCGGCTCTGCTCTGCCCTTACACCAATTGGGTGACGTGTCTATCACGCCGGGGGGTCACTGGGCCCGTTCCGGGCGCGGGAGGCGGCTCTGCTCTGCCCCTACTCCAATTGGGGTGACGTGATTTCCACTCCGGCAGGTCGCTGGGCCTGTTCCGGGCGTGGGCGGCGGCTCTGCTCTACCCCTACTCCAATTGGTGTGATGTAACTACCACACCCACGGGCCACTGGGCCTGTTCAGGGTGCGGGCAGAGGCTCTGCTCTGCCCCTACTCCAATTGGGGTGATGTGACTACCACGCCAGCGGGCCTCTGGGCCTGTCCCGGGCACGGGCGGCGGCTCTCCTCTACCCCTCCTCCAATTGGTGTGACGTGTCTACCACGCCTGCGGACCGCTGGGCCTGTTGTGCTGGTCGGTCGCAGGTCTGCCTACCTTGCGGGCGCGGGTGGCGACTCTGCTCTGCCCCTTTTCCAATTGGGGTGACGTGACTACCACACCTGCGGGTCGTTGGGTCTGTTCCGGATGCGGGCGGTGGCTCTGCTCTGCCCCTACTCCAATTGGTGTGACGTGTCTACCACGCCGGCAGGCCGCTAGGCCTGTCCCGCCGGTCAGTCGCAGGTCTGCCTACCTTGCGGGCTCGGGTGGCGGCTCTGCTCGGCCCCTACTGCAGTTGGGGTGAAGTGATACCACGCCGGTGGGTCGCTAGGCCTGTTCCAGGCGCGGGTGGCGGCCCTGCTCTGCCCCTACTCCAATTGGTGTGACGTGTCTACCACACCAGCAGGCCGCTGGGCCTGTCCCGCTGGTCAGTCGCAGGTCTGCCTACCTTGTGGGCTCGGGCGGTGGCTCTGCTCGGCCCCCACTGCAGTTGGGGTGAAGCGATACCACGCCGGCGGGTCACTAGGCCCACTCCGGGCGCGGGCAGCGGCCCTGCTCTGCCCCTACTCCCATTGGTGTGACGTGTCTACCATGCTGGCAGGCCGCTGGGCCCATTCCGCCAATCGGCCGGTGGCCTGTCTACCTTGCGGGCTCGGGCGGCGGCTCTGCTCAGCCCCCACCGCAGTTGGGGTGAAGTGATACCATGCCGGCGGGTCACTGAGGCTGTTCCGGACTCGGGCTGCAGCTCTGCTCTGCCCCTCTGGCCCCCACAGCACTCAGCAGGATCCGGACCGAGAAGCAGTCTCCGCGGGTTCCTCAGCCCTGGGCCAGAGCAGTTCCGGGAGCCAGAACCCAGCAGCTCTGGGCTCCGTGCATGCTCTGATAGGAGCAGGCTCCAAGAAGCAGCCTCCACGGGCTCCTTAGCCCTGGGCCAGAGCAGTTCCGGGAGCCAGAATTCGGCCGCCCCAGGCTCCATATATGTTCTGATAGGAGCAGGCCCCAAGAAGCAGTTTCCGCGGGTTCTTTAGCACTGCGCCTGAGTAATTTGTCTGTGAGACGCAGGCGAATGGCAGCCTGAAATTACCTGTTCTGTGGTTGAATGAGCTACGATCAGTCGAAAACAGGGATGATGATGTCAACTGTCTGTTTTCCATTTTTTAAAGGTTAACTTGTTGTCTTTGATTTTCCACATCTATTTTGTAAATTGTGTATAGTTGAATGTGGAAACTTTTCTAGGCTAATGATTTTTGCCTCTTAGCTGAGGAATTTAGTCTCTTTAGTGACTTCAATATAATTTGAATACCATGGATTTAAATCTATCATCTTATTTTAATTATTTATCTACTTATTTATTTATTTTTTTTCAATTTATTTCATATATCTATATATTGGTGTTATTTTTCATTTTTCTTGGCCCACCTTTTGGATTGAATTAATATATTTTGTAATTTCATTTTCAATTTTAAAATTTTTGCTTTTGACTTTGAGATTTCTTTACACAGTGTGCATACTTCGCAAAATTTAAATTTAATCAACCTTTATTTTCTTCAAAATATAATAAATAATTTGATCGTTTGAATTCAATTTAGACTCCCCCCCACCCCTCAACTTACATGCTGGTTTTGCCTAGCAGTTTAATTCTAATCTTATTTTTTAACTTCATTAGATCTTCTTTTCTCATTTGATATAGTTCACGATCTATTAGTCACTTTTTAAATTTTCATTTCCTTGTATGTCTCTGACCTTCCATCTGGGATTCCCTTCTTCTTCCTAAAAGACATTATTTTGCTCCTTTAGAGATGTTCTGTTGGTGAAAAACTCTCAGTAGTTGTTTGTTTGTTTCACTAAAAATGTCTTGGCCTTCCTACTTGAAAGTTATTTTTTCTGGGTCTAGAAGTCTTTCACCACATTGAAAATGATTCTCTGTCATCTTTATTTTACTGCTTTCTTCCTGTGACTGACTGCTTTTATGATTTTTTCTTCTCTCTGTAGCTTCAGGATGTCTAGATGAGGCTTCCTCTGTATCATGTCTTTGAGGATTCACTGGGCCTCTTGATTACTGTTGCCGTTCACGAATTCTAAAACTTATCTGCTCTATTTATGCAAATAGAATTTATTTCTTATTTTCTCCTATCTCTTGGACTCTAGTCAGATACATATTAAAGCTTTTTATGTTTCTTACATTTCTTTTATATGTTCTCTTTGTCTCTGTGCCGCTCTCTGAGTAATTCCTTCTGTTTCATGGAACAATTTACAATTTCATGGAACATTTTTAAACTTTTACTAATGGAATTTTAAAATTCCTATTAGTTTGATTTGGTTTTGTTTTGAGTCTCCTATGTCTGTATCTTTTCCTGTTATCTAAAGATACTTTCAAGGTTAGCTGTATTTCTTAACAAAGTAAGCACAGTTTTAGAGCTTTGTTTAATTATTCCACTACCAGAGGTCCCTCTGGCTCTGCTGCAGTTTTGAGTGCAGGTCTCAAGCAGATCACCTGGTTTCCTTGTGAACCCAGTTATCTATCATTGTGTGGGTATTTTCAGTTTCCTAGGGTGGTGCCCTCTCTTCCACTGGGTCTCTATATTTGTATCTATATGGAACATGGAGTCACTACTAAATATGGGAAATATCTCAAATCTAGTTCAGGATTTGAAATTTCCCATCTAGTGAGTCAGTGTACACAAATACCCACCTGTAAACATGCTCTTAAATACTTTGTTCCTTCTGGCCTTTCTCCTGCTCTGCTCACCATGGAGACAAGTCTCTCTGCCATGCTCTGGGATTTGGGATTGAGGTGGAGATTAGTCCTAGTGCTCTTACTGCCCTAATGCCAAGGCCTCTGAAATCCCTAGCTTGATGTGGGGAAAATGTCACTAGAAGACTTCTCATCTTGAACAGTCCCTGGAACTAAATTTCACAATCCCTTCACCCCTTGGGTTAACTAGCTTGAAGCCCAAGTGTGCAGTGCTATAAAAACCACTCACAGAAAAGTTCCAATTAATCCCCTCGATTCAGTTTTTCCTCAAGAATTTACCCTTAAATTAGTCTATTATATTTGTAGCTCTTTAGTAATTTTCAGTTAATGAAATTTGTTAACGTATTTGTAGTTTTATTTCATCCAGCATGTTTTTGGTTTCCAGCTAACAGGGCTGATCCAAACAACACAATCTTGTCACAGCAAGAAGCAGAAGCAGCTACAATGCCACTTTTAATGGCTGTATATTATTCTAGGCCTTGTTTTCAAACCATCTCTATTTTAGTACTTTTCAGATCTATATGTATTGTATGCTTAATATAATAGTAACTGCCTTTAAACCCAATTTTGTTTGTCACATAATTTCATGACAATTTGTTCACTATCTTCATTTCTAACCAGTAGATAATATTCAAATATGAAGTTTTCAAGCTTGTTTTTACTTTTTTTTTGTTAGAGCATTATAGTTATACATAATAGTTGAGTTCATCCCTACAGAATCCTACATGCATGGAATTCAATTTCAGTTTATGATATTTCTATTTTCCTTCTGTCCTCCCTTTCCTCCCCTCTTCTTCTTCCTTTACTCTACTAGACTTCCTTTTGCTCATCCATTTATATTTGATTGTTGTTGTTGTTTTTTGACTTATACATAAAGGTGAAATTCCCTGTGGTATATTTATATGTGCACGTAACATGATATTTTAGGAACTCATTCCTCATTGCCTGCCCTTTCCCATCCCTCCACTCTGCCTCTCAGTCTCCTTCTATGACATTACTGATCTTCCCTGGATTTTTATGATATTTTAACTTTCCTTCCCCGCTTTTCTTTATTCTACTCTAGCTTCCATATACAAGAGAAAACATTTGACCTTTTAGTTTCTGAGTTTGGCTTATTTCACTTAGCATGATATTCTCCATTTCAATCCTTTTACCAGAAAATGCCATAATTTCACTCTTCTTTATGTCTGAGTAGAACTCCTTTGTGTATATATACACAAGTTTTTAATCTCTTCATCTCTTGATGGGCACCTGGGTTGATTCCATATTTGGCTATTGTGACTTGTTCTTCTACAAACACAGAGGTGGCTATATAGCTATCGTATGCTGATTTTAGTTTTTTGGGAAAATATCAAGGAGTGAGATAGTTGGGTCATATGGTGATTCCATTTCCAGTTTTTTGAGGAATTTTCATACTGCTTTCCAGAGTGGTTGTACTAGTGTGCAGTGCCACCAACAATGTAAGTTTACCTTTTTCCCCTGATGTTTGCCAGCATTTATTATTTTTTATATTATTGGTCATTGTCACTATGACTAGAGTGAGATGAAATCTTAGTTTATGTTTAATTTTCATTTCCCTGATTACTAGACTTTGAACATTCATTCCTGTATTTGTTGGTCATCTGTGTTTCTTCTTTTGAGAAGTTTCTGTAAAAAAAAAATGGTTCTTTTGCCCATTTATTGATTGGGTTATTGGGTCTTTTTATGGTGTTAGGTTTTTTTGAGTTTTTTATATATTCTGGATATTAGTCCCCTACCAGAGAAATAGCTGGCAAAGATTTTCTCCCACACTGTAGGCTCTCTCTTCATGTTCTTAATCATTTTTTTTGCTGTGCATATCGTGTTCAAATACAAAATTTTCAAGCTTGCTTTTCCTTTAGACCAATTATTTCTTTCCTCTTGCTACTCAGAAGTAATGGTTTTCCAACCTTAAAAAAGTTTAATCTGAATGTAGAAACAAAGGATTTGAGATACAAGGTGAAGTGGAATGACTGACTTTATCCAGAGTATGGTGCTGCAACACCTTCAAGGCGGAGTGATACTATACAGGTGCTGTCACCTTGCATTGACTTGCTGTCCATGATCAGAGGATGAGGGAATGTTAATCACTATATTACTGGTCTGTATTGTTGATAATCCTCTCTTAGAACTAAAATATATTATGGGAGAAAATAGAAATAATGTTCATGATGGCTCTTACAGCTTCTGGTTCAAAAATGTGATCATTTAAAGTACTATGGGTTGGAGTTTTACTAAATTGATAGAAAATATAATCTAGCTCCATTAGGTAGAACAAATACATGATTGGATGACAGGAAGTTATAAAGAATCTTGTAAAACATGAAGACAGATAAGAACAGTCACATGCACTTTCTATCAAAAGGTTCTAATTCAAATGTCTCGAGAGGTAGGCTGCTAACACTTGTTAAGTACAGTAGACTCTTATAGTCCAATGGGAACAGTGGTAGGAATTTGTACACAGGAGAATATATACACTGTCTAAAAGCATTCAAATTCAATTTTTACAAATGCCTCACCTATGTTAGACACTTCTGAAATGAGACTGTGTAGTCAGAGAACCAGTGTGACTAACTGACAAAGTATATTTAATAATAACTAAAATGTACTGAGCACTTATAAAGGTCTCAAAGATGAACACATTACAGGTATTAATTGACTTAATCTTCACAGTAATATAATTTATAGGAATATTGCTATAAATCAGGACAATGGCATAGAAGTAATTTTTATAATTGGCTAAAGGATATATCATACAATATGTAACAGTTAGGATACAAACCCCAGAGTTCTGCCTCCATCTGAGCTCTCTGTTCTGAGCATATTATCTTTTCATGTCTTCATAAGTAGCTAATTATTTCAACTTCTATAAATAAAATTTATGCCATCTAACAAGTGCTCTCAGATCTCAGACATTTCTCATCACAAAAAAGAGAAAAATTAGATATATAAATTCTATATATTAATATTATAATAGTTTGTTAAAAATTAAATATGTATATTTACTTATGATATAATTACTTGATTCAGTATAAATCAAAACTTAGCATGGTGAGGATGGCTTTGTCCTCTATTAAAAAATAATTTAAATATTGAAAAAAATTGAGCCAAAAAGAGCAGATTTGAAAAAAATACCTCCCACTTAGGTAATATCACAAGTTTTTCTCAGAGTGTATAGGTATTGCTAAAAAAAAAAAAAAAAAAAAAAAAAAAAAAAAAAAACTTAAAAAGCAACATTTTTAAAGAATACCTTTATGCTAAAATTATAGCCTTTCTTTTCCTTAAATAAACAATGAAAAATAGGGCACAGAGATAAAATATTATTAAATATGAATACATAACATAAATAGCAATTGAATCAGCATGAATTTTATTTAATTAAAACTCCATTCAGCATCCACAAAATGAAGGATTTCTTCTAAGACGAGAAAATTAACTAGGGATATTTATATCATAAATTGTTCTTCCCCTATTTTTTATTATTACCAACTAATAATGTTAAAATATTTTAAGACTAAATAAATGGCTTTCTTAGCATCTTGCTATCTATGCAGATTCTTTGCCGATGCAAATAATTTTATTACCACCTAAAAACATTAGACCATTCTAGCTAGTTACTTCATAAAATTCCATCTGTGTCTTAACATCTGTCCTGTACCATTTATAGGTTTTAGCATGTTCTTTATTTTCTGCTGTGTTGCCTCTTTTTTTTTCAATATTTATTTATGGCGTAGAAAACCAGTCCTCTCAGCATGATAATTTTTACTCAACTATGTCAGCTTAAAGGAGCATTAAAAAAGGGAATGATGCATAAGGAAGTTGGGAGTCAGTAAAAAGTTAGCATCTCCAAATAATTCCAAGAATGTCATGAAGAGATACATTATATTTGATGGATAAAAATCACTTCCCCCAACTAAATGAAATTGTATTTGAATGGTTAATTACATTTGAATTTCCCACATTATGTATTCACTGCAGAGCACTGAGTTAACCTTATATTAAATTTATGCAGAAAATTCTAATAAAATAGAAGATATGAAAGTTTTTCTTCAGGATTTAAATGAAATTTTGACTTAATTATATAATTACTTTCCCTATCTTTGAAATTTCCCCTAGCCAAGTTATATTCCATGTCTGTTTTATTTTAGATCACAAGGTGCAATTATGAAAGATTACCAGCATGTTAAAAAATTAAGTCATAAAGTAATTTATTAACACTTATTTTCCATTTGGAAGCCTAATCATTGGTAAATACTTTCCCAAAGTATGTTTATATATTTTTTCTTAGATATTCTTCAAGTATTGATTGATCGGCACTGAAATTTTATATGAAATAGAGGTTTTCTCATTTAAAGGGATCATTTTTAGTGCAATTGCCCTTAATCCATTATTTTAAGACTCAATTTAATGTATGACAAAGTAGTGAATTTTTGAATGTTTTGTAGTTTAACTATGAAATCAATGATAGTTGTCTATTTGTAAATATATTTATATGGAAACACTGCTAATGCAAATATCTGAAACATTTTTTGACACTTGTGACTATTTTAAGCCTATTATGTATATTTAGATACACTATATGACAACGGGAAGGAAATAGGTCCTTTTGTTTAAACATTATATGCATGGTATTACGTGAATTTACATAGGAATTGGCTCATGACATTCTGTTTACTGCTTAATGCTTGATATCTATGATTCAGATTTTACATGTTGTAAATGTAAAACCAGAATTACATTAGTTTAACAGGTTTTACCATTAGAATGTCAGCCCCAATTAACATAATATCTAGATATTTTCAATTTGGACTTCATAAGAGTTTAAGCTATTAGTATATTTTGCTGAGTTTACTGGTAATTTATTATCTTCTTTATTCTTCCTAAGTACGTTAGAATACCTTTAGGCATTTATCAGCCTGGTATCCTATGACACACAAAGACTGAGATTTGTCATATGATTGCAGGATAAGAAAATAAATTTGGAAATCTTAGTTATATGCCCTTCAAGTTGAAATACCAACTGTACCTTCCTGAATAAGAAAGAAAAAAATTTTTTTTCAAAACCGTTTTAATGTCAGGCTTTTGAACTGCTCTCCAAATGTTCGTCTGAATAGTAAGAAAACTAAATATTTAAATCACCAGAAACTAATCTCTTCTCTTCTGAAATTTAAAAACAACTTCAATCATTCATAAATCTAACAAAGGCATCATTAAAGCTTCCTTCAGTCATATTCTTTTAAAATAACAAGAAATCATTTTTTTTCTGCTGGAAAAAACAAAAAAAGCAAACAAAACAACCTCATATGTTTTAGTGACAGCTTTCTTTCCTTCCTCCATTCTATCTCTAACATAGTTTCCTTGCCTCTATCTTATAATATATTTGAATTTTAAATTTTACATATGTATTTATTTAGTTATTTCTCCAACTTTCAAAAATATATAATTTAATTAATCTTTCAAAGGTATTTCTGTAATTCAGTTATCAAGACATTTAGGGCTTATTTACTTTTGGTTTGCCATGTGCATAACATATATTATTTTAAACCTGATTTTAAAATTTTAAAGTAATTAATCTTGATATTCTTGAATGCCCTCCAAGAGATTATAATCTTGTTTGAAACTCATTGTATACTATATTCATGAGTGAATTCATCCTTTCATTCATAATTAATATTAAACACCTATCATCTTCTAGGCACTGTACTAGGTAGTGGAGATAAGAGATAAACCTTTTGCTCATGGAAAGTATTCCTGATGTTTGTAAGTATGAAAAACAAATTAGAACATAATCTGATAAAGTGATAAGATATCAAGCAGTGTGAAGAGGCTTAGATCATGAAAGAGGATCAATCATGTTATGGTTGATTTGCTGGAGAAAAGTCAAAGAAAGATGGACTTGATGTCAGCCTGACCCATAGGCAATGCTTCCAATTAGAGATGCTGCTACAGATGTTTTTAACAGCTCTCTCCTTTACAAACCAGTGAAAGTCACCAAATAGTCATCCTCCCAAATTATTAACTATGAGGAATATCTGCTCTGTTGGACTAAGATGAAAAAGAATAAAAGAACTCAACATATATGCATCTCCTTGGATGTGTGTCAAGCTGGAGAGTTTGTGAATTAAATGTCACAGATAAGAGAAGTGCACCAATCATCTTTTTATTAGAGGGATGAGATATAGAAGCTGAGACAAACCTTGGGAGAGACAACAGAATGTCCCCTGAGACCCTGGTCTAGTATTGTAAAAATGTTAGGAAATGTGGAGCAAAGCAGAGATAATTCTCCCTAACAAAGGGAGTCCTGGTGCAAGATGGAAGGGGAGCAGTCTGCACTGTCTCCTGAGCCAGGAGATCCCTCTTTTAAAGAGGGTCTTTCTAAGTGGCTGTAACTTCCTGTATGCCAAAAGCTCAGTGGAGGTGCACTACCATAACAGAACACAGCAGATGCAGTGAGAAAGGCTGTAAGTAAGTAAGTAAGCCAGGTCTCATTTACCTGAGGGCAAGCCCACCTCCCTTCTACCATCCTCTCAGGATTTAGCAAATAGCTGCTCCAGAGAGTGTTGCATCCATGCGGTAACTGGAGAGATGCTAGCACCTCAAAATGAGAAAAGAACACAAGCAAAATGCAGATGGTGAAATTCTACTAAAAAAGTCCGTTTGTCCCAGAAAATAGAAAAACCTCAAAGCATGTCTCATAGAAGATACAAACACCATGACCCCTCTAGAGAGTACAAAAATGTGAAAAATAGACACAAAAGAAAACAAAAACTGAAGAGACAGCAAAAAGAGAAGAACAAGCTGACAACACAGGGGGAAAAAAAGGGAAGGAAAAAAAATAAGACCATTATTAGAAATGAGCTATTCTAAAACCAATGAAATAGAAAATAGACAAGAGTGAAAATATATTTAGAAACATGGAAAATAGACTTGAGGGAATCACATGAAATGAAGGGAAAGGAACAAAAATAGGAAAGTAACTAGAGATTACTGACATAGAGACAGAAATATCAACACAATGATAAACTGTGATTCTGGAGAAAAAAATAGAAGTATAGAATGGAAATAAAAGACTCATCTCTACCCAAGTTGTCCTTCAAGCCTTATGATTAAAGGTGTGTGATTTTCTGTAATGACCCAAGCAATACAGAATATAGGACTCTCTCCTAAATAAGAAACTCCTTTTTCAAATGTAGTCATGAAAAGAGGATCAAAATGGAACTCAATGGAAAAGCTATGATAAACATACATATATATACAAAACCAAAGAACCAAAGTCCACCAACTCTGAGAATTACAAAGGCAAAACAGAATACAGAATGCAAATATTACAAATTGTAGAAATGTTTATGTGTATTATGTGTGTGCATATCTATATCTATATATATGCACACACACATATATATATATACATTTAATAAAATTGAAGAGGAAAAAACAATGTATTTCTCATTTATTTTATAATAAGGAATATGATAATTAGCATTGAAATGTTAAGTTAAAATAATAATATCCTATTAATTTTAATATATTTTATTATTTTTACTTTGAAGAATCATGTAAAAACCTTATAGCTGTAAAAAGAATTCTATGTGAAGATTTTAAATTTATTCTGAGGAACTTTTTTAAAGAAAAAAAAGTGGTATTCCACTATTTTCAGGTGGATTCAGTAATCATCTCTGTTATTAGACAAATGGATTTAAAACATGGTTTGAAAAGTCATTTATATGATTAAATTGCATTTCTTTGAAAGTCCACTAGGGATAAAGGGAAATATAAAAGTTTTAAATAAAATAAACAGTTATGGAGAAAAGTATGATAAGAATGTTGAAAAAACAGAACTAAGAACACAAAGAAGAAAGGAATATGAAGAAGTGAAAATATGATGATCAACCAGAGGTAGATTTTTTCATGAATAAATGAAAATTGTAGCCTACTCATATGTGAATATGAAAACGTGGAGTGTTTTTGTGGTCTAAAGGCCATGAGTTTAACCTTATTATACTTAAGGGAGATCATCTTTCTTTGTGTTTTAATATATCTACATATAAAAATTGAATCATTCCCTTCCAGCTCATGTGTTTGTAACATTATTGTGAAGAAACATTTTGGAATCTGCATGTGGTATAAAGTGACTATAAACAAATATTCTTATTACTCAAGTCCACATATGTCAGTCACATCAGTGTGTCCATGTTGAAGAATGAAAAGATGTAGTTTATTTGAAAGATTGGTAGAAATAAAATCATTACCTTGAAAAACAATATTACTATCCAGGGAAAAAATCAGGTTTAATAAGTAAAAATGCATGTTTAGGCATGTCAGCAATAATGCCAAGAGAATCAATTATATGAGACGTTGATTGATGTCAGAATTTAGATTTCTATAATGCTTTACCTGAGGACAGTTCTCTCCTTTTCAAATTTTTAAAATAATTTTCTCTTGCTATATGTATATCTGAGAAATTAAACACAGACTGATAAGTATATGGAGTAATGTTCTTAAATATCTAATTAATACAACCCATTTGCCAGGTAATAAAAAACAAACAAATTTCACTTATTTAATAGCTTAACTTTTCCCATATTTTTATTATAAACAATTTAAAACATACCAAAAAAACTGAAAAAATTATATCTATCACCTAGATTTTAAAATCTAATAAGTACTATGCTTCTTTTTCACATAGCTGATCATCTGTACACCCTCTGTTGATCAACCATTTTATATTTTTGCTACATTTTACTTTTTACCCCTAAAACGTTGATGTGCATGCCATTTACTAGAGTTCAATTTTTGTTTATGTTTTTTCTTTTAATGTAAAATAAACAAACAATAAATACATATTTTCATTGTACAATTCATTTACTCTGGGAAGGAAATGCACCTATATGACCCAAGCCTCATCAAGCTATAGAACATTCCATTACCCAGAAAATTACACCCCTTCTCAGTAAATCCCTCCACCACACCACCCCTCAGATTTAACCACTGTTCAGATTACATCTCACCATTGATTAGTATTGTTCTTTTTAGACCTTTAGAGAAATAGTCATGGGGTAGGTAGCTTTGGGTGATAATTTTTTACTATTATCCATATTCATTAATTTTTTTTAATATTAGTAAACTGAATGTTAACATTTTTAATGAAAACATTAAAATGAAATAGAGTATTCTAATCATTCCTAAGTTTGTGTGATTCTTGATATAACACAAGAAATTAGAAAATGAATTCATGCACCAGTGGTATATATCCCAAAATTGACACTCCCCCAAAATCCATGACTACATCCATATTTTATTTTTTCTATCATTTTATTGCTAGATGAGTTACTCAACTTTAATTTGATTCTGTTTGCTTAGTCATCATTGGGATATATTTGTCTTCCAGGGTTATAGTTCACAACAAATGATAAAACATACATGAAGTGCTTAGACACAATACCTGTAACACCAGAGGGATGAAATAATGGGTAGCCATTATCATGATTACAAACTGGTGAATCATTAACATGCAAAATATCATAATAAATGTTAACAATTATTGGATCCTTACATTGCACTGTCCTAAGTGAATTAATCATTTAATTTTCACACACACACAAAAAAAAAAAACTGTAAAGAAGACATTGGTATTGTCTCCATTTTTATAGGATGGAACTTAAAGTACAGAGAGCTTAAGTTACTTTCCCAGAATACATACAAAGTGATGGAACAAAGTTTCATGCTCATGCAGAATGTTTTTGACCACAAAGTCACACTTCCTCTTCATAGTATAGCAGAGCTCTGTGGTAAACATGTATGGAAAGTGGTCATAGAGCAATGACCGTGAGCACCAGTAAGACTGGTAGACTAGTATTATGAGAAATGGAAATAATCATGAGGACACCAAATCTCACAGTGAAGTAAGGAGACTCTGGAAAACACAAAAGGAGAACACAAAAGGAGAACACAAAAGAACAATAAGGAAGAGGAGGCATAGGAGGAAATGGAGAAAGAAGAGTGAAGCAATAAGGCCAACTGTAGTCATTTCAGATTTCCCTATTTTTAGTTCTAACCATAAGAAAAAAAATTTTATTAAGCTTTTTTAATTAAAGCTTTGTAGTTGGGTACATTATGACAGACTCATATGCACTGAATTCAATTTCAGTTCATGACACCTTCCCTCTTTATTATTTAGGGAAAGTGTAGTCAGAATTTTCCTGGTCACATGGTAGACTTTCCCTGAAGCTGTAAGCACAGCCAAGTTTACTCTTATAGACTCCATAGTGTTAACTGATGAAAGTTCAAAAGTTATTGAGTAAAAATTATTTGTTGACTTATCTATATCTTTTTCTTATTTTTTAATGTAGCCTTTTCTGATTATGTAAATAAAACCTGCTATTTATTTTTTTAAAAAAAACCTCAAGTATGAAACGAAGCAAAGTTGCAACGATGGCATTCTTATAACCATATTGTTTGAGGATGATATTATAAATATATAATTCTAAAGTTACTCCAAGACTTACTGTCTCAAAACAATGATTATTATCTACAGTTTCTAGAGGTTAGAAACCTGGGCATGGCTTAATTTGGTCCTCTGTTTCGGACCAAACAAGGCTCAATCAGGATCCACCTGGGGCAGGATCCCTTCCAAGCTTACTTAGTGGTGGTCTTCAGGGTTCAGTTCCTCACAGTCTTTTGGGTTGAGGGTCTCAGCTCCTCCCTAGGTGTTGGCCAAAGCTTTTCCTCAATTCCTTACCACAGGGAAGGAATTTGCTTTATCAAAATCCACAAGAGAATCTGCAAGTAAGCAAAGTCATATCCAGAAGTATTCTGTTTGCTGAAAGCAAGTCACTTAGTCGTACATAAGTGCAGTGGATTACAAATGTACGTAAATACTAGGAGGTGCAGTTCAAGGGAGATCGCTTAAATGTCTGCCTATACTGTATATGTAACTTAATTTTTATAAAACTGATATTAGATGAAAAAAGGATTTCAATTGTTTTATTTATTCATCAATATATTGTGAACATTGTCCAATGCAGCTGAAGATTTAAAATTATTAAAAGTCTATATAACATTTAATTCTATGGAAAAGTGATACATCATCAGCCTTCTATACACTTAGTGATTACAAACATACAGTAGAGGTAGGTTGCCTGAGTTAGAATCTTGTTTCCATTGTTTAGTATCTTTGAGATCTTGGACAGCTACTTAACTTATTTATAACTCAGGGTTTTTTATTATTTTTATTAGTGAAATGGAGCTAATAATGATAAAGACCTTAAAAAGTTGAGATCAGTTCCTGACACATGGTGAACATTCAATGAATGCTATTAATATTATTTTCATCATCTTTATTACTGTTACTTCAATTATTAAAACACTGCTGTGATCATCAGTGAACATATGATTAATTTTACTCACCTCTTTAATTATTTCCTTATGATAAATCCTAAAATTGAAATTGCTAGGTCAAAGAATATATTCACTTTTAATACTGCCAAATTAGTTTTTGACAGGGTTGTGCTACTTTATCTTCACAGTGGGACTTGATGGTGTCTATTTCCTCAATCTCTCAGCAATTCTTAAGAATTTCCTCTTAATAACTGATGATAACTTGAAATCAAGAAATGATCTTGCTTTTTCCATTTTGATTTGTATGTCCTTACTATTAAGGTTGAATTTTAAACTCTTATTGGCAGTATGCATTTTTTTTCTTTTGTAAATTATCTCCTATTTTTCCTATTTTTAAGAGGATATATTATTTGAATTATTTCTGTAATTTTATCTAGTTCTATAATGTAAATGCCTCTGTCACATTTGGTGTTTTAGTAGACTTTTGGCCAGATAGGAGAACTTTTTTCCCATATGGGAGCAGAGAGATGAGCTGGCTCTGAGAAATTCATCCTTTTTCTCTGGGAAGGTAGAATTGGGCCTTTAACCCTGCTCTCAAAAGACAGGTGAGAAAATGTTTGTTTCCTAAGTTCTGATCCATACCCAGCGAGGGCTTCCCAGGGGGTTAGGCGTCTAGCAACAAGCTGTGTAAAGGGTATCAACAGGATAGCAGTCTCAAGAAGTCTTTAAAAAAGTAATTTACCTAAGAAATTAGAGGGTGACATGATCTATAAGAGCCTTCAAATGGTATTGTCAACCCGAATCTGAGTCTCATGATGATTGAAAAGGAGCAGACACACAATCAAAAAATAGAGGAGGGGAGACTTGCTGGAAGACCAATCTCAAAACATGACCCACCCCTTCTAACATTTATTTTGTGTGCAGATGACCTGAGATGTGTATGTAAAGTTGATGACGCTTTTGGCACACTATGAACTTTCCAAGGCAGGGACTTCCTTAAGCACAATTTCAAACTTATTAAAAGGTACTAGAAATAGTGCTAAAGTAATACCATTAGTTCGACTAAAGAATAAAAGTAGAAAAAAATGGTTAAGAAAAGGCATAAGTAGGTTCAACAACCAGACTTGGATGCATGCAAAAAGGAATCTATAATGTAATGAATAGTGATGGAATAGCCATCAAGGTCAACTTCACAAAACAATATGATAGACCAAAGGCAAGGCAAAATTAGTATCTAGCAGATTTCCAGGAATTGAGAAATTCATGCACTAACAATGTTAGGAAACAATAAAGCAAAACCCTGGTATTTATATAAACACCTGCTGGAATAGGTCATAAATGTTAGAATCCATAACAGCAAATTATTCCCAAGTTGATTAGTCACTAGTTGACATATTCAAAAAGTATACATTGAGCCCTCAATATGTGACATAATATGCTTCTCACTGGGTATATGATGTGAAAAGGGTATACCGTATAATTTAACTGGAGAATTACAACTAAGAATAAAATCTATCTTGCCAAAAGGAGAGTTTTTAAAAAGTTCCAGTGGAAAACATGGAAGCGATAAAGGATTCTTAGAGGAGATGAGTCAATTGTCTTTCTGAGCATCAAATCCTCAAAATTTCAAATGTTGCCTGGTAAATACATATTCATGAATGAAAGTAAATGAATTAATGACACTGCCAGTGCTTTATTATGAATATGTAGTCAGTATGAAGTGTTTTAAATTCCAGATTGGTTTCTGGCTGACATTTTCTATTAGTAAACTTCCCTGCTTGACAATAATTTTTGGTCAGCAAATAAAAATCAATGTTAATATTATCCAAACTTAAACATAATTAGAAAGGAAAATCTGCAAAGGAAAAATTCTGTGCCTTCCAAAATCAAATATTTTTCAAAAATTCTTAGAGTATTCTCAACCAGAGGCAATTTTGCCCCCTAGGGGATATCTGGCAATACCTGGAAAGACTCCTGAGTGTCAGGACAGGAAGAAGGCTACTGTAGGTAAAGAACAAAAAATGCTTTAAAGGTGTACAGGACAGCCCCACAACAAAGAAATATCCACCCAATATGTTGGTTGAGAAGTCCTAGATTGTGGGAATCAAAGTCTCTGCTTATTTTGTTTAGATCATCAAAAGATGGTTTTATTTTTGAACTCTTGGAACCCTTTTAGCTCACAAAGTCCATGTTTAATTACAATGAATGTATTTGGCTCCTTAATAGAACAAAATATAGTCGGGAGCATGGAAGAAAAAAATAGAGTTTGGCGTTGAAACAGAGGACACATGAAGGATCAGCCATTTGCCTGCTGCTAAAATGAGACAAAATGTTGGAGCCAACTTTTCTTTTTTTATTTTTTTCCACCAGAATAGAGCCTGGAAAAATTAACAAATAGAAAATGGTTGGCTCTGGCATTTCTCCTAACTCATTTCTTGTTGGTATTCACCATCTTCCACTTCTTTTCTGTCTTTCCATGTGATTTTAGCTCATCCATAAAGGACTCCTTTATTTACATTATTCCCCTTTGGCCCCCAGTCTCCCAAAACTGCCCTTCTCTTGGTGTACTGATTTTAACCATAGGAGAGATCTCTAGGTCAGTGTCAATAATTGACAACAGCTTTGATGGTATTACTTGGTAACTATTGTCATTGTAAAAGAAAGATGATAAAAATTAACTCAAGGTAACGGATCAACAATGGTGAGATTTCAAGCAGTAATTTATAAGAGCACTTCAAATCATGGCTTTAATTTTATCTTTGTTCTTTAGGATTGTATTTGTATGTAAACTCTAACTCCACAAACTTACAATACTGTAGTCAAGATTTCTCTTCTTCCATGGTTACAGTATTGGCTATAGTTAACCACTGGTAGTAGTTAGTTCACTAAACATTCCCATATGTATGGATGTATAGTTGCTGCCCTGAGCTTCCTGAATGCCCAAGGTCATTCCTGATGACCCAGACCTACTGCTGAGCCTTCTCCAATTCAGCAACTACAGGGTTAAAACTTGCTCCTGGACTGGGGTTGTGGCTCAGTGGTAGAGTGCTTGCCTAGCATGTTTGTGGAACTGGGTTCAATTCTCAGCACCACATAAAAATAAGTAAATAGAATAAAGGTCCATCAACTACCAATAAAAATATACTTTAAAAAATAAAAAAAAATTGTTCCTTCTGGTCCCTCCCAGTTCAGCAGCTTCTGCTCTGATTGGCTGGTTCCAACTGTTTCTATGCCTTCTGGTTATTAGATAATTTGAAGAGTACTTTAAAACTAAATTCTTAGTTAAAACTACAATTAAGTTGTTCTTACTGTCATTACTATTAGTGGAAGTGAAGCCAGGCTCTGAGATTCTAATAAATAAAAGCAGGTGAAACTTTACTTTCCTTGATGTTTATTTGAAGATTTCAAGAAATACAGAAATCCTTAGATGTCAACCAAAATTTGGCCTTCCACAATTATCCTTCTTAAAGTTCCAAAAATTAAGTAATTACACACACATACACACCACCCCTTTGTCAGGAAAATTAATTATGGTAAAATATCCACTAAAAAATTTTGATCATTCTATTGGTGTCCAATTCAAATGTAAAATATATAGAAGGTTATAAATAACACTATAAATTAAGCACAATTTTCTGACTCATAGAAATATGAAATATAACGTAATGATGTGTATGTGAAAAAAATAGTAAATGAGGAAATGAGCCACATGAAACAAGAGGTTTAATTATGAGAGTACTGAAAGTATATAATAAGAGATTACAACATGGAATCATGATAAAGAGGAAATGACATCATTCAACCCACAAGCCTTAAAATTAATGAAAATATATTTTTAAAATTTCAAATCCATAAAGATACTTTAATACTGATATTATTATTGTAAAAAAATTCAATTAATATCAAAAACAAAAATATAAGGTTAAAATTCAAAATCTCACTACTTAGAATAATCATCATTAACATTTGGTGAATCTCATTCTGGATACTTCTCAGGATTTTTATAGACATATACATGGTTGGATGGATAAATGGAGGGATGGAAGAATGTTTAGATAGATAAAATAGTTCCTGTTTGAAAAATGAAATTATTTTACATGATATTTTCTTACAAATCATTGCATTTTACCTTAAATTTTTAAAAATCTGAAGAATCTTTGGACTCAAAACATTTTGCTGAACTTTATACAACGTTTAAAAAATTTAATGGGTGAGAGAAAAAAGATTATGCAAAAATATAGGAGAATGGAGGTTTGTAAAAATGTTTGTTTCCTTTTTTGAGGTCATTCCTATTTATTCCTTATTATGAAATATTTTTAAATTAGCATACTTCATTTCTTTATGGATATTTCCCAGTTCCTGACCTTTGCTAGCTATTACATAACTTTTTAAAACATAGCCAATATCCTCCCAGTTGTTTAGTTTTACACTAAAATAAGTTTAGGCCAGCCACTGGCCTTTACACTAAATTTATACACAATTATTCTATCCTTTCTTGATTGATTTTACAATTGTATATTATCTATTGATTTCTTTTCTTGAAATGTGACGATCTAGCCCACTTATACCACTTTTACCCTACATGTTTCCCTACCCACATCCTCTCATTATGGTGATATAATTATTTTTTAAAAAATCAAAGATCGGTGTTCACTATGACTATGTAAGTATTTTTCAAAACTGAGCAGAGGTGACATTTCTCTCTTACTCAGTTTCTTCCTCAAGTTACTAAATGCCTTGCTTTTTATGTTTAGGTGATTAATTCTTCCTAACTTCATTGTTACTTCCCACATGTTAAGTAATTATTTAGGTCCATTTTTCCCTCCCAGAGACACTGGTTCTGGAGCCCTGTGTTTTCCTGAGCCACCTTCTGGCTACTGCAGATCTGCAGCACTCTCCTCACTCTTGGAATTTCCTACAGATACTGTCCTGAGGCTCCTCTTCTAGATAATGTGAAGGTGGCCCCATTTAACAAACCTCCTGTCTTCTCATTTACCTGTGTATGCTCTGTGTAAGGAAGCTTGTGTGGTAAGTTTTTGAGATCTTGAGTAGCAGAAGATGTTTTTATTCTGTCCTCACACTCTAAAGATAGTTTAGTTTGGCATCAGTTAGAAACTACTTTCTGAAATCTGGAGGCATTTTTCCATTGTCTCCCAGGAGCCACAATGTGGATGCTGCAGTATCAGATGCCATTTTCATTCTCCAACTTTACATATCATCTTTTTTCACCTCTCCCTATTTTTGAAATTTCACATTCTGAAATGAGGCAGGTTTGGGTATTTTTGTTGTTGTTGTTGCTGTTTGTTGTTGTTGTTTTATGTGTACTGGGTGCAGTGTGGGCCATTTCAATTTGGATGACCTTCCAGAGGGGTTCTTTCTTTCTTTCTTTCTTTCTTTCTTTCTTTTTTTTTTATTTTAAGCAGTTATGCTTTCAATTTCCAACAAGCTCCTTCTTGTTTTACAATTCGTCCTTTTTAAATCATCTAGTCTGGTTTTATACAGTAAATCTCTTTCCTTGACTTTCTGAAGATACCAATTATAGGTTTTGAAGTTTCATCTCTTCTTGTCAATGTCACACTTCTTTTTATGTCCTTTTTCTTGTTTGTGTTTCTGTATTTCGTCCTCTGTTCTTTCCTCAAATACCTTGTGATCCCAGGGATATAGCTCAGTGTTAGACCACTTGCCTAGCATCTGCAAGGCCAGGGTTTGATCTGCAGCACTGCAAAAACAAAAAACAACAATAAAAAAATCGTGTGATCCCTTATGTACCAGGTACATAAAAAGTGCGTTGGGAGTTCAGTGTGCTTACCTGGGGTTAGCCAGCTGGCAGACTTTGTGGTAGGGTGATATGGTTGATACCAGACCTCTTGGACCTATCAGTTCATCGGCTTCTCTGAAGAAGCACTTTTCAAATTTGAGTTTGAGATTCAAGACTGAGTGCTTTAGAATCACTCAGAAGGCTTGTTAAAACCGAAATTGATATTTAGATTTCTTTCGATTCAGTGGGCAGATAGCATTTTAATAAGATTCAATAGGTAGTAGCATTTTAATTAAGTTTCATCCTGCTATTGGTGTTGCTTGTCCCTGGGGCCACAATTTAAGAACCAATGATTTTGAGAAAATTTCTGGTTTCATCCTTCTTTATGTTCAGTCAATTGCCAGTCTTCAACCTGTTTCCATTTCTCCCCTTTGTTAACATTTCATTCATTATTCTTACGATTTTATAATTTTTATAGATTTTGTACATTAAAAAAATAACTATGTCATTTTAATGAGTCTTCAGGAGGAGCAAACATAAATGCATATGGTCACTCTACCTGAACAGAAGTCTCCTCTTCCTTGGTTATCTTTTTGCTCACCTTGGGTGGTTTCCTTAAGCAAGAAGAAAAGCATAGACTAGTGGGCTGGTCAGAGTCCTAAGGATACTGCATTTCTCTTATTCTATGCTGCACCCATGGGCTTTAGGGACCAAAAGTGGTCCCTAAAACTTAAGGTTTTAAAGAGTTTGTGTCAACTTTCTCAGCACTTTCATTTACTGTGGTCCCTACATGGTAATATTTTATTCACTGTTCATTAGTTATGTTGTCGATATGATCATATATCATTGAGGATAAATTTTTCTTTTTTCTTTTTTTTTTTAAAGAGAGAGTGAGAGAGAGGGGGACAGAGAGAGAGAGACAGAGAAAGAATTTTAATATTTATTTATTTTTTCTTAGTTCTCGGCGGACACAACATCTTTTGTTGGTATGTGGTGCTGAGGATCAAACCCGGGCCGCACGCATGCCAGGCGAGCGCGCTACCGCTTGAGCCACATCCCCAGCCCAAATTTTTCTGTATTATTAATTTTATGTTAATATTCCTAATTTTTTAAGAGAGAGAATTTTTAATATTTTTTTTTAGTTTTTGGTGGATACAACATCTTTATTTTATTTTATTTTTTTTATGTGGTGCTGAGGATCGAACCCAGCGCCCCGCACATGCCAGGCAAGCGCACTACCACTTGAGCCACATCCCCAGCCCCAATATTCCTAATTTTTAAAGAAGGATATCAATGTAGAAAATTGCATTCTACCATCTTTAATTGAAATTTTTATTTGTGAGGATTTTATGAGCCCTGAGTTTTTATTTGTACTAGCTTGAGGCAAAGTGAAAATTACCATTTTAAATCTTCAAGCTCACTGAGAAAATATCTGTTACACAGCTATTAAGCTACATAATTTTATTTATATTTTCTTAGTTTATTTTTTATTTTCTACTAGTGATATTTAATCTTAAACCTTTAAGTATTATTCTAATATTTAAGTTTACTAATTCTCAAATTTAAGTAGAATTTTACCTTTACATGTAAATACCATGATAGATAGTAAGCATAATTATTCTTTTTAAAAATTCTTCTAAGGATAGGTCAATAATGATGTAACACTTTTTTTTCAGATTTCTTTGGTGTGAACCCTGCAATAATAGATGCTCAAAGACATTGTATGAACCAGTGAATGTAAAAGTAAATCCCATCAATTGCATGTATACTTGTTAATTCTGATGCCCTCTTGTTATCTCTGTCACCATAAGCAAATCACTAGTAGAAGTACAGGAGGAAAATGCAAGTGTATAAAAACAAAACCTACTCCATCAGGACTCCTGAAATTCTACAGTTTGGAGGATAAATAGATGATCAAACTAATTTGTCTTATGTTGACAAAATTTAATTTGTAACATGTGTTTCTATTGACTTTATCAAGATCCAGTTAAGTTTTAAGAAACAAGAAGTCTTGCCAATATCTCCAGATTGTTGTATAGTTGTTGCAATATGTTGTTCATCATTAGTTAAAATCAGTAAGTGCTTATTAAAATAAGGAACTAATTCTGTCTGTAACATTTTGGGTTTTCCTGAGGTTATTTTAAAATAATAAAGACAGTCTTCTTTTTCAAGATCCTTTAAAAGATATACAGCTGCTTTAAAATTTCAAGAACATTAGAACTATAAATAGTATTTTTGAATCTGTACACCTACTAGTGATATTTTACCTTTGCAACTGATTTTCATGAAAAATTATATCATAATGGGTTGAAATTAAAAATCAACTTGATTTAACACATTTTCAGAACATTCAAAATTGCTTATTGAAGTGCTCAAATGCAAGGAAATTACATGAAAGGACATTTTTTGCTTAAAATCATATCTTCTATTAGTACCCCCATGGAAAAGGTACAAAGTCATAAGAGGAATAATGAAGAGCAGCTGCAACTCATGAGAAACCTAAACAGTACCAAATGCCAAGTATTTTTCAACTAATGACTGGCAGGAATTCCCTTAGAAATAGAAATATGTAATGACAGCTATCAATACCCTAGAAGACACATCATTGCAAAAAGAGACACTTGAGTTTCTATTTTTAAATCTTCACAATACTCCCCAAGACAGCATGGACATATTGAATAGGAAATCAATTGTTATTTCAACTACCCTTTAGTGTTGGAGGAGAGAATATTCTGCTAATTACTGTGAAATGATTGCAGCCCTCAAGCGATCAAAAGACTATCAAACAGAATGTTTCAACAGAGTGTGAGGTTTATGGTGTTGACATGACTGTGATAGGACTAAACCACTTATTTCCAGGATGTAACTACTTTATAGAAAAGAATTTTTCTCAGTACTGAAAATTAGGTGACTTAAATTCGATCCAGAAATGCATTTGAGATATTTAGAACTGTCATTACACACTTTTTCCAAAAATAAAATAAATAAAAGTTTTCCTAGTAATGTCACTGAATATATTATCATCAGTCCATGATGTGGTGATGTCTATGCTTACCTGCATTTCCCAACGCCTTAGCAGTTGAGCAGATCCATGTGAATAGGTCTGGCCAACAGTGAGTGAGCAAATGTGATGTGTATGTTACTTAAGGACCAGGCTATGGAAACCTATAAGTGATTCTCTAGTCTTGCTCATGCTCTGCTTCAGCGGAAGTGGAGTCCCTATTGTGGTAAGAACATTATAATGAGATCTAGCCACTTACCAAATGTTTAAGTGTCCAATACAGTACTGTTAACTGCAAGCACAGTACTGTACAAATGATCTTTAGAAAACATTCATCTTTCTTTTTTTATTTTTATTATTGGTTGTTCAAAACATTACATAGTTCTTGACATATCATATTTCACACATTTGATTCAAGTGGGTTATGAACTCCCATTTTTACCCTGTATACAGGTTGCAGAATCACATTGGTTACACATCCACTTTTTTACATATTGCCATACTAGTACAACATTCATCTTTCATAGCTGAAACTTTACCCTATTGAATAGCAACCCCCATCTTCCCCTTCTCCCATTTCCTGAAAACCACCCTTGGACTTTCTGCTTCTATGAGTTTGAATATTTTAGATAATGCATACTAGAGGAACCAAGCAATATTTGCTCTTTATTACTGACTTATTTCACTTCTAGCTTCATCCACATTGTTAAATATAACAAGACTTCCTTATTTTTTGATTTTGTTATTTTTTCCATTGTAAGTATACAACCTGTTTTGTTTATCTGTTCATCTATTTACAGACATTTAGATTGTTTTCACCTCTTGGCTTTTGCTAATGATGATGTAATGAACGCAGAGTGCAGGTTTGTATTTAAAATACTAATCTCAGTTCTTTTGGCTGTCTACCCAGAAGTGGGATTGCTGAATCATAGAGTGTTACTATGTTTAATTTTTTAAGAACCTCCACACTGTCATCCATAGTGGCATTTTAAATTCCATCAACTGTGCAAGGGTTCCAGTTTTTCACATCTGAACACATATCTTTGAGGTTTGCTTGTTTGCTGTCTTTTGTTTGTTTTTATCATAAGTATGAGGGGCTATCTCATTGTGGTTTTGATGAGTGATGGTGACCATCTTTACAAATACTTGTCCCTTTGTGGCTTTGGAGAAATATTTCAATTCCTCTGCCCTCGTTTTTGCTGTTGAATTGTAGGAGTTCTTTATGTGTTTTGGGAATGAACTATTTATGAGATATGTGGCTTGAAATTCTGTCTTCCATTCTTCATGATGCCTTTTAACTGCTAATGGTTTCCTTAGCTTCCACAGCCTAAGGGATTAAATGAAGCCAAGTCCCCATTAACCTGCAGATGACAGACAGCATTAACAAGAATGAAATCTTGTCTTTGTTAAGTCATTGGAAATTTAGGGAGATGGGTAGTTTGTTTCACTCAATAAAATTTTCCATTTTATCTAAAGTACCTGATTTATTGCCATAATGCTTTTCACGTTTTCCTATCATTTGAATGTCTATAGAATCTCTGTGACTCCTATGACTAGTAATAATTTTTGTCCTTTCTCCTTTTTTCCTAATATATCTGGATAGAGGTTAGTCAATTGTTTTTTCTCTCCTCAAAGAATAGCTTATTTTTTTCATTGATTTTCTACACTTTTAATTTCTACTCTGGTTTATTATTTCTGCTTCCTGTAATTTAATTTTATTTCCTTTGCTAATTTCTAAACTGAAATAAATTGATTTGAGATTTTGGGTTTTTTTTTCCCTAATATAAGTGTTTAGTGCAATTTCTCCCTAAGTATTATCTTATGGGCACATAATTTTTGATAGTATGTTTAATTTTTATTAAGTTCAAAATACCTTCTCCTTTGACACAGAAGTATATTAAAATTAAGAAATGATTAAGAAGTTAACTTTATTTAGAAATATACTAATTTCTTATTTGTTGTTGTTTGTCTTATTTTGTTTTTTGGTGCCAGAGATTAAACCTGGGTCCTTAGGCTAGTGCTCTAGCACTGAGGTGCTGTGTTGTCAATCCAAGCTTTTTTTTTTTTTTTTTTTTTTTTGAGACAGAGTTTCACAAGATTTCCCAGGCTGATCTCAAATTCCTAGGCTAACTTAATCTTCCTCAAGCAATCCTCTTGTCTCAACCTTCTGAGCAGCTGGAGATGTACTGATGTACATGTCTCATTTGTGTGTGTGTGTGTGTGTGTGTGTATGTGTGTGTGTGTGTGTGTGTGTGTAACCCAGGGGTGCTTTACCACTGAGCTACATCCCAATCGCTTTTTATTTTTTTATTTTGAGACAAGATCTCGCTAAATTGCCTAGGTTGGCCTTGAACTTGCATCCTCCTGCCTTAGCCTTCGAGTATCTGGGATTACAGGTGTGAACCACCAGTCCCAGCCTGGCTCAAATTTTCAAGGACACTTAAAAAATGCTTCTGTTATTGATTTCTAATTTAACTATATTTTGGTTAGAAAATACATTTTATGGAATTTGAATCCTTTGAAATTTTATTGAGACTTATTTGATGGCCCAGAGTGTGGTCTGCCTTGATAAATGTCCCCCTGTGAATTCTGCTGTTGGTTATTTCATAAACTGCACTAAATCAAGCTAGTTGACGGCATTTTTTCCTAGTCATCTCTTAACTTATGAATTTTTGTCTACTTTTTCTATCAATAATTGACAGAATATAACTGAATTTTCTAAGCATAATTGTGAATTTATATCTGTCTCTTTGTGATTCAGCTTTCCCTTCATAAATTCTGAAGCTCTGTTATTAAAATAAAGTGTTCTAAATGCTACTCTTAGAGGACAGTTTGTTATCAGATAAAAACAATGCAAAACCCTACTGTATGATATCTATAAGAAACTCACTTTAAACATAAACATACAGGGATGGGGTTATAGCTCAGAATGTTGTATTATGTGCACTCAGATTGGGGAAGATGTCTCTCTTAATTCTATGATTCAAATAGAATTTCATCCCTCCTTATTAACATCCTCACAGGTATTCCTAGTTTTATGGAGCTGGTACCTTCTGAGAAACTGAGGCACCATGAAGACTCCCTTTTTAAACCCTGATTCTTGCAATCAAGTCAGAAAGATTTCAGACTTGTTGCTCCGAGTAACACACTTAAGCTTATTGAACGTATAGGAAAAAAGGAAATGGGGACACTCTCAAGGGAGAGAGTAGATCCTCTCAGAGAGGAGAGGGACAACATGCCCTCTCCTGTACTCCAGTTCTATTGGGGATCCCAAAGAAATTTCCAGAGAGTCCCACCCTTGTCCACCTCTTGACTTTTGACTGACAGAAGGGTGATATCAGGCTTTCAAGTCCCCACTGTCATGGCAATTCTAGGTCACCTTGACCCATGCTGATCAGTTCTAAATGGGTTCTTTTTTTTTTTTACTTATTTTTATTTATTTTTTAAAATACATGACAGTGGAATGCATTACAATTCTTATTACACATACAGAGCATGATTTTTCATATCTCTGTATATAAAGTATGTTCACACCAATTCATGTTTTCATACATGTACTTTGGATAATAATGATCATCACATTCCACCATCATTGCTAATCCCCTGCTCCCTCCCTTCCCCTCCCACCCCTCTGCCCTATTTAGAGTTTGATGGGATAGGGAGGGGGAGCATGGGAAGAAGAGACAAACTCTAATTGTATTCTTAACCATGCATTTTTCTAGATTTTATGGTTAGGAGGAATATCTTTATCTCCCAGAGTTTCAGAATCTGGTCACAAAAATCTCTTTCAGGGTTCCTCTTATCAACATTATTTTGGGCCTGTATTTCTCCTGCAGTGAACAGGTAGTTTGCTGAAGAATGTGACATATCCTGTCCTGAGGCCAGCCAGGGCCCCAGGTAAATTGTTTCTTGGAAAAGAAAGCTTGTGGAGGTCCGCACAGTGGGCCCATTTTATAGAATAGTCTCAATCTCATGTCCCCACCATCATCCTCATCTGTCTATTCTCTAACATTAAAATAATGTTTACTATGGGCACCCCATGCCTAATAAATTTGACATACAAAATTAACCATCACAGTATTTACACATTTTTACATATTCTCCATGATTATCTATTTTATTACAATATTCCATTATCTGAATGCCTCGAATTTCCTGAATCAATCACTATTCTCACCTAAGTTTTTTTTTATAATGTCATCATAGATAATGCTACAAGGAACATCTTCATATATGTATCTCTATTTCTGTTGAATGATGTATCATACTAGGACTATTGTGTAAAACTGTTGTAATCTGATGCTGTTTTCTAAAAGGGTTGTACCAACATGCAATGCTTTCTTACACACTGATTTCTTGGGTTATTCATTAGTTTAAAGAAATAATTGTTATTTTTAATGACAACAACCTAAACAGGTGGCAGATGGAAAATCTTTTCAAAATATTAAATTTTTAACTATGTAAATTTTCAAGATGGCTTTATCCACAAAGCTGGATGGTTAACTTTTTTAAAAATCCAGACCATTTTGAAATGCTTAATAAAGGATATAGATCAATAAGCTTCATCTCAATTGATATATATAATATTTCTCAATGCAAAGAATACATCATTTGATGACATGAAAATTCTAATCCTGTGCCCATTTATCCAAATGGAACCCAAATAAGAGTAGACAATACAAAAAGAAGAATGAGATACACATTCTCAGATAATTAATGTATTATAAACTTTATTATATATTGACTAAAATCAATATGCATTCCTAAATAAATATAGTTTATAAATCACTTGAACAAAATTTTAATTTAGGAAAACCTTATGAGAAAGTAGGGGATGGCTCTGGAACTGAGGCTTGGGGTGGAGCAGGATTGGACTCCTGCTGGCACTCCTGTGTTCTGTTGTATTGTCTTCCTAAATGTGTATGCAGACTGCCAGTGTTCTTCAGATATTTTTGATGCTGAATTGCAATTAGTCATTTATGTCATCACCTAGGTCATACATCTATGTAATCACAAGTAAAGATTTTACAACATCATTCTTATTATTACTAGATGCAGTGGACTTTCTTCTTTTCTATCCTGTTCTGTTGTGTTCTAGGTCATTTTGTTTAAATGGTGGACTCATTACCTGAAATGATTGTGTGACCCACTAGTGACTCTCTGCTTCCATTTTGAAAATTTTCCTATACTCCAAGAAAATTGGACCACTTACTTTTATCCAAACCCAACCACCATTTTCAGTTATCTTGGTATTTACTTGAATTTCTCCTTCAATTGAATGCCCTTACTTTGTCCCTCATCACATGCCAGTCCCACCCTCACCAGTTTATACTGTGGTCTTTTCATTTTTTTAGCACAGAACAGGATAATATGCTTGTTGTGCACATAAAAACCTTCAATCACCCCAATTTATATATATATATATATATATATATATATATATATATATATATATTTAAAATGTCATTCTCAAGCCTTTTTAATTCCTTAGTAAATTTCTAGTCAGCTATCTTTCAATTGTAAAATGGAAAAGACTATGCCAAAAGGGGTTTAAGGACTCTTCATAAATATTTAATTAGGACATAAACTCTTCCCCACAGAAAATGTCTGGAAAAAAATTACACATTCAAAAGACGCTATGATATTTAGCATCTCTTGCAATTAATTTTGTCAGACAGCATTCAAAATCGAAGGAAGATTCCAACTTAGACCAGGCAGTGTTTAATGTAATGTAAACTTTTAAGCAGTGTTTTCCTGGGAAATTATTTCAGAGTACTCAGTCACATTGGTATACATGACCTAAATACTTTTTAAAATACTTTTATTTATTTATTATTTGTTTATTTTTATGTGGTGCTGAGGATTGAACCCAGTGTCTTACACATGCTAGGCAAGCACTCTACCACGGAGCCACAATCCCAGCCCTACATACTTATTCTTAAAGGAATATTTTTACATGCAAACACTTTGGACAAGATACACGTTATAACTCTCCATTAATGCATGTTATGTGCTTTATGCTATACCCTTCAGTTCCAATTTTTCAATGCCTAACACAGTTTTAATCTAAATCAGTATAATACCAGCTTGTTTTCATTCTAGGTGCTTTTCTGTGGGGATCTCTCAGAGCTTTTTTAACCTAATAGAATTATTTCCGAGATGTATAGGACAGAGGTATTTTTAGTCATATTTTAACTAGGAAGCTAAAATGTAAAAAGATTAGTTCTTGATAAATCCAGAACTTGAATGCAGATAGATTTCTCAAAATGGTTTTACCCACAGGGCAGGATTGTTAAATATTTTTAAAATCCAGAACATTATAAAATGCTGATTGAAAGATAATAACCTCATCCTCAGATTTTAAAAAAAAGGAAACAAACAACAACAACAACAAAAGAGCACACAGACATGATCTCACAGTCACACTTTTTTTTTTGCATATAATTGTTGAAGTTGTCACAAACTCTTCGGGGAACGTCCATTAGCCAGAAGCTAAAGTTAAATAGGAGCTTTGTTCTGGAAGGTATATCTATTGTCCACATTACCCTTACCCTTGCCATCACAATAACTGCATATTGTTTCTTTAGTTATTTAGGATTTTAATGTATTACATGAATCTATATCATTGGATTTCTAAAACTATTTTTGTAGGTATACATGTGTGTGCATGTATAGATATATGTGTATATATACATGTATATGAATATGCATGTGTATATAATTAGTATACAATTAATTTAACAAACATTTACCAATGCACATGTATTGTGTGTCAGGTAAAGGAATGAAATGTGTCCTGGAGGAGCACAACTTCTTTTGATGTTGATAGATTCACAACAAGTAATTTTAGAGTTGCTGGTATCCTGAGCCAGGAAAGCTGTAGCACAAAGAAACAAGAAACTGTTGCAGCAGCCCAGCCCAGGAGACAATGACTTCTTCCTTAGGCAAACTCCACAATGAGAGCTTTCATTCCCTCAGATTTGTAATACCAATATTGCATCAATGAAATAAACTCCAATTACCTCACTACAATCAACAATTTGCATTGTTCCCTTTCCTAGAAGATTTTATTTCTGTCTAGTTCATTCCAATTTTTTTCTAATCCATGTACATGATTAACCTCCCTGATCCATATTCTTCCATATGTCACTAATAAGATTAAAAATCTTTTGCTATGACATTATAAGGGATATTGCTTTTTCCCTATTCTAAACAACTTTTTTTGACATGCAGTATATTTTCTACTTTAGAATTATGTGAGAACTTTAATCATTGATATATTATGTTAGTAAATTACATAATGTCTCAATTCCATTTTTCCCTTTAGATCATTGGCAACTTTTCAAAGATTATTATAATATTCATATGCAAATTAATCCATTTTGTGCAGATTGTCTTTCACATTTATCTTTTTAATATTCTTATATTCTCTCACTTTCTGACAGACTAATACCTGGTCAAATATTATTCTAGGGTTTAAAGAGGGATCTTCTGAAAGAGGTAGAAGGGTCACATTAGAACCAAAAGATATGGAAAAAAATAAACCACTCTTCCTTGATTATAGCAGAGTCTATCTTTGGCTATTCAGTAAATAATCCCGAAGTGCAGAACTGGCCACAAAATTGACAGAGTTTAGTACCAAATAAAAAGCTAGGACTCAGCCCCTTGCTTAAAATTGAAAATTTTAAGATTTCAATAATAGAACTCTAAGCCAGGTGTTGGACTCCTCTAAGCATGAGGGACTGCACATGAATAGGGATCTGTCCTATCAGGTAGCTTGTTCCACCACCACTAAGTGTCTAGACTACCAAGAAAACTAGGAAGAGATCAACACCTTGCAGAGAAGACGGACAAGAAAGCAGATAATTACATTAATAATCATTTAGAACTAATAAGCCTAAAATTCACAATATCACAATCAATAGAGCCATTGTTCTGCAATCTAAGAAGCACTGAGAAACAATTTAAGTATCTATTAAAATTTCTCACTTAAGGTGAAAAGGGAGGGTACAGAGAAGAAAAGTCAGGACTTTCATTTTATGCCATTTTTACTATTATAAACTGGACAAGATTACTATAAATGTTCCATGTAAGTACCCCCAACATCTTAGATCCAAAATTTCAGACCTCTTTGAAATCATATCTCCAAACTTGCCCAGAATGGCTGGGTTCCCCCCCCCTCTCTTCTAGTTTTTCACACCTTTTTGAGGATTTTTTTCCCCTGAAAAGATGCTACTTCTTGTCCTTTTAATGAATATCAATCTAGCTGTCTCTGGCTTTCCCAGTTAACTTTCTCTTCTAAACCCTTATTCCAAGCCCCTCCTCACATAAAAAAAAAAATGCCCAGGAGAAGGCTGGAATAACAGAAATCTATTGAGCAGATTGAAGGAAGGGGAAGAGAGGGAGAGAGCAAGAGGGCTGGTGCCCGCCTGACTTCATTGACACTGACTAGGGAACACACACATGGTCCTCCACAAGTCACTCCTCCTCCATTTCTGTGTGATTCAGTTCTGAGGATGATTACCACATAGCACTAGGGTATCAGTGCTAGGGTATCCAACCCCACCCAGGATTCAGGAGCTGCTCTTTTCCAAGCCCCTTTGAACCTGAGGGTGATAAAGCCTTCCAACTTATTAGCCCTGGAATAACGAGGTATTACTGGAATTTGTGGGTTCCCTACATCCTGCCAAAACCTAGCTCCTAGAAAAAGTAATTGATTTTTAAAGAACAAAAAGAATCATAAGAAAACACAGAAAAGGTGATCAAGTTAGACCCCTACCACCTACACAGTGAATACATTGTATTATTTTGCTCCCATTTTAGCAAAACTGGAAATTTCCTCTTTTGAACTCACTCCAATCAGGCTTTTGCTCCCACAATCTGACCAACAATATTGACAAAGTCACCATGAACCCCATCTTGTCAAATATAATTGGTTGACATGTTGACCACCCCATTCTTTATTTGGCCCACAGGATATAGAGTCTCTTGTGTTTTGTATCCTAAGTATGATGTTACTTTTCATTCTCTTTTTATTTTTTTGATTTATTTTCATCTTCTCAACCTTTAAAAGCCAGTAGTTTCTCTGTCTCTTCCCTCCTTAGTTGATCTCATCCAGTCCCATGGCTCTTAATTCCATTTATACTTTGATGTTCCCCACATTACAGCTTAGTTTCCTTCTTCCCCTCCTTCTTCCCCATCTAGATATAATTTCTTAATAGTCATTTTTCATTTATATTCCAGTAAGCATCACAAAACTAACTTTCCCCAAATCAATTTCTTCCTCCCTGAAAACTTGCTTGCTTTCTTACATAAAAATTTGTTCACCCTTCTGCTCTTAACTCTGACCAAAAATTTGAGTTCTCTATCAATTTCTCTATATGCTTTGTTTTTTGTATCTTCAAAACATACCTGAATCTGGCTTCTTCTCTATACTAGTGACATCATCATCCTTACTCAGCTGAACCCTGCAATGCCCCTCCCAACTACTGTCCTCAGTCTTGTTGCCACCCAGCTTCTGTTCGCCTGGTGGGAAGCAATGATGTTTAATATGTAATTCAGAGCATGCAACTTCCCTGCTCAAGCCCTGCAGAGGCTTGTCAAAATCATCATCATCATTATCGTCATCATCATCCACCTTCCTTTCTGCATCTCTTAGGGCCCCTGTAGGAAAAAGAAAGAATATTTAAACTGGGGTTTTTGAGATGTTGATGAAGGGATTATTTACATGCACATGAGCAGAATATAGGGGGAAATCATCATTTATAAATCATTACCTAGAGCCAGTAAGTAATGGAGATTGTCCCTGCTAGTTCTCAAGGGTCAGTGGAAGAAGGAGTTGCAAATCTGAAGAGCTGCATGGGGAAAATTGCCTGATATGAACTGTGACCTTGAGTGAAGGGCACAGACAGTCACAGCAACTCCTCAAGCCAGGTCAATGCAATAAGTTACCAATCAACTTCTCCCTCCTACAGATGCCCTGCTCGTGGCTTTGCATTTCCTGCCAGGGAATCTGTGGACATGATCTATACAGATCAGCCCTCTGGGCATAGAGCAGGTAGAGAAGGCTGGAGGGGAGATAGAAAGAATATCGAGGGCACTGATCAAGGCTTAAAAGACCCTTCCTTTCCCACCTGGTCATATCTGTCAATACCCTCACCTTACTCTGTTCCATCCATAGCAAAACTTAGAACAAGCCATAGGGCCTTTACAGTTGTACTTCCCTCTGCCTACACCCAAAATCTTCACATAGACTGTTTCAACCCATCATTCCAGTCTCTTCTTGCCCATCTCTTCATAGAGAAGCCTTCCTACCCCAGTCACTCTGATGTACTTACTTTCTTAATACAATTTACATTATCTAAGAAAAATAGTTATTTCTGTTTACTTGTGTTTTATTTCCTAGATTACTTGTTTACCTGTCTCCCTAAACAGAATTTAATTTTCAAGAATGAAGTATTTATTACGTTAGTTCAATACAAGTTCCTAGGCTTTGAAGTATGGTTCAATAATTTTTTTAAGTAAGTGAACTGCAGGTAATTCAGTAAAGCTGGAGTAAGGGTAAAGAGAAGATCAATGAAAAAAAAATGGCAAGATAAATATAAAATTTCTAAGCAAGTCCAGACACAGAAAGTGGACTAGATTCCAGGGTATTTATGAAGCCACTGAAGGGATATAAGCAAGGTTGCTCCATATCCAGGTATACTCTGTTGGAAGGTCATATGGGCTGCTATTAGGAGAACAGATTGGAGAGAAGCCAGCTTAAAGTTGAGAATAATCAGGACAGTATTACAGAAACCCAGGCAAAGACAAAGGCATGGAGAAGCAGGATGGATTCCAGCTCCCTCTTATATTGATGCATTCTATTTCCATTTACATTGTGTTAGAAACATGTAGTTATTTCTCTATATTATAGCTTATAAAACCAAATAAAGTTGTAAAAATAAAAATAAGCTAAAGACTGTGTGGGATGCACAAACTCTATGCTAACCTTGTGACTCTCAACTCCTGATGTTCTTCTGATGTTCATGTCCTTATGTGATCCTGTCTTGAAGGTGGATGGAGTCTTTGTTTGCTTTAATTTGAATGCAGATGCCCCATGACTTATGATGGTGTTACATCCTGCTAAGCCCATCCTCAGTTGAAAATATCATAAGTCAAAAATGCATTTAAAATACCAAACTGACTGAACATAATAGCCTACCTTAAATTTGCTTGGAATACTTACACTAGCCTGCATTTATACAAAAATACCTAACACAAAGCCTATTTTATAATAAAGTGTTTAATTGTCTAATTATTAATAACTATGCTGAAAGTAAAAAATCAGAATGGTTGTATAAGTATTCTTTACATCATTGTAAAGGTGAAAAATTATAAGTTGCAATATTCTAAGTCGGGGACAATTTGTAAGGAAGGGTGATGCAATGTCACCTGTGTGATTACATTACATGAGACTATGACCTCTGTCTAGCAAAGAGCATGTCCATATCATGGACTTTGATGAAGAAACAGCCCTGTATAGGAGTCCCACGAGGTAAGGAACTGAGGGTAGCTGCTAAGACCTGAGAAATGCTACAGTTGGCCGCCAGGACATAACTAGCACCCTAATACAACCATAGGAAACCAAATCCAGCAAACAACCATGTGAGTTTGGAAGTGGATCCTTCCCTGGTTCTGCCTTGACTTGAGACCACAGCCACTTTCACTGTAGCCTCAGGAGACTGAAGCAGAGAACCCAGTTAAACTGTGCCTGGACTCAACACCCACAGAAAATTGTCAAGAGAAGAAAAATATGCTGGAAAACAGAGCCAAAGAAATTATAGAATACTGCACATAGACATAAAGAAAAAAATCATGAAAATGAGGCCAAGGGACGTGCAGAATAGAATGAGAAGATGTAGTCAACATTTAATCATAGTCCCAAAGAAAAGAACACAAACAATAGCAGAAAATTTCTATTCAAAGAAATGATGACTAAGAATGTTTCAGAATTTACAAGAGTCTCCATTTCTCAGAGTGAGAAAAGAGACTGATAAACATCTGACTTTCTGAGTTAAATACATATATTAACATTTCTAGAGTACTCATTAAAAATAAAGAAATAGAATCAAATGTTATAAAATTTAAAACTAAGAAAAATTATTTGGAGAAAAAATATAAAACAAGGCAAGAGAGAGTAGTTAAAAAAGGAACTCAAAAATAAAATAAATTAAAAGCACAAAATAAGAAGGTAGAAATAATCCAAATACTTTAATAATCACAATCAATGCAAATAATCTTAACTGTCCAGTTACAATTGTCAGATTGGGGTTTTTTAATGCAGCTTCATGCTGTTTAGAAGATACATCCTAACCTAAAGATGAATATGAAATAATAAAAATTATACATCAGAAATAATAATCAAAGGAAAATAAAATTGTCTTGATAGTAGGCGGGAAAAAAATAGTCTGATAAAAGATTTTTAGTAAAATCTTTTAAGAGGAAAAGCATCCCCAACACTGACAAAAGGCTTCAATTGTCAGGTGGATATAAAAATTCTGGTACAATCTTTCTCTGTTAATATAAATACCTGGAAAATATGTTTCAGTTTATTGGACATATTCTTGCTGAATCTCCAAATTTATTATTTAGGAACCAGAGGAAGTGTTTTACACTGAGAGAAAAAAACGAGACTGAGATTATTTCCCTCTCTTTCTTTCCTGGGTGGCATCTGCCAGTAATAAAAAGTGTTCCTCACTGTCTTAAACTGAGCAATACCTGCAAGGAGAAGCACAGGATGCCAAACACTAAGACACTTGCCTTTGGTAACTAGATTTCTTTCAAACTTGAACTTTTAGGTATAAATAGGTGCTAGGAGCCACAAGCAGATAAATGATGCATGGCACCTTTGCTTGTAAAGTGACGCCAGGTAGCCACTGAGATGATATGATTATGTTAAGATTTACATTCATATGCAAATTGAGCTCCTGCTGTTCACCTTGGCCTGCTACCGGACTCAAGTTATGGGACTCCTGGAGAGTTCCCATTGGTTGGGGAAGGATAGTAGGAGGAAATTCCGGGGGAGGTCCGCCCCCCCCTTCCGGGGGAACGCACGGGTTTGGCTTGCCGGCGCCTATGGAGTATTGGCGGCTTTTTCAAAATAAAGTTTTGTTCCTGCTTGAGTGGCTCGTGATTCTGTGCCCAGCCAAGACTGCGGCAAATAGGTGCCTAGCAATATAGGGACACCTTGGCAACATTTGCCAGTGGTGATGAGAGCAACAGAGAGATCACCACGACCCTGAGTTTACACCTTTATCCTTGAAGCTCTGTGTGTGTGTGTGTATTGTGCTGTGAGTTGCTGCCATACTCTATTCTCACTGTAATCCCTGAGAATTTATGAAGGACAACGCCCACACACTTATGGCTTTTTAAAAGCTCGGAACAAAAAACTATTTTTCTTGAAATGTATCAATCAAAGAGTTCTTCCTTTTCAAGATTGTTACTGAGGTCATAAGCTTATGTCAGTGGCAGTGCCATTGTCTGGGATATGTTTGCAACTCCTCAGTTGGAATTGCTTTGGACTCTCTGCAACACTTTTTTGAAATCCCATCTTTGAGTGTAGCAATGCTTCATCCTTTGAGAGCATGTTTGATTTTGTATAAACAGCCCTAAATCACTCAAAGCTAAAGCACATGAATGAGGTGAATAGTCAAGTTATATAATGCAGTGTGTCATCCAAAATTGAGGTGGGCTGTTAGAGAGATTAGGGCTTGGGAGCTTCCTGCCCTGGGAATAATAGTCCAAGGTCTGCAACTGTTGCTTTTCTAATGTGACTGTCAAACAAACTATCAACACCATCTCAAAAATGTCCACATTATAAGAATATTTGAAGCACTGGAATTAGTATCTAATTTCCCAAGGGCATCACTTTTAAGGAAATACCAGTATGTGTGTTTTTTAATCATAGTTTTATCTTTATTTATTGATTGCTTAAATTAAATTTATTTTTAATTCACATGCAAAAAATAAAAATTGTACATATTTGTGGGTTATGGTGTACTGTGTAATATTTAAATCAGGGTAAGCATATTTATCTCCTCAAATGTTTATCATTTATTTTGGGTGAAAACAGTTGAAACCTCATTTCTAGCTTTTTGAAATATATCGTGTATTTTTACCCTATAGTCAACCTCCTGTGCAATAGCCCACCAGAATTCTCATTCCTCTCCAACTATAACTGAGCACAAGTTGATCAACTTCTCCTCATTCCTCTCTATCCTTTGCTCTCCTCAGTCTCTGATAACCCCATTCTACTGTCAACTTCTGTGAGATCAACTTGTTTTACATTCAACATATGAGTAAGATAATCTGGTACTTGTCTTTCTCTGCTTTGCATATATCACTTAACGTAATGATCTCCAGTTCCAGAATGACTAGTGGCTAAATAGTATTCCGTTGTATAGATGTGCCACATTTCCTTTATCCATTCATCTTGTGATGGACATTCAACTGTTGTTTCGATTTGTTGGCCACTGTGAATAGTATTGCAGTAAACGTGGGTGAGCAGGTACCTCTTCAACAGACTAATTTATTATATATATATGTATATATATATATATATATATATATATAAATTATTTTTATGAAAAATCATGTAGTACTAACCCTGTATCAGTTCTCAGAAATCAATCTTATTTGAGAAGTCTGAATAACTGATATAGTGAAAAAAGAGAAAACTGAAAGAAATGTTGGCATTGCATTGTGAACACATTTTATAAATATAGTACATTAAACTACTACCAATGCTAAGAGGTATACTTTATGGCTAACATCACTTGACAGACGAGCAATAACTTCTCCAAACAAACAGCCTAGTGTTGAATTATCTCCCCCTCAGTTCCAATGCAGAGCACTTTAGCATGTCTCTAGGTGGCCTCAGCTTTGTCTCAGCTTTGCAGTCTGTCTCCTAATAGACTAACCTACCCATCGTGGGTTCTGGTAGAGAACTTCTCTTTCTCAACTCCTCTCCTTCTTCATAGTGCCCATATCTTTTGTTTCTTCTGAAAGAACATGAATATGTGTTCTGTTTTTCTTCTTCACAGGATTCTCAAAATTGTCTTAATCAACAATCCTTAGTCCTTAGGATTCTGGAAAACAAAGTTCCCACCTGTACATCCTGTGTCTTACTAGGGAGAACATTTAAGGAGGAGAACAATGCTAAGTAGCTAACATTAAAACATGCTAGAAGTCAGAGAAGACTTGTTCAAAAGCAAAAATATAAGGTCTGTAAGTTAGACTTAATTTCAGGGAGCCCGTATTTATCAGTAATCTGCTATGGATCAACATTGGGGAAATGCAAGGAGATTTTTAGCCCTACAACCCCTTCTAGTTTATAATATCGATTTGATCATTAGCTTGGGGTGGTCAATTCTTCCTTCCTTATATTGAGCAGGAATCATATCCTGATACTAAGCAGAAGTGAATGAATAAAAGGAAAGAAAAATAAAAACATGTAATTTGGATTTTCTCTTGTCTTATTTTCTGGGTGACTCTGTTTTTAAGGCATATTTTTCAAAATGCTTTTTCTCCTATAAACAAGCAGAGGAAGGTAGAAGGAAAATGTCTATTTCACTAGTTTTTAGGGTAATAGGGAAGTCTTTCAGTATGTGTAGTTTTAATTTTAAACTCAGATTCAGTATAGTGACCTAGAAAGGCTAATGCTTTATGGTATGAAGTTTGAAAAATATTCAGTGGAATTATTCTTGGAAAGTCCCTTTAGAAATGAAAATAAAAAATCATCTGTTAAATTGCTTTTCTCTCTCTTTCATTTCTTAAAATTTTTTGTAGAAAGTCATCCAGTGGAGGAAAAATATGCAGACACCATGGACCCAAGCTTTGCTGAGCAGCTACTAATACTTCTTCCTAATTATACTGCAAGGGGCATAATGCAGGAAAAAAATGATATGGGCAATTGAAATTCAATATATAGCTTTGCTATATATTGTTGAGTTGTCCAATGAAAAAAGATAATGACATTAAATATGCAACAGAAATATTTCTATATATTTTTCTGTAGTTTCATTATTTTTTTCTTTGTGATCATGTATGATATCTAATATAAAAAGATGACAGAGAAATTGTGGTCCATTCTGTGTCTACTCCTGCATGAGAAGTGTGCAGAAAACAATTTTGATTATAATCATGGTTTGCATCTATGTGATGATAGTGCTTTTCTGTTATGTCATGTCCTTTACATCATTCCTGGTTTAAAAAAACACATTTCTAAATTGCCAAAAGTTCCATTTGTTACAAAGAGTCAGATTTTCAAACTCTGAATAATAGTTTTTAAAGTACAGGGTTTAATACCAGTTCAGAGGTTAAAGATCAGTTTCAGGGCAGCTTAGGGGTTCCAGGAGAGCTTCTTTAAACAGAGAACATGAAGAAATTAGGACTAGGTAGGACTATGCTAAGTTAGCAAGCACCATGGGTCAAAATTGTCCTAAGAACATTAGAATTTTGACTCATTTATTCTCCCAACAACCTAAAGCTTTTGATACACTTTCTAGTCCTACTGTAAACATAATAAAACAGAGATACACAGAGGTAAACTGCTAGTCTAGGATCACATTGCCAGAAAAGAACAGACTGAGAAACCAGCT
Organism: Spermophilus citellus; assembly: GCF_964194105.1. Taxonomy (NCBI): domain Eukaryota; kingdom Metazoa; phylum Chordata; class Mammalia; order Rodentia; family Sciuridae; genus Spermophilus; species Spermophilus citellus. Next base: position 63,323,005 of record NC_138186.1, on the reverse strand, counting down.
TGACTCAAGAAATCAATCTTATTTGAGAAGTCTGAATCACTGATGTAGTGAAGAAAGAGAAAACTGAAAGAAACGTTGGCATTGCATTGTGATCACATATTGATCCCCATACCAGATCATTGAGACTTCCACTACCAACCTCTGGGTCACTGCCTCTCCACCTTATATTTGACAATTTCAGCCCTAGACACAGTGTTCCTCTCTCTGGGATTGTTCCTCCCTTAATTCTTGGTTTTTTTTTTTTTTTTTAAGAGAGTGTGAGACAGAGAGAGAGAGAGAGAGAGAGAGATTAATTCTTGTTGATTTCACTGTATCTATAGGATACATTTCACCAAATACAGTCCCCCAACTGGCGATACCAATACCATGTAATTCTCAGGCCCCAGCTCAAATCAACTGCATTTTAATATATGGCAATGGGTCCTAGGAATATGGGTTCTCATAGGATTCTGCTTCAGCAAAAGTTTGGAATCTGCTGCTGTGGATAATCTACCTGCTTGGTGTTTTAGTTCCTTGACCTCCTTTTCTTCACAGAGTTTGCCCTCTGTGGCATCTCAGACACTTGTTCCTATAAGTCATAGCCAATGCTTTCTGCAATGCACTCCCTAAGCTCAGTGTTGTGCATTCTTCTGTAGGGTGGACTTGGAATGTCTCCCCAAGGTCCATGTGTTAAAGGCTTGTCCCCTAGGTTGGCACTCCTAGAAACCTTTAAGAGGAAGGGTCAGTCTTCCAATATTGGGGGAATGCTCTGGAAGGGGATATTGAGACAGCCCCCTCTTCTTCCTCTCTTTTGTTTTCTGACCCTGAGGTGAGAAGTTTAGAGCTAGCTTTCACCATGATAGTGTTTTCACCTTGCCATAGGCCCAAAAACAATGGAGCCATCCAACCACAGACTAACCGCTCCAAACTGTGAGCTAAAATAAACCTTTTCTCTTTTGAAGTTATCTCAGGTATTTATTATAGTAACAGAAAGCAGATTAATATGCCACCTGGATCCTTCCAACACATTCCCTCTTGTATCTTGAACTGCCTTTCCACTTGACTGTGACCTCCAGTACATTGATTCTGACAACTTTCACTGTCCCTTGGCCTCTTAATGGCCTCTCTTCCCTCCTTAACTTCCGTGGTTAAATATTATAATCACTCTCTTGGGAAAATTCTTAACTTCTTGACCCTCTTCTTCCTGACCTTACTTAGTAAAACTAAATCATACTTAAACGTAATTCTGCCCATTCTGTACCTGAACCTTGTACAGGTTAAACATAGTTAAACACAAAACATAGTTAAACACAAAAGCCCACCAACCATTTTCACTTGAAAGTAATTGCTACTCAACAGAGATTGGCCCCAGTGCTGCCCAATAATCCTGATAGGCATCCCCAGTCTATCTGCCCTGCTTGTCTAGCAGCTGAGTTTCACCTTCCCTCTTCTCAAATACAACAACTCCTCCGTCTTCACTTTCAGCTGATGATCTTAGCTAATTCTCCATTGAGAAAATAGGAGCAGTCACAGAAAAACGTCAAGTTCACAATCTACCTTTTAGCATCTGTAGTCATAAGCTCTCCCTTTTCTTCCCTGGCTCCCACCTAAACCAAACCCTCCTCTTCTTTTCTAGATTATTGCTACCTGAAGTGTGGCCATGGACCAGCATCATTAGCATCACGTGAAAGCTTGTTAGATGGCATGCCAAGCCCTATCATCTTACCAAACATCTCTTCTCGATTTCCATGGCCCTTCATACATCTAATGCCAGTGATCAATTGTTAGTCTGTACTTTCTTGACCTTCTAAAAGCATTTTGCAGTTGATCATCCTCCTCTCTCATATATTTTGTTCACTTACCTATCAGACCTCTTTCTTGGTTTTATTCCTATGTAGCTGCTTCCTCCTTCCAAATCTCCTTTGTGGAGCCCTTTCATTTTTTCCCACTGTCTTTCATTCAGAGTGCTCAGTTCTTGGTCATCTTTTCCATAAACTTTCATTTCTTCAGGGTTATCACCTAGTCCCTTGCCATTAAATGCCATGTGTGGATGTCTTGCAAATGTAGCCCAGAGATTTTTCCTGAACCTGGTTTGTCCTCATGTCCATTTACCTAATAGCCACTTGACAGATAATAAACATCTTAAACCTAGAAACAAAACAAAGCTCCCAATTTTCCCTCAAAAAAAACCTGCTTTACCTATAGCATTTCCTATGTAATTAAATAGCAAATTCTATCCAGCCAACAGGTATGGGAATAATCTTCAGTTGTTCTCTTTCTCCCACACAATTTGTCTGTACATACTGTTAATTTTATTGCCACAATTTGGCCCTATCTTGACTGCTTCTCACCATCTCTACATTAAAGTGTTGGTCCAGGCCAACGTCATTTTTCATGACACTTCAGTATCCTTACCCCCTTACAGCATTATGAAGAAGCAGTCAGAGACATTCTCTAAAAAACACAGTGCATTTCTCTTCCTTGGCTCAAAACTGTAGTGGATTTCAAATTTACCCAGATGAAAATCGAAGGGCTTCACAGTGGCCAATGAGACATTATGTGACCTGGCTTCATCATCGTCACTTTGTCATTTCCCAGACTCCTGATTGTCCACTGTGCCTTACCTATGTAGGTTCTCTTGCTATTTTTTGAACATACCAGATCTGCTATTGCCTGGAACCTCTGTTCTAGCCATTCCCTCTTCTTGCAGTACTCTCCTATTTAATTCACTCACCTCCTTAAACCTACCTGACCACCTCTAAGCTAATACTTTAGACTAATGGTCACTGTCCTGCCTTTTTTTCAATTTTTTTTTAGTTGTAGATAGACACAATATCTTTGTTTATTTTTATGTGGTGCTGAGGATTAAACCCAGTGCCTTACACATGCAAGGCAGGTATTCTACCACTGAGCTATAATCCCAGCCTCCTGCTCTTCTTTTTCCATTGCCTTTAACGTATTCTAACATACCATATATTTTACTTACTATATTTATTGTTTATTGTCATTTTTATCTTGCTAGAATGTAATTTGTATAAGTGTAGGGATCTCTGGTTGATTGATTTGCTTCAACTACTTAGAACAGTGCCTGGTACATAGCAATACATCTTTAATGAATGATGAATTACTGAATGCATGATAAATGGAATATTTGTGTCTTATAGATATAACTTGACTGGGATTTAGAAGAAAGAATATTGTGATTTAAGCTAAAAAAAAAAAACCTGGTTTGAAATTCTGGTTTGCCATTACTATCTGTTGCTTTGGACAAGTCACTTAATCACTCTTAGTTTCTGAGTCTATCAAAGGAGAATCATGATAACTGCAAGGACACTTGCAGAGTCCATGCAAAGTCCAAAGACTACACCACACCTGGAATCTCACTGGAGAGATTTTTTTGTCTAGTAACATGAGATAGACTGGCAAGGCCGTCCCTTGGAGGAGAGCAGCAGCCTTTGGGCACTCACAAAGCAGCTTTATAGCCCACAAGAGGAATCTCATAAGCTTCTTAGGAATTTAAACTGGGGTGGGGTTTATTGTAAATTGTTTAAATGGGGGAGGGTTGATCTCAAACTGCTTAGGTGTTTAAACTAGAGTGAGATTGATAGCAGGCATATGTTCTTACACTAACATATTCTAACACTCCAACATGTTCTAACACTCCAACGTATTAATTTCTTCCCTAATTTATACTCAGCATAAGAACAAGCCTCTAACTGTTGCAACTTAAAGCCACAAGTTAAACAGCTTTGCCTCAGAATGGAAACTTTGGAGCCTCTAGATAAAATGGCTCCCAACAGAAATATAATGGTGAATCTGATGCCAATATTGATTTGATGCTAATAGTATCTAATTTATCAGAGTTTTTTAGGTAATGTTTGATGAAACCCTCTTGAAATTGTTAACTATTATAATAAGGGGACCACATAACTTATTATCCAAACTGGATACTTTGAGAGTAAAAGAGGGCAACCCTTAATAATTACAACTAGGGGTATCCAAAGCAAATCACGGCAAAGAGTCATCCAATAATGTATCAAATCCTGTGAATCTACCTTCAAAATACACATTTAGAATCATACAGTTTTTATCACTTCTATCACCACCCAAATTCAAGACACTATTTCCTTTCATCTGGTCAACTGCAAAAGCCTTCTATCTTGTCCTTTCTGGATCCCTATAAAGTATTCTCTCCTCCTCTCCCTGGATGATGTTATTACTTGTAAACCAGACCAACTCTTTTCTCTATTTCAAATGACTCAAAGCTTCACCTCTCACTCAGGAGAAGATCCCAACCACTTAGCATAGCCAACAAAACCCACTGTATTTCAGAAGTTGTCTCTATGACATCCCCTGGCCCTTGGGGTCACCCCCCATGTTTCTCCAATATCTCAAGTATGCTCCTGCTTCAGGTCTTCACGATTACTTTTTCTTACCTGAAATGTCTTTATCCTTGTATATTTGCAACTCTCCATGTCACTGGCACCTCTCTACCTAAATGTCTACTTATCAGCCTGTGTCTTCCCTCTTAACCAAAACTGTGACATGCATCTTCCCATTTCATCCATTTCACTAGTTTTCTTTTTCTCTGTAGCACTGTTATTACCTAACATCTGCTGTGTCTATACTCATATATTGTCTGTCTCATCAGTAAGAATATAATACCAATGAGAGCAAGAGTGCTTTCTTTCTGTTGCCATATCCCAGAATCTAAAACAATGTCTGATACCTAATCAGCAGTCTATTTGTTGCATAAATGAATGAATGAAATTGAAGACATAATTACATGCAGATCAGATTGTTTAAAGCAATAACCACCAAGCTAGAATATGCAAGTGTACTGGTCCCAATGAATTCCTCTCAAAATGCTCTCAAAGTGTTTAAGGCCTCCCTTGATGTAGCTAGGTATTAGGGGAAGAGAATGTTAAGTCAGCCTAGGTGGTGACATAAATGAGAGTTGTCAGAAAGCACAGGGAGAGCCAGGTGGTATGACTCTCTGGAGTTCATGCAGACATGTGAGCAATGCAAAGTACCCTGTGGCATATTCTCATTTTGAATCACTCCAATATATTAATTTTTCCCTAATTTATACTCAGCATAAGAAGGAGCCTCTAACTGTTACAACTTAAAGCCACAAGTTGAAAGCTTGTATAAGCTTGATATACTCCCCAGTTGGCTTTGATGGCTTATTTGCTTATTTAACTTAGAACAGAATTGGGTGCTATATGTGAGAACCTCATAAAAGATAGTAACTTTATTTCTATGACATGACCACCTTAAAAGATCTGGTTTCTAAATCTATGACCCTGTCACATGAAAACAACTCACTGGAAATGAAATATTCACTCTAAACAATACCAAATTAGTAGTTAGATGAGATTTTTTTCAATCAATTTACTTTGTTCAATTAACTTGGACTTATTTAATTTTAAACCCAGGTGGAATTAAATATTTTAAAAAGTAATTTAATAATGCTGTACATATCCAGTAATTTTGATGGTTTTATAAAGTCACAGACATTTGAAAATTTATTTAAAATGTCTCTTCTCAAAATTGAAAAGTTTTACAATGAAATATGAATAATACCCTTCACCAAGAGATGAAATAACAGAATCAGAGTGGGTGAGGAAGTGAGTGAATATATAAATTTAGAATTTTGCAGGGAGAGATTTATTGAAGAGCTGCCACTTCATTTCAATTCTATCACAAACCCTTTATGAAGAAGATACAGTTTTAGGAGTTCAAGAAAGATCTTTAAGGAGAAAGAATTGTGAAAAGTGAACCAAAAGTCAGAGTAGTCAAGTTTAACTCTTTGTATGTGCTTCTGCAACTGTCAGATACACCAAATATATGTGAGTATGTATGTATGTGTGTGTGTGTGTGTGTGTGTGTGTGTGCACGAGCGCAGTTACCAGCTTTAGATCTATAAAATGTGCTGAAACTCAAGCATTATGTTAACCTTGTCTTGACTTAAAATCCAGAAAGTTTATATAAGTAATAGAATTCAGTGCAATAGTTTTATGAGGAATTTTGTGATATTGATATTTACATAAGTAATTATATAAATAATGTACATATTACTATTTTAAGTTATGAGCAGATGACATCACTATCCTACCAAGAATGTATAAAGACAAGACCCTTTAGGTTAACATGTAATAATCATAAAAAAACACAACAAATTAATCATTCAATGAATAGCATTTTATGAAGCAGTCATTTGTTTTGTAATGCCTGGAAATCAAAATAGATGTTTAGCTGTACCAAAAAATATTATGATAATCAAGTAAATTTTTGTTCTTGTTTAAAATGGACAAAAAAGGTGGTGTCACTATTTTTGTTATTGTAGATAAAGCATTTGCTATCACAAGTGAAAATCTATCTCAATAAATAATATAAAAATGGGCTTATATAACTCCACTAATGATAAAACCATGATTTCCCAATACAGTACCCTATCATGATGCATTTTACTGTCCCATGTATAAGATCAAGATGCAGTTATCAGAGGTATAATTGAATTCAGTTCACCTTACAGGATCTGTTAGGCATTTATAGCATTTGAAATGTTTTATGGTTCCTTATTGAGACTTATGGTCAGAATAGATAAATATTTATACAGTACTAACTCTGAAATTTCCCCACACTAAAATTATTTCAGTCAAGCTTTATCTATTGCTTAGAATTCAGACCCTTGGCGAGATATATATATATATATATATATATATATATATATATATATATATATATATATATATATATCTTAGTGGACCCAAAACTCTTTCCAAAGACAACTTTGAATTCCCCCATAGGAGTATCTGGAAAAATATCTAAGAATAAGTATATTTTTATTATATGCTTGTTCTTAAAAATGTATCTGAAGTTATTTAGAGCACCTGTAAAGCTCATGGTAGGGGATGGTCTCCTATTTACCATATATTCATTTGGGCTCCTGAACTTAAAATGAGATACGAACTCCACCTTCCATTTGTTTGATTATCAGAGCATACGGTTCCTTCCTTAATCAGCCATACATAATTTCTGACTCCCAGCATTTGTCAGAATGTGTAATCTCAAAAATCTCACTTCCTTACCATGATTAAAAGTGGTGCAGCAAGAAATGGTATTTATTGTACACGTGGCCCAAATTGTGTGCAGCCTTTCTCTGGATATTCTATACTCCTTTGATTAATAATAATGAAACATTTGTGCTAGTGCACTATTCCAACCCTTCATATATATTAATTTAGTTTTCATTAAAAAAACCCTATGAAGTGGATGATATCATTACTTTCACTGTACAGATAAAGCTACAGAGATAAGGAATTTTGTTCAAGACACATAGCCATGAAGTGGCAAGATTGGGTTCCAAAACCAGGTAGTTTGTCTACAGAGCCTGTGCTCTTGCCCTAACACCAGACCTCATACAACTAGCCTTGTACTTATACACCAAAATATGTGTGTCCCTCAAAACTTGGCCTTTCTTTAGTTTTCCTTTGGCATGGAACTCCCTGTTGTATTTTCGACTTTTCTAGGAAGTAACTGTATGAAACTCACCGTTGGACTTATTAAACATATTGCTCTGAACTTAAGTTCACTAGGTCACACCATATACCCCTTAGGAAAAGAAATTTCTCTCAGATGTCAGAAACAAAAAATTGTATTTTTCTCATGTGAACACCATTAACCTTCCTCTCATAAATTATGGTGTTTATCCCTTTATTCTAGCCACTGGTAGGTGCCAAACCTAATGTTTACTCCACCTCTAGTCTCACCTTTGCCCTTGGCAAAGACTTTCTTCTGACCCAGCTTGAATCAGCTTCCTCCAAGCTCCAATTTTAACCAGACTCCAAATTGGGCTCTGTTTTTGTCCCATTTTAGTCCAGTTTTAGCAAGAATTCTGCCAAAGTCAGTTTAGTGAAAACCTCCCCAAACCCTTGATATCTGATCAGATTCCCTATTCCCTACCTCAATATCTTATCACGGTGGCTAGTTTTCATTAAGGATTCCGTCAAGTTGGTTTAATGAGAGTCCCCCTTACCCTAATATTTCCACTTAGTAATTTTTTGTCCGTTCACCCCGACCTTGCTCCTTGCTATAAATTTTCTCTTTGCCTTGTTGTATTCAGTGTTGAACCTCATCTCTCTTTTCCCACTGCAAGGCTCCATAACAGTGGTCCCCACACCTGTCGTGACATCCTGAGTAGCTTGCCTTACCATTCTTTAACAAGTGCCATTGCCTAATTTTTAAATACCTTCTTAGTATTTTGTGCACTATTATTCAGCCTTACTTTCCTGCATTTATCTTCCTTATTCTGTCATTTGTGCCAAGATAAATAATTTCCAATACATTTTTTAAAATGTATTGAAGCATCAAACAATTATAATTATTGCTAATAGATCCAGTGAAGTCAGAAATGCTAATTTGTTTAAGAAGGCATGATTTAGTGGTTCTAAAGAGAGTATTACATGGTGCAATATTATTTTAATGAGTGTAATAATATTCATGTTTAGTCAACAAGCTTTCTGAGGTCAACAAGCTATAAATGACGGCTCCCTACTCCAGTGGAATATAGGGGACTTCAGGTTTGTGTTCAAAAACTGAAGGGCAATGGGGAATTTGAGCATCAAGCCTATGTATGATGGAAAAGAGAAGAATAAAACAGAGCCTCTTCTAAGGCCATAGAGTAGGAAGGAGCTCTAGAAGCAAGGAGGTGAAAGAAAGGGCTAAAATTCTGGTCTCTGACTTTAAAATTAAGAGTAAATAAAATAATCTTATAACAAATCATCCAAAATGGGCCCTATGATAGTCAACTGATTTTCTTTTTGAATTTAAGAGAAATGCTTCCAAAATGATTTTCCAAAATCTAGAACCCTAATATTGGGGATTTATTTGGATTAATAAGAAAATACTCATAAGAGAATGACAGGGCAACAATCACATGATCCAGTTAATGCATATAATTAATATATGTAGTTAGCTTTCTTAATGCCTGTCTGAGCACTACCCAAGGGAATCAGAGTTTTGATGGAAGGTGGGAGAACAAGAGGAGCAAGAGGTAATTTGGGGGAGTGGAGCATCTCAGAGAACCACTGGGGTGAGTCGCTACTCTGGGGAAAGTCCAGCCTGAGGGAAAGATACCAAGTGCAGTTCCACACATGCTCAGCTTTGGTGCCTTTGGAGCATGTGAAGAAGTGAGACTTGGTACACATTTTGATGGTGTGGGTTGGAAGTGCCAAAGAAGGATTTGGAAATAGATTTCCTCACTAGCAGTCATGTAAGTGAAAGAGAGCATCTGGGAGTGAGAGTACATTTAGTGAGTGGAGATAGGAACACAGAACAAAGACCTGGGGGTAGGAGATGGAGAAAGGGCATCCAAAAAGGCAACTGACATGAATTGAACAGAGAAAGGAGGAAACTGGGAAGAAGAACAATGGAAGTCAAGGACCAGTGTGTTCAGCTGTGACCTTGACTGTGCTCTAAGCAGAATTGTGAAATATATATATTGCACTCTCATATATATGTATATATTGTAATATGTAGCATAAAATATTATACTATCATAATAATATATACATTATACAAAATATATTTAAACAATATAATATTATTGTTTCATGTATGTATGTATGTGTGTGTGTATATATATAATATATAATATATATATATATAATATATATATATATATATATATATATATAGGGTTTTGTGGCATTATATGGAATATTAGTGTCTAGTGTGTCCTGAGAACCCTACAGTTCTTAAGTCAGTTTACTTTTAGGCCTCAGTTTCCCTACCAATAAAATCTCTATGATACTGACTATTCTTTATTGACTATAGGAACTCTTAGAGGATTCAGGCATGCTATCTAGGAGGATTCCCTGGCCCCTAAAAGAGTATTATTATTATTATCCCTGCTATTGTTACATCTATATCATGCTAACCATACCTTTTATTATCTTTAGCCAAAGGAAGAATCTATAAGTTTATGAAAAGAACACACATCCTAAATGAATAAAAGAACTTATTGTTTCTTCATTTTTAAGCATATACACACTTGGAGAAGATGCTTTAAAAGCAGAGCATTTTAACAGAAAGTAAAGGAAGCATTTCATTGCTCCTCAGTCAAGCAGTCATCATTATACAGCTATCTGTTTTTCTCAATCTGAAATTATCACACCCAAATGTCCTCTTTTATTCATGTATTTAATTCTTAGCCTTTCAGCTGCCATTTGAAACAGTTGGCTTTTGATGTACATCCTCAATGCCATGTTTGTTCATCCAGAAATACTTCTCTTTTTAAATATTTTCCAAATATGGATACACCTGTCAAGGAGAAAGTGCTCTGTGTGTGTGGAACTTTCATTGGACCCCGATGTATTTGCATTTTCTTACTAATAGTAAGAAAAGCTGCTGAGACAAGGAGCAGGGAGGCTGATAGTGTGACCGGTGACCATGTCAGACATGGATGCAGCCACCTTTTTGTTTGTGGTGAACAGGAATGCTAAGCAGGAGATGTCCAGACCCCTTACTCAGGGATCTCAGAGGTTGATTAATACACCTTCTGGGAAGGATTCTGTCTTATACAAAGGCAATGTCAAGTAAAGCCAAATATTCTTCATAAATCACATGAAGTGAGGGTGCTTCCATTTCTAGAAACCTGACAAATAGTCCATAAAGCACAGCAGCTGTCTGTCCTGCCCAATCAAGGAGGAACAAGTACCCTCCAAGGCAAGATGATCACATATTCAAAACACTCCCCTCTTGCTCTTACTCGCTTCCTACCTCTTCTTTTTCTAGGCCCTTTGGCATTCTACCTTGATATAAACTATAATTTTTAACTCTTTCCCAGTATCCCCACTGAAGGACCGAGTAACCCCACATTTACTGATTGACAGACCCAATTAAATTTTGACTAAAATCAGTTCAACAGTGTTATCCCAACTTCATTTTAAGCCTCATGTTAAACACTCTTTCTAAACTGTCTCTCTCTAAACTAAAACCCTCTCTCTCTCTCTCTCTCTCTCTCTCTCTCTCTCTCTCACACACACACACACACACACACACATACACTTTTAAAGCTGTTTTTATTTTCCTAAGTAATAGCAAAGAAGTAAAGATCATGTGCAGAAGCAGTCCCTGAAATCAGAAGAGACCTGTTTGAAGACCAAGGGAAACTTGACTGAGAGGCTATAGGTAGCAGAGGGAGTCGTACTGTACTCCCTTGGAAATAAAAGTCTATAATCTGCCTGCACATGGAGAACATGGTACCCTCCCAGGAATCCAGGCCACTTTATCCAGTTTTGGAATAACTCTGCTTCAAGCATTGCTTAGGACAAAGAGCTTATTCTCTTCATTTGTCACCTATTCTGTTAGAGCCAGATTCTTCCTTGCCCATATTTCTGTGGATACATCTCTTCCCAGGAACTTCTTTCCCATCTTACCTAACTTGAAACTTATCTCTTTGTTCCCTTCTGTCAGCTTTCCATGTCATGGATATAAACACTTTTAATATTCCATATTTAAAATGTTGCCATTTCTGGTTTTAGAACCAATCTTCCTTTCTCAAATAATAAAAAATACACACTCATGACATCCATATTTCATATCTATCTGTTGTAAGAAGTTTATGAGAAGCATTTCTACAAAGAGTATTTTCTTGCTGAATATGAGAAATAATTAAGAGTATTATGCTTACTGAGTAATTTGTCTAGCTTTGTGGGAAGTTCAAAATAGGAAAAAAAGGCAGGGTTCTTCAAGGACTTTACAGTTTTAGGAAGTCTGTTCAGCTCACCATGTATGACAATTAACAAATATTGGCTAGTTATCTTCAGTGATATGCTCCATTCAAGAAAAAAAAAGGAATATGAGTGTCATCATATCCAAAAAAAAAAAAAAAGTCAAAATGCATTTAGTTGTGCCTGAATTCTCTAAATAATGTAATCCAGTACAAAATTTGTCCTGAGTTACTCAAATAAGTGTTGCTTTAGATCTTTGAATGTTCAACCATTTGTAAGCAACCAGGACCAAAAAAAATTTCAGATATTTATATCCAATCTATATTTTTTAATAGTAAACACTCCCCTCATAAATAGGTAAAAGGAAAATTGGAGGATATAGTATAGAATAACACTTCATGAGTGAATTAGCTTCTTTATAATATTGATATTTATAATATGGAAGCAGAAATATTTTTCAGGCCTTTCCTAGTTATGTGAAATTGCTAATACTTTAATTTTGAGTTGTTGCAGAATGTTGTTGGAATGTGCATTCTGATGGGATCCAGTGTACCATCTAAGCATATACAGCTCTCATGAGTGCTTCATTTTACATTTCCTGCAAAGGAAAAAAAATCTTACAAAAAATATTTTTTTTAATGTGCATCATGAATCCCTGGGAATATGTGCCTGTGAATACAGAGAAATGTGATGGTTTCATACACATGGCAGCTAAAATTTGCTATGAGAATTGATGTTGCAGACACTAAGAAGAACTTTATCTGGGAATCTGTTTCTTTTACAGATTTTCTATCAAATCTAAAGTGTGCAGAAAACCAAAATTTACATCCAATAACCTGTATAGTTTAGAATGGATCTTTGGATTTATCTAACATAGATGAATGTTAAGATGAAAACTATGTCCAATGTATAAAAATACCTGCTATTATTACTCTTTCAAAGAGCATTGTGCTTACCCTAATGTACTGCTTCTCCACCCTCTCATTTTTTTCCTTCCTCTTTTCTTCTTTATTCACTTTAGAAAAAGCATACTATTTTCTAACAATTGATTTAAAGCCACTAACCCATCTTCCACCACAGGTCATTCATGAGGTCAATGGAATTAGTCCAAACAAGTTTGGGGTTAACATTGAATAGCAATTTTCTTACAGTAGCTTATGCATTTTGTCTTTCTAAAAATGAACCTAAAAACTGTAGAAAAGTTACAGAAAAAAAAAAGAGTGGGAATCACTGCTTCTGTTCATGGTATCTGACTGGCTGATCTGCAAGGAGTGTGGAGTGCTCCCACCAGGGTGAAATGAAAGGGAAAGCAAACCCAAAAGGAGGCAAAATTCAACCATTAACAGAGAGCTGGCAGTGAGCAGGGCTGTCATGGTGGCTTATGTTGACATACAGTTTTTATGTGCTCTGAATGTCCACAAATCACCTGAGAACCAGCACCAAGGTATACAACACCCTACTTCTCAGGCAATGATTCAAACTCCTCAGAACAGCCCAGAGTTCCTTTCTGGAAATTCATAATTCCACATCTCTAGATGTATATGGCACCAGAGTGTCATAAACTAAAATGCAGTGGTGGTTTATCAGAGTTTACAGCTTTTTTACCTACTGCAAGTTATTTTCTCTTCACAATAAGAGGGACTCAAAATGCTCACAGGCTTCAGAGAGGAAGAATTATACAGTGAATTACTCCAGAACATGCCTTTGAGTTTATCAGATGCCTTCTTCTCTTACGGTTTGATTAAAAATAATATTAAAAAGTACAATAATCACTTGCTACCTGGGTAAAGGAAGGATTTTGATATTCAGTGATCTATTTTAAAGTTTCTTAAAGTAGATCTTTTTAGTTTTTCTATATCTTCTTCCTGAGTTGAAGTCCTTAGTTCAGATGAACTTTTTCATTTTGGTACATAAATTGTCTTTTCTATGTGGATTACTTTGTGTGCCTTGCCAATTCTTTTTTTCATTCTGTGCTGTTTATAAGAAAGATTTTGCACATCAAGGTACTTATATAGGATTTGTAAGGAATCTACTTTAAAATAGTCTCATTATTAAGATTAAGTATTAGGTACCAATTCATGACTTTAATAATAGCCTCATTCTAAATAGAGTTCCATTTAGAGCTCCGAAATTTAAAAACATCCTCCATATTTCAAATGTAACTAGTTTCCATTCAAATCTTGTTTTCTTTTAGAAATTTCCACTCTAATGTGGAAAACCCATGATTACTTGTGATTCTTTATCTCTCAAGCATCATTAAATCCGTTCCTTATATTATTATTACCTTGCACATTAATTCACCCTTTCAACATTAAAAACACATTTATTATCACTGCAGTAAGTGTTGCCTTAGCAGCTCAAAGGACAAAGATAATTAAGACATGTCCACTCTCCCCATGGAATTCATAATCAAGTTAGGGTACAGAAATGGGAATTGCAACCTAGGAGGATAGGTGAATAATGTTATATACATAGGTAACAATAATAGAATATGGCTATCTAGAAAGCTCTAACAAAGATGGAAGGATCGATTCTTCATGATTCAGAGTGTACAGGGAAATACAATTTTCAGGATGAATTCTTATAAGGAAGTATCTGGGTTCAGTGGGTAGTCCTGTTTCCACTGGTATAATTTAATCCAAACTGGTGAAGACTAAAGAAAGTGCTAAAATAACTTCAAGCATCTCCTTTCTTCTGTAGTTTAAAGAGAGCTATTTTGGAATTTCACTCCTAGTCCTAGGTCCCTGCCTTTGGATCGACTTCAAGTCAGCATATTTTTAGGTCTCTTGGTTTCATGCTACCAACTTTCCTATTTATAGAAATAATTGTCATTGCCAGTTGTAGAAACGATTCCTTGCTAAATTTGGAATGAAAATCTTTCATTCATCTTAGATAAGGAATACTCCTTTCAAAATTATTTGGATCGACTTTCTTCACTGCCATAGGAGCAGTTCTTTCAAACTCAGCCACCTGAGTGTGCTTAGTGAAGGCATTATTCTAGAAAAACAGTCACTGAATGGAATAACTCTTCCTCCCCTCACATGGGCCACAAATTGTTTGCATGAAGAAGGAAAGACAAAACCAGCACTTTTTAATCTAAGTGGTATAAATTTTTATTTGACAGATGATGTTGAAATCTATCAAATTTTCAACAAAAGGAAAAATCTGGGTTTTCATCTCAACAAAAATAAGATCAAAAATTAAAAAATAAACTACTGAGTTTTCATTCTTTGCCCAAATAATATTGTGGGGTCAAGGGCTCCAGCACAAGTGAGTAGCATCACTGGGAGCAAGCTGGAACTCAGAGCCAACAGGATCAGCGATTCAGGAAGGTCCTCTGTTTCCACATCTTACACCAAATCATAGAGACACCATGTGGCCTGAGGCAACATGCTGATCCCCACCATCACTAGCATGTACTGTACATAAAGGGCCAGTGAAAGGGGAAACTGCCCCCCACAGACATCTGTTCAGTACAAGCAGGAGGTGGGCAAAGAGAGGACATATAAATATGCTGAGCTCAGGATATGAGTGGTTGAGCTCAAGGTGCCAGCTCTTTAGGGTGGTCCAGGGAGATGATGGCTTCCAGCACCTGGAAAGCAGCTTGGGGATCACTACTAGTCCCCTAAGAAGTTGAGATAGGTATAACATTGGCCCTGGGAAGTAAAGGGCCTAGACAATCTAGAAGGAACTCACTGGACAATGCTGGACAATGCTGGACAATGCTGCTGGGCTCCCACCAAATGAACTTCAAATGAATAAAGAATTTCGAGAATTCTCTAACCATGTAGATTTTTTTTTTTTAAAGAGAGAGTGAGAGAGGAGAGTGAGAGAGAGAGAGAGAGAGAGAGAGAGAGAGAGAGAGAGAGAGAGAATTTTTAATATTTATTTTTTAGTTCTCAGCGGACACAACATCTTTGTTGGTATGTGGTGCTGAGGATCGAACCCGGGCCGCACGCATGCCAGGCGAGCACGCTACTGCTTGAGCCACATCCCCAGCCCCAAACCATGTAGATTTTAATGAAAGAGTAATAATAATTATTAGGTTTTAATGCTAGACCTTGTGTGTCCAGCTGTACATATTTAAATTAACTTTGCATGTGTAATATTGAGGTGAGGATGTCCTTCAGGTGCCCTTTGATAACACAGATGAGTTGAGCCACACACTCTTTGAAGGCAGTGGCATTTTGCTTTCATTAGGCTTGGCGGGAGGAGGAAAATGAATAGGAGCTTCATACGCCTGACTCCTGGAAGCTCTTCCTGCCAAGCCCCAGGTGAAGCTGCAGCCTCTGCACAACAGAGTGCTCATTAGTGTGAGAAGCTCCAATCATCAATCCCCAGAAACTGTTCTTTGCTCAGTTGAAGAATGATGAGATAAAGAAGTCATATGCGACTGGGAGCAAGTTGGGAAACAAGCCCTGATAAATTGTCCCTGAGATTGAGAGCAGAATAAGCAGCACATTGCATCTGATGGGAAGGAAAGGCCATGCAAATTTACTGGGAAGAAAAGCATGATTAAAAGTAAGCAAACAGAGCAAGCCACAGACTCTCATCAGTTCTCACTTTGTTATTGTCACTGTGGGTCATGAGCTCTGAAAGATAAGACAGTAAGAGATTAAGGAGTTGTGATGCTTCTGGCCTTCTTTTAGGACTGCAGCAAATCTAGAAGAGACTCATCAGATCCTCTGGAGAACAGATGCTTTGCTTTGATGGCATAGGTATTACCACATATTAGAGAGGAATTTTATAGCCAAAAGATCTAAGAATATTTTGGAGAATCACCAACCAGTAATATGTGTAGCTCTTTGTAATTGTGGTGCAGATATTCACAACAAATACAGTATATTCATAAACATGGAATAAATGATTCATCTTAGTTCCTTTGAATATTCATGAATGCTTTCTTTGTCCCATTTTTCCTAAGTACTAAGGATAGAAGAGGAAACCAAAGTGTCTTCCCCCATTGGCTTGCACTGGTGAAGGAGGCCACCAGCAGCACTAACTATATATACATATTTACAAATATGATAAAGAAAACAAATCAAGATAAGAGGAAAGAAGCTGATTGAAAGTGTGGTTTTTTTCATACTGTACTGTATAGAGGATCTCTCTGAGGAGGCAACATTTGAGCAGAGGTTTGAATAAACAGAGAAAAGTGAAAGAAAAAAATCTTAAACTGAAACATATTATCATCTTCTCTCAGCTGAGTTTTGAAGAGAACCTCAGTGGTAATTCCTTAAGAGTCCAAGACCAGAATTCTTGAACCTGTTCTTTGGAGCTGCCAGTTATAGAATCATACTATGGCCTGACATGTGCTAAGTAGGTCACAGACCTTATCTCCTATAATCCTTACAAGTCTGTAAGGGAGATATCATGATCCTCATTTTACAGATAAGATAACTGAGAATCACAGGGGTTAAGAAATCAGCCCAAGGCACTCAAAGCAAGTGACAAGCGTTGATTCATTCCGGGGCCTTCACCTACCTGTCCTTAACCTCCAAGCATACACCTTCACTTTGAATGCTTGTGTACAACTGGATTTCAAAACCATTTTCATCTTCACTTTTGTAATAACTTCAAACAGCCTCTCAGACATCCTTCTGTCTTTTTCTCTCTCCCCCCATCTTTCTCTCTTGTATTCATTCCAAAGAGAATCTTATCTATTTGCACTTTTCAGTGTAGCCATAACTCCATGATAATGGGCAGCAGTAGGACAATGCTTGATAGGAATGACCTGGAGGAAGAATCCAGCTTTATAAGGTGAGAAAGCAGTTTAAGAGAGGAGAAGGCTCAGAAAAACCAACTGATGGCACTAACCAAGAGACTGAATCCCATGTAGAACTCAGAGAAAAAAATAAAAGAGAAATTAGTCAGAGGATAAAGGACCCAGCAGGCAAGATACAGAGCTTAGATAGGAAAAAAATACTTAGAATAGTGTTAATAAGAACTTAAAATGGCCAAGGGAGCTCTGCCCATCCACACATCATTTTTTGTTCTTCATTCACATTTGGGTTAGTGATGTTAAGATTTATCCCAGCACTGTAAAGTGTCATTCAGAAATCAGAGGATCTCAAGGGATTGCTACCCTTAGCTGGGACCAGCAGAGAGCCCGTGGTGAAAGTGATGTCCATTGTTCACCTGAGCCAATCCCAGGGACCTCTTTAACTTTGCAATTAAACATTCTGGTGTGCTCAAACTAGTTTTTATGTCCAACAGACAAAAGCAAAGATGAGAAAAAGCTAATGAAGAGCCTAAACCATTTGCAATGGTTATCTAGTCACCATTATTATTAATATGATATAGATATCACAAACTAGACAGGATCTACGCTCTTTGCATTTGGAGCCAGCAAAGGAATCAATTGAAGAGCACAGAAGCAACACTGTAAGGTTATGCCTCATAGGGAAATAACACCAGCATGAGTTCCATTCTTAACCCCAAAAGCATCCATCTAGAAATGACTGGGAGGTTTAACAAGCCTTGATTTTATTTTAGGTTGTGACTTGTACAAATTTAAAATAACGTGAGAATTGCAGAAAATAAGATATAAAAAGTGTTTCATGCCATAACTTAGGTAAGGCCAGGAGATCTTGGGATCTGTTGGTGGTGTTCAATGGCGAGGCCTTTGGAAAGTGACTGGATCACGGGTATCTGACTTCATCGTTGGATTAATGCATTGGTGGATTCGTACTGTAACAAATTTGAGGGAGAACTTGAAAGTGAGCACACTCTTCTGTTAATGGAATTTCTAATAAAATACTGTATTTGATATACTACCAAGTCCCACATATTAAGGGAAAGAAGACCCATAAAGAAAATAGAACGGTATATTTTAAAGCATGAGTGTCCATGTCAAATACTATTTTTCCCTTACATTTTAAGTTTGAAGACTATTTTTAAACATTATTTATATGACGAACACATTAAACTAATGGCAGATGAATTCAATTAATTTTCCACTTAATTTAGCTGGCATCCATTCACCTCTACATCCTTGTCCAACACCAGTCCATAAGACATCAGCGCAGGAGGAAGCTGAGAACTGAGATGATAAGCACCAGAAATGTACCAAGGGATCACAAAAGCAAAATAAATGTCCATATGGGCAAGCACAGGCAGTGAAAGCTATTAAAAAAAAAAAAAAAAAAAAAAAAAAAAAACAGTGCCAGGAATAGAGATCTATGTAATCAACAAAGGAATTCTGGTAGGAGTTACAGATAAAATTGGGCATAAAATAAGCAAAGAGAGTAAATATTTAAGTATGGAAAACCAGTAATAAGAATGACACCTACTATGGTTTGGATCTGCAATACCCTCCAAAAACTCACGTGTTGAAGGCTTGGTCCCAAAGGCAGCAGTATTCAGAGGTGAGGTCTTTGGTAGGTAATTGGATCAGGAGGGTTCTGACCTCATCAGTGGATTAATCTACGATGGATTCATAATCTAATGGGTATGAGGGAGGGGCTTTATAACAAAAGAGAGCTCTCTCTACCTGTCACTGTTTTCTGAACCCCATGAGATGAGCAGTTTTCCTTCACTGTGCTCTTCTTCCATGATGTTCTACCTCACCACTGGCCCCCAAACAACAAAGTCCAGTGTCCATGGACTGGAACCTCTGAAACCCTGAGAAAAAATAAACTTTTCCTCCTTTTAAATTTTTCTCAGGTATTTGATCACAGTGATGGAAAGCTAACTAGCACAGCAATTGATATTGAGTCCAAATCACTGTTCTCTGAACTAGGGGACCCTCATATACTTCCTTGTTATCAGAGTCCTGTTGCAAATGAGCTGAATCTGTAGCAAATATGTGCATAAGTTTGTTGCACAAGGGCTCCCAGCCAAAGAAGTAAATGGATATGGAAATGTAGTTCACGTTCTACTTGCCAAGTCTTATGTTCTGTGTAGGGCTGGATCCTCCTGGAGAAAGGGCACATTTCTCTGATCCTCACATCAACCCTCTTGCAAGATCATGAACCAATGGAACAGCAACCATCTTGATAATTTTCCTTCTAATTCCTACTGAGGCAACCATTGGGCTGACAGAGGCCTGGGTGAAGAAAAGGCACTAAGATTCAGAATGGGAAGATGATGATGAAGAGATAATAGGGATGGGTGTGATGGAAAAGGAAGAGTCTGAGCAAAGTTATCAAGTCAAGGTATGAAATCTGAAAAATTTTTAAATAAGTTTATTTCATAATTTCTTCTGACACCTATCTTGCATTCAAGAAGTCCCTCAAAAAGAACATTCATATGAAAATAAATAGTTTTATTCAAATTGCTACATGAGTTAAGATTAGGTTTAGCTATGATTAACAGAAATCTGCAAAACAGTAGCTCAAACAAAATAGAAATCTATCCTTCTGTCATGTCAAGGTTTGGATATTGACAGTCCAGGGCTGGTATAGGGAGTCCTCTGTCATCTGGAACCCAATATACTTACAAGCAGTCTACTATGGAGGGTGACTTGTCCTTGAGAACCAAGATGAAAATTCAGTCATCAGGTCCATATGTTAAGCAGGAGGACAAAGTGGTAAAAGATTCATGCCAATATCTCTTAAATTTCTCAAAAGCTATTAAAACTATTTTTCAACTATTGCACAATTACTTAGAATTTAGTCATAGGACTACACCTTGCTGAAAGGAAGCCTGGAAAATGCTGTCTTACTTCATGTGGACTTAAGCACAGCTAAAAACAAGTGGTCCTAAGAGGGGGGAAATGGATATTCAATCAGGAAAATAGTCATTTTTAATAGACAAAAGCTGAATTTTAAAAACAAAGCCCAGGGATATGACCAGCTAATTGAATGCTAAATAAAACTGGGTAATTAATAGGAGGGCAAATGTGTGATGTATTATTAATTTTTAAAAAGTAAATCAAATTAACTTCTCATCCCAAAATGCTGAATAATTTATAGAAAAGTACAATAGTTCACCATTGTTATCTCAGAGCCGTGAGTTTACAATGTATTTTCCCCAAAACAGGCATGTGTAGATGAGCATGATGGTACATGACTGAAATCCCAGCAACTCAGGAGTATGATGCAGGAGGATCTCAAGTTTAAGTCCCCACTTGGCAACTTAGCAAGATCCTAAGTAACTCAGCAACACTCTGTCTCAAAATTTAAAAAAAAAAAAATGAAAAGGGCTGGGGATGTGGC
The DNA here is from genome assembly GCF_964194105.1 of Spermophilus citellus. NCBI lineage: Eukaryota > Metazoa > Chordata > Mammalia > Rodentia > Sciuridae > Spermophilus > Spermophilus citellus. The sequence continues at coordinate 63,302,130 of NC_138186.1, read as the reverse complement.
TCAGTGGTAAAGAGCCCCTGGATTCAATCCCTAGTACCAAAAGAAAAAAAGAGGAAAAAAAAGTTTTAAATTTAAAAAAGAGGTGGAGGCATGTCCTAATTTTAGACTGGAGACAATAATAATACATTTTTTCAATGTTAGCAGATGTTTTGTTTGGCTGGATTTTTTTTTCAATGTTCTTTATTTAGTTTTTACAGATGACAATTTTAGTCCATGTCTCAGTGACCTAAACAGTATGGCAAATGGAATTACACTTCAATGGTCATCTGTCTTCTTTCCTTCTCCTCTAATCTCAACATCAGAAGACTCTATTTAGCACTACTTAGGAGGTCCCAGTCTTCTTGTCTTGTCCTTTTTGTTGGCTCTTGGGTGTTAGCCATCTTTCTCTAAGGAATGTAATTTTAGCTGAAAACCTGTATGTCTATCTGTGGGCTAATTCTTCACACTATGTTAACTTGCTTATCCAGGCTCATGTCCTTTTAAAGTTTTTCTTTTTTAGTGGAAGAATCTTTATAAATGTAATGACCCACAACATAAGACATTGCTAAGGAGTGGGTTTGCTTATAAGAAGCAACCAATTCTGTGGACAAAGCTTTTAAATTCAAATGTTGATTAAATTCACAACATCCATTGATGATTCTGAATTTTTTGAATCTTCTTTCTCCTCTGGTTTAGATTTATGCTTACAATATTTTCCTTTTGGAATGTCAAATTAAGACTTTCAAAATGGGTAGGAGCAGTGGTGCCCATTTGAAATCCCAGAGGCTCAGGAGGCTGAGAAAACAAGATTGTAAGTTCAAAGCCAGCTTCAGCAAAGACAAAGCACTGAGCAACTCAGTGAGATCTTGTCTCTAAATAAAAATACAAAATAGGGCTGGTAATGTAGCTTAGTGGTCATGTGCCCCTGAGTTCAATCTCCAGTACATCCCCCCCCCCAAAAAAAAGAATCTCCAAATGTATTCTAGCTGGGCGTAGTGGCACACATCTGTAATCCCAGCTGCTCATGATGCTGAGGTAGGAGGATCATAAGTTTGAAGTCAACCTCAACAACTTAGTGAGGCCCTGAGCAACTTAGCAAGATGTTGTCTCAAAATAAAAAATAAAAAACAGGCTGGGGTTGTGGCTCAGTGGTTTATTATGCCTTGGTACAATACCTGGTACTAAACAATAAATAAATAAATAATGTATTCTAGATGAAATAGAAAGCTTGATATCTTTTACCCTGCTTATACTTGTTCAAGTCTCCCCCACTCAAACCCCAACTCCAATCCCCTCCCCCTATAGTTAATGGAATTGCAAACCACACAATTGCTCAGGTAAAAATCCTAAAGAATCGTTTGTTGTTGTTGTTGTTGTTGTTGTTGTTGTTGTTGTTTGTTGTTGTTTTTTATTTTGGTCCTACCCTTTCTATCTCCATTACATACATTAGTAAGTCCTGTTTGCTACACTTTCACATTATCACTCAAATCCACTCACTTCACACTATCTTTTGTTCTACCTTTGGGCCAAGCCATTATCATTTCTTGTTCAGACTGCCACACTAGCTGTACATATCAGTCAGGTTAGGCTGACTGCTTAAACATATTTGTACCCAAATATATTTCTTTCTGACTGCTTAAACATATTTGTACCCAAATATATTTCTCTCTCTCTCTCTCTCTCCCCCCCCCCTCTCTCCTTCCCAACTGCCATGAGTTGAGCAGCTTTCCTCTGTCATATCCTCCTGCCATAATATTCTGCCTCACCAAGGCCCAGAGATTGGAGTGGGCCAACCACACACAGACTGAAACCTCTGAAATTGTGAGCCCAAATAAATTTTCCTCTTCTAAGTTATTTTTGTTAGATATTTTGGTCCCAGCAATGAAAAGCTGACTAACAAAATCATTCAGTGACCAGGTTTCTTCAACCAGTGTCTCCACCATCACCTAAGGCCTCTGAGTACAGCCTCCGACAAACAGATAATGGAAGAAAAAAATCGTGGACATTCACATGAAAAGATTCAAGGTCAAAGCCCCAACATAATCTGCCTCATTTCCACCCACATTCCATTGGCCCCATTTAACTACAAGGGAGACTGGGCAATGGAGTCTTCCTGCCTGATCAGAAAGAAAATAAAAGATGTTTTGTGAGTACAAAGCATTGTTTTTGACACACCCATTTTCTGATGCTACAGCAGTTAAAATGTCTTTTCAAAGAGATTAAAAATCATAGCATATCACTGCCAGTTAAAAACTCCAATTGCTTCCCCCTGCAATTGCACCAAAATGCACACTTCTTACCCAGTTTAAAAAAAAAAAATGCTACATGATCAGACAACCATGTGTCCTCTTCAGCTCATTTATACACTTTCTTTTGTTTATTATTTTCTGACACTCCTCAACACAAGCCAAATTTGGAGTTGGAGCTTTGGTACAAGCTGATCTCTCTCCCCTGGAACACTCTTATTCCATCTCCAGCTTTAACTCCTTATCATTCTGATCTCATCTTTTTTTGAGAGAGAGAGAGAGATAGGGAGAGAGAGAATTTTTTAATATTTATTTTTTTTTAGTTTTCGGCGGACATAACATCTTTATTTGTATGTGGTGCTGAGGATCGAACCCAGCACCACGCACATGCCAGGTGCACATACTGCTTGAGCCACATCCCCAGCCCTCTGATCTCATCTTAATTATCACTTCCTCACACAGGCTGTTTATGATCAACACTTTGTAGATAGGCCCTCTACATGCCCATTAGCTGTGTCTGTTAAATTACAATATTTTATTTTGTTTATATCATTTATAAATATGATTAATTACTTTATCCATTATTCCTTTTTGTCTGAAACCCCTCACTTCATTAAGTCCTGAGAAGGTTAGGTCTTATTTTCTTATTTCACCCTTGTGTAAATGATCCAGCCTAGATTTAAGAAGTCTAGGTTGTAACACTGTTTTTGCAGAATCAAAGCCTCAGATCCCTTCCACCTTTTTGCTCTGCTGTTCCTGGGGGTTTGCCCTAATCTGACTGGTCCACAATGACTCACACCTCATTCATATCCCACCCAGCTGGTAGAAGAAAATAAGACCTAACTTTCTCAGGACTTAACATTCAAACACACCATTTATTCTTATATCCCACTGCCCAGAACTTAGCTGGTCACACGAAGTTTAAGGAATGAAAAACACAGACTTATTCTGTGTAGCCATTGTGCCAAGATTAAAAACTGGAGTTCTGCTATTATAGAAGAAGGAGAGAAATGCTGAGGGGAAAAAATAACAGTCTCTGGCATAATATTTTGTTCATGTAGAATTTTATAAGGGAAAATATCCATTAAAAATAGACAAAGAGGAGAGAGAGGATTGGAGGGGGCATGGAAGTAGGAAAGATGGTGGAATGAGCTGGACATCATTACCCTAGGTACATGTATGAAGACACGAATGGTGTGACTCTATTTGTGTACAACCAGAAACATGAAAAATTGTGCTCCATATGTCTACTATGAATTGAAATGCATTCTGCAGTCATGTATAATGAATTAGAACAATTAAATTAATTAATTAAAAAATAAAAAAAATAAAATGAATCTGCAGTTATGCAGTGACCTCTATCATATTTGGAACAGCTATATATATCTATAATTAGCTAACTACAAATAGTGTGCAAATATTCTAACATTAAGGAACCACTGATCCCTCTTAATTAGCCCTAATATTTTAGCTGAAATTGTATAAGACAATCTCTGTCCTAGTTCTAATTCCACCTCTCTGCTATCTGGATGCCCTGGTTCTTGCCTCTTATTCACCTCTGCATCCCACACAGTGTTATTTTTCCCAGGCTGATCTGGATTCTTTCTAGTTTAGGGTTGATAGACTAATTGCAAAGAGTTCTCAATTTCAGAATGAATCTTCAAAACACAAAAGGATTCTATCTTTACTACAGCAATTTTATCAATGACCTTTCTATTGCTTTAGCTAGTTCTTGTTCTCCTTAAAAATGCACTCACAAGTGAAAACTGAGAGTTTGAAAAGAGCAGTTTTCTGATACTATCATGCACTTTCTCAGCCCTAAGAGTATGTGAATGCCATCTGCAGCTGCTCTTGCAGGACATTTACAAGGCTTCCCTGCATTCTGTGAGGAATGGATCACTTCTAGGTTTGAGTCTAGGCTTAGAAAGCATATACTGAGACATGCTTGACTGATTTTTTTTCCTGTCCCCTCTCATCAAACCATCTCCTAAGCCCCACCCAGTCTCAACCACCACTAGGTTTTATTGCTTCAGCATCTTAAGTTAGATATTTCATGAGATGAAATTCTGACCAGCTCAACTGCAGTTTTAATTTTTCTATTTCATGTACACTTTTAAAGGGCTACAACTGCATTACTCACCATGTTGCCACTTAGATTTGCTTTATTTTTTTTCTATGAATGTTTTCAGCATTATCAGGACACAGATACAGATGGTGTTGACTTAGCATGGTTTGACTTACAATTTTTTTTTTTTTTGTTAATTTACAAGGGTGTGAAAGTAACATGCATTCAGTAGAAACCACACTTCAAATATTGAATTTTGATCTTTTCCTGGACTGGCTATATGCAGTCAGATTCTCTTCATAGTTCTGGGCAATGGCAATGAACTGCAAGTCACAGTCAATCACACAATCACCAGGGTTATCAACAGACCCTGTAGTGTACCGAGTTCCCAAGCTATGATATTTGGTGGGTCATATGTACTAACGGCACTTTTTCCTTGCAATTATTTCAACTTACAATGGGTTTATCAAGGAGTGACCCCATCATAAGTAAAGGAACATCTACAGATTTAAAGCATGTCTATCTCCAAGAAAATAGACAAGATCTCTAGAGAGGAATATTTTGGATTTCCAATACTCTATGTTAAAACATATATACTGTATGTTCATTTGAAATTTTTGAGTCTTCAAACCTCTTTTCTCCAGCAAGTGTCTCAACTTATTTGTTTTTGAGAAAATTTATAAAAGCATACATATAATAGAATCAAGTGTTTTCCTCAAGACGATTGATGATATAAAAGAGTTACGGGATACAAAGACTTCTAAGACCAGTATGATGTGGTTTACAGATTTACTGTATTTTTAAGAATCTGCCTATTTAATAACACATATGATCAAGGTGGACAAGTCATGGTCCCTTTCATTGATTTTGAATTTTTTTTTTTTTTTTTGGTACTACAGATTGAACCCAGGGGTACTTAAACACTGTGCCACATCCCCAGCCCTTTTGTATATTTTATTTAGAGACAGGGTCTCGCTGAGTTGCTAGGGCCTCACTAAGTTGCTAAGGCTGGCTTTGAACTTGTAATACTCCTGCCTCAGCCTCCAGAGCCACTGGGATTACGGGCGTGTGCCACTGCACCCAGAAATCGTAAATTTTTATCAGTTTGCCTTTTGCTAGTGGGATCATGTGGGCTGAGTAGTGACGTATTCAGTTCTAAACCAGTTAAAAGGATAATCTGGAGCAATTCCCTAACTTCTTTTTGCACTAGGGATTTTGAAAGAATGGCTAGTTCTTTTACTTGGATTCTTTGAAAACATACTAGATGTTTTACCCCAAATTGGCATTATTATTTTTAAAAAGTATACATTGAATTGTAAAAAATATAATCATATTTTAAATACAGAATCGCTTACAAAATGTGACTTCACATTGTGGTTAAATTTAAAGAGGGGGTCTCTGTAAGACAAACCACTGAATTTTGTTTAAATTTGGATTATTTTAAATCAGAGAACCTCTCTAAAATATTTGTGAAAAAGTGCCAACCTAAGGGAGATGTAAATAAAAAGTGGTTTCATTTTTCTCCAAATACTGCCTTCAGCGTGGATCTTAACATTATGGACAGATTGTATCATTTCTGGTCAACTTAATGTATTATATGATAGCCTTTTTCACTATACATCTTCAATTATTTGTCCCTTTAGCCGTCATCAACTAGACTTGCAGGAGGAGGCACAGTGTGTTTCTTGCTCTATTTCTAAACCTCTGAAGGGGGTATGTGTGTGTGTGAGTGTGTGTGTGTGTGTGTGTGTGTGTGTGTGTGTATGTGTGTGTATATTGAAAGGTGTGTGGGAAGGTTGAGTTTAGGGGTGCTTGTTTCTGCCCTCCAAGGTCTTTATAATCAAGAATGGAGAAGAAGAGTTGGAGGGACAGATATTCCTGAACAACTCATTACCATAGGTATTAGGCAAGAAGCCTTTTTCTTGCTCTGGTCAATACCATCCCACCTGCTGCTGGAGGCAACCACAATAGTGGAGGTCTACACATGGATGATGGGGGTGGCTGGTTGAGGGTCCTGTCAAAGAGGGACAGTGGTATCTCCTTTCTGTCTCACCAGCATGTGGTTTCCTCAGTGGGTGTTACCTCATTTGGCCAGTTTATGCTTTTACAGTCTGTATCTCAGCTTTCTGTTTACCTTCTTGCTCTCTCAGTGTAACTAGAGGAACTGCTAAGGTCCTCTTCCATCTTCTCAGACAGCCAGAAAGACCCAGAGGAGCAGTTCACCATGCTTTTATCCCAAGCCACATTATACTTTAGTCTTGCCATCTGTGGGTGTCAGCTCCACCAGTAGCCTACTAGCACTATTGGAATCAACACACCAGAAGCAATCAGAACCAGCTTCTTTGTTCACACTCACACCTTAGGGTATGCACACACAACACATTCTGAAGAAACCTCTCATCACACACTGCTGATAGCACTGGAATAAGCTTCAGGTTCTGCAGCTCAGAAATTTTACAGGATTTATGTGAAGGATTTTGAGCATATAACCAGCCACCCCACTCCCCAAATTTCCTCACTTTCTTTCTCGTGCTTACATACTCAGTAGTGTCTTTCAGACTGTATTACTGATCTTGTGCAAGTAAGAATTGTTCTTAAAGTACTTGGTGCTTCTTTGTCCCAGGAATGGTTATTCTAAGGCAAGAGGGAAATGACCCAGTCTATGTTTATAATAAACATAGTAATCATTTTTGGCAATCTCTGTATTTACTATCAAATTTGTTGTACATAGAATGGCCTCATGAGTGATCTAACTTTAAGAGTATACCTTTTAATTGTTCTCTCTTTTGGCTTTAATTTTCTTATTTGCAAAAATAACTTCCCTTGTGTCTATTAGAAGTCTCTTCTACCAACTTAGAAGCTTTTGAAGCTATCCACAGGTTTACTGCAGAGCTAATATAATTCACTGCTCTATGAAAACTGCTTAGGACTTTCAAAGTTAATGCATAATTCTCCTCCACACTCAGGAATTGTCATTATCTTAAAGTGATCTCCATCTAGAGTGTTTTTCTCTTTTGGCATACACTTGAATTCTGACCATGCTTCAATAATGTTAAATATTACAATATAAACCTAATACATAAATCAAAATATCTAGTAGGGTAAAGAAACACTGACAGACTAGATATATCATTTTCTTGAATAAATAAGAACTTATGGATTTAACATTAACCTCTGAAATCCATATTGACAAGCACTTTGGAGAGCCTGAAGCAACCCTTTACATAGCTTCACTTTTTTAAGCAGAGAAGTAGTAAAAAGTCTGTGGCACTTAATTAGGTTTCTTTTCCATGGAATCACCATGGCAAACCTTTCGATGAGGATAGTTAATTATTTCTTAGGCAGACATATTTTATTGCCCCAAATCTGAAATGAATTCTAATAAGGGCTCAAGAACTATCTTTGGGGAATTTTGACAAAGTTGATAAAAGAAAAAAGAAAAAGAACTTCATGATAAATAATTTTTATGCTGCTGTAAACTGAGTTGTAATACTCATTCCTTTTTTCTTTTTTACTTTACTATCTTACTTAACTATATTTGATCAGAGTCCTCCAGAGAAACAGAAATAGAACCAATGGGCAATATACTATTCATACATACATACACACACACACACACACACACACACACACATATATATATACATATATACATATATACATATATATACACACACATATATATGTATACACACACATATGCATATACGCACATATTAATACAGACATAAAGGAAAGATTTATTTTTTATCATAAAGAAACTTTTCACAAGACCATGGAGGTTGAGAAGTTCCACAATAAATCTTCTGCAGATTGGGGTATAAGAACCAGTCTAAATGTAGCAGGAAAATTTTGTTCAGCCAAGAGTACAAATTCTCCCTGACCTTGCCTTTTTTGCTATTCATGTCTCCACCAAATTGGATGAGGCCCACCTACAGTGAGGGGGACAATCTGCTCGGTGGTCTACTGATTTAAATGTTGATCTCATCCCCAAATGGCCACAAATACACATAGAATAATGTTTAACCAAATATCTGGGCACTCTGTGGTGTAGTCAAGTTGACATATTAAGTTATTCATCACAATGACATTAGGAAAATATTTAATATTTAAATGGCCACTGAAGCAAACATGAACCACCCTAGTAAGAAAAAAAAAAGAGATTCTGTCATCCAACAGATTTTCCATATACATAATACTAAACATTCAGATATTTGAATATATAAATGTATTTGATAAATTTCTCCATTGTTATTTATATATTTTTTTAGTATAGCAAGAACACTGGAAGGATTAAATATGGGAAGAAAAACTAGATCCTTAACACAGGAAGTGATGGGGAAGGGATTTGGGCTCCCTGCTTTTGTACTCTGGGCCTACTGCTCCCAGTGATGGTGCTTTCCAGAGGGATTGCTTCCATTTTGAATTACACCACTTTCTGGTCCAAAATTTTTCATCTTTTCCCCCCACGGTGAGTCAGGACTTCATCTTATCAAGCACCACTTCACTATAAGAGTGCAAAGCCTTCTCTCAATTCAATTTCTTTCTTTCTCTAATTTTTCATTAGAGTAAGGAGACAAAAGTTATAAAATTAAAAAAAGCAGAATACTGCTTCTGTTTTCAGAAATGAGCATTGGGATTACAGGTCACCCAAATTGAAATAAGCTAAATAGTGTGAAATAATTGTCCTCATTAGAGGAACAAGTGAGAATTTTCTTGGTGGGGGAAATGATAAGAACCAAAGCCCCAGTGGGAAGTGCCATAAAATGAAATTCATGGAACATATACACCACCAGGATCCTTCATTGATAATAACGTCTATTTGTGCCAAGTAGAAGAAAGGAAACTCGTGGAAATAGAAAGGAGCTGAGTTAATTATTGCTTATTGTAGAAGCCTTTATTTTTGCAAAACTGTGCTTGCTGAGTCTGAGATTTAGCTCACCTCTTGGTGTAAGTATTTGCCGTTCTTTTGAAAATTTTCAGGACAGAGGCATGTCCAAATTATTGGAAAGTTTGATGAAATATGAAAGTTCAAATATAACCAGAAGCCAAGCCCTGAGATTCTTGGTAATTCCATACACAAAAGTAACAGTTTCTAAACTGAAACACCTAACTGCATTTAAGACATTTCACATTTATATTATCTTTAATACCATCTGCATAAATATCTCAAACAGTGAATTTAGGGAATTTAATGAAAGAAATTATGTACAAAAATGCAAGAAGAGCTAGAAAATCAAAAGCAGAAATGGCCTAGAGGAACAAGAAGTAGGAAAACTGATACCCACAGATGCTGTGATTGCTGAGCTGGAGCTACAAGGTTATACCTATTACTACTGCACCTTTTGAAATACTACTGTGGTTGGTTCTGTATCCACCAGAATTGCCACCTTGATCAGATATGAAATCATTGTCAATATTCCTATGGCTGATACCTCTGTAGATGCTGTTGTGCTGGCATCTCTACAGCTCGTAAAAACTTCCCCAGAACCCTCGAAGAAGAGGAAAGCCACCTTCCTTCCTCTTGCTCTCCATTTGTCCACTAGCTCCTACTCTTGATAGAAAATAACCTGAATCCAACTTCCAGAGAACCTGCAAAATAGTTTACCCACTTCCAATGACCCACACTACATATAGGAGACTACAAAGGAATGGGGACAAAGAGCAAAGACAAGTAATGGCAATCTATGCGATGCATTGCAAAAAAATCAGCCTCATGAGGATATAAAAGTAAGTGGTAAACAAGTAAAAATCAAGATGGGAAAGTATTTATTCACTTTGAATCTGATGACAATTAATGAGAAAGATTTGAGTAACTAAGTTTACTTGGGGTTTGTACTTTATGAAAAAAGAAAATGCCCTGTAGCTTTTTTGAAAGAACTTGGTTTATATATATATTAGTTTTAGGTGGACACAATGTCTTTATTTTACATTTACTTGTGCTGAGGATCAAACCCAGTGCCTCCTGCATGCTAGACGAGCACTCTACCGCTGAGCCACAACCCCAGCCCCAAGAACTTGGTTTTTGAGCACACATTATGCTCTGGAAACCATGCCACTTAGGACTATCACTTTACAACCACAGCAGGTGTGATTTTCAGGTGTAGAATTTAAGATTCAGTCTTAACTATACCTTCAAGACATTTTTTTAACTATGTAACCAGGTCAGAAGACCTACAAATGTCTAGTCTATAAAGTGCTTGTATGTGAACTAGGCCTTTTTTTCATAAAGGCTATTCTAAAAATATATATTTGTTAAAATTTTTAAAACAACCAATGCATAAGAACAATCATACTAAACAATAACAATAGCTAACATTTATTGAACATTTACATTCTTACACCCCAGATTTTTTCATAGTAATTATAAGCAGAATTTTATTTAATCTTCTTAAACACCTTTTGATATAGGTTCCACTAGTAAATTTACACTATACAGATGGGAAATAATGAAACCTAAAAAATTAAGTGCCTTGCACAGGCAATACAGCTAGCAGGAGGTAGAACCAGGACTAGAACCAGAACCCAGGCAGAATGACGTGATCTTGATCTTTTAACAAGTCTAAAATGTAAAATTAAGGACAAATTAGTCTTGTTGTAACAGTGCTAGTAGCTCAGAACTAAGAGGTGTTTTCTCTAAGATGACTTTCCAGAGAGACTCTCATTCTTGTCTTACACAATAGCATGAAATAGAAAAGGTAAGATAAGAGAACATCTTAAAGGTTATTCCAGGGAGAGGGAAGGGAGGGACAGGAGTTGTCCACTGAAAAAGAATCACCCAACATCACCCAAGAAAACATTGATACTGAAAATGTCCTACTTTGTGCTCTGGGCAGTATTAAGAACAAAGCCTTGCAGGCATAGACATTTAAGTAAAATATAACTATAAACATAAGTTGAACTGAATAATATCATTTAACAAGATGAAGAGTTTATTTTACACTAGATTGTCTCCCTACCATTTTTGCAATTTCCTACTTGTTTATATCAATAATAATGCCCTAATATTTATTCATGTGAATTAACAAATGTATAAAAAAGAAAACATCCAAATACGGCATGAGAGAAGGTGATCAGTGGGACTAAAGAAATGGAACTATAGATGGAAATGAAAAGCTTTAGAGAGTACAACAGCAAAGGAAGTTCAATCACCTCAGCATCTAGTGTTGGAGAAGGGGTCACCAAAGAGACCAAGTGTGCTATCATGCACAGACCAATCTTTCAGTAAGGAATTGAACTTCTCAAAATGTCTAAATACACTCAACTGACAAAATGCTCGTCTAGAATGACAGGGTAAGACGTGGCAGGCTTTTCTAATTCTAGAAACTTGCCCTTCACTGGGGTTGGGGAACAGAATTGCTTTTTTTTTTTCCAAGATAAGAGAGTTTTCTATTGTTTGGTGGATTGAAGGAGAATCTATTTCCTTTGGTTCCCCAGAACTATCCACAGTGGAGCAAAATTCCACGACCATGAACATAGAAACCCACTTAATGGTCAATTCTCTATCCTTTTCTCTGTAAATCTCAGAGCAACATTTGACACAATTAATCATCCTCTCCATTTGAAACACTTGCTTCACTTAATGTCTTGGAAACCACATTGTTTCAATATTTTCCTGCCTTCCCAGCTGTTGCTCCAAGGACTGTGGATCTTTTGGTTCAAGGATCTCTTTGGTTTTTCCCTAGACCTCACCCAGTATCCATCCCAACTACTTATTAATTATTCCCAAAAGTAATCTCTAGTTCTGTCATCTCCCTTAGCCCCTGCGTACATATATCCAAAAGTCCACCTAGTACCTGAACTTAGATGTCTATTAGCAACTCAAATTTCACATATATAAAATTAAACCCTTGATTCCTGTTCGCTCCCGTAATGCCCTCCAGGACTACTCCTCATTAAGTTTTTTACCAACTCAGCCAATATCATCACTATGCATATGGTTTCTAAGATTCAAAAACTTGCAGTCATCCTTTATTTCCTTCACATCCAATGTATCAACTAATTTCATTGGCTCTGCCCTCAAAACAGACCCTACATCTTCCCTATCTCATATCCTAGTCTGACATACCATCATGTCCTACCTAGACAGACTACTACTATGGCTGTAACTCTGCTCCCTGCACACATACATCCTTCAGTCTAGATCTAGTTCCCATGTACCATCCAGAATCAACAGCTCAAGTTACTTTTCTCTCGAATTACTCTGGTTACCTCTTATCAGAAGTTATATATTCTATTGTGTGATCTTGTCCCCTACTAATTTTCTCACTGTACCTACATTATTCTTTAATAACACTGGTCTGTTTCTGTTACTCTGACATGTGCCAAGCATATTTCCATCTTAAGGCCTATAAGGTGACTGTCCTCATCCCAGAACATTCTTCCCTGAGACATTGTGGTGGCTCATACAGTCATCTCATTCAGGTCTCTGCCCAAAAGCCACCTTTCCAGAGAGGCCATTTCTGCCCACCTTATGAAAAACAAAGTCCCCTTTCCATCTCTATTCTCTTACTAGTTATATTTCAAAGCATGCATGACATAAGGTCCAAAAATGGAAAAAAGAGTGCACACTTGGAGATCTGAAAGAACTACAATGTAAAGAAATAGTAGCAAAGGTGTTGGAAGAGGCAGCATGGAAACTGAAGAGAACTAGAGACAGCCTCAACTTTAGGGTTAGAGAGAGAAAGAGGAGTTGGTGTCCCCAGAGCCCAGGAGCTACTCTTGGGGTGAGGGGTGATTTACATAATGGCATATTATAGCAGAGAGGTGCTTTATTTAGAGTAGAAACAGCCATCAAATGAACTACCTGAAGTAGAGAGAAGGGAGGAGTAACACTCTGTATCCCCCTCCTGTTGTCCTCTAGTCTCATGATAGTAGTGCCTAACTATGACCAAGACTAGCTGGAAGCCGGGGTACAAGGGACGTAGGGGTTTGGGACTTTTTCAAGGAGAAGAGTTAGGAAGGGATCCAACAACAGTTAGCAAGTGACCCCCACCAGCATGGATCACTCCTTGACCTTATTTACACATTCAACTCCTTGTCACTAAATATCTGTCTTCTCCATTAGAATAGAAGCTTCATTAAAAAGATGCCAGTTTTGTTCTCTCCTATGTCTCTGGTGCTTAAACCAGGGCCCAAGAAACTGCCGTATGAATAGAGGGATGGTATTATTTTTCATTCAAAAATATTGAGGGTATTCCTTTTATATAAAGTCTCAATGAGGGTCTTATCTTCACTCAGAATTTCTTAACATCTTGAAGCATATAGTTAGGAGACTACATATTTTCTCAGAACAAGGCATACTAAGGGAGGGTGGGAAGAGAGGAATAAGAAAAAAGCCCTACCAGAAAATAGGAATGTGTGGGACTCACAATGAGATGATAGTTCACAAGAGCTATCTTGATTAAAAGAATCATGAGAGTTCCTAACACAGCTAAAATGATGTATTTTTCCAACACATTTTCCTTATTATTCACAGGAAAACATGTAGGATGAGGAAATTAGCATAACTAGGTAGCTCTTTCTAAATGATTTAATCAAGTAGAAAGGTTGGAAAAAAATTAACAAATAAGTGAGAAATAAAGCTCTGCTTTTAGAAACATAAATATTCACAAGCAATGCATCTTTTGTGTGGTTGTCCACATTAGAGAGAGCTGGCAAGCACAGCTTTAACTGACACTTCTCCGTCCTGCAGAAGTGCTTTGAGCAGCTCTAATGGATATCTTAGATGAATGAGGCAGGAGGTGACCACTGTCCCCTTCACTGGCCTATAATATCATAAGGTAAATAAATGGTAAAATAAAAAATATATTAGATAAATTCTGCAAGATGACATAATACCAATGTGTGCAACTAGACAGTCCTAGAGAAAACACAAATGTTTTAGATATTCAGGAAAGAGCAACAGTGGAAAGACCAAGATCTTAATTATTCCCCACTGGGCTCAACAATTCTGGTCAGAATTTATGAACATTGATTAGTTATTAAGGAGCTCCTAACAGCAGCTAGGTACAAAATAATTTGCAAGTTACTTCAAAGTTTCCCCCAAACATTAGAGATATACACTTTAATACTGGCCCTGGCATTTCTCATGGTGAGTCAGACCAAGAGGTATGACATGCAATGCAATGTCATGATTTAGAAGAGAAGGATTGGAAGGGACAGAGGGACGGGTGGAAGACAGAAAGGAGGCAAAGAAGAAGAGACTTTGACAAGAAGATCTGCAAACAAAGAAGCAAGAAAAATTAGAATGGGGAAGAGATAGAAGTGTGACATGGATTGCACAGGGAAGTCACCCACAGGGGGAGAAACAATGGCACGGAAGATGCCCCGGTGACTTCTGCTGAAGCCCTTGAACACAGGGACTGTTGATGTGGCAAAATGAACCTGAAACAGACAAGTCCAGTTGTTTCTAAGCCACAGGAGGCCAGGAACGAGTCCTCATGCCTCATCTTCCTGTTTGTTATTGTGGTGATTGTTGTTTTCCAAAGTGACCTTGGAATAGCCTATTCTAAAGAAAATGGTGTCACAAAAGTTTGGCATAAGAAAACAAGCTGCTATTCAGGTTCCTATGTTCTACTCAGCTTCTAGGACCCAGGACCAAAGATATGCTTTGCTGGAGTGATTAAGAGGTAGCCAAAAAATATTTGGAATGAGTCTCTGCATATGTGTGTGTGTGTGTGTGTGTGTGTGTGTGTAACTGTGCTTGTGCAGTGCATTTCACCTGACCTGACCTTTCAGCTACTATTCTAGCCACACTGTCAAGGTCTCAATAATCCTCAAAAAACAAAATAAGCTGTTATATCCTGAAGATAGCAGGTAAATAAAACATCAGAAACTAGATTTTTTTTCTAGATTTGAGAATTTAATACTAGGTGAGACCTTACAAACCATGTAGTTCAAAATTCTAGTTGTAAAATTGAAGGTTCAAAAAATTAAGAGGCCACTTTAAACTCAGTTGGCTGGAAAGAAGTAGAATATGTTTTTTTCTAACCAGGAAAAAAATCCTAAAACAAATCCTCTCATTGCATAAGCCTCGTCTCCCATGCTGAGGTAGTTCACCCCTCAAATTCTGAGAAACAGGGTCTGCATTTGTTCTGATATGATTCAGGAACAGGCCTGCCAATGTGCAAGGCAGGGAGACCAGAACTTAGCAGAGGGAAGGCTTACAGAGTCCAATGGCTCATCTACATTGCTATCGTTCACCTCTAGACACAGTCAGCTCATTATTAGTTCTTGTTTATTCATCTGTAAAAATGGGGAATAATATTACTGACTCATTTCAAAGAGTCCTAGAGATGTAATAATAAAAGACTGAAAATGGCATCGTAATTGAATTTGAACTATGTGGTAATAAATCATCATTAGACAATTGATAAAAATATTTTTCATGTGGCTTATGATAACTATTTTCTTAGTTTTAAAGCCCTGACCTTCAAACCAATGAAAGTATTACATCATAAAACTAGAAAATATTAACATCTATCTATAGTTTTATTCTTTACTAATAATATGATTGGTTTTAAATATATTAAGGGAATGTGCATTTTATTCTTAGAGGTTTACAATAGTATTGGATTTTTAAATTTTTAATTTTTTTTAGTTATAGATGGACACAATAACTTTGTTTGTTTATTTTTATGTGGTGCTGAGGATCAAACACAGTGCCTCACATGTGCAAGGCAAGTGCTCTGCCATTGAGCCATAACCCTAGCCCAGAGGTTTACAATAGTATTACATAAGCAAACCCTTTGAACTTCCCCAGGAGGTAAGCATTTGGTATGTATTACTCGTCTACTTCAAATGATGTGAACAAAATATTTAAGTAAATATTTCCCTGGGGTTACAGAACTCACATGGCTTTGCAGAATCTGCAGTGTCTAGGTGTTATATATGTATTCTCTCTGGTATTTCAAGTACCTTAAAACTACAGTGCTAATTTCCATCTCAGAATTATAGTTTGCTTCTACATTTCTTTTGGCCATGTTGATTAAACAAGCATTGAGACTTCTTATGAACAAATTATTCAAAACATAACTTGTGGTTTTAATTTCAGCAAATATACATGAGCACCCACTGTACACAAGGCACCTGGCTAGGTATTTTGACATTAAGTTCATTCAGTATTCCTAAGAGAGAAGCTTTTAAACTAAGGAAGCCATTAGGTCTTTTCTATTTACATCATTATTATTATTTAATTATTAATGTATTTTAATCTTCTCACACAGATCATTAGCCACCCATAGTTTTACATTCACTCTAAGGGAGAAAGTTTATTAAAACTAATATTTCATAATCAAAGTTAGTAGGAATGACATGAGTCTTAGGATGAACTTATAGAGTCATGGCATAATCTGATGTGACCAAAAGATTAACTCAGCCTTTCTCATGGAAACCATAGATTCTTAAGGAAAATATCGGCAGAAACCATGTAGCATGTCGACCTCAGTAGCATGGGTAATTTCAGAATTGGAAACTAGGCCGGCCAAAAGCAGCATCAGGGAAACTGACCTAGTTCTCTGGTTCCCTGGGGCATTCTGTTCAAAAGACAACCCCCAAATGGGGCAATGTCACATTGATTTCAACAGGTCCTTTCACTATAGTCCATTGAAGGACATATGTAGCAGAATCAGCTGCTTCTCCTTGACACATTAGTTAAGGCTCAGAGACTTGGGTTGGAATCAGACTTGGAGTTATAGGTAGGGAAAGAAAGACAAAATCCTAACTCATGTACCATGCCAAATGGGCAAGAGCTGGAGGGTGGGGGAAGTCTGAGAATTGACTGATGGCCATTAGAGTGCCCAGTGCTCATCCTAATAGCAGTTAACAGACACATGAGATACCACATAATAAAACTCTGGATCATAACTTTACTAGCAGAATCCCTCCTTAGACGCTTCAATGCAGATCCTGGCCTATATTTGTGGAATATTGCTCCACAATAGCAACCTAGTTTTCATAGCCTTTGCAGAGGTATTCTAGTCTGCTTTGTCAGTGGGCTTCTCAGAGGCCAATCAGAACTTGGGTACTATTATATGTTATACCTGACTCAAACCTTTCCCATTGTCAAGTCCAATCAGTTTCATGTGTGCGTTATTGAGCATCTGCCCATTTAATGCTTAAAAGAAACTTTTTCTCCAGCTCCTTCTCCAAAATCCTCTCATCCTTTTTAATTGATAAAGGGAAGAAGACAGGCTGAGGTGAGAGTGGGGGAGTTCAGATTTTCCCTACAGTCAGCTGACATGTGCTACTGCCAGGAGGAACTGAAGTCCACTCAGTCTCTGCCAGAACCAGAGGAGAGTAGGGGTGGGCAGGGTCTTTTTCATAATGTTTAACTGAACGGGCAGATATTTTCTAGTCCTTTGTATGGAGAGAGCAAACTTTTCAGGGGACTGTTTTGGCATCCACTGTCTTTTGGCATTTCCAAGTTAAGGACTTCTCTAGCCAAGCCTGAGTATGTAAGAAGCAATATGAAATCATAGGGAGCTCATCTCCAGTTAGCATGCCTACCCTGTTTATTCCTCTTTCTGAGTCTTTTTATAGTTCTCTCTTACCTCCAGTGTTTTTATAATTATACTTAACAGAAAATAGAGGATGTGGTGAGTCTTCTCCATCTTATTTAAAACTAGAAGCCTTGTTTTATTTGTCCTAATCATTAACAACATCCATTCCAGCTTGGTAGCTACATTTCTATATGTATTAACCAGGGTTCTCTAGAGGAACAGACTCAATAGGAAATAAGATTATAAAAGGGGGGTTTTTCAGGTTGGCCTATGCGACCTGAAGCTGGATAGTTCACAATGGCTCTCTGCAGTCTGGAGAGCTGGAAGAATCAGGAGCTGCACAGTCCAAGAGACTGAAGTCCCAGAACAAGAGGGTTAAATGGGTGCTACCCTAGTAGGAGACTGAAGAATCACTGGCAAGAGTCTACTTTGGAAGAGTAAGGAAGTGAGAGTAGGATATCCTCAGACAATCACAGCCGAAATAAAGAACCCATTCAAGAAGAATGGGGCTTGCATCTGCTGCTGTTTCCTTGTTCTTCCAACTTTTATTCCATCCAAGCCATCATCCCATTGGATAGTGCTGCCCACACTTAGGGAGGGTAAATTTCAGTTGGCTATCCCACATGCCAATCATTCCTAGATTCATCCTCGTTGACATCATAAGCCTCTTGATCATCACCATCTCTTAATCCAATCAAGTTGACAATTCAAATTAACCATTACACTAGGACTCTGGACTGATTCAATTCTTAGTCTATAGATAGCACAATCTTTGGAAGAACAGGCAAATAGTCTTCATTGAAGAAATTTCTTAATTCTCAGGTGCACTAAATCCCAGCATCCCTTACCACCAGTTCCACTTGGCCACTAGAGACTTGTAATTGCATCTGAGATTCCATGTTTATTTCAAAGGGAGTTCTAGGTGGAAAGAACAAAATGCAGGCATTACGTCAGTGTGGTTTAAAGTGGTTCTGCTTTAAAAAAACAAAGATGGGAAGAAATGTGTCTGAGTTGAAATTTTCTCTTTCCTAGACTGACTTACAATTAACATCAAGTTTCTGCATAAGTAGTAATCTCATATCTCAATAAGTAATAATACATTAAACTCAACATAACTCTGTAAATGAAATCCAAAAAAAAGTCAAGGATATGTTGTTGACAAACTTAATGAAATGATGGAGGTGAGCCCTTTGTGAGAAACTACAAATCGCCTTATAGCCCAAATTTGTACAATGGACTATATGTGCAATGCATGTCACCACAGAATTCTCACCATAGTTACCCTGTATCTAACACTGATATCATGTCAAGATTTACATTCAGGGATTTATCCTGCATGGAATATTTCATTATTGTCCTCCTATAAATTAAGTCATTAAGATATACAGAAGTTAAGAAATTTGCCCAAAGTCATAGCATCTAAATATGACAGATAAAAGGAAAGAACTCTAAGCTTCAACCACTTAGTTTTAATCAGTACTCTATTCCTTACCCTCAAAGAACCATGGACTATGACTCCTGGCCTATTTCCAGGCTCTGTTTCTCAGTGTGAGTAAGGTTTGTAATATGGCCCATACTGGATGAGATTAATCTTATGGGGGAAGGTGATTCTAGCTTGGAGGGAAATGGAAAGAATGGGAAACATCCAGGAGGGGAAACATCCTTGAATAGTGTTAACTGTGTGAATGACTGCTGTGGAAGAACCTAACTGAAACTTCAACAGTTTGCCTTTTATGTTTTGATTCAACTAATATTTATTAAACCCCTAGTGTGTGCAAGAGACTCTTGAAATGGCTGGGAGTCAGCAACTCTCCTATACATCCAACCTGAATTGAATAAGCCTGACCCCAATGCAGGATAAACGTATGAGATCCTGGATTTCAATTAACTATGTCACCTTATTTGTAGCATTCATTTCTTATTCCTGGCTTCTTTTCATGCTATGAAGACAGACACAGATTGACAGACAGGAAAACAATTACTAAGCCTATAGAGGTCCAACAAACAACAGTAACCGGCTATGAGGAGAATAGGGGTAAAGCAGGCTGCTAGTACAGGAAAGGGTGTAGTCATCTCGCAGGCTGTTGAGCCTCCTGATGGCAGGCAACAAGGTGGCTGTAAGCAACAGAGCAGTGTAGAAACAGGTTGAGATTGAAACATCCATCTCAAACCAGTGTGTTTAGAAGCTATAAGATAAGAACCCAGAGACATGATCCAGCACTTTTTCACCGTATTTCAGGAGCCTCTATAGAACATGAGGTATTGTGTTCCCTGGGGATACAGTGATGACTCCATTCTCTAGCTACTTAAGGTGGTAGAAAATTCTTTTCCTTTGGACTCCAATAGTACTCTTCTTTCAAGTGGTCATATAGAACTTATAATATATCACAGTAGGCTACATATAACAACTATTTGTATACTTCTCTTACTCTTGTTAGCTGTATATAGATTTATTGAAAACAGAAATAGTCATTATTTATCTTTAATCCCCAACATAGAACCAAAGCTAATATTTAATTCATAGTATAAAATAGATGTTTATTGAATTAAACTACAGACACCAACTAGTTAAGCTACCATCATTATCTAACTCTAAAGACACTGCAAACCAGCTCCTGACTGGTCTCTGGACTTTAATTAGTTGCCTCTTCAATCTAGTCTTCACTGTAGCCAGGGTGCTATGTAGAAGCAAAACTTTGTATGACACTCTTGCCTTATACCCTTCAATGGTTCCCCATTAAATTTTCAATAAAATCAAAACTCCTTCACATGATCTCAAACTGAATATTTTTCAGCCTATTCTTCCTCTCCAACCACATTTCATTATTCTTTCTTCATTCCTGTCAAAGGTCTGGTTATTCGTGTGTGTGTGTATGTGTGTGTGTGTCCACTGTCTATATTTTCTTCCTAATTCTAATTTTCCATCTGTTTTGCCAACTTGGTACACCCTGTTCCTTGTTCATGTAATACTCCTTTTTCATCTTCTCCCCTCTTTAGTTCTCACTGAAATGATGTTTCCATTGATCTGCCCTAAGATAAATTACATCTCTTATTGTTCTCTTCATTAAGCCCTAACCCTTTCCTTCAAAATTCTTGGTACTTTGGTCAATATATATTTACTTATGGGTTTATTTTTTTGATGTCTCTCCAGCATATTCAACTTTAAGCTGGGCAAGGTGGTGCACACTTGTAATCTCAGCAACCAGAGAGGCTAAGGCAAGAAAACTGCCAATTTGAGGCCCTCGGCAACTTATCAAGACCCTTTTTCGACACATAAAATAAAAAGCACTGGGGATGTAACCTAGGGGTAAAGTGACCCTAGATTCAATTTTCAATGCAAAAAAAACCACTTTTATTGATAAATGTTTTCAAAGAATATTTCTCCAGTGACTAAATGGTATTCAGTATCTATTTTTTTTCCACCTCTAAGATATTTATCAGTATTTCCTGTTGAAAGAATAATCTTATTTTTCATGCTGTCCCTTTTACTAAAACCCAGATATCATTCTTTTTGCCTTCTCTAAGTTCAGAGCCCACACAGAACTGAAGTGATGAGAATAAGTGACTGTGCCTGCATAGCTTTGCAGGTCAGAAGGCAGCTTCATTGGTGTCATTCTCCTCCTGGGAGATTCTAAGTCAGAGACTGGCAAACTTTTCTGTAAAGGGCCAGATACTAAATATGATGATGATGATGATGATGATGATGATGATGATGATGATGATGGAGGAGGAGGAGGAGGAGGAAGAAAATCAACCACAGGAAATATGTAAATGATGGGACATGGCTGTGTTCTAATAAGGAGTATTTCTAAAACAGACAGCCAGCTGATTTTGGTTCACAGGCTGTCATTTGCCAACCTCTGCTCAAAGTAACCAGAGACACAGCTTTAGATAATATATCAGTGCTCTGTAGAGTATTGCAAAAACCTCCTAACTGGCACTGATCGTTCTTAGCTTATACCCTGCCTTTTATTCTTCTCATAACAACAAAGGTGATTTTGTCCCAGGGCCTCCCATCTAATGCAACATAAAAGCCAGAGTCCTCACTGTAATCTGTGAGGCTCCATCTGTTCCTGATCCTATCTCTGAGCTCAGCTCCTACTGATGCTCTTTTCTTTCAGTCCACTACGCTGGCCTTGGGCTGTTCCTTGAGCATGTCAGGCATCCTGTTCCACTGATTTTCCACATAAGCTTTGCACTACCTGGAAAACTCATCTAAAAGACATCACAGCCAGCTTCTTCATTTCTTCCAGGCCATCTTCCAAACGTGATTTTCTTGGTGAGGTCTTTGTTAAGTACCCTATCTAAAATCTACCATCCCTAACCTGTGCAATGCTGTAGTCCCAGTGACTCAGGATGATGAGCAGGAGGATCACTGAGTCCAGGAGCTGGTTAACCTGACACTATCTCTAAAAAGAAATAGAAGGAGGAGGAGGAAGAGGAAGAGGAAGAGGAAGAGGAAGAGAAGGAGGAGAAAACTCACTCCCAGTCCTATTCTAGATACTTCTAACTCTCCGTTTATGCTTACATTTTTAAATTCATAATCATATAACATGTTAAGTGTTCTCTTTCTCACTAGAATGTAAGCTCTATGAGGGCATCAACTTCCTCTGTCTTGATCATTGCTGCATTCCAGTGCTAATATTAGTGGCTAGTGCACACTGTATACTCAGTAAATACATACTGAATGAAAGGATAAATAAATAAACAGGTCCTCTTCCCTTACAGATATTTCTGTGCTTGAATTAAGATACGGACACATCAATTTTTCTTTTAATATTCAAGAAAATTAAACAAGTTTTTAGCTGAGAAAGCTTGTACATGTGTACTCATCTGTGTGTTCAAATTCAAAATTCTAAAGGGGCTAGGGTGTAGTGTGGTGGTAGAGGGCTTGCCA
The DNA here is from genome assembly GCF_964194105.1 of Spermophilus citellus. Lineage (NCBI taxonomy): Eukaryota > Metazoa > Chordata > Mammalia > Rodentia > Sciuridae > Spermophilus > Spermophilus citellus. The sequence continues at coordinate 63,279,441 of NC_138186.1, read as the reverse complement.
AGCAAGCATGAGGCCCAGGGTTTAATCCCCAAAACTGAAAAAGAAAAAAAGAAAGCTTAAGAGTAGCATTTTTGTCATTTTTTTCCTTTTGAACTATCCTTCTCCACTGACAGAACAGATCTGGAGAGAGGAAAATTAATCTGCAAATCTCAAAAAGAAGATGAACCTTTTTTCTCAAATGCATGCACGGAAATTGGGTATTGGGAAATTGTGCTTAAATTCTCTGGGTATTTGTGAATGTGCTGACCAGACCTTTAGCCCTGAGTCATAATAATTCCATAAAAATTCTTCTTAAAGAGCTCCAAGGAAAATGATTCATTTTATGACTTTAAATGAAAAGAACCATGTGAATATATTTCCTTAGGAACAAAGAAACACATCAAGGCTTTTAGTATTCAAAAATGTACAGAGGTTATTTATGAGCAAATGAAATTGGCTTAAGATAAGTTATATTTTACAATAACCCCATCATAGAAAAAGGAAGAGTAGAATTTGAATTTACTTATATCTAACGAAAAGGAGACCAGAGTAAGGAAAATTAGACAATATTTTTTTAAACTGGTTGCTTTGTTCAAAATGGCAAACCATTGCTAATTAATCTTCAGGCTGAACTCATCACTAATGTCTCCTATTTCTTTCTCAACCATATCCTGGTCATCGTTCTGAGTTCTAGAATCCTTTCTTTCATGGCAAGCTTCCCATTTGCACATTTCCTAGAGCTGTAATGCTTTTACCTCACCTCTGAATTAACAGCAGCACATTGAACAGAGCAGGTGAATCACAAATACCTGTTTCCCTAGATGAAAGTGCCATTAGAATGTCTCAAATTCTTATTTAAGTGTTTCTTAAATCAATGCCTTCTTTTAATGAGACAGTAATCCTCTAAAAATAGGAAGTGTCTGAAACACCCCATATAATCCTTCAGTATTCAGAATACAAGTGGTACCAAATCAAACATGAAAATTGAAGGATTCTAATTGTACAATATTTACAGGGAGCATGTTCATAAAGCCTAGAGTTATAAGGGGAGTAAGAAGGTGTTTGTTCATCCAGAATCAGACAACTCATTTTGTTATTTTTATGGTTATATAAATATTTGATTCCCCTGTGTAAAATCAGAAATACAAATTAGGCAAGTAAATAATAATGATAATAACAACAATAATAATTAATACCCCTTCCAACTATAGCTATTAGCTTGCTTGTGTTATTTTTAATTCATCAATGAGTAACCTTCATAGACTGAACTCAAGCTAGTAGCAACTTCAGTTTTAAGGTGGGAGGAAGGACTCTAGTGGGAGGGAGAAAGAAAGAAGCAGGTTTTGGATATCAGTTGCAAAACCCCCTTTCCTAGAGTCTGGGGGGGGGGGGTAGGGTAATCATCCCCACCATCAGAGTGATCTGTGCGATCCTGAGATTTCATTAGGATAAGTGTCCTTCAGGCACTTCTCTGCTCCCTATGCTGAACAGCTGCACATCTGCAAGACGCAACATCTCCATCTCCCACCTGACTTCTCTCATGGGAAAACTAAATTGGCTTAAATCATGTGGGAGCATTATAAATACTGTTTAGTGATGAGAATAAATTGGTTCAAATCACATAGGTACTTCCCTAAGTACTGACTGATGAGGAAGTTTAGATGTGCTGTAATTTATAAACAGAATGAAGGAGGTTACCTTGCAAGACACAAGAGGAAGGAACAATTTTTCTATTTAAGAGATTTAAAGAAACAGGAAGGAACACTCCCCAAAGCATTCGGAGGCCAGAATTATCTGAATATCAAAGCCAGACATCACAAGCAAAGAAAATTACAGGCCAATATCTCTTATGAATATAGATGGAAACATTCTCAACAAAATACCAGCCAACCAAATCCAGCAACATGTAAAAAGGATAAAACACCATTACCAAGTGGAGCTTGTCCAATAAATGCAAGAGTATTTTAATATATGAAAATTTATGAATACATCATATCATTAGAATAAAGGTCAAAATCCACATGATTGAGCTGGGCACAGTGGTGCATGCCTATAATCCTAGTGGCTCGGGAAACTGAGGCAGGAGGATTATGGGTTCAAAGCCAGCCTCAGCAAGTGAGGCACCAGGCAATTCAGTGAGACCCCTATGTCTAATTACATACAAAATAGGGCTGGGGATGTGACTTAGTAGTCAAGTGCCCCTGAGTTCAATCCTGAGTCCCCCCTCCCCAAAAAAATCCACATGATTATATAAATAGACACAGAACTCTTAACAATATTAATGATAAAACCACTCAACAAACTATCAATAAATGGGAATTTCCTTAACTTGGTGAAAGGCATCTATGAAAAACCCAAAACTAACATCACACTTAATGGTGAAAAACTCAATGCTTTCCCTTGAAAATTAGGAAAAAGACAAGGATGTCCACTTTCAGTCGTCCTATTGAACATTGTTCTGGAGGTTTTATCTAGGACCCGTAGGCAAGAAAATAAAATAAAAGGCATTCATGTTAAAAGGATTAAGCAAAACTATCTTTATTTGGAGATGACATGATCTTATATTGGAAAATTTTAAGCAATCCACTAAAAACACATTAAAACTCTAAACAAGTTCAGCAAGGTTGAAGGAGACAAGATCAATACACTAAAATTAATTATAGCTTTATATAACAGCAATAAGCAATTCAAAAATGAAATTAAGAAAATAAGTTCATTTATAATAACATTTAAAAGAATGAAATTTTTAGGAATAAATTTACCAAAAGAAGTATTAAACTTGCCCTCTGAAAACTACATAGCACTGTTGAGAGAAACTTAAGATATAAATAAATGAAAAGATGTTCCATGTTCATACATCAGAAGCCTAAGATTTTTAAGATGGCAACACTCCCCAAATTCATCTCTATATTAAGTGCAATTCTTGCCAAAATTCTTGCCAAATTCCCTGGTTTTCTTGAGAAATTGACAATGTCATCCTAAAATTCATACAGAAATGCCATGACTTAGGATAACCAAAACAATATTGAATAAGTAAATCAGAGAACACACACTTTCAGATTTCAAAACTTGGTATAAAATTATAGTAATGAAGACACAGTGTTACTGCACAAGAAGAGATATATAGAACAATTAAATGAAACTGAGACTTCAGAAATAAATCCTTACGTAAGGTCAATTGATTTCTAACAAGTCTAGGTAATCCAAAGAGGAACAAATAGTCCTTTCAATCAATGATGCTGGGACAACTATATATCCACATGCAAAGTTGGATCTCTTTCCCATGCCCTAAGTAGAATTTAAGAAAAAAATGGATTATAAATTTATATGTAAGGCCTAATACCTTAACAATTTTAAGAGAAAATTAGGAGTGATTTCTTATGCCTTGGCTAGACTTGGCAAAGCATTCTTAGATCTGACACCAAAGGCAAAAACAACAGAAGAAAAGATGGATAAATTGGACTCAGAGAAATTAATTGTTTTATATTTTGTAAGGTACCACTGAGAAAGCAAAAAGACACCCCACATAATGGGAAAACGTATTTTCAAATCATATATTAGATAAGAAATGTTTTATCCAGGACTAGGGGTATAACTCCATGGTAGAATGTCTACTTATCATGTACAAGGTCCTGGATTTTATTCCAAAAGGAAAGAAGGGAGGGAGGAAGGGAGGGAGGGAAGAAGGAAGAGAAGGAAAACATGTTCAATATCATTAGTCATTAGAGAAATGCAAATCAAAACCACATTGAGTATGCAGTATCCATAGAATAGTAACACACCTATGTTACATCTATGGAGTACTGTAGAATATTACAGTTCTCATGGCCTTCTCTCAAATAACATCCCATTTGGTTGGGGAAATATTTGTATTCAATTTATCAAAAATATTTCCTAAGCATCCATGGTAATCATAGTACAGTGAAAACTCAGGGAACAAAGTGGCATCAAATGTTACATCAGAGTAGGCAAAACAAGTGAGATGGCAAGAACAATAGGGAAGCAATTTCTAACTATGTGCCAAATATGGGAAAAATTCTCTTGAGAATCCCAGCATTTCTGCCATATGTGAAATTTGATAGTCCTGCTGTGGGGACCTGCATCTACCTTGATGTTCTGCTTTGGTATTTTGTTCCTTAACTCTTGAAGCAGCAAATATCTTTCCATTTATGAATGCTTCTAATATTCTCCCTAAAGGAAGAATGTAAGAGGAAAGGCTTCAATTTATTCCCGATTCTTCCACAGGAATACAGTGACCTTCTGTGATTGGACAAATAGGGAGAACTTAATGGCCCCCAACTAATAGCAACTCAAAAAGCAAGGTTGGTTCTCTTCCTTTCTCTACTTCTTTTGTTCTCATTCCTCATTCCTCTTTATTTCCCACACTAGCATGATCTTGCTTCTCTTGCAAGGGATGCATGTCTTGCTGAAATGACTTTGCCTTTAACTGGATGGATACCAACATCAGGTTGGGAGCTAGAAAGCTCCAGTATCCTCCCAACTTGTTTTGCCAAAAGTCAACTGATAAATCATTGCTTCTTAGCTCAGATCTTTATGTTAACTTTACTTACAACAATCCTTGAAAACAAATGTGAGGAGGAACATGCTAACACCAAACTGATGCCAAACTGATGCCAGCATCAATGATGAAACTCTTTTAATGGCCCCAAGTTTCCACTCTCATTCAGGAAAGACCAAAGCAACAGACATATGTCCATACCTGGACATAAATATTATTTTGCCTGATTACTATATATAGGAAATAATTAAGAAGCACAGGATCAAGTTTAATAATGGGAATCATACTCTTTCAGCAGACATTTAAAAATTAATATGAGGCAAAAAGTCTCTGGAGGTAACCTAAAATTTTAGACATGGAATTATATAGGTTAAAATACACTCTAAAATGCAAAATAATGTTTTAGAAAGACAAACTAATAACAAATGTAAGAATCATCACTATGGTGTATTTATGACATACTATTATGTATCTGGTTCAGACTAGTGAATTAGAGAGGTACAATTACACTGATCATCTCAAGATGGTGTCTGGAAATCAGTCATCTCAATCAACTGTCCTCCTTCTGGGCTCTCTGCAGTGGAATGAGAGTCAAAGTGTTACTCTTGTAAATGGTGCCATCATATTTCCCAAAGTCCCTAGTAAAGCGGAATGGAGACCTCATATGCCTCTAGAGAACTGTGGAGGGATTTCATCTAACAAATCTAAAATTTATATTTTCTCCTAGTAGGAAAAGTTAGGTCTCCACGGCCACCCCCCTTCTCCAAGATTTATTTGACATCCAGTAACAGAAGATGGGTTTGTCACACAAATCCAGTCAATGTTAGGAAAGAGTACACCAGAGCCCATTGTTAAGAGATGGTGATTGCCTTCCCTTCTGAAAAGCAAGACCAGAGTGCTTTCCCATAGGGAATGAGCAAGCTGAAGGCAAGTCTTGACCCTTCTATTTATCAATTATACAAATGGTACAATGGAGAAAAATGGAGTTCAGCTTAATGAGATTTACCTTACTTATTGTTTTCAAGGAAAACAAACCCATTGATAAATTGCCACGAGTGTTCTTAGGTTCTTATCAATGAATCAGTTATTCTCAACACTTAAGAAAGAATGGTCAAAAAGCAAAAGGTAAGAATGAAATACTCACTACTGCTGCCCAGGTGAGAGTGAAGTGGAGATCCCCTATTCGTGAAAACATGAGAAGTAGGAAACAGATATCTCCATGTCAGCCTCCTAGAACACCACAAATCTTGGAAGCTGAGGGGGACCCATATATTTCTCAATTTTACCATAAATATTTACTAAGTATCTAGTACTGCCATAAGAACTGGTGAGACAAGAACCAATCACTGCCCTCACAGAGATCACAGCCTGATTAGACTGGGACGAGAGACTGAAGATGTGGGTTTTGGTCCTGATGACCAAAGAACTCTATATGCTCTGCATGTTGCTGATCGTTCTGTGTCTTTATTTCTTAACCATTAATTGGAGGGTAAGTAATATGTCTGCCTTCCAAGGAGATCTTGAGCCTCAGTCGCAACACTCACTGGGATCCTTTGCGTACATCTCCTCACTTATTACAGGGCAATAGAAAGTGCTCCCAGTCTTTGTTCACATGATATATCTTAAGGGCTCATTTGCCCCAAGAAATAAAGGACCACTATGCTTATAAAAGGAGTCTGCCCAAGATCTTTACTCTTTTATGAAAGTTGAATTTTTTTTTTAATTTTTTAAAATTTTTTTATTGGTTGTTCACAACATTACAAAGCTCTTGATATATCATATTTCATACATTAGATTGAAGTGGGTTATGAACCCCCAATTTTACCCCAAATGCAGATTGCAGAATCACGTCGGTTACACATCCACAATTTTACATAATGCCCTATTAGTAATTGTTGTATTCTGCTACCTTTCCTATCCCCTACTATCCCCCCTCCCCTCCCCTCCCATCTTCTCTCTCTACCCCATCTACTGTAATTCATTTCTCTCCTTTTTTATTTTCCCATTCCCCTCACAACCTCTTATATGTAATTTTGTATAGCAATGAGGGTCCATGCAATTTCCCTTTTCTCTCCCTTTCCCTCCCATCTCATGTCTCTGTTTAATGTTACTCTTTTCTTCCTACTCTTCCTCCCTGCTCTGTTCATAGTTGCTCTCATTATATCAAAGAAGACATTTGGTATGTGTTTTTTAGGGATTGGCTAGCTTCACTAAGCATAATCTGCTGTAGTGCCATCCATTTCCCTGCAAATTCTATGATTTTGTCATTTTTTATTGCTGCATAGTACTCCATTGTGTATAGATGCCACATTTTTTTTTATCCATTCATCTATTGAAGGGCATCTGGGTTGGTTCCACAGTCTAGCTATTGTGAATTGTGCTGCTATGAACATCGATGTGGCAGTATCCCTGTAGCATGCTCTTTTAAGGTCTTCAGGGAATAGTCCGAGAAGGGCAATAGCAGGGTCAAATGGTGGATCCATTCCCAGCTTTCCCAGGAATCTCCAAACTGCTTTCCAAATTGGCCGCACCAATTTGCAGTCCCACCAACAATGTACAAGTGTACCCTTTTCTCCACATCCTCGCCAGCACTTGTTGTTGTTTGACTTCATAGTGGCTGCCAATCTTACTGGAGTGAGATGGTATCTTAGGGTGGTTTTGATTTGCATTTCTCTGACTGCTAGAGATGGTGAGCATTTTTTCATGTACTTGTTGATTGATTGTATATCCTCCTCTGAGAAGTGTCTGTTCAGGTCCTTGGCCCATTTGTTGATTGGGTTATTTGTTATCTTATTGTCTAATTTTTTGAGTTCTTTGTATACTCTGGATATTAGGGCTCTATCTGAAGTGTGAGGAGTAAAAATTTGTTCCCAGGATGTAGGCTCCCTATTTATCTCTCTTATTGTTTAGTTTAAGTAAGTCCCATTTGTTGATACTTGTTATTAACTCTTGTGCTATGGGTGTCCAATTAAGGAATTTGGAGCCCGACCCCACAATATGTAGATCGGAGCCAACTTTTTCTTCTATCAGACGCTGAGTCTCTGATTTGATATCAAGCTCCTTGATCCATTTTGAGTTAACTTTTGTGCATGGCAAGAGAAAGGGATTCAGTTTCATTTTGTTGCATATGGATTTCCAGTTTTCCCAACACCATTTGTTGAAGATGCTATCCTTCCTCCATTGCATGCTTTTAGCCCCTTTATCAAATATAAGATAGTTGTAACTTTGTGGATTAGTCTCTGTGTCCTCTATTCTATACCATTGGTCCACCCGCCTGTTTTGGTACCAGTACCATGCTGTTTTTGTCACTATTGCTCTGTAATATAGTTTGAAATCTGGTATCGCTATACCGCCTGATTCACACTTCCTGCTTAGAATTGCTTTTGCTATTCTGGGTCTTTTATTTTTCCATATGAATTTCATGATTGCTTTCTCTATTTCTACAAGAAATGCCATTGGGATTTTGATTGGCATTGCATTAAACCTATAGAGAACTTTTGGTAATATCGCCATTTTGATGATATTAGTTCTGCCTATCCATGAACAAGGTATATTTTTCCATCTTCTAAGATCTTCTTCTACTTCTCTCTTTAGGGTTCTGTAGTTTTCATTGTATAAATCTTTCACCTCTTTTGTTAGGTTGATTCCCAAGTATTTTTTTTTTTTGAGGATATTGTGAATGGAGTGTTTTTCCTCATTTCCGTTTCAGAAGTTTTGTCGCTGATATACAGAAATGCCTTTGATTTATGCGTGTTGATTTTATATCCTGCCACTTTGCTGAATTCATTTATTAGTTCTAGTAGTTTCTTTGTAGACCCTTTTGGGTCTTCTAGGTATAGAATCATGTCATCTGCAAATAGTGATAATTTAAGTTCTTCTTTTCCAATTTTTATGCCTTTAATTTCTTTCATCTGTCTAATTGCTCTGGCCAGTGTTTCGAGAACTATATTGAATACAAGTGGTGATAGAGGGCATCCCTGTCTTGTTCCGGATTTTAGAGGGAATGCCTTCAACTTTTGTCCATTCAGAATGATGCTAGCCTGAGGCTTAGCATAGATAACTTTTACAATGTCAAGGTAAGTTCCTGTTATCCCTAGTTTTTCTAATGTTTTGAACATAAAGGGATGCTGTACTTTGTCGAATGCTTTCTCTGCATCTATCGAGATGATCATATGGTTCTTAACTTTAAGTCTATTGATGTGGTGAATAACATTTATTGATTTCCGTATGTTGAACCATCCTTGCATCCCAGGGATGCATCCTACTTGATCATGGTGCACAATTTTTTGATGTGTTTTTGTATTCGATTCGCCAGAATTTTATTGAGGATTTTTGCACCTAGGTTCATTAGAGATATTGGTCTGTAGTTTTCTTTCTTTGAGGTGTCTTTGTCTGGTTTCGGAAGCAGAGTTATGTTGGCCTCATAGAATGAATTTTGAAGAGCTCCCTCTTTTTCTATTTTCTGAAATAACTTGAAAAGTATTGGTATTAATTCTTCTTTAAAGTTTTTGTAAAACTCCGCTGTATACCCATCCGGTCCTGGGCTTTTCTTAGTTGGTAGTCTTTTGATGGCTTCTTCAATTTCATCCATTGATATTGGTCTGTTCAAATTGTGTGTATCCTCCTGACTCAGTCTGGGCAAATCATATGACTTAAGAAATTTAACGATGTCTTCACTATCTTCTATTTTATTGGAATATAGGTTTTCAAAATAATTTCTAATTGTCTTCTGTATTTCTGTAGCATCTGTTGTGATATTGCCTTTTTCATCCCGTATGTTAGTAATTTGAGTTCTCTCTCTTCTTCTCTTCGTTAGCATGGCTAAAGGTCTGTCGATCTTATTTATTTTTTCGAAGAACCAACTTTTAGTTTTGTTAATTTTTTCGATAGTTTCTTTTGTTTCAATTTCATTGATTTCCGCTCTGATTTTAATTATTTCTTGCCTTCTGCTACATTTGCTGTTGTTTTGCTCTTCCTTTTCTAGGGCTTTGAGATGAAGTGTGAGCTCATTTATTTGTTGTTTTTTTCTTTTTTTGAGGAATGACCACCAGGCGATGAATTTCCCTCTTAAAACTGCTTTCATTGTGTCCCATAGATTCCGATATGTTGTGTCTGTATTTTCATTTATCTCTAAGAATTTTTTGATTTCCTCCTTTATGTCTTCTGTAACCCCTTGATCATTCAGTAACATATTGTTCATTTTCCATGTGATGTAGGATTTTTCCTTCCTTCTTTTATCATTGATTTCCAGTTTCATTCCATTATGATCAGATAAAATGCATGGTATTATCTCCACCCCTTTATATTTACTGAGGGTTGCCCTATGGCATAATATATGGTCTATTTTTGAGAAGGATCCATGTGCTGCTGAGAAAAAAGTATATCCATTTGATAATGGTTGATATATGCTATATATGTCAGTTAAGTCTAGGTTATTGATTGTGATATTGAGTTCTATAGTTTCTTTATTCAACTTTTGTTTGGAGGATCTGTCCAATGGTGAGAGAGGTGTGTTGAAGTCACCCATAATTATTGTGTTGTGGTCTATTTGATTCTTGAACTTGAGGAGAATTTGTTTTATGAATGTCGCAGCACCATTATTTGGTGCATAAATATTGATAATTGTTATGTCTTGTTGGTGAATGGTTCCTTTTAACAGTATATAATGACCTTCTTTATCCCTTTTGATTAACTTAGTCTTGAAGTCGATTTTATTCGATATGAAGATGGCCACCCCCGCTTGCTTACGAGGACCGTGTGCGTGGTATATTTTTTCCCATCCTTTCACCTTCAGCCTATGTATGTCTTTTCCAATCAGATGTGTCTCCTGGAGGCAGCATATTGTTGGATTTGTTTTTTTAATCCATGATACCAGCCTATGTCGCTTTATTGGAGAGTTTAAGCCATTAACATTCAGAGTTACTATTGATATATGGTTTGTACTTCCATCCATGTTTGAATGTTTATCCTTTTTTAAAAAAATTTAGTTTGTTTCTCCATGATTATCTTTCCCCTCGCCCTCTGTCTTTACTGAGGCACTTCCTACTGATGGTTTTGGTTATTGTTTTTCATTTCTTCCTCGTGTAGTTTTTTGCTCAAAATGCTTTGCAATGCTGGTTTTCTGGCTGCAAATTCTTTTAACTTTTGTTTATCATGAAATATTTTTATTTCGTTGTCATACCTGAAGCTTAATTTTGCTGGCAACAGAATTCTTGGTTGGCATCCATTGTCTTTCAGTGTTTGAAATACATTGTTCCATGACCTTCTTGCTTTCAGTGTCTGTGATGAAAAATCCGTTGTTAACCTTATTGGTTTACCCCTGAATGTAATCTGCCTCCTTTTTCTTGTAGCTTTTAATATTTTCTCTTTGTTCTGTATATTGGATATCTTCATAACAATGTGTCTTGGCGTTGGTCTACTGTGATTTTGTGTGCTCGGTGTCCTGTATGCATCTTCAATTTGTATATCTGTTTCCTTTTTTATTTCTGGAAAGTTTTCTGTAATTATTTCATTCAGCAGGTTACTCATTCCCTTCGTTTGAATCTCTGTACCTTCTTCTATCCCGATGACTCGTAAGTTTGGTTGTTTTATGTTATTCCATAACTCTTGGATGTTTGTCTCGTGATTTTTTACCAGCCTTTCTGAGTTGGCTAGACTCTTTTCAAGATGGTATATTTTGTCTTCATTATCTGACGTTCTGGCTTCTACTTGCTCCACTCTGTTAGTGATACTCTCAAATGAGTTTTTAATTTGGTTTATCGTTTCCTTCATTTCTAGAATTATTGTTTGATTATTTTTTATAATCTCTATCTCCTGATAAAGATGCTTAATTTCTTCTTTTATCTGTTTATGCAATTCATTCTCAATGTGTTCTTTCGCTGCTTGAATTTGTTGTCTTGTATCCTCTTTAAGGTTCCATTCCATCTGTCTAAGGTGTTCCTTGAGTTCTTTATATGACCATTTTTCTGATGACTCTAGGTCCTCCTGAATATTTAGGCTGTCCTGCATTGTTTGTTCTCCTTTTCTTCCTTGCTTTTTGAAGCTGCTCATGTTACTTCTTGTTCTGTTTGACTGCTGAGTTACTGTTTACTCCTATAAATTTATTTGATGCTTGGGAGGAAAGGTATTAGAAGGGAAGGGAAGAAGTCACTGTAGCCGCAGGTTTCAATGAAGTTATCTCCTCCGCCGCAGTCTGATGACGTCAGTTCTCTGCCATGGTGGTGTCTCTTGCAAATGGCGACAGTTTGTTTCCCTTTGCCGGGCGACCAATGCAACGGGTGGGTCCTTACTGTCTCTCCCAAGCCCCGTTTCAAACCTGTGGCCACTACTTATGAAGGCTCCATAGGCATTTACCTCCATAGGATGAGAAGGGCTGACCAGTTGTTTCAGCCAGATGGATTAATGCTGAGTCACAGCTGTTTGTCTGCGGGAAGCAGGTGATCGGGAGCTTGAATTCAGCCGATCCGGGCTCAGTGTGTGTTCTGAGAGGCCCAGACTGTTCGCCCCAGATCCACGTCAGCTCAGCATTGCCTAGTGATCCTGAGAAAACAGATTTAGGTTGTTTACGACTCCCTATGCCTGCACAGCTGAAGAGGTCAGAGACTTGATCTCTCTGCGCCCGCCGCCATCCTTCCTGTATCTTGTATCTCCGAAAGTTGAATATTCAAAGAATTTTCATTTGTAAATTTCCACATAATACAATTTTCTTAGCATTATTCTAACATGGCAGGCAACTCCATTGACAAACACGACTGGCTCTGCCACATGAAGAATGGAGAGCCAACATTGAAATCTACCTCTTTTACTTACATTTCATTGATGAACTTTGTAACTTTATCCACAAAGTATTCCTAGGATACTATGTCTCATGAAAGAGAAAGCAGTCTTTTCTTTGAGGACATCCTCAGTTGATGAAGACAGGTTTTGTACAATATTGACTTGACTGCATCTGTTATATAATTTACCCATCCATGAAATTATAAGAGTGATATCACCCTCTGCAGCATAGGAGAAAATGGGAGAAATACAGCAATTTACGGCATACATATCTCAATCCCTCTACTGTGGTTCTCTAACTGTAACATCACAGGGGTTATCATCTGGTATTCCCTGTCTGCTCTGTCTGCCTTTGAGCTCAGCAAGTTTACTACAAAATATTTTAACAGCACTAGACTGAAAATAAACAAAAAAATTCTCTAATTTCTACATGTCTACAACACTGCTAGATACTGAGCAGAAAACAAAAATTGAGACCTGGTCTTTGGATTCACTCTTTTTGCTGCAGATGGATTCTAAGCAGATATTATCTGAATATCAGTAGAAGTAATGAGATGATTGGTCCAGAAAACATGGAAGGTACCACGCTACCATCTCCAGTATTTGAAGTATGGTTATGTGGCAAAATAATTGATATGCAAGGGTACAGTTGGGAACAGATTTTAGAAGTTTCATTGTGACTAATTTTAACTCTAATTATGAAAGAACATTCTAAATTTCAGAAAGTATCTTGGTAGCATGTGCACCTTTTGGGAATGTAGAAGAAATCTATTTCAGGGGGAAGGTGGAATGTGCTCTCACATAGCACTGTGAATTACATATGGTAGGTTCTTGATTAATGTCTATTTATTTGTTCATTGATTGCTTTGAGAGGTGGGCCTCCAGGGTTAATATAGTCTACCTCTTGAGAAGTCTCAGAAAGTGTCAGAGTTTTACAACTGCTGACCTGCTTTCATTAGCTTTTTCTTTAACATTTCTTTGTGAAAGACATGTTCTTCCTTTGTTGTCAGATACTTATAGGTGAGACTGTTCTGAAACAATGTGAGCTTGTTTTGTTTTTTTGTTGTTTTGTATTGTAATTGCTGAAAAAGCTCTAGAATTATCATATATCGCTAAGCAATGGAAAACTTCAAATAATTTGCCTAAACTTTCTGACAGTCATGTGACTAAACTCATCCTTCCCTAGAGCCTAGTTAGCTGTTCTGTAGCTTTCTGGGAGGGTTTTCATTGAACTGTTTCTTATTATTGTTTCTTGATGAATCTCCTAATGGAAATGGGCAGGACAAGTCCACAGGGATTATCAAGAAGGAATAAGATTTATCATAAGAGGGCAATAAGGTCCTGATGTGCTATATTAACTGTCATTTCTGTAGATAACTTCAAGAATGATTCTCAAAAGTGTATTTTAGTACATTGTGAGCCTATAGCTAAGATCTCAAATGAATATTCACCTATAAATTTTTTAAATGATGGCTAATGTTTATTGAGTGTGTAATATGTGCTAAGGGCTGTGGTAAATGCTTTATGAGGACCCCTCATTTATCATTCCCAGCGGCACTGAGATAGATGCTTATATCTATTCTACACATAAGCAAACCTTCATGGAGAGGTTTCTTGTTGAAGGTTACCTAGTTAGGAAGTGATGCAGCTAGGATTTGAATCTGGGTATAAGTATTAAAGCCTGAGATTGCCAGCCTTCCACCATCCTGCTTTCTACTCCATCCCTTATTCTCAATCCTCTGCCTTCAGGATTTAACACCACACATTTTCTGACACAACTTCTTTGCATTAAATTGCAAAAAAGCAATTGCAATAAAACCAAGCTAAGCCATGGATAGCTGAAAATGGACAAATTGAAGACAATTATGGTGAGAAAAGCCCTTTACCACTGAAAAGGAAAGCTGAACTTATCAGAGATCCCTTCAGATTACAACACTCCATCACTTCAAGATGATCCTCTATCAGAGGTCTCCTTGATACAACTCAGCCTGCTGCCCAGAAACTCAGCTCTTGTACTCCTGAGAGTGACTCTAATTGGCTCTGAGTCACAGAATAACTTAGAGACTAGAAATCTCCCTTTCAGCAAACTCCCTGCCAAAAGAGAGCAATTCTATTAGCATAGAATAGAATTAGTTCTTAATAAGAACACACATATAAATAGCTCAATTAGTTGAATCTAGTTAACTAAAACTCCTTGTATATCAGCATTTTACCACAATTCTAAAGACAAAACAGCCAAATTCCAAAACAGAAGAATACTTTAAACTCTGCTTTAGGCCTGGTGCTCTCTCAACATAAATGCACAGATTTTTACAACTATATTTATGGGAGCAATAATTGTGCGCCATGTCTTTGTACTAATGTACACATGTGTTATGCCACCCTCTGAAGTATTTTTGGTTATTCCCTTTCTTTTTTATTTTTCTTTTTTATTTTTTTAATTTATATATAACAGTGGAATGCATTACAACTTTTATTACCTATATAGAGCTCAATTTTTCATATCTCTGGTTGTATACATAGTATACTCACACCAATTTGTGTCCTCATACATGTACTTTGGATAATAATGATCATCACACTCAACCATCATTAATTACCCCATGCCCCCTCCCTTCTTCTCCCATCCTTCTGCCCTATCTATAGTTGGTCTATTCCTCCCATGCTCCCCCTCCCTATCCCACTTTGAATCAGCTTCCTTATATCAAAGAAAATATTTAGCAATTGTTTTTTGGGGATTGGCTAACTTCATTTAGCATTACCTTCTCTAACTCCATCCATTTACCTGCAAATCTTTGCAAGTTAGTAGATAGAGCCACAGAGCAGTTCATTTATTCCAGGCCAATATCTAACAGATGATAGCGAGAAACTTTAAACCCACATTGCCTAAAGCCTTAGATAATATATCAAATTACCTTGTGTTTTTTGACACACAAGAAAATGATGACTTCAAAATATATTATTCAATAAATAATAATATAATTAATACTAATTCCTATATGCCAGGAACTATTCTAAGCATGTGACAACTATGATCTTATTTCATATTTGCATCAACTCTTTAAAATTTCCAGATGAGAAATCAAGGCTTTTGGAGATTAAAATAATTCTCCTTAATCACATACATTGATGAAGTCAGAATAAGAACCAAAATGCCTAATACTAGTGTTTATATTTTTAATTGCTACACATGGAGCCTTTTCTTTTTCCATTTTTAGGACTATAAAAAAGATACAGGTCTAATGCATTTTAGAAAAACCTTTTCCCAATAAAGTTAATCAACCAATAAAAGCAGAATCTAAAAGGAAGTTCTGCTTGATTAATTTAATGACTATTCAAATGATCAGAGCCATCCCATTCCTGAGCTTTCTGGTTAATTGAGTTTCCACTGAATTTGACTATTATGTTTAGAGAGAATTCCTGCTATGGAATGATTTTATTTCATCTTCATGGATAGGAAAAGTAGCAAAACATTCGGGGATGCCCCTGGAAAGCCTGTCCTTTGATGCATTATGCTTTCATTAAGAATCTGTGCTACAACTCTGAAGTGTTTCTCTAGAATGATACTTAATATATCCTGAGATGTGCGTAACTTAAATTTGCAAAGTAAGATCCATTTCATTTCAAATATATTTCCTAATGATTGAATCAGACATTCTAAAAGCATCTCCAGCTCTTGGTGCTACAGAAATCCTAAGTCATCATCCACTTTACCCTTTATGGGATAAAAGATCCCAAAAGCTTGCAATTAATGAACTGTTAAATTCAGACATATGGATGTGATATGGTTTTCAAATGGGACAAATAGGAGTTATTAAACTTCAAAGTGATCACATTTTGCCATATCTTTTCAGTACGAGGCAGTCAGGAAATAACCTTCAAATTAATGAATTAAATATTCTAATCAATCTTTGTTCTTTAAATGGTTCTACCTCAATAAATTCTAAGGCTATCTTAATTTTCATTCTTCTTAATATCTTCTTTAATATGATCCTTTATTCCAGATCTTTATTTTTTAAAGTGAATATTTGCATTTAATCTGTAAACTACTGTTTTCTAGGTCTTTATTTTTAAACAAATGTGTACATTTGTGTTTAGTCTGTAAATCACCAATCCATTCCTCATGAAGATCACATAATTTTCTGCCCACTCCTAATATTTCCATTCATTACCTTGCTCTGCCTAAAGCAATGAATTTTTATTTCTATGTGGCTCCTCCTTTTTTCTACCATAATACATCCTTGTTAACTTCCTCTCAGAAGATCTTTCCGCTTCTCATATGTCCAACTGGCACTCTCTTTTCAGTGAGAACACGACTGAAATATCAATTCTGCCATGAAGCCACCCCTCTTATGGATGATATGTATGGTTTGCACATGCAAATTCTCCTGGACTAACCTGTCAGCCAGTGCTTCTGCTATAACTCCTATACTCAAAGATACCAACTTATGAAGTCAACAACAAACAAAAGTTTTAATGTAAAATATTTTTCATTTTCCAAAAATATTTGTCAAAAAGTATTAATAAACTCCAGTCAAAGACCAAGAGAAATACCACTATAATTGAAAAAAGTTAGGTTTATTGACTTATTGCAATTAATAAAATCCCACACCACTGAGAGCCATTGAATAATTTTATACAGAGGGTATTAGAATGGTTTTATTTTATTATTTTTGTCAGTGTCACATGATCTAGAAGAGGGTGCAAGGGAGCATGGTTGGTTAGCATCAAGAAGAGAAAGTAATTCTACAATCATTTATCTTAATAATTTTTATTTCTAGAAGGAGAGAATATCATGCAAACTGAATCACTGATTGCAAACAATGGATGAGATTATGTGCTTTTTCTTATATATTAAGACTATTATAAAATGTACAACAGTTCTGAAAAATCACACAGTAAGAAGCTATTACTAAGTTCCATGTTTTCTTTTGCAAGAGCAAACTTAGTAAAGAAGTAGCAATCAGTTCTGTTGTTTTTTTTTCATTTTTAATTTTTTTATTTGAGCTTTATGGCTATACATAATAGTTGGATTCATCCCAAATAACTCATACATGCCTGGAAATCAATTTCAGTTTAGTCCTGTTGTTCTTGATGGAAAATTTGAACCATTTTAGCTTTCAGGCATTGTTTGTTTCTTATTTGTGCTCACTCATGGTTATGGAGGGGTCTTGTTTTGCCTCAATCCATCCAGGTCACAGACTGACCTTTCCTGATGCTGTTTTCGTGAGATTATCTGTGGTCAACAGAACAACATTAAGCCCTGTTTTGAACACCAGACTAGCTTCTGACAATGCCACAGCCTTCTTAGCAGGACCCAGCTATGAAGGATGCTTTTATTATTTTTTCCAATAAACAATATATATATTCATTTATAAAATTTAGAAATCATAAAAAGTATCAAGAAAAATAATGAAAAGTTCAATGGTAATACTTTTTATCAGAGAGAGGGAGAGAGCAAGAAAGCAAGTTTTCATGGGTACTGGCTCTGTGGTGATGCTTCAGCTCTAGGCAGCAGCCAGGCCCTGTAACAAGGAAAGCTGGAAAGAATTCCAGGGATCCCCCAAAGCTAGCTCAGCTGTGGCAGTGAAGGTATCAGTAACCATGCTGCATTCAGAAGCTTGCAATTAGAAGTTTGCATTCAGAAGCCAGTGATTTGGAACATTGTTCATATCAAACATCTTGCAGTTGCCAGCACTGTGCTTTTCCACCCCATAAAGTACTTACTGTGGACCAAGCACATGTACTAATTTTTTTTTAATTTTTTTTATTGATTATTTATCGCATTACATAGTTCATGATATATCATCTTTCATACATTAGACTCAAATTGTGCTTTGAACTCCCATTTTCACCCCAAATACAGATTGCAGAATCACATCTGTTACATATTCACATTTTTACATAATGCCATATTAGTGACTGTTGTATTCTGCTACCTTTCCTATCCCCTACTATCCCCCCTCCCCTCCCCTCCCCTCCCATCTTCCCTCTCTACCTCCCCTGCTGTTGTTCAATTCTCTCCCCTTTTTTTTTTCCCTCCACATGTACTAATTTATCTAAAACTCATAATGCTCTTACAGGTAAGTCCCATTGCTATCCCATTTTATAGATGAATAAATGGAGAGATTGGAAGAAAAAAATAGTAAATAACTGCCCAAGATCACAGAGCTCAATGTAGAAGATCTCAGATTTAAACTCAATAAGTCTGTTCAGGGGAATGTGCTACTAACTACAATATCGAACAGTATGACTTACCTAGTTTTGCCCAAAGTATGAAAATTATGAAAGTAATACTATTACTACTGTAATAGTCAGTAGGTTTTAGATGGTTTTACCTCCATCTCTCATCTGTATTGGACTCTGTCTTCCAACACACACACACACACACACACACACACACACACACATATAGAATGTGTATGTGTAGATTTTTGTGTATTTGTGTGTACAAACACACACATACATATATACACTGGGTTTTTAAATTTTTAAACTATATGTGGAACTGTAAATTCTCAAAAATGAATGAATGCAAACTCTGGAATAACATTATTTGCATTTTTCCTGTACACTAAGAGATATATAAAATGCTCAAAAGCTTTGAAAACCATACAGTGAGAATCTGATACTACATTCAATTTTTTTATCATAAGGGAGTGAATAACATCCTTTAACCTTCTTCAAAGTGCATGGGATTACTGTCCAGATTGTAGTTTCCTGCCTCCCTCTCCCTCTACTGTGTTTTACCTTCATCATGCACTGGAATGTGGACATTTCAGTAGAAGTCACTTACTACCTAAAGACAACATGAACCTAGACCCTCCCTATTGCACAGCACCATGAAAGTTTTCCAGGTGAAACCATCAGACACAGTACTGCCGCAGTCTGGCTAGGCACAAAATCACAAGCCACTTAAGCAGGAACAAACTTTATTTCTGAACTCCACCAGCACACTCCACACACGCTCCCGGGAAAAATGCTGAATGCCATGCCACACAGCTCCTCCTGGGACACACTACACCAACAGGAAATCCCTCCTCCGAAATTCCCTCCTACCACACTTCCCCAACCAATGGGAACTCTCCAGGAGTCCCTTGAGAGCTCCAAAGTAGCAGGCCTAGGCAGACAGCAGGGGTCTAATCTCCAATTGAATGCATATCTTAACATATCATCTCAATGGCTTGCTGGGGTCACCTTTCAACCGAAAATGCCATGCGTCATTCCTACTTGGCTATGGCTCTCAGCATCTCCTCCCTTCTGTATAATTAAACAACAAGCAATGTGGCTTATGGACCGTGCCTGTTAGATTGTCCAATACAACATATGATGCTTACCCGTCATCGGATGAGCTGACCTCTAGGCGTCAGCCTCCTGTCTTAGGTTGGTACCACTGCAATTGGATCATACCCATCACTGACTACCGGTCCAGCATACAGCCATACTTGTGGATAGGCCTGTGCACCAGTGGTGGGGTGAGGTTCTTTGCCTCACCTCTGTTGGCCCCCAAATTTGGCCTTTGCACCAGTGTGTGGGGGGGTGAGGTTCTTTGCCTCACCTCTGTTGGCCCCAAATTTGGCCTTGGTGCCAGTGGGGGGGTGAGGTTCTTTGCCTCACCTCTGTCGGCCCCCAAATTTTAGACCATCACTAGCAGAAGGGAGGAGGATACAGAAATGCCACGACACCAAGCCAATTGACGGCTCCTTTGGAAAAATTGTATCACTGGTGACACCATCAGCAAAGATACGCCAGCACTACCACAATTCACTGTACCAACAGATAGTTCACAATGTATACAAGTGATACATAGTCCAGGCAAGTTCTGCAAGCAGTTCAAAGCAGAGTAATCCATCAATATGTCTATTTCCTAAATCGACTCCTTGATTGAGCATTACTTCTTGATTTATTATTCATTGATGCATCAGTTTATACAGTTTGTTGTGATAACTATCGAAGAAGCTGTAGTTTGGTTTCATCTTTGTCTTCACTGGCACTGGGATGAAGATAGGAATTCTGGCAATGATGCTAAAAAAATTATGTGACATTCCAACAGGTACTAAGGAAACAATTTTCTGAACAATTTACATTATCCTGAACAGAATTATTAAATATAATGAAAAGGAAAGGTGAAAGTAAACAAACAGATCTGTTAACCTCCTTATTTGTACACATATTAAAACAATCCTCAACAGCTGTTTACCCAATTTAAATTAAACCATTAAAATCACGTGAATAAAGAAAAATTCGGATCCATTTTTTTATGAGCGCTCCTCATATATGATATATGGACATACGCACACACAGACATACAGCACAAAACACAAGTGTGCACACAAACGTACAACACATAAGACAATAGTAAAGGCCTTATAGATTTACACAGGTGAAATCTCCATTGCAATGTTTAAAAACTCCACAGTCAAAATATAAAACTGATCAGAAAAACATTAACCTAGGTCTGTATGAGCTCAAAAAATAAAATAGAACTTTATGATGTGGAAAAATGCAATAATAAAATAGATATTGAAAAAAGCATCCTGGTTAATCACTGTCGCAGATGTAAGAATAGCCACGCTGGAGCTCTGGATATCAGTTGTTATGGATTTGAGTCAAATCATCTTCTTTTTGGTCTGTAGAAATTGCTTTGGTTAGTCTCTCTGGAATCCAAATCAGCTGCTGTTCTCCCTGTGGAAACACACAAACAGAACCCCGACTCCAGACAATCACTGGGTCAGGACCTTTCCATTGTCCTATTAGAATATCCTTCCAAAGTACCTTAGGCTTATGTATATTTTTTGGATACATATGTCTTTCCGCAGCACTAAGCCCTGATGAATGCAAATTTTAAAAGTTTAGAGTAAAAAATGTTATTTTAAGTTTATCTTTGGGGGATATATATATCCCTTTCCAATTCCCCCTTTTTACTTTAATAAGTACATTTTAATAGTTTGATGAGCTCTTTCAACTATGCCTTGTCCCTGAGGATTGTATGGAATTCCTGTTATGTGAGTAATGCCAAATGATGAGCAAAATTGTTTAAAAGAGGTAGAGGTATAGCCAGGTGTTTGTGTAAAAACCACTATGGCCGTTATTTAAATTAAACAAAAGGGGGAAATGTTAGAGTCTGTAAACAAGTCAGGATGGCACCTGGCATTTTGCCAGAGGGAGTGGTTTGTGAAGTAACGCCAGCGAGCCATTAAGTGTGGAGATTCCTTATTGGTTGACTGCTGTATCTAGTTTATGTTAATTAAGATAAGCTGTGTGGAATGTATATAAACCCCTCCTGTCCTACAATAAACGGCCCCCACTCCTGCTGTATCAATGTACACAAGTTGCTCGTCACCCCCCCCCCGTTATTTTGCTGCAGCCGGACTTCGACACAGTACACCCCAGGAAGCAGCAGTTTGGAGAATTTCTGTTGAGTAACTTCCTACCCCTTGTCTTTGTAGGCTATATAAGCACCAAGAGGTAAAAGCCTTGGGCAATCTTAATGAACTGACAACCTAGTAGGGCTTGATAATCACCTATTTATTCTAGATGAAATTTTAGTGAAAAGTAGTCTATGAAAACACACTAATCCCTACCTCCAGCTCAGACAACTTTAGGATTAGAAAATATCTAAAAAAAAAAAACTTTTCAGGAGTGCCTTATGGTCCATTTCTAATTTATCAAATAGCAACTTAAAGCAAGGTCCTTCCTTTCACATTCCAATTCCTATTTGACATTCATAATGCTGAACCAGCCAAATTTTTAATGAGTTATATGCTGATTTTACAATTAGGCATCATTAGCATCTATCACCACTTCTACCAAAAATTACTGCGTAACACTGATCAAGTCTCCTTCTCAGTAAAAGGAGGCAAATTATATCTATTTCTAAATCCTGTGATGAATAAAGGACTCTTAATAATTATTGTAAGAACTAATAATAAATGTTATTATTGAAGTTGTGTTTTATATTTTTATTAGCCTATAAAATATATAAATAACAAATAGTATAAATAATTAATTATATAAATAGTAATAGATATAACTAATATAACAATCTATTTTATATAAACTGTACCTTTTGATATTTTTAAAGTAATATGATTATTATAACAATTGTGAAGAGAAGGATGTGTTAAAATAGATATTGATCATAGCAAACTCAGTTCTACAAATATATATTAGGCACTTATTCAATGCCAAATAATTTGGATTCAAAAACAAAAAGGTAAGTGACTGTCCTAGAAAGTGAGAAGCTTCTTTGGAGCTTCTTCGAAGGAAAATCAACCGAGCATAGGAGTAAATGCCCTAAAGTGATTTGAAACAGAGGAGAGGCTTCAAACTGCTGGGGTGGCTTCGGAGGGCGAAGGGAAGCTACTAGGAATGGGATCATGCTCAGGGTGAGATTCTGCTTCAGATCATCCCAAGTCGGAAACACCCAACTGAAGACTGTAGTGAAGAATGAATACATGATCAATTGATCCCATGTAATGCCAAACAAGTAAAAAAAAAAACTCAAAATGCTGATTAATTACCTAGATTTTTTTTCCCAATTGCTTAGCTGATTCAGATGACTAAGATGTTACTGTTTCATATATTATTCACTTATTTATTTGGCGGTCCCACAGTTAAAAATTCCAATACAAAGTCAAAATGCTCTTTTCCATCCGTGCTTAGGGATGGCATCCATAAGCATATTTATTGAAACAGTAGCTAACCAAAGAAGACATAACTGCAAAGAGAAAGCAGAAACTTTCTTTGGAGTAGGTCATGAGAAGTAGTATTTTTTTTTCACCTTTATATCTTAAGTCTCTGATGTAAAGGTCAAACTTTCATGTCCTACTGAGAGCTTAACATGTGCAAGAGAAAAGGGAAACCCACCCACATATCTCCCCAAGGCAATTATAGAGAATTCTAATTACACTGATTAAAAAGAACTAGAAGCCCACATAGGGTGCTTATTAAAACAATATATCAAAGAAAATCCCAACAGGGAGTACTAATGGAGTCAGTTAGAATTAGTTCCAATTGGAGTTGATGTTTATTAAAACTATTTTGTTTGGATTCATGGGTTTGGAGAGATTGGTTTTGAGATAAAAATGTCATCTGGGAAGACTGTAGTGGATTTTTAGGAAAATAATTCTGTTCTGAGAAAAGCCACTTTAGGCCTAGCCATGTCACCAGAGAGTTTTTCTACAGCAATAAGAGAAGAAATCTCAAGCTGATTCAATGACACTGAAAGTAATATCTACACAAAATATCACTTCCACATATTCTATTCTTATTTCGTGTCCCTGCTTCTTTATTTTTAAAGAGGTATTGATGGTTTTGTCATAGTGGCAATATATTTTTCCATGTATATTTCCCTAATTTAAAAACAGTTGCATTAGAAGATATGATTAAAATTGAACTCAGAATTATCCAAGTGAAAATGACCCAGATTGACAAGGTTAAAAAAGATTGTGTTTCTTTTTTATCTTTATACCATATATTGGCTAGAAAAAGTCCTTATATACAGAAACTTTAAATAAATATATATGGAATTGAATAGTATATGGTTCTTATGGACAAAATTGATAAACATATAAAGATGCATAAAATCTACACTTTAGATTTTATGATAAAAAGATGTGATTTGAGGAGCTGGAGATATAGCTTAGTTGGTAGCATGCTTGCCTTGCATGCACAAGGGCCTGGGTTCAATCCTCAGTACCACCAAAAAAAAAAAAAAAGATATCATTTTTGAATCCACCTAGACTCAAGAATCAGAGTTGATTTAATTTAATCAACTAAAGGATATTTCTTGGCATCTATCATCTATTGTTTTGTCACATATTCTACATAAAATGTATTGCCTGCCCTTGAAGAGCTTGCAATCTAAGCAAAAAAAAAAAAATTGAACATATCTTGAGAAAGGCATTTTGTTTCCTAACAAAATAGCCCATGGTTGAGAATCAAAATGAGTATATAATCACTACAGTAAGAGTTTAAGGAACAGAAAAAAAATCATGACATTTTGGGTCACCAGAGATGCTTCATAACAAAGATGATAATTGCACTGACCTGTAACAGATTAATGAATATGACCAGCAATGAGGCTGTAATATAAAGCAGAAAAAATGACATGAACAAAACCAAAAAAGATAAGACTGATCATGGGCATGATTGTGGACAACATTAGTCCAGTCTGTAATAAATTTCAACTTTTAGGAGGTGGTCAGACTATGGAGAGAATCAAATAAGTATATATCAACAGGAAAGCTCTGTAAAATACATGACCCAATAAATGAAACATGCCATTTGGAGATCAGGTTTCCAGTCTCTATCTCACTTAAAACAATTCCCTAACATAATGTGGTTTATCTTCATGCTCTCACACATACAGACCTTTGAACTACATAAAGCAAAAATCTGGCCTACATAGTGTACCTAATGTTCCATTAAAATGACCATCAGCAGTGGCAAGCCAAATTTAGCCACAGTGCCATGTAGCCTTTGCCCCTTGTGACTACAAAGATAGCAAGAGTCCTCATTTCTGAAGAGAGATGCTCTAATTAAAGCATTACTTCAATTACCTTAACCACTGTCCTAATATTTTATTTTTGTCAAGGGAATAAGAGGCAGTATCCTGTTTAGTCAAGGAGCCTTACAAAAGATAGGAATGAATACTGAGTGTTATTTGTTAAGAATCATTGGACTTAATACAATGACACATATGTTGAGCTCATAATTAAATGCGAGAAAGAATAGATTATTGCCTCAATAATTAAAATTAAAATCACTGGCCTTTTATTCAAAAGTAGTACTGTAGTAGTTTTCATAACCCTTCCTACTTGTTAGGGTAAATTTATCTTTCCTGCCTAGAGATCAAGAACAGAAAACTTTGGAAAATAAGTAGGATTTATATTTCCCCAATACCTATTTCCCTTTAGTAACAATTAGTAATTAATTACAGTTCCCAAAGTTAGTCAAGGTGTCTTTAGAATCAAATATTTATAATATATACAATTAAAAGTACAAATACTATAATCAAATTAATTATGAAGCAAGACTCCTTACATTCCCTTAAAAGAGGTCTTAGTAAATGCAACTCACCAACAAAACATTATTGGTTAGGAATAGATTCAGCTGCATATAACAGTAGCTTAGTCAAATGGATATTTAGGTCTTTTTTAAATAAAAGAATTCCAAAGGAAGGCAGGTTATGGCTCTTATTAGTGACTCGATGATGCCGTTTAGGATAAAGTGTTCTCTGGTTTTCTAATAAGCATCCTTAGATGACTACCAGTTATATTGCGTTGTCCAGAACTACTAAAAAGTTTCTTCTCAGCAAAAGAAACAATCTGTAAGGTGAATAGAGAGCCTACATCTTGGGAGCAAATTCTTACCCCTCACATATCAGATAGAATACTAATCTCTAGGGTACATAAAGAACTCAAAAAGCTAAACACCAAAAAAAAAAAAAAACCCAATCAATAAATGGGCCAAGGAACTGAATAGACACTTCTCAGAAGAGGATATACAATCAATCAACAAATATATGAAAAAATGTTCATCATCTCTAGCAATTAGAGAAATGCAAATCAAAACTACTCTAAGATTTCATCTCATTCCTGTCAGAATGGCAGCTATTATGCATACAAACAACAGTAAGTATTGACAAGGATGTAGGGAAAAAGGTACACTCATACACTGCTGGTGGGACTGCAAATCGGTGCAGCCAATATGGAAAGCAGTATGGAGATTCCTTAGAAAATTGGGAATGGAACCACCATTTGACCCAGCTATCCCTCTCCTCGATTTATACTCAAAGGACTTGAAAACAGTATACTGCCGAGACATAGCCACATCAATGTTTATAGCAGCTCAATTCACAATAACTAAACTGTGGAACCAACCTGGATGCCCTTCAGTAAACGGATGGATAAAAAATGGAATATTACTGAGCAATAAGAGAATAAAATCATGGCATTTCCAGTAACTGGATGGAATTGGAGAAGATAATGCTAAGTGAAGTTAGCCAATCCTCAAAAAAGAAATGCAAAATGTTTTCTCTGATATAAAAAGTTTGATTCATAGTAGGGTAAGGAGGGGGAGCATGGAAGAAACAGATGAACTCTAAATAGACCAGAGGGGTTGGAGGAGAAGGAAGGGGTCAGGGGGTTATTAATGATGGTGGAATGTGATGAACATCATTATCCAAAGTACATGTATGAAGACATGAATTCGTGTGAATATACTTTGTATACAACCAGAGATATGAAAAATTGTGCTCTATGTGTGTAATATGAATTATAATGTTATAATTTAAAAAGATAGCAATATTTTTTTTAATTCTGTACTGTGAGGTACAAGTTTAGAATAAAATACTTAAGGCTTTTCATCCAAAAAATTAAAATAGCAGGCTGGGGAATAAGATTTTTAATCATGTATGTTGCAATCTAAATAAAAGTAAATAAAGATAGGAATCATGTAGGTCAATTAGCAAAATCTACCAGCAGCCCAAATTCAGCATGATTACCATAAGACTCCAGTTATGTACTATCTTTGTTAAAACCCTACTAAGTGAATTGGCTATGGAACACATAACTCCAATATCTAGGTGCCACACAAGGTCCATTTTCCAGGTTTTTGTGAATTAGGTCATTTTGTGCCTTTAAGCTGCATCATTGTCTAATGGATTTCTTGGAGAACAGCCCAAGCACAGCTTGTATCCATTCACATAAAAGGAATGTGTTTAGGGTTGCTCTTCCTACAAGGGCAAGAGTAATCTATGAAGATTTCCACTCATTCAGAAAGTCACCAACAGACATATTGTGAATGGTGATTGACAGATCCAATTCAGAGAACTCAATAAAGTGGGGAGGGGGGTTGTAGATATGGTGTAACACTTTATTTTCCCAGCTACTTTCTTTTTTTTTTTTTTTTTTTTTTTTTTTTTGCCAGTAAGGAAGTAGTGATATCTTAAGAACTATCAAATTCCTGAAAATAACAGCTCAGTAGCTAACAGAGTCTGGCACACAGTGGGTGTTCTAGTAATATCTGTTGAATAAACCTTTTGCCTATTAACCCTTAACAAAAGCTTCTAGAGGTTGGTTTAAAACAAGCATTCTTCATCTACTTAAATAAAGAAAAGGCACCAGTCAGCATCCACTCCATGCGAATTAAAGCTCACTGAGGAGCCCAAGGGAAAGTGCTAGCTGCGATCTCTCACCATGAAGGTCTTGCCCTCTCTTTGCATGACCTCGTAATTTTTTATTCACATTCAATGTTAATTAATCAGTTCTCTATGACTTGGCTTCTACTCTATTTAGCCACTAAGCAAATTATCAACATTATAAAAATCAATTTCATGTCATTTTTAAGTGTTTAATATCATCTAATAAATTTCTATATCAGTATATTAATCACCTTGAAATAGAGGTTAAGAACTGTAAGTTGACCAAGTACTTGAACTGATGTCAAAGGTACACAAAGAACATCCCCTGCACTGGACCGCTTATGATTCATTTAGAGACACAATATGTGATAAACTGTGTGACAATGTAATGTTAGGTCCACCACTGTCAGATTACTAGAACAGACAATGAATGCTTCATCTTTGCCCAAAATACCAATATATTTGGGCTGTACTAAAGTGGAAATAAATACCAAATACATCCTGTGTGTAGCTCAATATTCTGAGATGTGATAAGCGGGTCACAGCACTTAGAAGATTAGAATATGTCTGTTTAGCATAGATAATCTATATGGAATTTCAGTTGAACTAGAAGAAAATAAAAACAACTCTTCTTTTTCTTCTTTTTTAAACATTAGGTCATGGAACTAAAGGAGTATTTGAGCTTCTGTCTGGATGGCGGAGAACCAAAGAGAATTTACCCTTCAAAGACAGGGTAGCAGATGCCTATTCTGATGTGATGGTCACCTATACCATGACCAGCTCCCTATACTTCATCACCTTTGGCATGGGGGCCAGCCCATTCACAAACATAGAGGCTGTGAAGGTCTTCTGTCAAAACATGTGTGTCTCTATTCTGTTGAACTACTTCTACATTTTCTCTTTCTTTGGCTCCTGCCTGGTCTTCGCTGGACAACTAGAGCAAAACCGCTACCACAGCATCTTTTGCTGCAAGATCCCTTCTGCAGAATACCTGGACCGCAAACCTGTGTGGTTCCAGACAGTGATGAGTGATGGGCATCAACAGACATCCCATCACGAGACGAACCCCTACCAGCACCACTTCATTCAGCACTTCCTCCGTGAGCATTACAATGAATGGATTACCAATATCTATGTGAAGCCATTTGTTGTCATCCTATATCTCATTTATGCCTCCTTCTCCTTCATGGGGTGCTTGCAGATCAGTGATGGAGCCAACATCATCAATCTACTAGCCAGTGAGTCCCCAAGCGTTTCCTATGCCATGGTCCAGCAGAAATATTTCAGCAACTACAGCCCTGTGATAGGATTCTACATCTACGAGCCCCTCGAATACTGGAACAGCAGCGTCCAGGAGGACCTCCAGAGGCTCTGTAGTGGATTTACTGCAGTGTCTTGGGTGGAGCAGTACTACCACTTTCTGAAAGTCAGCAACATTAGTGCCAACAACAAGAGTGACTTCATCAGTGTCTTACAAAGCTCATTTTTAAAAAAGCCAGAATTCCAGCATTTTCGGAATGATATCATCTTCTCCAAGGCAGGGGATGAGAACAACATCATTGCTTCTCGCTTGTATCTGGTGGCCAGGACTAGCAGAGACAAGCAGAAGGAAGTCATAGAAGTGCTGGAAAAATTGAGGCCCCTGTCCCTCTCCAAGAGCATCCGGTTCATCGTGTTCAACCCCTCCTTCGTTTTCATGGACCATTACAGCTTGTCTGTCACAGTGCCTGTTCTGATTGCAGGCTTTGGTGTTCTCCTGGTGTTAATCCTGACTTTTTTCCTAGTGATCCACCCTCTGGGAAACTTCTGGTTAATTCTTAGCGTCACCTCAATTGAGCTGGGCGTTCTGGGCTTAATGACATTATGGAACGTCGACATGGATTGCATTTCTATCTTGTGCCTTATCTACACTTTAAATTTTGCCATTGACCACTGTGCACCACTGCTTTACACATTTGTATTGGCAACTGAGCACACCCGAACACAGTGTATAAAAAGCTCCCTGCAAGAGCATGGGACAGCCATTTTGCAAAATATTACTTCTTTTCTTATTGGGTTGGTCCCCCTCCTATTTGTGCCTTCGAACCTGACCTTCACACTGTTCAAATGCTTGCTGCTCACCGGGGGTTGCACACTTCTGCACTGTTTTGTTATTTTACCTGTGTTCCTAACCTTTTTCCCTCCTTCCAAAAAGCACCACAAGAAAAAGAAACGTGCCAAAAGAAAGGAGAGAGAGGAAATCGAATGCATAGAGATTCAAGAGAACCCTGATCATGTCACCACAGTCTGAGGGGTGTAGACCAATGGATTGTTTTTATTTTCCAATATTGCACAATGATGCAGGGCGAGTAAAGCTCAGACCTCAGCAGCTTGGGCTGGCCAGGGGTAACAAGGCAAGTCAGAGCAAAAGCGCACACAATTCATGACATGTCCAAGTGTCTGCTTCTTGGGCCAGTGGGGAAGAGGGAATTAAAAGGGGTGGGGAGTTCTTTGCAACCTTGTTCTCCATGAAAGATAAATTTCTGGACATGATCTTAGAGCCCTTCCAAGAAAAGGATGAATCAATGAAGTGTTAAGATAGAAGGCCAAAAGAACCAACTGCTTTTATAAAGAAAAGGCTTCAGAGAGATGCAGAAGAGAGAAAGGTGGCCTCCAAATAAGGAAAAAGACCTAGGAAATGTCAAAATTGCCATGTCAGTTTTCATGTTTGTTTTTTGAACAGGTTGGTCAAAGGAAACCTATGCACTTGGGAAGTACATATTTAATCCCGTCTAAACCAAAGGACTTCCCGATCCATTTTATGTGTACATATATATGTATATATGCCATATATACATATACTTAGATTTGTCTTTATTGTACATTGATGTTTGTGTGGGGAAAAGTGTCCATTTGCAGATAGGCTGGCCTTTCTCTAGAAAGTCAAATCAGCTTTAGCCAAATATATAGATTCATTAATGGCCATTCAAAATTTATAGACTCATTAATAACCATTTAAAATCAACACAAATGTCTAGTCAGCAAGAGGGTTATTCAGCTGTGTGATAAGCAAGAAACAAAACAAAACAAAACAAAAAACAAAATGTGAATCCATTAGATTCTACCTATCATCAGTCATTGAGACTCTAGTTTTGGAAGAGTTAGCAAAAAAAAAAAAAACCGCAAAAAGGCATTTGAATTAATTATCACATTGACAGTGTTTAAAATCACACATCAAAGCTAAGTAGTTGATATGGCTTTTCATTGGCCTTAATAGTTATCTGGATTTGGAGGGTTGATATGGTCGAAGAGCTTACCCACCTGCAAATGAGCACTTTACACATGTTACCCATATATATGTGTTTAAGGGTGCACAAGTTTTGTGTGGTGTGTATGTGTGTATGTGTGTGTGTGTGTGTGTTTGACTTGGGATATTCCATACTTATAGCATTCTTATTTTAGATGGTAAAAATATACTGCCATGGTATATAGGTAATTAACATAGGAGAAAGGAAACAACTAAGAAACACTGTAGAGTGAAATAGAGTAAAATGGACTCTCACCACTCATCACCCAGCAACAAATGGTTCTTAGTGTAAGGAAAGTATTCTAATGCTATAAACTCTAGTGTGTTCCTTGCATTAATATTTGAAACATTAACCCAGGCCATGATTGAAATAGTAGTGGTCACAGTAATTACTACAATATCATTTCGTAGCTTCTTGCAGTATCATTGTTCTTGTTACCTAGAAAGTAGCCTCAGTTACTCATAGCTCTCTACAGGTGGTATACTAACTGCAACTGCTGCTGAATTCTTTCTCAAAAAACAAAAACAAAAAAACAAAAAAAATACTGAGGTAAACATTTCCATTGTGTTAAAGTTTTAAACTGCTCCCTTGCAGATAGAATTGGTCTGTTGGGTGCTTACTTGGATTAATGTTATGCTTCCTGTTGGAGAAAATTACTAGAAAATGCCTTTTTCCATGTCAGGCAGTAACATAATTTATTTCCAGGTAGGACAGAACAAATGTCCAATGAATAAAAAAATCTGCTAGTAATTTTTGTCACCTAAGAAAGCTGCTGTGTCCCACCAACTTTTAATAGAATTAATAATATTAATATCTAAAAAAACAAATAAGAATCCTAGCCTCAGATAAGTCAAAGAAGAGATACAAAAACCACTCCTTCTTACTATCGTCTTTGGAGATGAAGTTGATAGATTAATGAAGAAATAACAAAACAACTGTACTTTTTTAAATGGTTTACCAGAATATAAAGAGAAAGGAGAATAAATTCTAGATTGAAAAACATTGAAATATAATGTATTTATTGAATAGAGTTTGTTTTGTCCTACCTTAAGGTTATTGAGTTTCTAGTAGAAATGAGCCATGTCTTCTCTGTTATGTTCATTTGGGCCCAATAGCAATACACTTGAGTATGGAAAGTAATTGCTCATAACCATAGAGTTGTTTTTACTCTTTTTATATGTGTAAAATCATGTCACCAATAACCCTAGCCTTTTACCTCATGAACTGCTATGCTAGGATGAACTGTATGCGGACTAGTAAACCTCCAGCTCATGATCTCATATTAGAGGTAGAAATTTCTGAGGAGATTTTTGGTTTGGGTTTTAGAGTTGGGAGGCAGTCCTCTTGCATATATTACCTATCATTTTTGAAGTTTTGCTGTTTTATTTTGATTTGATTTTTGTTATAGGTTTCAGTGTTTTTTGTTGTTGTTGTTGTTGTTTTGTTGTTGTTGCTGTTTGCCTCCCTTTCAAAAAAATGGGAGGTAATCTAGGAAATCCCACTATCGCTTCATTTCTTTCTATGGTATGCCATACTCCTTTCATTTTCACCTATTTTATTTAAGTTTGCTTTTGGGGGGTTGGTTTTTTCCTTTATTACCATAAGCCATTCCAGATACAAAAATGACTAGCGGGCTGATTTAAAAGAAAGAATCAAGCATGTTCATTGCCAAATCATATGGTATAGTCTAGAAAACCACCAGAGCAGTTCTAATGTCATATCTCCATCCAAACAGTCTTTGTGCAGATGGGGAATGTAACTTTATTTATTCAGGTTATGTCTTCAAAGACAAGTGTCTAAGATAAATGTGAATTTCTCATTGTTCAAGAGACTAGAGAGGTGGCATTTTTGAAGGGACATTATCTTTTCCAGAACACCATGGTACTCTAGAGAACTGTAGCAATAATTTACTGAAATGGAACTTCTTGTTCTGGAAGAGTTAATACACCACCCAAAATGCCTTAATCCTAGGAAGTAATTTAATCCCAGAAGACTGTACCTGAATATCATCTGATCTTCCATCTTCACTGTGAAACAGGTAATTCCAAGAATTCTGTTTACTGAGTACCAAGATATATCCTAAAATATGAGATCATGATTTGCAGGGAGTCCCCAGCCTCAGCCTTTTTGGAAAGTTTGTGTGCACCTCTTTCTAGTTTTTCTAGTTTACTGTTATTGTTTTGTCTACTTGTGAAGTAATGACAAGTGTTCAAATTAGAAAATTGTCTACTATTAACAGATGACCAATCAAATCCTAAAAGACAAGAAATGTGTGGAAAATATTTCAGATTTGTGGAATATTTTATTTAAATGAAATATGTTTTTCCTTTTGATTTTAAAAGCTTTCAAAATCCAAATTTTCTGTATTTAAACTGGAATGTTAATTTGTTCTCCCACCCCACTGGAATTTTAATTTGACATAGAAATACCATCTAAACACTACTCTCCATGATGTTAATAAAACTTCAAAGAGGTACTCACTTATGTTACAGAAAGAAATTTGGCTAACAATTAGATTCCCATCCTCTATGTAAAAGGCAGTCAACAGCTAATTGACACCCTGCTTGACTCTTTGATGAAAGGTGTGATTAGGTGTCCTCTCATGAATCCTTACAGTGACCTTGAACCTCTTTGAAGATTGTGCAATAATATTCTATGACAGAATTATTCTCTGTGGTCGTATCTTATGAGTGTCTCCCTCTAATCTGCTTCCCATTTATTTCCACAGAAATAAATTCAAAGGTCTTATCTTGTGATGTGAAAAGAAAACCTATAACAAGTGATGCTCCTATGATGCTATAATAGCCATTCTTGTATGTTGAACTCAAGAGGATGAGAGCTTTGTCCATTTTGTAATTATCCATTGTACTTTCCCATAATAAGCTAATCCTTTTAAACTTGTGGTTAGAGCTAGGGATTGACGATTGACACTCAGATTTACATGTATTTTTATAAGTTGACTGTAAATATCATTATTACAGTCACATATTTTTATGATCAAATAGTTATAAATGCACGGCACTATGCATGCATTGTTACTAATAGTACATAGATTATTAAAGACACTATTTTCAGGGTTAGTGCACCTTTTTTTTAAAATTCCCATATCACTTATCATAAATGCCTCATGGGTTTTGGTCTCAAAGGCCTAAAGTCCACAGAAAGTTCCATCTTAAGGAAAACAATTTGAAAATTGCCTTCCTTGGATGTCAATACCAGCCACCTATTCTAGAATGTCCTCTGGAAAATCCCAGGGGCTACATCTGGCTCCCAGGTAAAGGTCTTACCTGGTTTTACATTAAACATACTTTCATGTCCTTTGTTTGCTAAATATAAGTGAACCAGAGGATATGATACCTTGAGACTGGAATTTAGATATTGTCTCCTAGGGACCCGAGAATTCAATGATTTGGTCAACCTCCTACCGGAGGGTTCTCTCTGTTCATTGTTTGTTGGTGTTTGTACATAGTATTGATAATCCTTTCAAATGTGAACCTGAAAACTTTCATTTTTTTCAAAGCAGCTTTAAAGTTACTTTCCTTTCTGTTATCAAAAAAATTATGAGAAATTTTATGACATTGACTCAAAACTTATCAATGGCCAAGTTGGTGTGCCCTGGAAATCTCCCATAATCTAAATACAAAAGTCAGCATCAGCATTGTGGCCTGTTATGCAAGACTTTTAGGCAATGATCTTCAAATATTTTGTGTAGGGAATGAAGATGCTAGATTTTTTTTTTTACTGTTTAGCCTTGAAAACAACTATAATGATATTGACTGAAATTAAAGCAGCAATGTGAAAATGAAGCAGCAAAGCCTCTTTGTATGAGGTCTGGCATGGGAGACCTGTGTACAGATGGTGGCAGATAATTACATTGGTCTAATGGACCAAGGTTCATCCACCATCATGTTTTAGTGAGGAGGGCAAGAGGAGGGCAAGTATTTGAAGTGTGGTGGAGTTGGGTTAGATTATGTTTGAGGTGAGTAGTTCTGATAGGACAAGTGAAACAATTCTGTATATTTTATGGTTTTGCGTATAGCATAGAGAATCAGATGGTGCCTCAAAACTACAGCTTCTTAACTGCAAGTGATTATTTGCAAATATAACCCACTTGAAGATTGTGTTCTCATTTGTCGGATCAAACCCCGAGCTTTGCAGGGAAAGTATTCCTGAATTTCTAAGCAGGAAACAAAGCCACAGACCCATTTGTGAGTGAAAATGAGAAGGCAAGGGGACTGTGAAAAGAGACTTCAAGTAAGTGTTGAGGAATGCATTATTCATCCCCAGGATAGCTGTCAGGATTGCTTGGATTTGGGAAGTTTTTTGAGACAACGATCCATTGTTTTGATCCATTTTCTCTGTACTTAACGAGGACCTCTCTGTTGCTAATTGTCACTTGCTTTTATTGTGAAATGGGAAACAATTCAAAGAGAGCAATATATGAGATCGAATACATATTCACAGTATAGACAGTCTATGAATCACATCTTATCCCCTCTGCATCTCTAAAGACGTTGTCAAAATAAAATAGGCTTAGACTCTATACTGGGAACCTCTATTAGATAGATATTTTTAATACAAAGAAGTGTTTATAAATAAAAGCATTACTAATTTTGCACTTTTATAAAGTATAGAAAACAAATCCCTACTATTTTTCCTAGGTGAATTTTCCCTAAGAAAACTCTCATAGGTCATGCTAATCATGAAGACTTAAAAATCAGAAGGAAGCTTTAGAAGCAGAGCAGTAGGAATAATCCACTGCTTGTGGGTGATTTCTGCTCTGTACTGTGTTAGTGCTTATCTGAGCTGGAGTTTTAATAAGCCATTTGTCATTGTGTTCTAGTTTCCCACAAAGCTTATGGCATGGCCCGATATGGATTTCTTCCCTTCTGCATTCACAGTTATTAGAGCAACCATGTTATCCACAGGGCTCTGTCAAACCAGTAAAGAAGTGACACTTTTAATGCTTTGGGAAGATTTCATTGAAGAATTTCCTAAGAATAACTAGGAGAGACTGTCATAGGTAAAAGATAAAGGGAATTTATCTCAAATGTGTCACTTTCCAATTCTGAATGGATTTAACTTGGATTCTTAGTAAAGGCAATCTACAATATGTTGTGGGATACATTTAAGCTATCTAAATGTGAGATGTGTAGACTCTTTCCCTGAAAACTGAAGTAACTTCCAACATTGCATTCAGTGGATTCACTGGTTATTAGTAGCTACAGGAATAGTGCTGGGGGGTGGAGAATCAAACTGTCATATTCTTACATCTCCTGGTATGGTTTGCAGCACCTGTTTTGATGCAGAATCATGAAATGCCAGCATCCTTTCTTAAGCATAAACGTGTTAGGCACTGATAAATTAGACCTTAAACTCACCAGTACAAATGTTCCAAATTTTTGGCAGAAAATAAGCAACAACTTTATTATATTTTCCTGTTACTTGTGCATATGTTTCAGCAATAGACTATCTTGCTCTTAAATAAGAAATCAGTCACAGCTTGAAAAGGGCAGAGATATCTCCAAGCTACCTCATAAGGATATTCAAAGATAAAATGGCATGCAACCTTTGATTAAACGGCAATATATTAAAGCCACAAAGCAATATTACTTATCACCTCTCCTGATGCTCTTTCACCTTGTAATTTTAGACCAAACTAAATGTAAAATGAACTTCCTATGTGCAGTCCCACTTGTACATTCTGCTTAGTATAATATTAATATAAGATTGCTCAGGGAAGTTGTTTAGTTGTCTCTCTGAAGATATCCTGGAGCCTAAAAGTTAGCTCAGAAAGAGAATAATCTAACACAGACTTCGAGGCAGTGGTCTACCTAGAGAGATGCAGTATCAGATAATCAGCAAGTAACTTCTGTGAAAAGTCTAAGTGCACTTCTTACCAGTGGAGGAGAAAAATTATTTGTTTATTTAACTATCCTGAGCAAATATAAAGAGAAAAAGTGACCAGTAAGTAGCATCATAAGCTTTTGTTTCCAATGAAATGCATTGTTACTATTTTTAGCTAAACCAGGATACTGAAACAGGCAACTTGAAATCAGTGAGGAAAAAACTACTTCATGAAGGCATAGATGAAATGTAGGAGTGGAAGAAGAACTTGAGCATGTTTATTTCCTTTTCTTTCCTAAAACAAAATTCTACTTGTTCTGGGTACTAACTAAACAAAATGATAATTTCTAAAACAAAATGAAGAAGACAAAAATAAGGTTGAAATTATGATATTCCAGTGTCCCAAAGTATCAACCTCATGGAGAGCCACCATTTCCAGATATCTCTGCCCATAAGGACATTCTTTCTATAATGTTCTAGTACACATAGGTTTTTACCACATCCTGTTCTTTAAAAAGAATTTAAAAAAAAAAGATTTATTTATCACTCCCAAGATGTACAAATAATCTAGTAAGCCATTTAACCATTTAAACTCAAATTTATAGCTCCATGCTTGGGCTTCACAAAAACTAAATCTACCATATTGAGGAAAGTTTAAAAAGAATTTTGGACAAAAATTTCAGTATCAGAAAAATATTACCTAAAATGTATTTCTATTCAAAAATTTAAGTACCCATTTTAGATCTTACAAAGAAGCAAAAAGATAAAATAAAATTTAAAAAGTCCAAAGTTTCCAAGTTACCTGAATTTGGTCTATTATTAAAATTTACTTCTAATTATCATAAGTAAAAAAAATTACTTATAAATTAAGATTTTCTAATTATAATAAAAATAAATTCATGTTATTTCCTATAGATTCACACATATAAATATACATTAATAATTGAATAAATCTCACACCTCAACCAAGGAAATTATGTTCCAAATATTTCCTTGTTTATTTCATTATCATTTTCATACCTTGGACACATGGAGATATAATTCTAGTAGAATTCCTAAGGATTGTTTTGCTAAAGAAATCTATGAATTAAAGCCTAAAGGTAAAGTCTTAATAAAAATAACAATAAAGTCTTAGCTATTTGGGAAAATGTCATGTTTAACTCATGTTATATTTACTATAGCACCAGTTGGCAAAGATACTTATAGCATTTCTGGTTATCTTGGCCTTTTATTTCAACAGCATTATCAAAAATCTAGTTCCATTTGGACATAACAAGAAACAACTAGTATATTAAAATAATGATAGGTCAAAGGGTATTTTTTTTACTCTTCAGTTGCTGGGGTCCATTAATTTTTGCCAATTTTCTCTTGATCACAACCCCAAATGCTATAGAAAGTGGGCCATTCTTAGACCTAGCACTCCTTCATTTGTAACTACCAACATTAAACAACCTGCAACAACGCTTATTCATTTAACTTCAGTGAGATCTCTGGGATTCAGATCTTTTAGGGAAAGATTCTTTTAGGCTAGGCATTAAACTTCTGAACTGTAACATCTCCCATCACAGTATGATATAACATAATCTATTCTTTTTAATTCTTTATTAAATCACAAGTTCTAAAAATTATGTCATATTCTTTAAAACTTTTTAACACATGCATTAAAAATAATATCATGATGACATTATATAAATTATTTTACATGCTTGAGATAAAGCTTTATTCAAAAAATACAAAATTCCTTTGGCACCTGAGAGATTTTTTTTATATTTCTAAGTTTATAAATATATTTACAACTGTAAATTAGTAAAGTATTACTCGGGTACCCCAATAATTGTATTAAATTCAAATTTAAAACAATTTATAATTGGTTCAAATAAATTCTACTTAAAACTTACTGCATTACATTGCATTCCTATTGTAACATGGAGTGCAAAAATGTTTCAACCATTATTTTTATCACCATATGAGAGCTACAAAAGGTGTTGACAACAATAAATAGGTCAGTGACTCCTGAGTAGTACACAGGACTTACAAAGTCCATCCCTTATCCTTCTCCCTACACCGTTCCAAGTCTAGGCAAAATTATTTGTGGGTTATCAGCAACCACTTCTAAGTCATTAAAATTAAGAATGTTAAAATTTTGAATATCCAACTCTGCTGTATTCTGATGAGTAATGTGGTGATGACATTATAAGAAATACATAAACCATCAATATTTACAGAATATAAGTGCACTTGACACCAGAATTATATTGAAACAATTTAATAACCCACAATCCACTTTAGAAGCTTGTCATTGCAGAGTCATCTTCATTATTAACATCATTTGCATAACCAGGGAAATCTGTCTAATAATGTTTTATTTCGTAGAGTTTCCCATCTGCTTTAAAAAAAATGGATGTCCTTGATCTTTTATGGAAATATTTAAATTTATTCATTAGCCATTGCCTTGTCTGAATTTAGTAGTTGAATCATTAATGTATTTGGCTTTCTCCTTTAATATATTTAATTGTTATCATTTCTAATATAACTTTCCTCAGAGCAATTAGCACGTGCTTTCCTCTGGTAAAAATGAGCACACCCACAAAAGGGTGAAATGAGAATTTGGCAAAATCCCAATTGGACATGTGAACATATCTGCAGACACCAAAGTTTGGGGGAAGTACTACTCATTGTTATTGTATATGCATCAAGCAAAAAAAATCCCTACTTTTTAATTACAAAAGTTGTCACAGCACAAGATATTCTACTTAGCAGACACTCAGTTATTATCTAATCAATGAACGAATAAATTAAAGAGTCATCCAGTCTCTGGCTTGTGACCCAATGAAAAGTGAATTATTGAACTGTCTCAACCTGTGAGGGAATATATTTGGAAGATTTGGCTGTTGTGTTTTGTTTTCTGAATTCTTTCTCTATAGCTAGTAATGCAAAAATGAGAGCCCATATAAAGTAATAATTTCAGGTTTGTTGATATTAATTGTCCTTTTCAATAAGTTGAAATACTAGAACATAGATATAACATTACATAACATATTGATAGTTAAGTAAAGGGAATATTCTATAACATAGAAAAATATCAAAAGATAGGGATGATTTTTAAATAAATATGCATATTAGTAAAAGAAATTTTAAAACTAGTGCAAAACGTTTTAAAAGAAGACTAAATATCTGAACTAAAATTTGGTTTTATTTGGTTTCTGGTTTCTGATTATCAATTTAATTTGACTTTTCTTAGTAAACCCATTGAAGGGAGTCAGAAAATATTTTTGGCAGATATAGATCTCCAAACAGAGAATCACTTGTATTGCAGAATTAAAGTCTGCTATGGATGGGCTTCTGAAGCACTCCTCCATTGCTCTGGATTATACTTATTTCCCCAGCAAATATTTGAGTGTATCTATATTGGTTTCTATACTAGGCTTACAGAAAAATACCACAGTCAGTGCTCCTGTCTTTAAGGTACATATGCTGTTGTGAGGAAATTTCTGTCTGGGATGTTCCAGAAAAATGAGGAAGGTATCAACCATATTGAAGCTTGAATAAGATTCTAATAAATAGAGATATAGAATGTCCATCACAAAGGCATGGGGACAGAATGGAATAAATGAGAACATGCAGACTAGAAAGCAGGCTGTCCAGAGAGAAGGCTTTAGTACATGAGATAATAGGAGTGCCAAGGAGAGTGGATATTGGTGGGAATGGAAAGCAATAGTCTAATGTGAGTGGTGTTATAAAAGATTGCCAGAATATGAGAGCTGTTCAGAGTTGAAAATGGGATCATGGATTAAAAAAAAAAAAAAAAGTTTCTCACTGAATCTGGGCTTGAATGCTGTGAAAGGTTTACACAATATAAATACCATGGTCTCCATTTTTGTATTTTATCTACTAATATCAAGGATTCAAAAACTTAACAACCTTACATAAATTGATATCCCCTATTGCTCAGAATATAGTGGGTTGCAAGAGCCAGTTTGTATGAGTTTGATTCTCCTGGTGATAGAAACCACTTTGTTCTATCATAGATGCCACAATTACCTGATCATCTCATACATACCTAGTGGTCCTTAAAATCTAGAGGGAAAGACTGGCATAAATCAATCAGATCCTAAAACCTCCAGGAAAAACAAACATTACACTCAATCATTTCTGTTAATATTATCTTTATTGACAATTCAAATAATGTCTGGCTTGTAGAGTATGTACTATTATTTCTAAGTTATAATTTGTTTTAAGAAGATTAAAATGTAAACAAGTCTTATGTCCCAATGGTACAACGCATCATCTTTTCATCATGAATCAGTACAAGAGTTGCCAGTACAGAGAAGTTCAAGTGCAAAGTACATGTGATGAGAAATAACTGCATAGATTTTCTCTCCTACCCCCTACCTACATTCCTTTTCTAAATGCAAATTTCTAAAGACAAAGCATTGGTTAAAACTAGTTTTTAAAATCACTTGCTTATGATTCACTTCTACTTTCCTTGGAAATCACAGTGAAGTATAATATATGTACATAGTTTTTAAATATAAAATTAACTCATTTATATACTGACCTTTTCGGTTTTTGTAGTTAGAGTCTTAGTTATAATAATTGGTGCTCCCAAAAAACAGCAATCAGGGTTACAACGAAGTTTGGAGAAATGTACTTTAAACTTTAAACCTGAAGTTAAGCATTTCTCAGGGATGACGCTCAGAGTTACAGATAAGGTTGGAGTTGTTTCAGGGAAGCCCTATTTTGAAGACAATTCAGGAGGCCATCTGTTCACAGAGTTGGGAAAAACAAAAGTTACCAACTAAGTAACCATAGGAGACTGTAGCCAATGGCAAGCTCCAAGAGACTTTTTGGATAATTTCTGTATTAGCACAATCAGTGGTCCTCAAAATCTGCTGATATCAGAATAATATAGAGAGATTTTTAAAGTCCCAATGCCCTGACTGCTTATCAGAACAATTAAATCAGTAACTCTGGCAGTGCATCCTG
This sequence comes from Spermophilus citellus, assembly GCF_964194105.1. Taxonomy (NCBI): domain Eukaryota; kingdom Metazoa; phylum Chordata; class Mammalia; order Rodentia; family Sciuridae; genus Spermophilus; species Spermophilus citellus. The sequence goes on along the minus strand of NC_138186.1, from coordinate 63,237,899 downwards.
GTCTCAGTAATTTTGTAAGCACCCCATGTGATTCCAATGTGTGGCTGAATTTGAAAAACAGTGGCTTAGACTACCAAATTTAATCCAATAAATTAAACACTTCAAATCCAATAAATACTTGTTACATTGAATGAAGATAAAATGTCACAAGACAAAGACACATATGGCATCCATAATTAGAATACAAGTAAAATCTTGTAGAGTCCCAAAGGAGATACTCAAATGATAGAGAGATTATTTCCAGTATAGCCAAATTCAGTGGGAGAACTTGCAAGAGTTTTTAACCTGAACATTCCAAATGATGTGACCAGCTGGAGCAAAGCCATGAAGAAAAGTGCAGAATGTGTTCCCAGATCAATGAATGCAATTTAGTTGAGCATACATTAACAGTAGAAGAGTTGAATGTGCACAACTTGAATGTTCAATATAAGAACTCTCAAATGTCATGTCAAAGAATTTACATTTCATTTGGTGGACTCTTGAATTGATTTTTAAAATTATTACTACCATCAAGATTAAGAAATGTCAATCTACATTGATGAGTTTAGGACAGGTAGGAGATGAAAGACCTGAACCAATGACATAAATTAGAAGGATATTATTGTCACCAATGGGAAAGGTAATAACAACCTGAAATAGAGTTGTGGCACTGAACATAATAAAGAAAGAAATGAATAAAATTAATACTGTGGCACAAAAATCCCTATCCATAACATAATCTCAACACCTGAGAAGTTTTAAGTATCCAGAGCACCAGCCTATGGTATCCTACAATAGAATATTATTTTATCTTTATAAAATGATTGATTTGTTTCTCTGCATATTTAACTTAAGAAAAAATTCACATTATGGACACTATTTAAGTATAGTAAATAAAAAATGAGTCAAAGAGGGAGAAGGAAATAATTCTAGGAAAATAGGTATATCTTGGCCTTTTATAAGATTGCTGGATTCCCAGGTATGTGATACTTGTAGGTATGTGTATTAGCTATCAAATCTACAATAATATCTAAGTTAACCTACAGATATAACCATCAACTTAATTAGCAAAATTTTCTCTAAATTTGTTTTCATTTTAGGAAATTTAGCATTTCAGGTGATTTATAATTAGAAACAAGACTTAGAAACTCGTTCCTCTTATTATTTGAATCTGGTCTCTAGTTGCCTTCTCTGAAAGTTTCTGTAAGACCTGTACCTTTCTTCCATCATAAATGTATGGCTTTAATATTTTAACCATCAGAATTGGCTAATGTTGAATATGTATGTAAAATGTAATTTTCACAATATATCCTTACATATAGCAATTACATAATTCAGTAGACCATCTGTCTCTGCTTAAACCAATACCTTTCCTATAGGATATTTACCCTGTCAAACATTTCACAATTATAAATATTTGCTTTTAACATTTATACAAACTCTTTGTATCCTCCTTATAGGAAAACTAAAATACATAAAGAAAGAGGGTGCAAATGACAGCTTGAAAAAATGTAAAGGCAGTTTGATCATCTCATGGAGGAGCCATGTGGTAACACAGATGCTTGATCATCCACCTTTATACTAAGCACTGAGCCGTGGCTTTCACCATGTAACTTGCTCAAAACATACATAATTATCCATCAACTCATTTACTCACCGAATCTTTCATTCAGCAATTATGTTAAACATCCCCTGTGTGCCAAGGCATAGAGAAGGAATATAAGAAATCCAGTGCAGCACCTATCCATCAAGGAATTTAGAACTGCAAACCAGTTGGTGAGATGAATAATATAGCTCACAAAAGTAATGAGTATCATTATAAAGAGTAATACTCCCTGAGCATGCATCCAAAGCACCTGGCTTCTCAAACCTTCTTGACTATTTAGCCCCACCACCAGTTCCTGATTCACCTGATTCACAGGTCTGGGATGAGGCAAGTTCCCAGGTGATGATGCTAATATGACTGGATGGTGAAACTGTTTTCACTTGAAAATCAGAACGAGAAGTTTGCAAAGAGAAGTAGGTACACTCTGAGAGTAACTGGATTAAATGTGTCTAGGAAAGGAGTTGATGTAGGTCAGCTCCTCATCAGTGGGGCTGAAAGACTGCATGGTCTACACATGCAAGGGCTACGGAATCTATATTTATAACAAATCCCCCAGGAGATCCTCTTCATGATGAAAACTCAGGAGACTTTTGAACAAAAGCATGGAAGATAAAGGAATATGTCATTTTTGTAGACATCCTGTTACCAAATGAAAAATAGGATGTGGGTTAAATCTTAATTTAGATAAACAATGGATAATACTTTTAGTACAGGAGGTCCCGTGCAATATTTTGGAACTCCTTGTGACAAAACTATTTGTTGCCTGTCCAAAATTCAAATTTAACTGGGCATCCTCTATTTGCTGAATCTGACAACTCTACAAATGTGGGGTATATATCAGGTGGAGAGAAGGACCAGAAAGAATGAGACTTAATCAATATGATATTATTTTGATATATAATAAAATATTATTTTGTATTTGGAATGGTAGAGATTTAGTTAATTAAACTAGACCAAAAAGAGTAAAATATGAAAAAAAAAATTTCCAAGTGGCCTGAAGCCAAATGCATTTGTATTTTATTTTTCATGCTTTCAAAAAATATTATAGTATTCTAGCAATATTGTGAAATTTGGGTTTAAATAAAACATCTGAGGAAGAATATTTCTCTGGAAACTTTAATAAAGGGAGGAATTAACCTACAGAAAGTATTGCATGTGTTGAAAATGGTCGTGAGCAGATCTTTTCTCAGTACCACAGCTATGGAACAGTGATGTATGCCAGACTGGGGACATTAAAGAAATTTAAAAAGCCATAATTTAACAAAAGCAAGGGCTGGAAAACTCTGTCATTCATTGAAAATCCATTATGCCTCTGAATGATTGGCTTGGTCACACTTATACAATAAGAACTGTTGCAATTCATATCAGATTCACATATAAAATTCCTCAAAGATCACTTACCAAATGTTCCAGTAGGTTTTTTCTTCAGGGACTATGTATAAAGACTTAAGAGTTTGTTGTGGTTTTCCATAATAGGAAATCATGATTAGAATTGGCAAAGGGAACAATTGTTGATTGAAAGAAAATTTTCAACAGCTGGAAATATAGGTGGTTACATTGGAATTGGAATTGTAAAATGGACTGATGAACTACCCATAGCATTCATTCATTAACCCATCCAACAAACATGTATTAAGTACCTATCATATGCCAAGCAATCTACCAAGTTCCATGCAAGGGATGAAGCAATGATCACATTGTTCAGAAGAATGTCTTTATTTTTCATACTTTTTCTTGGTTCATTATAACTGTAAGTAATGGTAGGATTTATTATTACATATTTGCAAATTCCCATTGAATAACAATATAAATTGGCCAATATCATCCTCCAGTATATTCCCTTTCCGTCCCCTCTTCCCTTCCCCTGGTCCCTTTCCTCTCCTCTACTGGTTTCTCTTGAGTTTTCATGAGATACCCCTCCCCACTCACACACACACACACATCTTTCTTTTCCTTTTTCTTCTCTACTTTCTACATATGAGAGAAAACATGCAACCCTTGACGTGAGTTTGGCTTATTTTGCTTAACATAATGTTCTCAAGTTCCATCCATTTTCATACAAATGGCATAATTTCATTTTTCTTTGTAGCCTAATTAAATTCTATTGTGTATATATACCACATTTTTTATCCATGCATCCATTGATGTATACCTAAGCTGGTTCCATAGTTTAACTATTGTGAATGGAATGAACCTAAGTATGCATTCATCACTATATTATTATGCCTTTAATTCTTTAGGATAAATACCAAGAAGTAGTATAGCTGGGTCATACAGTGGTTCCATTCCTAGTCTTTTGAGGAAACGCCATACTGATGTCCATAGCGGTTGTTTAATTTACAATCCTACCAACAGTGTAACTGTTTTCCTTTTTCTCTACATCCTCTCCAGCATTCATTATTATTTGTCTTATTTCTGACTGGAGTGAGATAAAAATCTCTGTGTAGTTTTGATTTGCATTTCCCAATTGCCATTTTTTTTATATAATGGTTGGTCATTTGTATTTCTTTTGCATTTCTTCTTTTGAGAAGTGTCTATTTAATTCATTTGCCTGCTTATTAATTGGGTTACCTGAGGTTTGGGATGTTAGGTTTTTTGAGTTATTTATATATTTTGGAAATTAATCCTCTGTCAGGAGAGTAGCTAGCAAAGATTTTCTCCCCTTCTATTTACATTCATAATTGTTTCTTTTACTATGTAGAAACTTTTTAATTTGATGCCATCCCATTTATTAACTCTTGGTATTATTTCCTGAGCTCTAGGGGTCTTATTGAGAAAATCATTGCCTGTGCCTGTATGCTGGAGTGTTGACTCTACATTTTGTTCTAGTAGTTTCATAGTTTCTCATCTAATTCTTCGGTCTTTGAGCCATTTTGAGTTGATTTTGGTGCAGGATGAGAGTTAAGAGTCTAGCTTCATTCTTCTACATGGATAACCAGCACCATTTGTTTCAAAAACTGTCTTCTCTCCAATGTATGTTTTTTGGCATTTTTTCAAGACTCAGATGACAGTATCTGTGTGGGTTTGTCTCTGAGTCTTCTATTCTAGTCTTTGTGTCTGTTTTTATGCCAGTTCCATGCAATTTTTATTATTATAGGGTCATATAATAGTATGATTTGAAGTATAGTTTGAAGTCAGATATTGTGATGCCTCCAGTATTGCTTTTCTGGATTACAATTGCTTTGACTTTTCTGGGTCTTTTATTCTTCCATATGGGGATATCTTAATGTCTTATTTTTTAAAAAGTAAAATATTTGCTTTGGCTGAAACGTTCATGTTGTGAGACATCGGCAAGACCCGAGTCACTTTAAGTATGCTATTAACCAAATATAGAAATTGCTCAACATGCTTAGTTAACATCTGTTTACTAAAAAAAGTAGAAGTTACTTTACACCTTTTTAAACTTTGGTTGTTGAAAACAAGTATCAATGAGTGCTAGATGTATTTTGAACAATGCTAAGGTAAAAAGGCAAGGGCACCTAATCAATCAACGTATTTACAATACAGAAGACATAAACTTGAGGATTTAAACCCTTCTGCTTGAAATCAGAACACTAAAACAAATTGAATAATATAAGTACAAACAGATTTCAAAACTCATAATTTGACCCAAAAGAAGAAATGCTGGTAAGTTGACTAATCAGGCAAGAATTCAGACACAAATAAGAGAGGGGAAAAAAGGAAAAATGATTTTTTGAAAGAATATCAACAAACAATGTTAATAAGTCATTTCCTATTGCCACCTCTGCTCCTTTTATTTAGCTTGGTAAATGACTAAGGCACATTCATAAGGATGGCTGAAAGGAAGAAACAATTGTGACTAATTTGGGAGGAATAATTCATCTAGAGATGGAAAAAAACAATCTTGTTCCTTCTTAACACTAGGTTCCAAAGTATTCGTCTAGTTTGAAATTTAGCACCAGAAGAATTGTGCAATCTCGAGCTTTAGACTGAGACCGATGGGCATCCACTAAAGCAACGATTAGAGAAGGGGCATCAAGTGGTACTTTGTCTCCTTTTTCATTCACTTTTCAGCATGGAGCACAATAATTTTGTACCTTAATTGTAGTATGTCTTCTCAACTGTATAAAATAATCTCAAGTCTAAAAATCATGAAGGCTTTATCCCAGGATAAGAAAGTTTTATGAAAGTGTTTTTATCCCACTGTTGATCCATGACCTTAATTATACAGCTTACATTGGTTCAATAAACTAGTAGGCTAGTGGGTTCTTACTCTCTTACTTACCTTACCCTCTTACTTACTTACTTGTATGATGTATTTACAATCTGTTTTTCACTGATGCTTAGACCTGTGAGGTAATAGTATTCTGGGAAATTGGAGAGTTCAGAGGAAAAAATTACAAATGAAGCACAAACTGTAGTGATTGGATAGTGGTACGAATATAAAGAAAGAAATCTACATAGCTGAGTCCTCCGTTTTCTGAAGGGCAGAAAGAAGAGGTATGAAAATGAATAGATAGAATCTCTAGATTAGGTAGTAATGACATCGTAAATCATCAAACTCAGAAGAGAATGTGTCTTGTCTACTGCGTTGTAACCTAGTATTTTTATGTCTACATATTCAATTTTTTAAAAGTTCTTATTTAAAGTTATGGATTTCTTTATTTTCTCTCAACCAACAGATAATATTATGAATTTATTTCATTTGATGACTTTGAGCTCAGTACTAAGCCCTATGGGGATGAAGAAAATGTTTGATATGGTTTCTACATTTCAATGTTTGTGATCTATTTAGAGATGCTAACAGAGGAAACAGTTCTGAGCAATAAAACATACCAAACAAAAATGATTGATGATAATTTGCATGACTCATATTTCAGAGCTAAGAGAATTGATATCAGGGACTATTGGCACTAAAGGGAAACACTTCATGAAGGAAATGCAAATTCAGGTGCCTTGGAGAAGACATTGTATCTACCCAGGAAAAAGATGATCTAGCTGTCTGTGGACATTAACTGGGGAGGAAAGCTCATGAAAGAAGGGAAAGTCTATGCAATCTGCTCCTAGCCTCCTTCACCTCCCCTGCCACTATCTCCTTTATTCTCTCTGCAACAAGCAAGAACTTCCTTTGGTCCTCTGTAATGGCTATTCCCACCACCCTGAATGCCCTTCTAACCCCAGATAGCCACTGCTCTTATTCTCTTACTTCTTTTGGGAGTCTTCTTAAATATTAGGTAAACATTCATTAGAAAGATCTTCCAGGACCATTGTACAAAAATTATAGTAAGTCTTTTCCCCTCCTTCTCTGCTCATCTTGGTACTTGTTTATTGCCTGTTCCTAGTAGATTGAAAGCTTCATGAAGCAGAGATCTTTTTGCACATTATAAACTGTTAACTGATGTAACCCAGGTCCCTTAAAACAATGATAGGCACATATTAGCCATTTAACAGATAGGAAGGAAGGAGAAAGGAAGCAAGTTCAAAGTATGAGCCAATTTCCACAGGACCTTGAAAGTTTCAAGTGTTTCAGTCGGAAAGTTATAAGCCATTAGATGCATCTCATTGTCTAGTAAATAATTTTAAGGTGATTCACTAAAAATTTGGAAGATCGCTTACCAGTGAATTTCTTGCCAGGTAATACTTACAGCCGTGGACTTCCTTCAAATGTGTATCAGTACCTTAAATTGTAAAAATAATAATAATAAAAGCCATGGTTTCCTTTGACAGAGCAGGGACTGTGCATATACCCTAACTTGTGAATGGAAAAAAAAAAGAAAATGCAACGGAAAAAGTGAAAAGATTATTACAGTAACTACAAATTTAAATGGGAGCAGTTGCTAGGCTTCTTCTTGGCCTAAGAAGGTAAAGATCTGGCCCCAAGCCATTTTCTGCAGTATGTACACAAGCACACAAAGCCAGAGTGAAATATATGATCCAATGCTCAGGAACATTTCTTTCTTCCCTCAAATGAATAATTTATTAGTATTCTACCTGCTGTTTCCAAGCTCACATTAATGATTCATTGATTAGTCTTGAAAACAGATTCTCATAATTAAATCACAGGTTCTATAAGAGCATTCACTAGTCCTCTAATGGCTGAAAGAATTAAGGAGAAATTGGGTGGTTTAAATTCATTGATGTAAGAAAGAATTGAGGAAATATTTTCTATACAAATGTAACATTTCTGTATTGTTTTATCATAGAAACATTTCATCTTCAAAATTTTCTCTGGTTTGAAGCTTGTTTTAGCTTCCTTTATATCAGCAGATTTATTATTTAATCCCATCCACACAAAAAAAAATTAGACTCAGATGACTAATAGAGTATAACCTTGTTGCTTGTTCAAATTTCTTATAGCTTTTTGGTTTATGTCTTAGTTTATCTATATTAGAATCTCTCCCAGGTAACATGTAATTATGTTGGTGAAATGGCATTTAACTCTTTGTGGCAGAAAATGCATCATTAATTATACCTCATGGGATTTAGCATGTGCAAAGTTCTCTGAAATTATTATAGATGATAGCTGCTTGGGAGATGTGATAACTTTTGTTTCCATTAATGTTTTTATTTCTGCCTTGCTCTCAGCTGAAATTGCTACTGATATTTTTATTCACTTGAATCTTGAAGTTGAGGTAAGCTGAATAATCCAATTCTGTCTTATACTCATTACTTTGTCCTACATAAGAAATTTATATATGAAGTAAGATAAATATTATAAACTAAAATCACATTTCTTCATCTAACTGCCTCTGAATTCAAAATTGGGAGGTGCCTACTAAAAACTAAGTATACTTCTGAGAACCTTCCCTCTCTTGACCAATGGGGTATTCGTTCAGGACTCTCACTTGGTATATTATTGTTAGCCAAACACTCTTTAGGGAATGTATAAGAGACTTCATGCATAATACTCAAATTTAAATGTCCATAGATGGTCTGATTCCACCACTTTTTAGCTTACAAACAAAATCAACTGAAATGTCTGTGTTTGGATTCTGGTTTGATACATGAGACAATGACTTGTTTAAATGTGTTATCTTCAGTCTTCAGGGTGCTGAGGTAGAATTATTTATAATGACAGTCTGCTCAGAAAAAATTATAATGAGACAAATTTTAGGATATAAGTGTTAAAGTATCCCTTTGTAAGAAAATATTTAATGGTAACCATTGGTATGTTCAGTATCTGTGCACTCAATGTAGTGCCATCTTTATTAGATTATTTACATCACAACTTTTCACTGCTGCTTCCTAGATGAAAATAAATAATCTGTTCACCAGTTTACAGCTCTTACTTTTGAATACTACTGCAGAGATATGGAAACACTTTTAACTGGAATACTATTGGTTAAAATTGTTTGGCAATGGTATGACATTGGATTAGCATTGCAATGCAATATTGAAAAATCAGAATGCAATAAAGAAATGAAGATATCACATGTGACTTCATGCTACCCAGACTCCTCATTTATTGTTTGGATACAAAAGTTATTCTTTTATCTAGCTACAGTCAGGAAGTCAGGGTGAAGCTGACTTTCTCTAAGACAATAGTTTTAAGAAGTAATATATTTTTAAATGAAGTTGTATTACAGGGCAGGAGTTAGCCACTAGATGAAAAGGCATATTCACCGAAACTCTATTTTGTCAATGTGCACCTGTTCTTTCTAGTCTAGGGGAAAAAAAATATTTCCAGTTTCCCGCTGATCCGACACCATTTCCCATGGGCAGCACAATACACCAGCACACAGTCAGCACCACTCTGGCACAAAACTGTTGAGAGGAACGAGAAAGGGGTTATTCTGAAAACATGTGAAGCAACACTGATCATAAGTAATATTTTTCAGGTGGGACAATACTGTATTATATGAATTCTTGTTGTCAAGATTTTCTCCAAAACATAATTTTGGCTGGATCCAGAGGACTCAAAAGTTCCCTAAGTAATCTGGATTAAATTTGGTCGTCCTTCAGTTTGAGACAGTTTGGATTCATCACTATTTATCAATACCATTACTTAAACATGAATATCACCCTTTCTCATTATGAAAAGCTATTACAAACATATATGGATTTATATAAAGGTTGATGACTATATGCTTTTTTATATTAGAAAACCATGTGAAAACAAAATTAATCTGATGAATGCTGTTAATTATTTTAACTTTTTTTATTAGGTATAAAAATGTTCATAAAATTATTCTCTCTATAACTTACCAAGATTTATCAGCTTGTGTAATTTTTATAATCAAAGGAGTCTGGTTTTCTAATTAAAGTTTTGTCAAAGAAAATGAATCGTGTGGCTCTTTCCTTCCTTGGAGGCAATATTATTAAAATACCAGAAATGCTGTTCAGATTTCCTTTCTTCCTCCATGTGGTATGCAAATGAAATTGTATATTGCCAACACACCTGGGTCTGAGGCCATCTTCAGTTCCCTCTACTGGCTGGCGGTGAAGGGGTGTAGGAAGAAAAAATCCTTATGCGTATCTGAATACCATTAGAACAAGCTAAAACCAGGAAGTCCATGTAATTAAAAGCTGATTGAATGAGGAGGCCTAATTATGCTTCCTTAAGTTCCTCTTCCTGTCTACTCCCAAATTGGGGGAAAGTGCTAACATGATACCCTAAATGTTTTCAGCCCCCTTCCAAAGCTGTCAATTCTCTGCATCTGTCAAGCCTTAATTATTACATTCTAAACCCTGGTGAAGAATATGTTACTATCACTAGGAATTTATATAACCACCGACTCTCAGAACACCCTGATATTTTTTGGAAATGGGAAAAATAACAAGAACTACCAGGGAGGAGGGGGGAAGACAAGTTCTAAATTATATACTGAAGTACTATCATTGTCAAATTGTCTATGAAACCAGTAACTAAAAGAGGAAAATATTATCCCATAAAAGATTTTTCTCCAAAGAGTCCATCTTACCAATCCACTGGGTATAAATTGTACCAGATGAGTTAGAAGTAACAAGCAAAAAGAAATTTCCAAAAATATGAACCTCAGAACCTTTGTACTTTCACTCCTTTAATTTTGAAAGCTTACCAGTTCCCTCAAGAGTTTTCTACCAAAAGTCTTCGGAAAAGATGATAGGAATTGTAAGCCAATAGTGGTGGACATTCACAGCTTAGTCACTATCTATTCAATACCACTTTATCAAAGAGTAGCAAAAAATGAATTGTCTGTTTTCTTTTTTCTTTCCCTCTCTTCTCCCTGAGGAACAAGGTATTATTGTTTTAACTGGAAGAAAAAGAAAGCTTAGGGTAAAGTAAGTTTCACCTTCTCCAGAACTTGGCAAAGTCTAGAATTCATTTTTTAATTCAATCAGTGTATGTATTCGTGACACAAGGGTCACATGTTTCAAAATACACACAGCTGTGTGGTTTGATGTTACCATAGGCTTCCAGGTAGATATTTTACTTTAAAAAAAAACAGGTAAGTGAATTGAGCTGTCTATCTAAAATTATGACCTTGATTTATATGACCTAGATTTATATGACCTAGATGTGTATAACTCCTTATGCATTAAATAAGTCAAACATGACCAACAGCCTGGGTGTGGGTGCTTAGTTAGGTTATACTGGGATCACTGTATCCTAATATTTCAGGATGAATATAATGTCTGCCTTAGAAAGGAGATAGCACAGAAAAGGGGATAAAAATAGCCTTGTGGGGGGAACTCAATAATTGCTATTTGGTAAATTTGCAATCATAGTTTGGTGATATTATATAGAAAGTCAATAAATACCTTAGCTATCTCAAAAGGAGTTGTGAGGACCACACATGGATTAAAAAAAATTCAAGATGGGAGAGAAATGAATATGTAAGTAATATGTCCATATAGACAAATTTCAGAAAGCTTTTTAGATAATATTATGAAAATTTTACTTGCAAATTCCTTGGTCTGTGCACATTCCCATGGTTGGACAGCTGACAGCATCAACAAATGAATAGAAATGAATCTTGCTAAAGGGAGGTGTCATCCGCGGCCCCTAGAGTCAAATGTTGTTTTACATCTTCATTATTGATTCAGAACCACTGATAAATTAAATCAGGCAGTGTTCCTAAACCTCACAAGAGAAGAAAATTCAAAAACTGTAGACATAAAGATGTGAAAGACACAAGCATTAAAGAACTCATATAAATTTGGCTGAGAAGAACATAAGGAATTTTACCAGAAACCTGGGTTTGGAGGTGCAATTAGGAGAAACACACACAAAAATAGTTTAGCTAACAGAGCTGCACAAAGATATGAGAAAGCAAGCTGAGAGTACATTTGTAATATTTATAAGAAATAAATAGGCCAGTGCTATTTGGGGTGACTTGCAATATAAACCCAGGAGATGAAAATAGTTTTTATATATACCACTGAAATGGAGGGGGTTGGCCACTTTCAATTCCAAAAGAGTTTGGGACAAATTGGAAAACTCAATAGTGAGAAAAAAGATTGAAAGCAGTTAGATTAATACACATATAAAAATAGGCCTTTGGCTCAGGGAAAATAGAGCAGTGACACACAGTAGCAATGCTAGTTGGGAGGGAAAGAATAGATCTGAGCCAGTAAGCCCACGATGGGCACCACTCTTTCACTCTCTGCTGGGTTCTCATGCTGATAGGTGCTTGAAAAGGCGATCCATGGTATTTCTAGAGGCAGGAAATAAGTGCCAACATCCCACTGCAATGAGAGAGGATGTTATTTGATATCAACCAGGGTTTCTCAATTTTTTTTCACTGGAATCCATTCTTCAAAGACCAGTACAGAAATTGAATGCATGGAACTGAGGAGCATCAGGGCTCTGAGCCCAGGAACCTGTCACTTCCACCACTTTTGTTTCCTCAGCCTCCCTGGCAAATTCTGAAAACCTTTGGTAAATGAAACAAGAGAGGCTCTCCTTTAGCTCTGCCTCTATGTAGTTGAATGACAACAGTTAGACTTATCTAGAAAATAAATGGATTCTATCAGTGGCATCTAAAAGTCCTTCCTTCTTTTTCTGGTCATTTCATTTGCAATTTCTACAAAGTTGGCAAATATAAACCATACACCCTATCTCTTACTGACTGACAGGTGCCAGAAATGAAGGGTCTTTACACGGACCGGCTTCCTCTCAATGATATACAGTATTTTTTGCCTAACCCATTGTTCAAATCTGTAATCCTTTCTACAAACATCTAGTTTTTGCTTGCACATGTCTTTTAATGGAACAGTCACTCCTTTTTTCTTTTCAGACAGTTATTAGAAATCTACTTTCATTGATCCAATATCTACGTTCACTCTTGCTTCAACCAGAATAACTCCAGCTCATCTTTCATACAATCGATCCTCAAATATTTGAAGAGAACTCTCTTATTTCACCTAATAACTCTTACAGAAAAAATATATGAAAATAAAATTTCCAACTATTCCAACTATTTTTCAGATGATGCAATCTCTGGACACCTTATTATACTGGTTCCTGTGTTTGAATGAGACCTGCTCATCAGCAGGACTCTGGAAGCATCTTGCACAGCACTGGATTCAGACTTCAGCTGAAATCTGACTGTTCTTCTATTCAAAGGGAACATCCATTACCTCCTGAACATAGCTTTGGGTGGTGTAAGCTGTCCCAGAAACTGCAGGGTACTGTTATCACTCAAGTAGACCTTTATCGGTTTTAGCCACTCTCTATGTCCTTACTGATTCAAGTTTGAGAACACACTCTCTGTGACACGCAGACAGGGAACAAGAAAGGGAAAGCCCTGTCTGGCCATGCTACAGTTAGTGCCTCATTTCTTGAGAAATCAACACCTGCCACAAGAGAGAAAGTATCCCTTGCCAGCTTCTCTGACTCAGATCCTGTGAAACATCCTCCATAAACTTGATCCAAAAGCAATTTCCAGTTTCATTGCTCTATCAGGAGTGACTCACTCATTTATTCAGGCCACCAATGTTTATTGGACATCTTCATGCATTCTTTCATGTTTAGGAAGTTAACTCCTGATATGAACAAATACTTCATCATTTGTAAGCTACAGAAGAAAACGAACAGTAGCCTAACCCCACCCTCTACTTTATTATATGTTTACAAAATTGCCAAACATTCAACCAGCTCTCCTTAAAGCAGTAGTCTGCTTCCCTTCCTATCCTAATTCTGGGAACAGTATATATATATATAGTGCCTGCGACATTTAAAACATAAAAAGTATGTTCCAAAGTATTTGTTCTTGGCTATCAGAAGTCATATTCTATCACACATGTGGAAAAATTCTTAGGAGACCTTGTGAATAATTGCATTGTTTTTTTGAAAGCAAGATTGGACTTCTGAATTTCCTCCATATATATTCTGACTATACTTGGCAAGCCACAGATATTTGGCAAGATGCCTATTATCTCTATGCTTCTTGTCCTCACAAATAAAAAATAGATTGAATAATGATCATGCAGCCAGAACTCAATTTAGTTTACTTCTTTCTTCCCTCTGTTCCCTGGAAATTTTATCTCCAAATGCCCTTTAGGTAGGTGGCGTGAAGATGTCATCATGACAGTCCCCACAGCCTAAAGGCCCTGTAATGCAACTTCAGGTATTTTCATCACAGCTCCTCTGCAATCTCTCCTGGCTATGGGTGGACCATAGAATGTGGAGAAAAACTATGAGAAGGTCAGCTTACAGGGCTGTGCCTTCTTCTCCGGTCCATGGTACTTCCATACTGAAAAGCTCAGTCTTTCATTCGGTCATTCACACTCATCAGTCATTAACTCAGCACCTAGTCTATGATAGACTCTGGGATAAGCACTGGAGATATAAGCACTGAAGATAATTGATAGCACTGTGCTAAGTAGCGTCTGTTTTAACACAAAAAGACCAACATAATTTTTTTAAAGTGCTGAATGGAATGGGATGCTATTTATCTGAACTCTGTACACAGTAGAGAAGAGCACAAAGAAAATAATGCTCAATTCTACGTGAGTGGAGGAAGAAAGTGAGAATAAAAAGCATCTATTTTTTGGCTAGATCATAAGCTCTGTGAAGAGAGAGACCTGATTTTCTGGTTTGTTTGTTTTTTTCCCCTGGAGACTAACACAAAGTGTCAGTCAATTGTTCAAGTCCTAAAGAAGACTCAGACATAGACTTTGTCAATGGTTTCAGCAAAAGTTTTGCAAAAAGAGAAACTCTTATCCAGAGACCATGGTTTGTGACTCACAGGGAAAAGCTGGGAAATTACTGAAGTGGGGAACTAGTCAGAATAAACCCTGCATAGCCAAACCTCCCACTCCCCATGGGCCTACCCCCAGCATTTCTCCCACAATCACCCTGCCCCCTAGCAGAGAAGACTGTCTTAGGATCTAAATTTTTCTTTAGTGAGTACAAGATGAAGATCCAAAGGTGAAGAACTTCTGTGGTCTTAAGGATTTTTCCCTCAGGCTATGATAGAATCAGGTGGGCCATCATCTGTCACTCAAAGTAAAGCAAATGTCAACAGCCTGGCCAGGTATACTTTGTTCTCACCCAATTCAAGTGTGAAGTAGCTTCACACATCTTCCCAATCCTCAGAAGAAGGAGGAAAAAAAAACTGCTTATATCCAAAAACACTACTGAATTAGAATTGAGGTGGTATTTAGAAAGGGAGATGAAGACTTTTTTATTAGAGCATTACAGTTATACATAGTAGTTGTTTTCATTTTGACAAAACCATACATGCATGAAATTTGATTTCAATACCCATCCTCCAACCTCACCCTCCTCTCGCCCTCTGTTCTCCTTACTATATTGATCTTCCTTTCATTTGTTTATTTATTCATTTTTGATTGGTACATATAAATAATGGTGAAATTCTTTGATATAAAATCACATTTATATAATGTGATTGTGTTAAATCATTTCATATTTCCTCCCCTTTCTTGTCCTCCTTCCCTCCAGCTCGACCTCCTTATTCTACTCCACTGATCTTCCCTTTATATTTGCACTATCCAATCCCTCCACCACTCTCTCCTTTTTCCTCTTTCTTTACTTTAGCCTCCACGTAGGAAAGAGAAGATGAAGACAGTTTAGGTTTAAACCTCCATGTCATATTATCTGTGATGTCCTCAGCACTGTCTCTTTTCCCAAGTTCCTATTAGTACTGCACACCTGGATTTTTTTTTCATCAGTTATTACCCAAGAGGCCCCCATCTCAAATTCTAGTCTCCTTTATGTCTCTTTTAGTCCCTGACTTCTCTTTCATGGACAACCATGATTTATCTCTGTGTCATGTCTTCCAAATCCATTCATTCCTTCCCAAGCATCTATGCCTCAAAAACAACTATCTGACTCCCTGAGCCCACCCACCTTAAAAGACCATTGGAAATTATAAATAATAGTCTCAAGAAATATATACTTACTTTATTGTATGCTACTGAATAATACTGGAAAAGTGCTTGACACAACCTTCTTTTTCTAGTATTTCTCTATTCCATGTTTCCAGTTTTCATTATTTCACATTAGGACAGTGTATCAGTCTGAATATAGCTTGGGAATTGGCACATGGCATTTGGAATTGGAATTATCTGCATTCATTTCAAATATTTCATCTGTCACTCACCTGCTTTGAGTATTTCACTTTACAATGCCTTGGTTTCCTTATCTCTTGAAAATATGAATGCATGAATTCAACAAAGATGTACTGAGAAATTACTACCTATCATTTGTTTGGTCATTTATTCATGACATCAAGTATTTATTCTATATATTCTTATTAGTGCTCATAGGTTTGAACAAACTGATGTGAATCTCTTAACATAGAGTTTTATCATATATTCGTTGAGTAAGCCATCATTTTGCTACCACTGTTTCCTCCATTCTTGAGGAAGGAAATTTCTATTATGAGGAACATAGATCCCTGTTTATACCCATTTCATCAATTTGCCTTATGTTTACCCCCCTTCTCTTCATCCCAGCCTCAACCTTAAGGAAGTCAGGTACACTGTCCTTTTTGACTACTTGAATCTGTTAGCTCATCTTGTATTTTCAAAGAATTAAGAGATAATGAGCTTCAATCAACTCTAACACTCTATTAATTATAGAGCAATCTTTCTGCCATTCCTTGAAGTCATAAACCAAACCCCTGTTATCACTCTCTTGTGGATATATAGGAGTTATACAGTTTATCAAGTTACAAATTAGTTATTATATTATTTATCAGTGAATTATAAATAATATACTTTATCAATTATTATAATAATGAGTACGATTTAATAACTTCAAAATTAAGTTTACATTTTCCTTTCTTCCTACTTAATGTATCCATTGGCACCTCAAACCAATCCAAATGATGTTAGCAAGAATAGAGATTAACTTTCCCCATTGATACAAGTTGGCAGATTCCTGAGAATATTTTAAACCACTAAGATTTGGGGGTGATTATTATACAGTAATAGATTACCAGAACACCATTGTGCCATAATTTAAAATCATACAAGTTGGAATATCAGGATTGTAAAAGCTCTGGAGAGTATCAAGGGAAGTCTTGCTTTTCATAAATGGTCTTAGTAAGCTTAGAGAAGTAAAGTGAGTTGTCTTTGATCAAAGAGAAAGCACTAGTATATATGCAATTTTTATTTTTTCCATCATTTAGGACCTTTCCCTGTTCTGACCCCATTTCTAGGTCTTCTTTCATTTTCTGCAAAAATTTTCACTTATTTGAAATAGTTTGCTTCCAAAAATAATTCAGAATTTATTTTTTTCTAGATAAATATTTATAAAAGGGCTCATGTATTTGATGTTTATTTTTGCTTTTTCTCAACCTTGATGATCCATAATTGCAATCTGTTCTGCAATCACCTATATCAAAGCCAAAACTGGCAGAATAAAGGGTTTGGGGTTTTTGTTTATACCTTCAAGTCTATACTTTTTCAACCTTAAGGAGAAGACATGAAATTTAATGTTCCCAAAAGGGATTTGGAAAATACTGTGCCCAAGAGTGAAAAGCAAGAGAAGCCTGCCCTCCCTAGGCTAACTCGGGTGTGGAGAAGGGCGAAAGTAGGTGGTCAGGGGGAAATATCCAACATCCCTTCTTTGTGTCAAATTCCAGGGAGGCAGGAAAGCCTTTTTTAAAATGCTTTTATTAGTGTATTATAGTTATACATAATAGTGGGGTTTGGGTTAATGTATTCATACATGCATATAACAGTTTTCTTTATTTCAATCCCCAGTATTTTCCCCTTTCCTCCCCTTCTACTTTACCCTGATCCCCTTCCTCTATTCTATTTGTCTTCTTTCTATTAATTTATTAGTTTTTAATTGCTGTATTATAATTAAACATAAAAGTGAAATTCAATGGACTAGTCATACATGCACATCACATAGTCTGGTCATTTCATTCTGCTGTTCCTGCCCTTTTCCATCCTTCCTCCTTCCCCCTGGATCCCCTTCCTCTACCCCAGTGTTCTTTCTATTTTCATGGGACCCCCCCTCCCTCCCTTTTTTCACTTCTGTAATTCTCTCTGACTTATGAGAGAAGACGTTGGACTCTGACTTTCTTGACCTGGCTTATTTCACTCATCATGATATTCTCCACTTCTATCCATTTACCAACAAATGCCATGATTTCATTCTTCTTTATCACTGAGTAAACCTCCATTGTGTCTATATACCAGAAGGGATGAGGGAAGGGGATTGAAGCAAAGGAGTTTCTACTCTGATCTGCTATGGAACCTTGGAAAGCATGCTGGCGTGATGAGCTCGGTGTTAGTCAGAGGCACATTAGCAAACAAAGAAACTCAGGGAAAAAAAAAAAAAACAAGGAAATGGAAGGTGATCCTCAGGGTTATACAAAATTACATATAAGAGGAAATGAGGGGTAAGAGAAAACTAATACAAGTGGAAGAAATGATTTACAATAGAGGGGGTAGAGAGAGAAAAGGGGAGGGGAGGGGAGGGGAGGGGAAGAGGGATAGTAGAGAATAGGATAGACAGCAGAATACATCAGTCACTAGAATGGCAATATGTAAATCAATGGAAGTGTAACCGATGTGATACAGCAATCTGTATACGGGGTAAAAATGGGAGTTCATAACCCACTTGAATCAAACTGTGAAATATGATATATTAAGAACTATGTAATGTTTTGAACGACCAACAATAAAAAATAAAAAAAAGAAATAAAAATTTAAAAAAAGAAATGAATTCCCTTTCTCCCCACAACCCTCATATGACATTTACAGACAAAAAAAAAAAAAAACCACAAACTCCTAAACCTTGAGGATGGACAGAATAGACATTAAGGAAGATAATGGTTTGATGGGAGCTAGAAATCAAGCCCAAGAAACAGAGGATTCACCACTGACAGTAAATATCCAGGACCAAGCTGTCAGCAGTCTGTCAGATGGAACAATTTACACCTAGTCCAGGATCAAACCTGACCATTTACCCCACAGCAAGGACCCAAGAGGATCCAGAGGATCCTACATGAATCTGAAGTCCCCTCTCCACCTCATGTACCCAGAGGCCTTCTTGTTAGAAAGGAGAGAAGGAATCATCTGAAAGACTCAGTATATTGAACCAAAAGAAACTGAGTTATTCCAAAGACATCATTTAAATCAACAGTGATAGGGAGCTATGTTTAGATGTACCAAACGTTCGACAAAAACAAACTATCTCAACCAGAAGAGACTGATTTACCAAGTCATTATGTTCTCGTTACAGTGAGTCATGAGCTCATAAAGAAGATCAGAGAAACTAGGAAACTATACTTCAGATTAAACATGGCATGCTTAGCATAGTGATTTATTAATTATTTCTCATGGAAACAAATAAGACATTTAAGAAATAAAAAAGGCACATATAACCAAAAGGACAAGAAGGACCAGGTAGGGAACAACAGCACATAGGAAATGTCAACACAATTTTGGAAACCTGAAAGCAGATAGAGATTGGTAACTTAATTAGAAGTCCATATAAGGTTAAAAGGCAAGTCTACAGGGTGGTTCTTACGGAGAAGCACACCAATTTTCAACACAGACATCCAGAAATTTCCGTGGCTGGAATGAACAGGTACTATGGAAGGTGATGATCTATCTGGGTGATCTAAAAACAAGTATTGAATTACTCAACACCCCATCTTCCAGCATGCCGGCATCCTTCTCCTAGCACAGGACCCATGGAAGCTGTAAACAAAGGAAGTACCTGAATTTTCAGGACCCAAGACTGGATTTTGAAGCTCTTTGTCTTGTGATAAAGACAGATAGGAGGGGGTAACAGATAGGAAGGTGAGGTTAGATGGAAAGGGGTAATGGAGAGGGCTGTCAACATATGAGGAGTGGGAAGAACACAGAAAGCCGGGAAGAAATATTCATACAAGGCAAATTCCAAGGAACTATTTGATAAGGTCCTGTCCTCTAGTGTCGGGGGAGAGGGCCAGGGGAATAGGTTATACCAGGTACAATCTCCAGGTTTTTCACATTGTTTCAAGATATTAGCTTGAAACACTTGGTAAAATAAACTTTCACTGTGTCCAGTGATAAAGTATTTTGAGTAGAGAAGGCAACTCATTATCCCCCAGCTCTGTAACTGACATGTGAAGAAGGGCCCGCCCCACAATGAAGAAATTGGAAAGGATCAGGATTGAAAAGCAAACACCAAGCTGAAGACCTTAACTAAGCCCACCCCAGGAAGTAGCTAATAGTTTTCCCTGCAGGTCATAAAAAGAAGTCTCACATCCAAGAATTATACTGTTAATTATTATATTTTAAAAGCAAACATAGAAAGGGGATTACTAAACCTAGTTAGGTTTTTTTTTTCTTTTTCTTTTTCTTTTTTTTTTTGCCAGGGGGAGGTTATTACGGATTAAACTTAGGAGCACTCAATCACTGAGACACATTTCCAGCCCTATTTTGTATTTTATTTAGAGACAGGGTCTCACTGAGTTGCTTAGTATCTCACTGTTGCCAAGCCTGGCTTTGAAATCGAGATCCTCCTACCTCAGCCTCCCAAGCCGCTGGGATTACAGGCATGTGCCACCGCACCCAGCTCTAAACCTAGTTTTAATCCCTATTCTGATGCTACCTATTCATTGGTTTACCAGCAGACATATAGTGAGCACCTTCCACATGCCAAGTATTGGACGAGCCACTCAGAAAGCAGCAGCAAACTTAGAAAACTTAGGAAGGAACCAGGAAAGTCCTGTTCATGAAGAAAAGATTGACCTGGCTTTTCAGGAAGCCCATCTCACAAAATATCAGGGAAGAAATTTTCAAGAAAGAACAGCAGAGGCAAAAGCTGTGATATGGGACAGTAACAAAGAAGTCCTCCATTGCTGGAATTCCATACACAAAAGAAAGTAGAAACCTCAAAGAATGAAAACCTACTCATGATTTTTATGTTCATGTTGGCATACTTAATTTTAAAAACATATATATAGGGCTGGGGATGTGGCTCAAGCGGTAGCGCGCTCGCCTGGCATGCATGCGGCCCGGGTTCGATCCTCAGCACCACATACCAACAAAGATGTTGTGTCCGCCGAGAACTAAAAAAAATAAATATTAAAAATTCTCTCTCTCTCTCTCTCTCTCCCTCCTCTCTCACTCTCTCTTTAAAAAAAAAACATATATATATATATATATATATATATATATATATATAAAATGATTGAGTAAAGGAAAGTTACCTATGAAAGAAAATGAAAAGGAAAGACCAGTCAATGCATGGAAAACTAAGAGAATGAGGTGCCAAAAGACAAAGCCAAGAAAAAAAAGAGAAATGGGACCATCTGGGTATAGTGCAGCTTAAAATCTTGAATGGAATGAAAACAGAAACATGTGCATTGGTTTTGTAAGAGGGGCGTCAATGCAAGAAGAGCATCTTGTGTGTAGGGGGAGAAGGCAGCCAGACTGCAGGGGCTCGAAGAGCGACCGGGAAGTGAGCAAGTGTCAGCAATCAGGAGGCACAACTCCCTCAAAATGTTTTGCTGGGGCAAAGGGCCAAGAAATGAGGCAGAAGTTCAAGGTGATATCGAATCCTACCTCCTTCCCTCTAAGGGACATAATACCAAGTTTTTTGCTAGTGAAACTTTCCAGTAGGGAAAGAAGGTGGCGATGCACAAGAAGGCTGTGTATACTTTGAAAATATACAACTATAATAATTTAAAGGAGAGAAGAGGATACACAACTGTAGCAGCACATCACTGAGAAGAGAATAGACACAAAAGAGTTTCACATGCACAAGGTGGAGGGAGGGACTGAGAAGATGTACATCTGTGCCTGCTAAGTGTAAACCCTGCTTGAAATAGAAGTTTCCTTCTACTGGTTTATCTTTTCTCAAGGAAGAATATACCAAAAAAGGGGGGGAGAATTGGAGAAGATGTGGAGAGAGAAGACAGTACTATTATTTTTTAAGTAAAAAATGTAAATAAGGCAGGTGCAAATCTCATCTAACAACATTGTTGAGTGGGAATATAATTCAAGATTAAGATTAAATGGAACTTAATCTCTACTTCACAAGGTGGTAGGAGCTGAATGGTAATCAACTCAGGATCTTACTCTTGTATTAAGCCTTACTTTCGATCTCTAGTATGAACTAGAGGTTTATATAGTGCTAAACTTGCAGATTGTGACCTAGTTAGTAGTTATCGAAAAAAACATTCTGACAACCAAAGAGATGCTTTTTTCTATGTGGCCTCGACTCTGAGGTTCACATAGATTACTTTAAAATTGTCCCCGATCTCCAGCTACAAAGCCCTTTCAGGATCAAGTGAACTCTAACTAACTCTGTTCTGCTATGAATCATGATATTATTTTGCTGCTGAAAGTGAGGGTTTTAGAAGTGTTGATGCCAAGAAGTGGGAAGAGGAATGGAGGGAAAGATGATTTGACACATGGATATTAAATAACCAATAGCTCAGGGTGCCTGATGGTTCATTTTTATAAACCTGTGGTCATCATAAACGTTGGAAGAACTGGAGTTAAAGACTAAGACAGAAATCCAGAGTGAAAGTCTTCAGAGAAAGTGCAAAGAAGGAAGGAAGTAGCCAGTGGCAGGATAAGGAAAGATAATAAAACAGTTAAATGCATCAAGCTTCAAAGGACCTGGGTTTTTAGGGTTTTTGTTGTTGTTGTTGTTGTTGTTGTTTATTTGTTCTGAGGAGGGAAAAATAGAGAGATTTTTAGAAGCAACAAGTGAGAGCCACCTGGCTATTGAGGTTTATGAGATATGAGAAATGGGGTCTCGCAAGAGCCACAGAAGCAGCTTCATCACCATAGAAGATCCAGATTAAAGAAAAGATATAAAAAATCAGATGAAGGAAATGTGGTATATATACACAATGGAATACTGCTCTTCCATAAAAGAGAATGACTGTATGGCATTTGCCAGCAAATGAATGAAACTGGACACTACCTTGCTAGTGAAATAAGCCAGTCCCCAAAAGCCAAAGGTCATATTTTTTTCTCTAATATGTGGAAACTAACCCATAATAAGTGAGATGATGAAGGGAAAAATAGAAAGGCAGTAGATGAGACAATGGGGAATTGAGGGAAAGGAGGGGGATAGGAAAAAGAAAGACAATGGAATGAATTTGACATAATTTTCCTGTGAATATGTTTGAAAACAATATAGAGATTCCCGCCATGATGTACATCCATAAGAATGGGGTCCTACCTAAAATAAGGTACATTTCATGTTCATATAATAGTATCAAAATGCATTCTGCTGTCATGTATAACTATAAAAAAATCAGTAAAAAAATAAAATAAAGTAACAAAAAAATCACAGGCAGCGAAGAGAGCAGGCTGGAGGCTAGAAGTTGTGCAGAGAAGCAGAAGGTGATCATCAAGTCTTCTATGGTCTGAATGTTCATGTCCTCCTAAAATTCATATGTTGAAACCTTGTCCCCAAGGTGACAGATGGCATTAAGAGGTGGAGCCTTTGGAAGGTGATTATGTCATAAGGGCTCTCACTTCATGAATGGAATTAGTGCCTTTATAAAAGAGATGCAAGGCAACGGTTCTCCCCTTCTCCGTGTGGACACAAGGAGATGCTGAATCTGCAGCACCTCAACCTTGGAATTGACTCTCCCAGAATTATGAGCAATAAATGTTTGTCATTTATAAACTATCCATTTTAAGGTGTTTTGATATAGCACCCTTAACTACAAGACACAGAGGTACATTCCCAGTCAACATCAACTCCCCAACCAAGCCTGAAAATTTCTGTGGAAATTACTGTGTGTGTGGAAATTACTTAGATAGATAGATAGACAGACAGACAGTCCACTAATTACAAAATAGATGTAAAAATTAAATGGAGGTACTGGGAAATATTTATATGCTCAAGTTCATAAATAATTAGAATAAATTATATTCCATGTATGTATGTCAAAGTACACTCTACTCTCGTGTACCTAAAAAGAACAAATAAAAGTTTTAAAAAAGAACAGAATAAAATACGGGCAACCTTATCACCAAACTCAAAACAGAGAAGAGTGTTAAAACAGATGAAAGCACCAAAGTGAATCTCCAAGGCCCAAGGGCCCAAACTTCAGAGCCCAGAGTGGGCAGGGAGAGCTTTGGCCTGAGCTGTGTGAGGTCTGCTGTGAGTTGGAAACGGACCCCGGCCTGGCCCACTGGGTGCTGAGAGAAAAGAGAGAACATTGCAGGTACACTCATCTTCAATTTTTTATTCTCCTGTTTGTGACTCTTTCTGGGAAATAAGGCTAAACCTTCAGACTCTATCACACATGATTATTTCCTCCCTGCGTCCTGAAAGGCTGCTCTTTTACCAATGCACCTTTTCACAGGATCCGTGCTCCAGTAATTAGTTCATCACTTCAAAGCCAAAAGGCTCCTCTCTGTCTCACTTTGAATACCCTGATATCTACTGAGAAAATTCTTTATCACATATCATCTTTTTATCTTTATCTCTTCTTTTCACTTTTCCTCTTTAATACACATTTTCTATTTAATACATATTTTCTATTAGTGAATTACAATAATTTAATGCTGTATTTCTTGTAAAAGGCAGTTATTCCAATTTGTAAAAGAAGCCTGGACTATAAGGGCAGAAGAAAATCTTTAAATATTCCTTTCAAACTGTGAGAGTGTCTTTTTTTCTACTTTATAGCATATGATTAAATTAAACATAACTGCCAGTTATTTCAGCCTCACAATGAATCAACCACTGTCTTAAATGTTTTAGACATTTCATCTCATTTAATCTTCACAAATGAAGCAAATATTACCCTTTTGCTTACTTTACTGGTTAAGAAATTGAGGCTTAGAGAGGCTAAACTTGCCCAAGATGGTGAACCTAGGAAAAGGTACAGCTGGAGCTTTAACAACTTTGCTCCTTCAGTCACTAACTATTGCGCAAGTATGAGCCCCTATCTGACACCTATGAGTAAAAGTGACTTTATATACATACTCTTGAATCTACAGACAACCAAGATTAATCTTCAGATCTTATAGGCTCTGAATAACAGGTGAGTACATGTGACTACAATGATTGAAGGTTTCTTTGAGGAAAGTTAATGGAGAAGCCATTTGTTTTTTTTGTTTTTGTTTTTTAATACAAGCAGCAAAGCATCATTCAAATAATTTCCACCAAGATCAAGATCACTGGCTTTGCTCATGAATATTCTAATATATTTGGAAGGTAACACCTAAAATTAAAATTACAAAATCCTAGGAAGAACATTTTGCTCTGCATCTGAAATCATGCTTTCAAAGAAGTTGCTCTTCTAGCATTAGTCTCATCATTATAGTGGAAAAGAAAAAATATATACCTAGTTATGATGGACCCTGAAACTTTGGGTCTCCTGCCTGGTAGACAATTTGCTTTCTTAAGCATTTTTGATAAGTTAACTTTGTTCTTCTGCCAAAAGGCCTCTGCTGAGAACACCCACTTATTAGTACAAATCTAAGGCGATGTCACCCTGTCTTATTTTCAATTGAACTTGACCTTGAAGAAATATTAAATATGATTTGTTTAAAAGGAAGACGAAGAGAATTACTTCATACTCCTGCCTCTGTCAGCTCTTCTTAATCAGAGGAATTTCACACCAAGAGGAACCTGTGACATAATGAATTACTAAAGTGTGAAATCCTCCAGAGAAGGTGTGCTGCTACTTTATGGTGATGGGGCTGAAAATGTCCTACTGTAAACAGATTTTCATAAGACATCCCCTGTCACTTTGCCTAATGAGATGAAGTAATTTCTCCATCACTGCATCTTCAGATTGGACCTGAGAGAAAAGTGAGAAAATGCTGGGATCTATTTTTAAAGAAAACTTGTTATTACATTTCACCTTCAACTTGATCTTCAACTTACATAAAGTCTATATTACTTACATTTTATAGTTACCAAAAAACAAGATGGTAGGAATTTTACTGAATACAGGTAGTTTTGAATTTAAGAAACATTAATATTTTTATTTAAGATTCTTCAAAGTCTATCAAAATCCCTCTGTGGAGAGCTGGTTTCTGATCATCTTCTGAGGATCCTGCATGTATCACATGTATCAGCCCATTCAAACTCTCTTCTTGCTTTGTCACCAAGGACAAGGTCTCAGAGTCATGGACTCGGTTCTCTTCTTTATTTATCAGTCCCTGGTCCCCTTGTGTTATTTTAAAGTTTCACACTGTCCATTTGTGCTGCTGAAATAGAATACCATAGACGGGGCAATTTATAATGAAGAGAAATATGCTTTATTTACCAAAGTTCTGGAGGCTGCAGAGTCCAAGATCAAGGTACCAATTGTCTGGAAAAGGTTGCTTTCTACCTCCAAGATAGAGCCTTCCTGCTGTGTCCTCCAGAGGGTAGGAGCACTGTGTTCTCAGATGACAAAGGAGAAAGGCCAACTGTTGGGGGAAACCCTCTTTTATAAGGTCCTTCATCCCACTCACAAGAGAGGAGTCCCTGTGGTCTGACCACCTCCTAGAAGCCCCACCTGTAAATACTGTCACAAAGGCCATTAAGTTTCAATGCCTGAATTTTAGAGGGGACTCATTTAAACCATAGCCCCTACTCACCTTTCACTCCCATTTCTAATACCACCGTCTTCTGCTCCATGCTGTGACATTTTTAGGAGGAAAATGTCACTTCCCAGCCTGCCATGGTTTCCCATTATCACCAGGGTAAAGTCAAAATCATCACTTGTAAATTGCATGGTGTGATCTCCTAACACCCTCATCTCCCAAATTCTGTCCCCATCCTCAATAATTCTGAACTTCCATTTAAGTTATTCTTACATGAATTATCAATCACTTATGTTCTCTCTCACTGGTACATCCCCCATTCACCTCACCTCTCCATCCCTTTTCTGGCTTCCTCAGTACTACCACCCCACAGATCTGGGGTCAAGGCTGTTTCTGTAGCTTCTATAGTAATAGGACATCCCATATTATCCCACTGCTCTTGCTCCACCCCACCCCCACAGGGAAAGAAAACCAGGGGGTTTTGTTGTTGCTTTTCCAATACTTTTATTCTTAAAGTCTTGTTCAGTGCCAGAGTCACTATAGGTACAATATATTAGATAGATAAATATTATATATATATATATATATATATATATATAATTATATATATATGTAAAATTATTAGATATATAAATAAACAAATTAAACAAATTAATTCTCTAAATTCCTAAAATGCTATCACTTGCCAATTTTCTCTCTCAGTCTTTTGGTATGTGAGATAGGAAGGATAATGGCCTCACAGATAGATCTCCATAGCTCAGTCTTCACTACCTGTGAATGTGCTTGTTATGGTTTATATTTGGAATGTCCCCAAAGGCTCATGTGTTGAAGGCTCGGTCCCCAATGCAGATGTGTTCAGAGGTGGGGCTTTTGGGAAGTGATTGAATCATGAGGGTTCTGACCTCATCAGTGGATTAATCCATAGATGGTTTAATAATGTGATGGCATTATTGGAAGTTGGTGGAAATTTTAAGAGATGGTGTGCCTAGTTGGAGGAAGTAGGTCACCGGGGCCATGCCCTGATGTATATATCTGGTCCTGGGCCCTCGTTCTCTTTTCCTCTGCTTCATGGCTGCAAGGAGGTGAGAAGTTTTCCTCCACTATGGTCTTTCATCACAAAGTTTCTGTCTTGGGATCAACTGACTGAAACTCCTGAAATCATGAGCTAAAATAAATCTTTCTGCCTTTAAATTATTTTCTCAGGCATGTGGTCACAAATATGAACATCTAACTAACATAATGTTGTCAATTGGCAAAGGGCAATTGACACTACAGATGGAAGTGAAGTTGATAATTTGCTGACCTTAAAATATGGAGATTATTCTGCATCATCTAAATAAGCCCTATAAACGGGGTTGAATGGGGAAGAGGGAGACAAGAGGGTTAGAACTAGAGAGAAGAAATAATAAAAAAAAAAAATCAGCCATCCATTTTTGGCTTTGAAGATAGAGGAAGGGGACCAGAAGATAAGAACTGTGGTCATCCTTTAGAAGCCTGAAAAGGTAGCAAAATGAATCCTTTCCTAAATCCTCTAGAAAGGAGTGTAGCCCTGATAACACCTTAACTTTAGCCCAATGAAACCATTTTAGATTATTGGCCTCGAGAACTCTATGGTAATAAATTCATGTGTTTTTAAGCTATTAATTCTGTTTGTTAACAACATCAATTGGAAAAAAATTTTTCATTTGGCTTAAATCTTCATTGTGTAGAAATGAAGCGATGTTTCTAAATGTGTGTGTGTGTGTGTGTGTGTGTGTGTGTGTATGTGCGTGCACATGCACTTGTGCTGGGATTGGGCACCAAAGGTGAATACATATCAGATGCACCCCTAAAAATCCTTCTTACTTCAAACTCACCATACTTAAACCAGACAGTATTAGAACAGTGTATCAGGAAATATTTTGTGGCAATTTTTTCAAAATACACAAGTTCTGCCCCTACACACATGCACACAGTAGAAGACTATTTCTCTAAAATCTCTGACTATTGACCAACCAATTCTTGAACTGAGACAATTTCCTCCATTCAGAGGAAGAAATGTTCTACAGTTTTCTGTCTTTTGAGTATACATAGGAGTAAAGCCCAAAATCAGAGTAGGCAAAGAAATCACCCAGTCTTCCTTGATTAGAGGTCATAAGTAAAGATCAGGAACAGGCTTAAGTGTCACAAATCACTTTGGAAAACAGTTTGAAAGCAAGAAACGATGTGCTATTTCATTCTATTTTAAGGGACCACATTCTACCGATAACATATAAATAAGAGATCTGTGCTTATAGGAATTCAAATATTCCTAGGAATTATAACTGCCTACACACTTAAAATCAGCTGTCAGTACTGAACTGGTTGGAGCCCCCAAAATCTCTTATTTTGTAGTTAAGGAAATCAATGTTGAGATTCAGGACTTTTCCTAGTCACACAAAATTGTGGTAATGATGATTCTAATTCCAGGTGCAGTACCTCTGTCTTTATTGTACTCTCTCTGTAATATGGAGTATGGGGCAACTCATACAAATATCACCTTCAAAGGCATGTGGTTTTGATGCTTCAAATGAACCTCACACTTCCAAACCTGCTCCATTTCAGATTTAGTAGTAAACAATAAAATGCCAAAGAGGATTCCCAAAGGACAAACCAGAGTCCATAAAGACAAATGATAAGGGATTCATTCCAGTCATAAGAACCAGAAAAATCAGATGGAGATAATTAAAGAATTTACTCCACTGCCAGGGCAGGGGAGCTTCAAAATACTTGTCAAGATGATAAATGTTATGACTCTTTAATGCACTATTTTCCTTCCTGCATTTTACATGATACTTTTTGTGTTAGTCATTCTGTGCCTATCCCACCATTGTCTGTTGTGTGGAGTTGCACATGATGGAGATGATTCACATCACCCATATCTTCTAGGCTCTCCCAATGCATTAACCAGATAGAATTTTGGAGTTGTCTTTCTGAGTAAGAGTTGGAAGCAAAGGATGGGGTGTATTCTAAGGATGAAGAGAGAGTGCAAGCAAGTAGGCAGAGAAATGAACTATGGCTCTTTGTCCTCCATTCTCTCTCTTAATAATTAAACTCCACGTTTTAACCATGGGAGAACATGTCTCCTACAACAGAAGAGAGGGCACTTCTTAATCTTTATTGTAACTAGATACAATCACGACTACCTTCTGTCTAGAGAATTGTGAAAAAAGAAATGCTATGTGACACTTCCAAATTGTATCCTTAAAAAAACATGGGTATGCTCTCTTCTCCTTTCTACCCTCCGGGTCTCTAAAATGTGGAAGTGAGGAGAGAAAGCTGGACCCACCATGTTGGGCCTTTAGCACTGAGAACAGCAGAACAACAAGGTGGAAGGAGCCTGGGTCCCTGCTGAGACTGAGTACATCTGTCAGAATTAGACCACACACCAGAGAAATAAACTTCTGACTTATTTGAACCATTATTATTCTTTTTGATAACTGGTTTTATTATATTAATGTTAAATTCACACAACATAAAATTATCTATTTTGAAATGTAGAATTCACTGATATTTAGTACAGTCACAGACGTAAGCAATCTCTTCTATCTACTTCCAAAGCATTTTTATCACTTCAAGAAGAATTATCATATCCATTAAACAGTAACTCCTTATCTCCCTTCCCTCCCCTCTGTCAATTACCAATCTGATCTGGACATTTCATACAAATGGAATCATACTGCCTGCATCCTTTTGTGTCTGGATTCATTCACATAGCATATTTTCAAGGTTCACTCATTCTGCAGCATCCATCAGGATCTCATTTACTTTTACAGCTAATATTCCTCTGTATGTGCAGATCACATTGTGTTTACCCATCCATCTAGTCTCCATTTTAGATAATCTGAAGTGAATGTTGAAACCAGTTGATGATTCTGCTGGCAGGTCGATGGTGTCCATTTATAATTCAGAATTAAACAAAATATGATTACATAATCAAAAATATCATCTAAACTAGCTTTATTAACTTTAAGTGGAATTATCATTTCTTCCAACAATGTTATAATGAATAGAAATATTACTTGTTATTTAAATACATAGACTAAGAAACTGGAGGAAAAACACAGGTCAAACACCTGAAAATGGTGAAATTTTTTTCTAATTTTAATCTTACTGATCATAATTTCATTTCTTTTAGCAGTAGTTTCATTCTCAGATAGCCAAAAAGATGCTATGTATTTTGATCTTTATCATAATTATCATGGCTTCACACTGCTAACACTAACACCAAATCCAATCATCACATGCAAAGATATTATTTAAATGTTAACTAATTTCTTATGATAGATCTTCTAATAATATGTCCTACAATTAAATTCACACATGTAAAAATTTTAAAATATGCTGAACAACTTCAATGTCAATCAATATTGAACTGGTTAAATAAACCAGACTATATCCCTACACTAAAGCCTACTAGCAGACAAAACAAATGAGGAAGCAGTGTGTATGACCACAGACTGAACACCAATCTAACTTGTTCATTTCAAGCCAACAGAACAAAACTTGCATTTAGAAAAATAATCCATCTCAAAAAAAGAAAAGAAAAATAATCCATCTCTGAAAGGGCATAAGAATTCTACAAATTTAAAAAAAAATTACCATTACCCATATAAATCCAGGGACAATCATTTTCCTTGGGGGAAATGAGTATAGAGGAATAGAAGCAATTGGGAGAATTTTTACTTTAGAGTCTGAGGTATCTTTTGACATCTAAACCAAGTGAATGTATTAACTCTTTGAAAAATAAGTCACACTTACATTATAAGAATATGGTGCTGCCTTTATTGGAGAGAATTTTGCAGTGTTTACACTATTTGGTTTGAAATGCCAAGGGAGTAGGAAGTGTTTTGGTTTTGTTTTTTTTTTTTTTTTTTGGTCCCTCTTTTGTAAATGAGGAGGATTAGGTACAGAAGGGCAAAGTACCTACTTCTGCATCAAGAGAGATTCAACCCAAACACCATGTGTGAGACAAATATTTGATTAAACAATAGCTCTCAGTGAGTGAGATCTCTGGCTCTCACAGAAAATGAACAGATCCAAACTCAATTCTGATAATATCACCAAACAAGTTCTTGATTACATCTCATTTTCCTCATCTATAAAATGAGTGATAATATAATACTGTCTACTTACACATGTAAAATGATTTACAACTGAAGTAAATTCGTATTGTAGAGCTTCCAGGATGTACCAGGAACTTAATTAATATTGAATAATATTATTTACCCCCTACTATATTTTAACTAAGACCTGAAAAGATTTGAACAAATAAAATAAAAATACAAACCACCTATGTCATGTTTTCAACAAAATCATTTCATTTTCTTCTTGGGCTCACAGAAAGATTCGTTCCTCCATATCTTGTTTCAGGTGGTTCAAATCACATGACTCTATGCTGGACAAAGGAAAGTAGGTGAAACCATACATAAAACATCCTGACATGAAGTAAAATGTCACCTCCTGAGTCTCCATTCTCACTGCCTGCTTTTGTAGCAACCCAGGAGACTGCATATTGAAGATGGAGATGTCACAAAATGGAAGAAGCCTGACCCTAAAAGACTGCATGGGGCAGGGTCCCCCTGCCCATTGGCATTCGACTGTGGCACAAGCAAGCGATAGACTTTGTGCTTAACATCTGAGATGAGGGGAAGGGGTGACTTGGGAGTTTTAGTTATGTTTGATTGATGTTATTGCAGCATTGAATAGCCTTTGTTTTACATGGCTTTTGTAAAAGAGCAGTATTTATTAATAGCAATATTTTAAAATATTTTTAAAATGTGTCTGTCACTGCATGAGCGTGGGTTTACTTCTAATGTGTCTGTAGTTCCCTTCTCTCTCTCTCTCTCTCTCTCTCTCTCTCTCTCTCTCTCTCTCTCTCTCTCTCTCTCCCCCACACACATACATGCACACCCCCATACACATAAACTTGAATCCCCTCTTGTTTTCTTCTTTTCCTCAATACTGTCTGCAAGATTTTGTTTCTTTCTTAGATGGCCATAATATAGGATTAACATGTTTGCTACAATATTGGGATCATTGGAGAGCATGTCTCTCTAAATTTTGGAGACCTGTGCTGCTATTTGCATGACTGCTCTACTTATGGTGATGGGAGAACCACCTCTACTAACCAGAAAATCTTGCCTGTTCAAGAATTGAAATGCAAAATTAATACACAAATAAAATCATAAAAAAGAGAAAAAAAGCCATATTAAAAAAAAAGAAGGAATCAATGTTACAGTAGAAAATGTTTTGGCAATTTTTAGAGTGCAACCTTGGGAGATTTCCTATTGTTTATACAAGGAAATCAGTGCCATAACTCAAGAGAAATTCTGAGTTGTCTGGATAACTTCCAGTGCTGCCAAATGTTTAGAAATATTCCCAACTAGTGAGCATTTTTACCTAAGCCTTGTGGTTTTCAAAAACCACACAAATCACTGTTATGGGCAAGTGGAGAATTACTGAATTGTGCAATTTGGCTGGTTCCTTTAATGTAGGTTCCCTTATTTTAGTTCTGTCAAAGCCTCACATTTATTACCCATTGTGTTGCTGAATCTTTAGATTTAAAATAAACAATACCAACAAAACCAAAATGATTCAGAATGTCAATGCAGTATATTTTCTTTATTGAAAAAAGAAAGTACTTGAATAACACAGCTGTGGCTTAAAAAGAAAGTGAGAGAAATTATTTTAAATGTGTGGGTAAAGAGAAACTGACAGAGATGAAAAGAACTAATCCATTTTTTTTCCCAGCGCAGTACTCAAATGTGTCCTTCAGTTCGACACACAACTAGGCTAGAACTAATGAGTCAAATGCTAAAACATCTTCTGAATATTCTCATAGAGAGT
Organism: Spermophilus citellus; assembly: GCF_964194105.1. NCBI lineage: Eukaryota > Metazoa > Chordata > Mammalia > Rodentia > Sciuridae > Spermophilus > Spermophilus citellus. The sequence continues at coordinate 63,204,574 of NC_138186.1, read as the reverse complement.
ACTTACAAATGCTGTATACAAGTTGACTTGACAGATTATGCTTCTAGAAGTTTCCCAGATAATATTCAAAATTCTAACCATCTACAGGGGAAGGACATTTTTACAATAGTAAATGCATCAATTGCTATCACAATAAATGAAAAGCTTATGCTACTCTGCATCTTCCCATTGCTCGGGATATCCTTTCCATCTTAGGTCACTAGTTTTTAATCACCTATATAGAATGAGCACTTAACACATGCATGTTATATACTTGTGGTTAAACTTCAATAACAACACTTAAGTTGGCACTGACCATGTATTTTCTCAAGTTTAAAACATAAATACAAATAAACACTACATTGTTTTCAGTATTTCAAAACATGTACTGGAGCTTGCCATTTAGCTGTGAAGCCCTGGTGAACAGGAGTGAGATTTCAGAATTTAAGTAGATATTTTTTTTTTTTTTACCACAGTCACCATCATTACTGTGACTCTCTCCATCCATAACACAGCTGTAACAGGGTAAATCTGGACCTGCTCTGTTGAAGAGAACTGCATTTTTGAGATACAATATGTTTACTGATTTCAGCATCTATTCAACAGCTGTTCATACCCATTCACAGAGGCAGAACAGAGTGGATGCTTTCCAACCCTTGAGCCATACTCTCTGAGACCAGAATCTTGTATGGACACTGAGGTGGAGGTGGGAATCGCTTGGTTAGATGGTTGGATGGTTGCTTTTTGTTTTGTTTTACAGAGCAGCAGATTTAATGCTTTACCTTAGGGAACTCCAGATAAACCCTATAATTGAAAGCCCAATGGGAAGGAGAGAGTTCTAAAAGTAGTGTCTGAACCCAGTTGAATTAATAACTAGAACAACCAACTGTTTTGTGTCCCACTAGAAATGTGTAAAAGCAGTCTACTTTTAAAATATGAACAATGACCACAAGAAAATGCCCAATTTTCCAATTTCAGAGAACTGCAAAAATAACACAATTATTATTCACCACATATCTTGACAAAAGCCAAAAGTTTAGGTGAAAGATAGACCTATTGTATCCATGCAAACACATGTGTATATAAAGATTTATATACATGCATACATGCATGAATATGAATATAAATAGATGAATTGATAGATGAATACATATGTAGGTAGGTAGATGATACATAGAAGTTTTTTCCTCAAAAGTCTTTGGTTCCTTCATCTACTTATTTTACTTGGTCATCAGCCTTTTATCCTTGTTTTCTCTTTCTATGCTCCAGAAGACTGTGTAGCTTGATTTCTTAAGCTTTGCATCATATAACCATGCCACAATGATGTATGTTAAATAAACTTTAGTAAGAAGAGCTGTACTAAGGATACATGATAGTCAAAGATTGACATGTGACCATATACATTTCTCTGTTAATCTTTGTTAAGGGAATGGGGATGGGTTTAGGAAAGAAGTCTGATTGTCTTGCATCTGGGATTCTGCACAGGGTTGTTTTCCTAGAAATACATTCTCCTAGATATGCTTCTTTTAGCACCTTTTTTTGAACTTCCCCAGACTCTAACCCCAAACCTTCAATCTAGATTCTTCTACACTAAGATTCAACACAAAGAAGGTAGCTTTAGTTGTCTGTGATTCCGCTGAAAAGTCTCAAGGGCTTTGAGATTCATTGGTTTTATCCAATATTTTCCATCTTTTTAATTTTTCTCTCCCATGTGGAAATAAGAAGTTATATGGAAGGACCCATATCATGCTAACAATACTCAGATAAATTGGAGGGAAGGGTAGTTTCCAGAGACAGAACTGCCAGAACTTATTCTAAGTCCAGGAAACCCTCCACTTACTCCCTTCTAACCTAACTTATGATGGAAATTCCTCAAATTGTCCGTTCACTCACCTTTAACTGACTTTTTTGTTTTAACTCACTTTTTCACCTCCCCACCAAGTTATTAGCTGCATCCTTCTCCTGCTCTTCTCCAGTGTCCCCTAAGACCTCTAGGAAGGCATTCTCTTTAATTTGGAAAAATTATATACCCTATCTTCCTATATAGGAAGTAATTACTGCAGCCTTTCTCTGTCTCTTTTTCAACCACATCTCCAAAATCCCTCTGAAAGTTACCCACAACATATTGCAGATATATCCACTTACCCTTGCTACCTCTGCCTCCTTTTTCCTTAGTAATATTATTATTATAGAGCAACAGCCATGCTTGGAATATTTTACTAAACACTCAATTAACTTTCAGGAGAAGAAGTAGGTGGGAAAGCCCTGAGTCATGAAGTCATCTCTACTCCATCCTTAACCATCTGTGTCATTTGGGAAGTCTTTGGGGAAGGCCTCTGAGCCTCAGTACCTCCAGGAGGGAACCATGAATATGATTACTGATTTCCCATGGCAAGTGAGTGCTTAAAACTTTCATTGGTTTCAAAGTTTGGTGTTAGCAGGATTCCTGGGGGAGCACGAAATAAGCGGTTTTTGACTCTGGATTATGGCAACCTAATTTAAACCCAATCAGTTCAAACACGATTTACTTTTTCACCACACAAAGACCATTGGCTACCATTATGCATACTTGAAACAAGAAACCAGGTAGCCAAGGCAGAGAGAATTTCGCCTTTCTTTCCTGTTGGTGGCACAGATGCGAAAGTCAGTACTTATTGCATCTCTTTGTGTGACATCTAATGTGTGACGGGCTCTTCTGCTTTTCTCTGGTTCCTATCTCTTGGACTGACTGATCTTCTTCTCCCTGGTAAAGCCACGGGGCTGCCTGAGGCAGTCCTGTCTTGGAGGAGCAGGTCTCATGTTTGCACACCCAGAAACGACAACTCTTGTAAGAATTCTTGCCTTTGGTTGATGCCTTTCTACTCTGACTTTATTGCCCTTGTTTTTTAAAATCACTATTATTAATAAAATTAGGACTTTTCAAGTCCATATATAATTTGTTCACCCCCCCAAAAAAAATTAAATATTTACTATTTTCCTCATTTTCAAATAAGCAAACCATAGCTCAAAGAGACAAACTATTTTCCTAAGACCCCACTGTCAAAGGTAAGAAGCAATTCCCTAACCCTAGTTATTTGATTCCAGCATCAATGCACCCTTCACTATACCATGGCCTCCACATGTTTAATAGTAAGTTTTAAGTTTATACTTTCCTTAATTATGAGAGTGGATATAATAAACAGTAGAATCATGGTACCTCTTTTAATCTCTCCAGAGGCATTTCCCTTTAATCACCTGCAATGAATGATTGTTTATTACATAATTTAATGGTCCAGATATATGCAGGACAAAAATTTACTGAATTACCCTTGGTAATTATAGATGTGGAAAAAAACCTATCACATTTGCTTACCTTGACCTACTTTAATGAAGTGACAATGTTCATTATTAGCAGTCTTACATCTAAATGTTCCCTATCTCTACACAAGTCTGTCTCAGCCAGAATAAATGCCTAGTTAATCAGAAGTGTTTAGTTTGTTTGAAAAAGCTCTAATAATGCTAGTGCTTAATTTTCTGTAGCTATTATACAACTGTCCTACTTCCCATAATACATTTGAAAATAATGGTATAATTATTTGTAATTTTTTGCATGATTTGGTACTCAGAGGATAATATACCTACAATGCCATCTAGAAGCAGTACTTTGACGGAAAATTGAGAAAGATAGCAAATAGCTATCCTTGCCATTTTCTATTTTGCCCATTCTCAGCTATGGATAGATACCTCCATGAAGGAAACATTGAGTGGTTCCACAGAGGCTCTCCCACCACTGATGGGACTCAGATCAGAGCCATTTTCCATGGTCTAAAGGAGTAAAAAGGATGTGAAGATAGTCCCTAGGTTGTCCTCAGAACACTAAATCTTTCAATTTCTCCCTTCCTACTCTAAAATATGAAAAATATTATGTAGATGCTAACAAAGGCACCAGACCCTGTCTAAAATATTTTGAGAAGAGTATTACCACCAATGCATGCACCATTGTCAAGTAATTCTGGGTTAGACAGGATCCACCACATCCCTAGTTTATATCAAACAGAACAAATCAAGAGTAGGGGCAGATCCTATTTGTCAATGCAATATTCATTGTGCAGTCAAAAGAAAATTGCCCTGGCAGGTGTGATGGTACACACCTATAATCCCAGCAACTCAGGAAATCTCCTGAGTTGGAAGCTGAAACAGAAAGATTGCAAGTTCAAAGCCAGCCTCAACAACTTATTGAGAACCTGTCACAAAAACAAAAACAGCTAAGGATGTAGCTTAGTCCCTCGATTCAATCCCCAGTACTATGAAAAGAGAGAGAGGAAGAGAAATAAGGAAAAAAAAGAAATTTTCCCTGGACATAAATATCTAAGTTCTAATTTCAGCTCTGTAGTGAACTTTTTTTTAATAGAGAGAGAGAGAGAGAGAGAGAGAGAGAGAGAATTTTTAATATATATATATATATATATATATAGTTCTTGGCGGACACAACATCTTTGTTGGTATGTGGGGCTGAGGATCGAACCCGGGCTGCATGCATGCCAGGTGAGCGCGCTACCGCTTGAGCCACATCCCCAGCCCTGTAGTGAACTTTTAACCTTGGGTGAGACATTTTCTGTGCCTTAACTGCTGAACAAGAAATATTCATCCTCCCCTCTCCAAAGGCATTGGAAATATTATAATAGACAATAGAGGTAAGAATAATTCTATTCTATTGACTTTGACCAAATGTGTTTGTTATATCTTTGTTCCCCTCATTACTGTAAGAAATTAGGACTATATTAGAACCAGCAAAGGATGCACAGGTCTTGAGCTATTGTTAAGACCCCTTTTAAATGTATACTGTGGTGGCCAAGAACTCTGGTTTACAGGTCACCTGGACCTAGAGTAAATCCTATACCTGCTCACCTTCTGTGTGACCTTGCCAAGTTATCATATATTTCTGAGCTTCAATTCCCTCTTTTGAAAATGGGGTAATATATTCATATATAAATCCCATCTCACATGATTATTATAAGAATTAAATCCATATGAAAATATTTAACAGAAGACCTTGCACATAGTAAGTACTTGATCAATGTTATAAATAATGTCCTTTAATATTTCTTCCATAGGATGTAAATAAAGTCTCCTGTAAATAAACAGTTCTAGATTCAAGTTTGGAAGATACTGGTTTAAGTAAGTTTCTATTTGCAAACTTCTCAGAACCATTCTTGTGCTCATAAATAAGACAACTCTTCAAAATGCAGTGATGATATCATTTTCCCAAAGTATTTGATAATCAGAATCTATTATTTTTACAATAATTGTGAAGTACTGAGTTTAGGGGATTGTGCTTTGGAGAATCTTGTTCTCACAAAGCAGATACTCATAATAGTGTGATGATATTGCAGGATGTTATTCTCTTCAAAATAATGGAGAGTGATAGGGAGGGAAGAAAGTAGATAAGTATAAATGTGAAAGAATATAGTTTATGTGTTGGCCACTCTTGAATTTGGGGCATGGATACATAAGACTTGGTTATATTATTCTCTTTTTCGTGCCTTTTTGAAAAATTTTGTAAAAGTTGTTCAAAATATATTAAACCAGGAAAAAATGCATGTATAGATGATGGCATCTCTTACTACATACAACAAGGTTTAAGAAAAATGACTAATCTCATGGGGTTTGCAAGATTCATTCAAGCAAAGGTAAATTATTTGCTGCTTTCATTAAAATGGGGATGAAATTCTTCCCACACCTCAGAATCAAGAGAGGTCACCAGTGGTGACAGCAGTCAAGGAGACTCCAGCTGGGACATCCGGAGGCAGTATCATGTCTACTCATAATCTCAGCCTTTTTCCCACAAAGCCTTTTGCATTTAAAAAGTGGAATGTAAATTGTATTTGTAATTTAAAAAAAAGTTCAAAAAGTTCATAACTTTTTCTCTTATGAACCTGTTAGATGTGCTATCACAGTTAAAATCAACTAAAATTTTAATAGGAGTTAAAACAGAACCAGTTTTTAAATAACCAAGAATGGAGTATGTCAAACATTCAAGGGATATAATGCGATAGTGGACCTAAAGCCTGGTGAAAACCTTCATTTGAACTGAAGCTGCTGCGTTGGGAGAGGGCTGAGGCTTTTTGTTGCCAGGGAATCCTAAGGAATTTGCAGTTGACCTGGAACCCATTTCCAAAATGCCTAATTTATTATAGAAAAAAGAATTTTCTCTCCTGCTAACAATGAGATCATTGGGCAACTATCACTTAGGTGCTTTTTAGGCAAATTCTCACTAACTGCTCTTTTACTCTAAATGTCATTATTTTTAACAGACCTCATTATTTTGAATTATGCCCAATTCAAGGTACTTGCATATTTGAGTCATGTATTTTGTGCTTTCAATTCACTTTGTGCATTAACAAAATCCTATTATTGTTCATTTAACCTTTAGAAAGTTCATGGATCGCTAACCTGCCTGTCACCAAGATTTGTGTTCATGCATTAGTCATTTCCCAATTGGACCATTTCACGGTCTCCTGGCAGTCCCTTTCCATTCATCTATTTTGTGTTTACAATCCACTCAAAATTTATAAGGTGCTTCAGTTTCCATCCTCTAACATTCCTATTTCTGCTCTCTCTCTAGCAGGGCATAATGACTTTTTTCTTTACCTAAGAGTTTAAAATGAAGGTAGAAGCTTCTTATTTTATTTCTGTTTGGGAGTTCCAAATAAAGTTAAAAAGAAAGAAAGAAAGATAAAAGCCATTCTATTGAGTCATGAGGATGATGATTTTCCAATGTCCTCTTTACCAAAAATGAATTCAGGTTTCTCTGGTTTGACTTCATATTCTGCAAAGATTTCTAAAAAGGGGGATGTCCCAAGAGTATTAAGAAGGAATTCAGTGGAAGAATTGCAGTTTCTGCCTACATGAAATCCACATCTGGAGCCTGCAGTGGGCTTGGGCAATGACTTACACACTAACTGTTAAGAAAGAGAATATTGGGGCATTGAAAACCAATGCTTTCCTCACTGGAGCTATAGCTTTTGCCTGAAAAAAAAAAAAATCCTTGAAAGGCTCTCAGATATCTCGGCAAAACCATCAGATGTAAACATGGCTTTCTAAACTGATGACCCTTCCTATCAGGACACCCCTTTGCACTGTTCTGCCAGTCATAAAAAAAAAAAAAGCCTGCTTTCACCAATCCATGCCCCTTTCAACTCAGTATGTCATCTGCAACAGAACAAATCAGATTATCGATGTGGAGTAAAGCTGTTACAGATGGAGATAGCCTGATTTTCTTTGGTCAGACATTCTAGACCAGCTTTCACAAGTCCCAGTTCAGTAAAGAGTGAGGTCCTTACTCACTAGACTGAGATGTGCATTGCAGGACATGGGAAGCATGGGTCTAACACTCTCTAGTTGGTAATTGGACCACCATTCTGGACTGGAGCAATTCAGCCAAGATGGTTGACTAGGATATTGCTAGGGTGATCATTTTGATATTTCTTGTTAAAAACTTCTCTCCTGGCAGGGTAAATAGGTTGGAGGTGGGATGTCAGGAAACTAACATTTGTAAGCTAACTTGTCTGCCTATGTCAGGCACAGTGTAAGCTCTTCACAACCAGAAATTTTGTTATTCTGATTGTAGAGAAGAAAAAAAAAAATAGGCTGCATGGAGAAGGACACAGTAGTTTTCAAAACTAAATTCAGAAATAAACATAACAACAGTATAGGGATTGGGATGGACATTGTCATCAACAACAGCCTCTCCCAGAAGTCCCCACTTTTCTCACATGAAATTAGATTTTGCTTTTCAGCTGCTTCTTGTCCTGCTTCTCTTTCTGGACATTTTAATGACCACAATCCTAGTTCAGGCGCCTTTCCTATCTCTACCACATCCCTTGTCTCCCAAATCATTTCTTTGCCTTCTACTTCATTTCATTCTCTAGAATGAAATGCATTCTTCAAATAACAACTTGTACAGCTCTCTGGGATCTTCTTCCTACTCCTCTGCACCCCCTCATTTCCTCCTACACACCCTTGAGTGCATCCAACATAAACTGTTCTCTGTCTTCTGGTCATGCTTCTGCCGGGACCAGACTCTCCACCTCCTCCTATACTTGAAAATCTAACTTTTTCTTCAAGATTCTGTTCCAGAAGTACTTCCTTTTTAAAGCCAAACTTTCTAAGTCCCCTGACTGCTTTTTTTTTTTTTTTTTTTTTTTTTTTTTTTTTTTTTTTTGCTGGAGAAGAATAAGCTCCCAGAGGAGACTAAATTCATGTTTCATTCAATATTATCACCCAGGCACTTACTGGGCTGAGGTCACATAGTGAACCAGAGGCAGAACCCTCTTCTGATGCCTCCCTTTGTCATTTTCTTTTCAATATTCCTGCTGTTCAGGGCTTTGCTAGAATCACAACAGGGACTTGTGCTCTTCTCCTGGGCTGCTGAGAATAACCAAAGCAAACTGTATCTTTGAATGGGTATCCTCCAAATATATAGAAGGAACCTCTTCTCCCACTTTTGGGTTTTCTACGACAGATGAGCTTGGGATATTGCAAAGTCTGAGGATTCCATTTGGAGGGTTTCATCAACACAAGTGTGGGATGATAAAGACAATCAACAAAATCACATTTTCTCATAGAAAAAAAAAAGAGAAACGTTATGTTGTTGGTTTATAAACAGATCATCATAAGCTCTCTGGTGGCCAATCCTCCCACAGAACAGACTCCTTAATTGAACTAAATTTCCCTTCTTGCCAGGCTCCACATCAAATTTGGCAAGTCAATTTCAAAAATATACATATCTTATGTGTCAGGCTCTTCATTGCAAGTTTATATAATTATACATTCCAAACAACTATTCTGTACATAGTTTTGAATTTCTAGAGAAGTAAACTGGGACGCATTTCCAAACTGTCATGTTTCATTTCCAGAATGAACACTAAGGAAGTTAATGAGCAACTATGTGAATTGACCTAGGAGAAAAGGCAGGAAGAGGTACTTTGGGGTAGGAGAAAAACATTCCCTATCTCATGCCAGTAACTTAAATCGGAATGTTTTTAATAAAGAAGAACATTTCCTTTTCCTTTGCTACCCAGAGCTCACATCTCATTAATCACCAGCTCTTGTCTATTTTTATTTTCAAAACACTTTTAAATTCCATTGGTCCCTCCTCCACAGCCCAGGCACCACTCTTCCGACCCTAGTCTGGATTAATTTTTCTCCTGTTTCTTTTTAAAGTCATCCTTTGATGCTTCTGGAATTGTGGAGTATATAAGAATTACCTGGGACATTCATTTAAATGCAGATTGTAGGCATCATTCCACAAACAGTCTGATGTAGGGTGTGGCAAAAGGCCAGATGGTCTGCAATTTAAATGAGCATCCCTCAGCAACTCTAATACCTGGGCTCCAAATGCTGCATTTTGATAGGAATAACGGCTACCTTGGCCTCAAAATGTATGGTCTAAAATGGAAATCGAAAAGCAATTTACACATACTAGATACACTCACATACTTTCCCACAACACATACGAGCAATAGAACCTACTGACCATGATAATGTGATTTTAAAGACATTTATAAACCCTTTCCTTGTCTCCTCCCCAACTTCTCGGAGCCTCAGAGACATTATACTAAAATACACAGTATGCTCTTTCTCACAAAACTCTGATTCTGAAGACCCTCCTAGAATATTTTTCCTAACCAACACTTATCAGGGTTTCTCTTTTCCAAGAATACCCCGGAGTCTCATCCTCTTCCCTCCCCCATGTGATTTAGGGTAACCCTCTGATGCTCTTACTACTCCCTCTGCAACTTCTGGAAGTTTTTTTCACCACACCATAGCCTCTTCATATAAGAAGTGTGCCTTATTTTTTGCTTCAGTCTTTATAGGAGCAGTCAATAAATAAAGTCTACTTCAACTTATCCTCACATAACTGGTTCCTTATCCTATAAGCAAAGCTAGGACTTGATGCACCTGGTCTAGACCTCCTCAGTTCTTAACTCCCTATTCTATTTATAAACCAAACAAGGAAACCCAAGTATTGTCAGAGACCTAGACTAGGAATTAAAGCAAGCAAGAAGATGAAAACCTAAATGATGGAATAAATCGCTGTCAACTCATATAGCAGAGCAGTAAGAGGCACAAACTCTGGAGGACAATTGAGCGAGGGGAAGCCCAGCTCTTCCATGCATGTGCTGTGTGATTTTGAGCAGATTGAATAAACTCTCTGTGCTTCAATTTCTTAAGAAGGGACAAAGAACATCCCTTCGAATTGTTGAGACACGTTGAACAGTAGAGCAGATTTTGGTAAAGTTTTTCTATGAGGCACCAAAACATGCACAGGTTAGGATTTACAAGAGAGATGGTATGTCACTAAATCACTCAAAAGGACAAGTAGGTATAGACACTATGGGAACAAAGGGGCATGGTTATGTTCCAATAAAATATTGTTTGCAAAAACCAGCAGTGGGCTGGATTTGGCCCAAGGGTTGTAGTGTGCTGACCTCTCCACAAGACCAATGTATGGCACCTGTGAAGTTCTAATATTATAATTGTTATTTTTTTTGGATAAATTTCCTTCTGGACAAGTAACTTCAACTTTTCATACATACATTAATTATGTTTCCACTGTAAGGAGAACACATTGTATCTATTCACATACATTAGAATCAATATAAAATGGGCTGTCATCTGAGACTCACTATTTCAGAAAATTTCTCACCATTCTTCATTTATGTTTGTAATCAGAAATAAAACCAGTAGAGTATTTTCTGGGAAAGCACAGCTTCCCCTATAATTTCAACCACTCTGAAGCACAGAACCTAAGTTTGAAAACCCCTGTAAGAGGCTATAATGGGAAATATAACAATAGCAACCTGACTGGTATGAATGATTTTGTTCACTTAAAAATCATTTATATTAAATGATACACTGTTAATTAACCATTGTATTAAATTAAACTCAGACAATACTGAATAAAGCCAATCACTACTAGCCTACTAAATATGGAAGAAATCACTCCTTTTCTTCCTTCCAGTATCACAGTCTACTATTATAGTTCTGCTTGCAGTGCTAAAAAAGAAAATATCTAACTGGATGTGGTGGTACACACCTGCAATCTCAGTGACTTGGGAGGCTGAGACAGAATAGCTAGTTCAAGCCCAATCTGGGCAAATTAGTGAGTCCCCATTTTAAAAATAAAATGAAAAGGACTGGGGATAGCTTAGTGGGGGAGTGCTTGCCTAGCATGTATGAGTCTCTGGGTTCAACGCCCAGTACCACATATACACAAAGAAAATCCTAATCCTAAGAATTATTTAGATATTCTTGGCATGAATAGTATCAACATGAATGCTACTACCCAGGAACAGCCTAGAAATGAGACCAATAGCTAGATATTCTGATGATAGTTCATGTTGCAATTCTAAATTCTAGGAACAATGAATGACTTAACCACTTCTGGAATTTTTCTCCAGTTGATAAAAATATTTTTTAATGAACTTAAAGAAGCCATCGCTGCTTCCTCTTTACATTAATTTTTGCAAGCAAATATTTTTTGGCCACATTCATTTAAAAGAAGTGGTTGCTCTCCTCTGCCTGCGTAGTCCTGAGTTTATTGGACCCTCCCAATGCCTGCCTTTAACTTTGGGGCCTGGGTTAGCAACAGCTGCTGCCACCCAGAATGAAACAGGAAACGCTGTTGCTCATTAGCTCTCATACACTCACATGCACCTCCATACTCTCATTTCTGCCTTATCTGCTTAATCCCTATATCCTCCAGTTGCTTTAACTCTTTGTCACGAGTACCCTTGAACCAGCCACTTCTTACAGAGGAGCCCACCTGGTCTCAGGTTAACCTGACTGCTGATTGCCAGCCCTGTCCTGGCACTACATTCACCAATAGCAGGAAATAGCTCAAAATAAGTGAGTGGGGTCTTCTATCACCTTGGCCCATCTTCCCTTCTTTGGAGAAGTATAAACTTTGGGGAGAGCCCCATTTTACCCCCATCCTTAGTGAAAGTCCTCATCTGTGCCCCACATTCAGGCTCAAATTGCAGGATAAGATTATCCTTTGGATGGATGCCCTGTTGGCAGTAAATGCCTGCAAAACACTATCTTGAGAGTATTTGTACAATTTTCAAGCCTGGTCCTATATTTAGAGAAAGGTGGCAACTTATCCAATCTTTGGGAGTGTTGAGAGTTACTTGCTGCTTTCATGCCATTATTCTTCACTTCCAATCCTTTCACACATTTCACCAGCCTGTACTCACACGTGGATTTGCTTCTACATGGATGCAATTTCAAAATGTGTAGGTTCAGATCTAATTCTGGACAGTCTGGATAAATCCCACACATTTGCTGGCAAATTTGTCTCTTTTTTTTTTCAAATGGATCAGATGCTTTGTTTTTCCTCTGGCAAGTTAGATTCTGTTCATTTTTGTTCATTTGGGTGTGCATGTGGGGCAGGTGGGTGTTGGAAGCGGATGCCACTTGAGAAGCAGAAAATATTTAGAAAAGTATAATTTTAGAGATTAATAGAAAATATCCTTTCTAAACAAGTTAGGTCTAAGCAAGTCAATCCTTGCTAACATAGCTGGATGTGAAGAGATGCTAAAATACCCAGCAGCTTCATTTTCCCCTGCCCTGCTTTCACAGGGAGGTGAATGGACTCTGTCTCCAGTGCTCAGAATTCTCCCCTGGAATACCTGACAGCACATTGTCCCTTTGTCCTGATGGTAGATCACACCAAGTGAGTATCCTGTTCACAGAAGACTCACATTCCAGTACCCATGGACACTTTCAAGACTCCAAGTCCTTCTCTAACCTAGCTGTCTATGGGCTTGATGTTATTGCTCAGGCAAGTTCTGATTGTTATCACATTCAGTGGGAAATGATGTATAACCATATTAGCTTTAACAGAACCACTCACTTGACCAATAGGTATGCCAGTTATCTTGTTAAATTATAGATTCTGGGTTCAGGTGTGGTGCCCAAGTTCTGCACTTCTAACCCTGGGTCTGTAGATAACATTTGGGTAATAAGGATTTAAGTCACCCTACATACAGCAATATCATATATAGACATTAACAGGTTAAAAATCCTGGATATGCCTTCAAAATGCAGACTTCTCTGCTTTAAATACACACTCCAGCTAGGTATCAGAGGACCTTGTAATGAGAATTCCTGTAGCTGTCTTGAGCCCAAAGATAATTTCTGATTCTGCTTCTAGTTTCACAAAGATTTATAGTAGGCAATTATTGAGTTCCTTTTGCAGCTAAGTGTCCACCAGAAGACCAGTCATCGTGATACTCCATCAGAGCTAAACAGACAGGTTTCCCTAATCTTCTTCTCCTTCCAGGGTGACTTCCTCTGGAATATGCAGACCTCTACTCTCCTTCTAATGCATTGCCTGCCACCTCTGACTATGGCTCAAATGGACAAGTATCTTATCAAGGTTCCAGTTCTAACTCACGTGAGTTAAAAATGGGTGTTGCCACCGAATTTTGGTGTGTATCTCACCTTCCCAAATAGCTAGAACATCTCCTAGATCTATGGTGACCCAACATCTTGAGAAACATTCTCCTACCACCTTTAAAAGAGTTTGCAGTTGTCACTTCAAAACCCATGTGGAATAATTATGTGTGGTTCTTCTAATAATTAAAATAATAATAGCTTCCATTTGTTTGTGCTTTCAATGGGGCAGAATTTCCTTAGTGTCTTACAGACTTCACATTAATTATTCACAACAAATCTTAATGAGGTAAGACTGTCTCTATTTCATAGGTCCAACAACTGAGGACACTGAGGGAGTAAGTAATTTGCCCACACAGCTGGTGTTCTGGCTTGGATATGAGGTTTCTCCCCAAAACCTCACATGAGAGACAATGCAAGAAGGTTTAGAAGAGAAATGATTGTGTTGTGAGAGTCTTAACCCAATCGGCAAATTAATACTCTGATAGGAATTAACTGAGTGGTAACTGAAGTGGTAGGATGTGGCTGGAGAAGGTAGGAATTCAGGGCATGGCTTTGGGTTATATATTTGTATCTAGCAAGGGGAGACCTCTCTTTCTGCTTCCTGATCACCATGATCTAAGCTGCTTCCCTCTACCACTCTCTTACCATGATGTTCAGCTCACCTGGAGGAATACAGCTGGCCTTCTGTGGGCTAAGACCTCTGAAACTGTGAGCCCCTAAATAAACCTTTCCTCCCCTACAGGTGTTCTGGTTAGGTCCTTTTAGTCACAGCAGTGAAAAAGCTGACTAAAACAGCTGGTAAATGACAGAACCCAAGTTGGACATCAGGCAGGTCTGGCTAATTCCAAAACTGTACTCTGAATTTATATGCTGGTCTCCCATGCTTTGGCACTGTTAGGGAGAGAGACATTGTCATCTACAGTGCCCCCAGACACCTGGCAAATCCCTTTTATTGTGTCCTAAGGAAGAAAACCACTGATTCTTGAAGTTTTTCCTTGCTCAAGTCAGCTTTCGGTCATCCAAAGATTACAAATCATTGCCCCTGGCAATGAATGAATCCTCCTCTAGGACCTTACAGGAGCCCCACATTCCTCTCTCCATCTAAAGTCCAAAAGCACATACACAAATAAATTTCCCAGGACCTGTCCTGATATTTTAGAGTTTCTCAAAGTATTCTGTCAAAGCAAAGCCTGAATAGTATACATAGGTCCTCATCTAGAAACTATTAAAATTAAAACATGTGTGTGTGTGTGTGTGTGTTAGGCAACATTTCTTCTAAAATCCCAAGTTCCTAAACAATTAAAACACATTTTTTACCTTCTTTTGCATCTCCCAAAATATTCAGGATGCTGTATACTGCCAGCAGTTAATAAAAGTTCCTAAATATAAAGTACAGTGAAAAAATAAAATAAAATAAAGTACAGTGAATGCATGCAGTATTTGCTATGTAGATTTGGCCAATGTTTAAAACAAAAATAAAACCAGTAAAGCACATGTACAATTTAGAATGCTTTTTTTCCTCTCATTTATGTTTTATGTTCTCCAGGGCCTGCGGTAATACAAGGGCATATTTGGCATGGCTAAGGGAGATATTCAAAATAATTGAGAAAAGTGCTTTAAATGTCAATGTTTATTTCCTGTATTAAATTCAAAATACATTCCACACAGTCCCATGCCAGCTGACCATATATGTTGAAAGTTGTATATTTTTTTAAAAAAAATAACCCAAGATCACAGCAGTGACACCAAGGGTTTTTCTATGCCATATACTAAAGGCTTGAGACTTTAGGCTATGTTGTATTAAAAAAAAATAAATAAAAGGCACGCTTTTGATTGTGTTCTCTTACCAAGTTTCCTATATCTCTTATAATTCTTGCCTTTTGCCACCTTTTCACGAGAGGAATACGTACTATTAACAATAGCCAAATATGGAATCAACCCAGGTGCTCATCAATGGATGAGTGGACAAAAAGAATGTGATCTATATGCACAATGAAATATTGCTTAATCATAAAGAAGAATGTTCTTCTGTCAATTGCAGCAAAATGGATGGAACTGGAAGACATTACATTAAATTAAATAAGCCAGGTACAGAAAGACAAGTATTACCGATTCCCTCTCCTGTGTGAAAGTTAAAAAAAAAAAAAAAAAGTCAACCTGAATATAGAACAGTGATAACTAGAGATTGGGGAAGGGGAGAGAGAGAGTGGATAAAAGGAGTCTGGGTTTGATCAGTACACACGGCAGACACATATTGATACATTTCACTGAATGTCATTAATATGTACAATTAATGCACATTAATCAAAAGTAAAAAGAGGAATAGATAATACCAATATAATCACTTTGTCCTTCTGGACAATGAGGCCTGGCTCCTTCCCAACAAAATTAATTATTGAACCAACGGCTGATGCTGTCTTCACTAACCTCTTTTCTGTAATGACATATATCTTCGCTCTCTATAAAACGTGCACTGAGGCTCTGGAAACCTTGAAGACACTTCCTTACACGGGTGTCATGGGTCCCCTCAGCACCCCGCTCATCAGCACTCTCTGGCTCTGTTCCTGTCTTGCTCTCCTCTCCTTTGTCCTTTCTTCCTCATCTACACTAGTTTAATGAAGATATAGCCACATTCAGGGGGTCTGTGGTTCCTATCGCTAAAGACCATCAAAGACAGTGGTATGTTTTTCCAAGAGAAAATTAAAGGAGACAAAATTTTCAGCTACCATTTCAGTTGTAAATAATCAGCATGTGTAACTCTTGAGAAAAATACATTTTAAGAATCAAATAATTGGATTTTACTGTGAAATATATTCCTCTTGTCTCACCCTACTTGGAAAAAAATATCAAAATATATTTAGGTTTTATTATGATTCTTAAAATCCAACTTTCCAAGTGAATAAGGCATCTCTAGTCTTCATACCCATTTTATAAATTCATTTATCCATTCATTTATTAATCGGACAGGCCATGTTTAAATAGAGGTGCGTAGAAACAAGGGAGTTTAAAATGAAAAACCAGGGATTGAGGATTTTAGATTATCAATTCAATAGTTCATCCCATGTTTCCAAATCTCCCCTGACAGTTGCTTGTTTGATTCCAACCACTTAATTTCCAAATTCCCTTCACATGTCAGGCACCGAGGCACTTATGAGAGCCCAGAGGAGGTGCACTTTGCCTGCTCAAAAGATTTTGTGGTCTCTCTCAAACACCACTACCAGCACACAAAATGCAATGTCTTCTTCCTCTTATTTTTTTAAATCTAAAGCTAACTTAAATTGAAAATTACAGAAGTGTTTGGTAACAGAGTTTCCTCAAATCATCAGATATTACTGGGAAGCACCTCAACTCGGGAAATTATTCACTCACAGCCAGGTATATGGAGCCAACCTTTGATGACTTCCTCATTCCTTTCTTTCTCCCTTCTACTCCAAGGATCAAATTTCTCTTTCTGTATCAATAGTGATAACAATTCTGTGTCTCCTAGTTCTTAGGGTATCATTTAAAAAAAATAGATTGGTGGATTTAAAATCATATATTTTAAATTGGTAGCAGGAATTAATTCTAGGATCTCTTCCCCAGAGAATTTAAACTCTCTCTTCCCTCCCCACTATGCTACTTCTGCACAGGTTTTTTGTTTGTTTGTTTGTTTGTTTGTTTGTTTTATTCCAGTGGTGATGCTGGCCCAGGGCCTTGTACATGTGAGGCAAGCACTCTACCAACTGAGCTATATCCCCAGCCCAGGTTTTCTTTTAAGGCCACATTTCAGTTTAACGGTTAAAAAATGAAAGTGTACTTTCTATCTTCATTATACAGAACTATAATACCAATGTTAAATTTTACGTTGTAGGCAAATCTGCACTGACCTGAATGGTTTTTCTTTTTACCTCGAATCTCTTCATCATTCCCTTCCACAATTATCTCCCTCAAGAAAATAAAGAGAAAAAGGAATAAAAAATAAAAATTAAAAAACCTCTTTTTCTTCCTTCAAGTCTATTGACACTGGCAATTATTTCTTTAACTTGTCTTTTTCTGCCTGACCCCTTCACTCTATAATCTCCATATCATTGTGTGTGGCCTCAGATTATTTTCAGCTACCTATTTTGAATAGCTTCACCTATGTTGCAAATACCTTGTATTCAACCCATCCAAAATATAATTAATTCTCTCTGCAATTTGTATACGGGGTAAAAATGGGAGTTCATAATCCGCGTGAATCAAATGTATGAAATATGATATGTCAAGAGCTTTGTAATGTTTTGAACAACTGATAATAAAAAAATAAAAAACAAAATATAATTAATTCTTTCTCTGCCCTCTCTTGAACCTTTCTCCTATGCCAACACCATTTTCCACACTATTCCCTGAGCAGACGCCCCCAAGCCAGCCTTGACTCTTCTAACTCTGTGTCATCAATTGCCAAGAACTACTTCTTACAATATTTTACAGCTATATTTTCAACTCCATATCCATTGTCATTCCTTAAGTCAGGTCTTCATATATTTCCATTTCTTGAAAGAGCTGCCTAACTGGTCTAATCTTGATCTTTCATCTGTCCCAGAGGATCACCCTCCTTAATACCACCACACTGGTCCTTCTTATCATAGCTGGCCCTACTTCTGAACTGTTACACCTACCTGAAAGTTAACAACAGCAATCATCAATATGCAGGGGGTGTTCTTGCTGTCACAAGCATGGTGCTAAGTGCCTTTTATCTCACCTAAGACTCACAATAACCCTGTGATACTTCACATTCTTATTTTACAAGCTTGCCAAAGAGCACACTAGGGTGCAAATCCAGGCAGCCTGACTCTGTACTTTACAGCTGTGCCCCGCTCCACACCCCTTCATGACTCTATAATTGACACATCTGCCTTAAAGTCCCTTGCCTCTGTCTTCTAAAAACAATTTTGTTTCTTTTCTCAGACTTTGATAAACAATCCCAAGCCCCACTCAGAGTTAACTTTTTGCTTTATTCACAGAGCATGTTTTGTATCATCTATTTGACACCTATCTTAAACCAATGACAATATCAATCCCTTCCTCATCCTTTAACTGGTAACTTCTAGTGAGAAAATAGAAACTCTCAAGAAAACGCTCAAGAAAACTCAAAATGAACTAAAGGTGGTACCATACATAGAGGGCTGAGCCTTGGAGGTGTGTCCGGTTCTCTCTAAACCTTCAAATGGAAGGATGGAGAGATCATCAACAGCACAAGTAGTTGCTTTCTTCCCCTTTTCTATTTTCTCACTAGCAGTTACCAGAAGGTAGAAGGAGAATCCACGAGCAAGACTTAGTTCATAGCAGAAGGTGGAGGTAGATGGAATGAAGGAAGTGTGGAGGATACCTGCCAGCTATTCTTTAATAGCAATGCAGATGGTCATGCTCCTCAGATCAGGAGAGATGATCAGATTGACATTGATTTTACTAATACTATTTGAACCTAGTATTTACAAGCCTGCCACTTTCATTAGCTGTTAAGGGACAAAGGTCTGCCCTTCAAATATTTCCTTCTCATTCAAAATTGTATCTCTTTATGGATTTCAAAAGGTATTCAATGAAGAGAAAAATGAACAAAGAAAGAACAAAGGTCACAAAGAACAAACAAGAAATAACAATTACACATAACTATTTTCACTAAATTCATTTCTTAAACAACTACAGCTAGTAGTACCATGCTAGATCCACTATATCAGTAACTAGACCCTAATAAGAAAAACCCACCTGTGTAAAATTAACATCAGTGGGAATTATTTTTGTCCTCAAATTCAGAGATAAAGAGAGTTTTCCATTTAGTGATTTCAGACAAAACTCATTTCCCTATAGGACTTCTTTGCAGAATCGTTGCTATTGGAGTATGACCCTCTGTCAGCATAAATAGAGAATAGCTGAGAGAACCAGAAGCATCTACCAGTCAAAGAGCCATGGCCCAACACACAATCCTGATGTTTATCCACCAAAAAGAACCCCAGAAACTGCATTCATGACTCTACGTCAAGAAATGATAATAATGATGATGCAGTAAAATTAAATAACACCCTAAAAAATAAAATATTCAACATTTTTCTTAATATCTCAGACTTATTACTGTTTGGCATGACAATAGGTTTTAAAGCACAATTAAAAAGAAAGTTCCAGGGATGCTCACTCTAATACTATTCCTTCAAGTAGTATCCTCTAATCTAGTTTCCATTTGGCCACTAGAATTTTCCAGCAAACCCTGGCTAAAGGAAAAACAGGAAAAAAAAGTGTAAAAAATATAAAAATATAATATAAAGAGAAAACTGTGGCTGCAATCAGATGTTAACAGCAGTGAAGAGGTGAATAACTGAATAAATGTGTCCATGAGTGATGCTGTGTCCATCTTCATACCTCTTGATGGATTTCCAGCACAGCAGAAGACTTCCTGACTGTGGTTACCGTGTGCAGCCTAGACATGGGAGAAAATGCAAATTAATATACATAAATATTTAATATTTACACTAATGTATCCATATATATGCATATTATATATATATATATATATATATATATATATACACTCATGTCCCCTTGACTACTTTGAACACTCTGTGCACAAGACTTGAATTAGAATGAAAAATAATATTTCAATTTAGAATATTCAAAATCAAGGAATCTCTTGGGCAGAGCTTTCGAAAATCAAGATGCTTTTTTAACAGCATGTCTGGATTTCTCTAGAACAAAATCCATTGCACATCTGCCTACCATTCCTCTGAGCCTTGGGACTGACCTATTAAAGGAGCATTCTTTGGAAAGAGAGCACTGCAAATTAAAGTGGTCAAGGGAGATTAAATTATAATAACTAAGCCAGAGTTCAGGACTTTGTTCTCCCTTGTTCTTTATCTTTGCTAAAATATTAGGAAAGTAAAATACGTCTATCCTTCACTGTCCTTCCCCAGTGTGTCTTATGGATCTTTCTTTTCCATCTAAGACTGGTCCAGGATCTAATGACTCTTTTCCTTTTTCACTGGCCATAAGTGGCCATAAGTCTTTGTGGAGATGGAGTCAAAGACCTATGACCACAGACAATTTTTCCTTTCTCAGCGTCTGCTTCACCAACATTCAACAATGACTGTGCATGAGATATGTGGGAGAATCAACCAAACAACTGAAGCTCGGGCCCAATCAGACAATGAAAAGCTGAATCTGCAGTTAGGGTCCAGGCCATAGCAGCTTTTCAAAGTTCCCCTGGTGTTTTGATCACAGAGCTGTAATGAAAATGCACTCTTTGCCTGAGACTACCTCTAAATACCTCAGTATGGGAATAATAATATTCAAAAAGGGGTCTCGCCACATATTATTCTTTTGGTTCATCAACTTCTACTAAAATCTCAGGGGATTCGACTTGAGAGCGGGAGTGCATAGGGATGGGATAAGTTTAATTTGTCATGAACTGTTAAAATCCCTCAAAATTTATTTCCACCGTCTCATATTCTCTATGTTAGCTTTTTCATTTGAATTCAAAATTATTTATTTCCCGAGAAGATTTCTCCTTATCAGCAAATGTGTTTCAGAGCTCAGAAATAGAACAAGGATGTCAGTTAGTCCAGTTCAAATTTACTTAATTGCACTAGCAGTAAGTTATCCACTCTGGATCGGCTTCATATCCCTTCATCTCATGCTATGGGTCTCCATAGTACTCACCTGCTTAACTTCTTAATAACTACAAAGATAAACAAGATTTTGTTTTATTCACTATAAAGATAAAAATAAATATTCTGTCCTTCTGCTCCTCTCTGAAGCAGTCCCCCATTCATCCCAACTCTTCTAAAATCTGCCACTCAGCACATCTTCCACACTGCCTCCCTGAAGAGGCTTTGGCTTCTAGAAGCCATGGTCTCCTGGTTGCTTCAGCACCACTGCCTGCTACTCCAGGGGAAGCTGAAATTCCAGAGCAAGGAATGAGCCCTTGCCTTCCTCAGCAGAGCAATTTCTATATTTTGTATAAATGGCTAATGAGAACAACTGAAATATGCTTAACTTGAACATACTTGAATCTCAGTTTCCTCATCTGACAAGGATAAAGAATAACTTGGGCTCTGGTGAACATAAAGCAAAAGATCTGGCACTGAGCAAAAACATCATCTCCCTTCTTCCATTCCTGTGCCAGCCCAATGCCTATGCTCTTAGCTAGTGGTTGTGATATCCCAAACAAAAGAATCATCTGTTGAGTGAAATTTTGGATCAATACCAGGTGGGACAGTACTCTTGGAATAGAATGGATTTGGTTCCATGTAAGTAAGTTAAGAGTCATTGACACATAGTGATTGCTCCAGTTGACACAGTGAAGCATCTTGGTTGTTCCAGAATCAAAAGCAGAATCACTTTTCTCATATCTACCCACACAATCTCACACCTACATATTGTTTTAGGAATTTTGATGGACAGAAAATAAAATTCTTCTTATCCTACTCCTGGACAATACACTCTAACCTTGAGGTGATAGCATATCCTAGTGGCTTGAACCCCTTTAGAATTTTTTAAAAGATTTTTTATTAAGATGGACACAATATCTTTATTTATTTTATTTATTTTTATGTGGTGCTGAGGATCGAACCCATTGCCTCACATGTGCGAGGCAAGCGCTCCACCGCTGAGCTATAACCCCAGCGCCACCCCCATAGGATTTTGAAACAAAGAGTGCATGATTCATTTCTAGCTTCTGGGATTTTACCTGAAGTCTTCCAAAGACTTCTTCTTCGTTGCTTTCAAACCACCAGTCTGGCAACAAGCAAATTTGTAATCAATGACCTGGTAGATGATTGGATTGTACATCGCTGCAGATTTTGCAAGGAGGGTTGGCACCACAGAAAGCTGGATGGGAATGGAATCTGGCCTTCCAAATGCTGACCACACAGAGACCACTGCATAAGGGATCCAGGCAATCAGGAAACCAGCACAAATCAACATCGCCACCTGATGAGAGAAAGTGATGAAGAAGAGAATGGAGAAACTTCCTAAGTAATGAGGACCT
Organism: Spermophilus citellus; assembly: GCF_964194105.1. NCBI lineage: Eukaryota > Metazoa > Chordata > Mammalia > Rodentia > Sciuridae > Spermophilus > Spermophilus citellus. Next base: position 63,182,157 of record NC_138186.1, on the reverse strand, counting down.
AAAATGAGAGGTGTGGAGGAGGAGCAAGTCACCTCTTCATACCCCGGAAAACGTATCTACTGCAATGCATTTATCTTGTTCCTAGGAATTATTTCATATGGACTTCTCAAAAGTTCAGCTAGAAGCTTTATCCACTTATCACTTCCTGTCCATTCTCCACTCTAGAATTTTAATGTACCCACAGACCCAAAGTATAACCCTTTAATAACTGTCAGGTTTCCCCTGCATTTTGAGTAAGAAATCATAATAAAAAAGACATCTGTTCTCCTGAGCTTTCCAGACTTTTCAACCCACATTCACTTAAAAACTTGACAGAAAATACATTCACCTTGATGAAATTTTAAATCATCCACATTTGCCTCAGGAAACTGAAAACTCTGCCCAGGTTTGAAATTCTAATATGCATCTTCTTCAGAGGCTTCTATTAAATGTCATTTCTTTTGGCTCAGGTGTTGCTCAAGTTTGAGGCTCAGATTGTGGAAATTCACTAAGTATAAAGTAAAACACAGTCATCGCACCTCAGCTGAAGTGAGACTGTTGTACAAAATGAGACTTTTCCAGAAAGGACCTTTCTCTCACACAAAATTATAATTATCCAAAGGTCTCTTAACTTTCAGACCAAAGAATATTAGAGATACAGTTTCTCGCCACCAGCAGTTCAGTTCCCTTAATAATGTAGTCCTAATCAGGACCCTACAATGACCTACCTGATTGCTATAAGTCAGCAGCTCACTCAGTTCAACAGAACTTTTTAGCAAATGCTTAGACAAAACACTATGCCACGTGCTATGAGGAATACCAGTGTGGCTTCATGCCTGTGTTGTCTCTCTCTAGAATACAGATAAATACAGTACAAGGCTGAATATAATTTAAGCTCCAGTTCAGAGGAGAACAAAATTGCATCCTATTCGGCAAATTATGAAGAGTTTCACAAAGGATGTGACATATAACCTGCACTTTGGCAAGTGGAAATAAAAGAATAAGAGTGAGACCAGCATGAGCAAAATCTTGGGGAAAAAAAAACACATGAATGAAGTTTGCACAGAAATTGTGAATGAACTGTAGATGTGGTGATGCATGCATGTAATCCCAGCAACCTGAGAGGCTGAGGCAGGAGGATTACAAGTTTGAAGCCAGCCTCAGCAACTTAGTGAGGGCCTGTCTCAAAATAAAAAATAAAAAGTGCTGGGGTAGCTCAGTGGTAAAGCACCCTTAGGTTCAATTCCTGATACTAAAAGGAAAGAAAAAAAATGCTAGTGAGAAATTCACTTTGATATGGAAAAGCAGCAAAGGGAGATGAGGCTAGGAAGAAAGATATGCACTCAGGGTTTTATATGTTACTGAACTTGAACTGAATACTTTGTGCTTTGAGGCAGTAGTAGGTTTTGAGCAGGAAATATGAGAGCTCTGCTTGAGATTAACCTATAGAATGAAATGTTGCATGGAGAAATAGAAGCCTAAATATCATTGTTTATTCATTTAATCAACAAGTATTATTAAGCATGTTTTGTGTAACGTCTATTGCAACAAACAAAGCAGATACATCCTGCCCTCATAGAATCTCCATTGTTAGCAGAGCTGTTGACCAACTGTATGAACAAGAACTTAGAGTAAATTTCCTACACCGGAAAATACAGTCCAAAATTTGTTTTTTTGTTTTGTTTTGTTTTTGAAACAGGGTCTGCCTAAGTTGCTCAGACTGACCTTGGACTTTGAATTCTCCTGCTTTGGCCTCCCAAGAAGCTAGGATCATAGGAACACACCATCATTCCCAGCTTTGGGCTTTATTTTAAAGTTGAACTATTTCAGAGAGAGAGAGCTAATTGAGAGAGTGCTTTACCTTCAAAGTATTCCTATACTGTTATATACTAGAATATTCTTTCTGTAAGATAAATAATAAAACTATATTTGAAATCAGTCCTCTAATACACATCTGTCTTTTGTCACTTCATTTGAACTTATTTTCATCATCCTAGTTATCCTCTGCTTTAGCATTCCCAGCATTACTCCCCCTCCTAGGAGTTTTATAGAATTGCCATCAAAGGCATCAGATGACTCTGACCAATCAGAGGACTACGTGCCCTTGGCTACAACGCTATGAACAGGGAGCTTGATCATAATCATCTTGGGGGTTTTGAAAGTGAATGTCCCTTTTATCTCTGAGTTCCCTAAAAGCTTGGGATTATGTAAGAATGGACCTATCTGAGGCTGCTTCACTTCCCTCCTCCTTCTCTCTTCCCTTAATTTAAGGGGGAAAAAGTTATGTAAAAGATCAATGATAAGAGGCGAAACACAAAGTGCTTCATCGGTAATAAGTAAATTCACAGTATTTATGAATCCTGTTTTAGAAGGTTGATCAGAAATGTTTTACTTACAACAAAGTCATTCGTATGCATGCCTGTTTCATTATGCTTTAGTGGGAGCTAAAAGCTATTGTACATAGAAAATGGTCCAAGCCTCAGTCTATGACCTGCAGACTAGCCTGTCTGTTCACACCTCACACAGCTTGGTGGAGTATATAAGAATGACACATGGCAAATCTGCTCTAAAGTCACAGACTCAGACTCCAAAATCTCAAAGCTCATTTCCAGAAATAAACTGCAGGGAAAAAAAAAAAAACTTAATACTATCTGTTTTGCTCCACTTTGCAAATAGAGAATCTGAGTCCCCAGGAGATAAATCAAGTGAGCCCAGCATTCCTGTGTGTCCTGCAGCCTTGTTTAGTGCCCTAAGCCAAAGTTCTCACCTGTGTTTAACGGTTATAAACTCTTCAGATCTAATGCACACATATGGCTCCCTCTTCTGTTGAGTTTACTTTTCCATCAGTTAGGAGACGCTTACCCAAGAGAAATTTTCATTTGGTTTGGTTTGTCTGACTTTTGTTTGCAAATGGAATGGATGCCTCAATGCTCCCAGCAAGGGCCTTCTTTTTCTAAATCTCCAAATAAACACTAACTATATAAATAAAGCTTGCCTTAGCATTTGTCTAGGGACTTAACACAGCCCCATCCTTGCTTCTTTGGTGAGTCATATGATGTTTCACAGTGTCTCAAAAGCTGATTTCTATGTTGCTGCCAAGTCATTGACAAAAAATAGATTGGTAGTTAGTCCAGAATATCTTCTACATTTTACATGATTTCTACTTTTTTTGAATAGTAGGCAGTGTAGGAAAAATTTCAAGAATTTATATTGTATTATCTCTTTTAAATGGACATAGGTGAATTACACATACACATAAATAAAGAGCACATAGAAAATGAATCATTGTGGGTTTTCTGGGTTTAGAATAAAGAACAATGACTAGAAATTAAGTTTAAAGATGAAAAGGGGAAAAAAGGCTAAATCTATAAGACAATGAAGAATGTTATTTGTGTTTCTGAAGCTTCAAAGTTAATATGAGACCCATTCACTTTCTATAACCCTCTCATTTTAAAACACACTCCACAATTATTAGGCATTTTAATATTAAAACCATTCTATGATATACTCCACAAAAGTTTCTAAAACTTTCCTGTTGTACTCCATTTTTCCTGATTTTTCTACTTGGCTGTAATCTTTCCAACAGTTTGTTCTTTACTTTCCTCCATTCTAGGTACATCTTCATTTATATTTTCTAAAACTGACCGCCCAAATATCTTTAAGCCAGTTCAAACAAAAATATCTGTGCCTGTCAACTTTTCTAAGTTGTTTACTTTGTTTAATTACTTCACTTTCATCTCTGCCTTTTGGTTCACTGGCAAAGCAGTAGAACTTCAAATTCCTAAATTAGACAATTCTTGTGGGAGGAAAGTCACAGGATTCGTGTTCAGCTTATACAAAAGAATCGCACATCTGCAGCCCAGTTCATTTTAAATACATCTTGCTGCACAGGACTAAGACAGTGTTTTCCAGCTCTAGTTCAGACTGACGTTAAGTGTCACAGTAGCAAAGTTGCACATAATCACTCAATTCCAGTGAATTGACCAATTAAAGCAATCATTGAATCATGGTTGAAAGTAAATTCTTCAAGTTACATATGACTCTGCCTCTGAGTCCAATACATTCGAACCTTTCTAGCACAAAGGTTTCTTAGGTCCTATCTTCCTTCAGTGGGTAAGGCAGTGTGGAAGAGTGGAAAAGTCACTGGCTGAGATACTTTGGGTCTCTCCACTAATCATCGTAAGTGGGACAAAATCCCTAAGGCTCTTTGAACATCCATTTCAGAAGGAGAGCCCAGTCCTCCCGCCAGGCTATTTCACACAGTTACGAATAAGACTTAAGCTAAGGTTAAAAGCTGTAAGTTACCTTAAATAATGAAATAGAAGAGGACATGGAAATGATGTGAAAATAAAGGCTTGAAAGGAGAGCCAAAGTGATGTAATAAATTCCCCATTGATAACAAGATTGGATCACATTACAGAACCGTTAGACTAGTGATAACAAGGGCATTTCAGTGACTAGGGGAAGATGAGGTCACCAGAAAAGAAATCACTACATCTGTACACTGAAGAGAAGGGGAAAGAGGTGGAGGTGACTGCTTTTAGGAAAGCATGTGATTGACAGGAGCGTAGGGATGAAAAGATTTGGATTTTCTATCTTGGGTCCAGCTAGCAAGTACATGGATTTGCTCCTGAGCAGTGGGAAAATGATACTCAAAGGTAGTAATAGGGTAATAAATTTAAGTTCTGAGACTGTTACCTTCCACATGTGGGACTGCCTGTCATTGAGTAATTCTATCAATAGTGAGTAGAAGGAGGAGAACTTGACAACTATCACATGCTTTCTTGGGCTCTCAATGTTCTCATGTATATAAAAATCATGGTGGTGATACTTGGCTTTCAGATTACCTTTTAAGAAATTAAAAATGCAACAATCTTATCATGTTTTCTTTGACATTTTTCCCCTTCCTTCTATTTAATCCATAGAACAACAATGAAAGCCAACTGTCCCAGACCCACCTCCACAAACTGATAAAGAAAAATTTTCTGAGATCTTTGTTGCACTGCCATATGTTAACCCTGGTTGCAATCCAAGCAGAAAATATGAATTCATCCTTCAAAAAAAAAAAGAACTCCACACTTTCCAGATGCAATTTTCTCAAATCTTAAAATAACACAACTCTAAAAACAAGCAAACGCTGCAATTGAAAAGAAAGGAGGCAAACCAGGTCACGTCTCTCATTGTGCCTGTGTTGGGAGTTCTGGTTCAAACTAAACACAATATACCATGACCAGGCAGTGGTTGGCTTTAAAAAAAAAAGAAAAGAAAGAAAGGAAGGAAGAAAAGAAAAGAAAGAGAAAGAGAAAGTAATTTATAAATGTCTGGTTCAACAAAACAGGGATCCTTCCCTGTTCACTATGGGTGATCCAAGACCTTGAAGTGGGACTATATTTCTTGGGAGGAATAGATTTTCAGGTTGAGAAAACACTGGTTTTAGTAATAAAAGCCATCCCCCATACCTTTAAGTAATCGAACCAATGTATCTATTTTCACAAAACCTCAGAGTTTTGAAATAATCAAGCTAATCATTTAAATTCTCTCCCCCATCCTCTTTCATATATGAGAAAACTAAGACCCAGAAAGATTTACTAGTTTTCCCAAGGTGAATCTGTCAATATTCTGAGTTGCAAGAAAAACAAAAATTTATTTTGGCTGAGTGAGGCAGAAAGGGGATTTCTTTAAAGGATATTGGTTAATGCAGAGAGCATCACTGAAAAGGTTAATGGATATCCAGCAAACAGAAATGATAATTAAAACCCTATGTGTGAACTGGTTTTGACACAGATACTACTGCTGCTGTATCTCTGAGCTCAGGAGAATGCTCCCTGCACTTGATTCTCTGTCACCAGGCTCCAGACAGGCTGATCTCTGGTGCCAGAGTCCTTAGCTGTGCTCCAATCAAAGGGGCAGCCTATGAAGCAAATGATTGACTTTTTCAGTATTACTTAAGAGTTACATAGCTCCTCCCCTTATCCTCAGCAAGACACAAAAGGTTGGCAATTCCTCAGACACAGAAGGGGTTCAACTACTGGGAACCAAAATAAATAACAAATGTCAATTATATAAGACCTTTCAGGCAGCTAGTGGTCAAGCTGGAATTGACTACTAGTTTGAAATTCTTTTCATTATTAAGTGACTCTGATCTAATCCCCCTTTAACAAATATATAGTAAACACTTGCCATGTTTGAGACATTGTGTCCTCAGAACACAAAGTGATCAAAAAGACATGGTTTCTCCAGCAGGCCTTATTGACTAGTGGTAAAGATGAACATTGAATATATAAGCACGAAAATAAGTATGTGATTTTAAATTAGTTTGAAAATTGACATGTTCCAAGAAGGAAATAGAGAGGTCATAATGAAACATCATAGTAGGAAGTCTTGAATTCAATTTTGGAAATGTGCCTCTGGGAAATGATATTTAAGAGCAACAAAGAAGAGCAAAGGAAAGGAATTAATTAATTGGTTTAAAAAAAAGAGCAATACAGTTCAGCTTTCCCACAAACTGCCCTGAGAATCCACACCAGGGAGTCCCCTGAACCTGAACCCTGGTTGATAGATAAAATTCGATGAGCAATAAAGGAGAGGAGCTTAATAGTTTAAGAGCTTTAAAAAGGCTTCACAATCAATGGGAAAGAACACAGAAAAAAACAAAATGTCCCATAAGGTATAAAAGGAACAGAGGCACTCCAGCCAGGGGTCAAGGGACCTCTTAGCAGTGATCAAGGTGATTAAATAAACTTGGTTTATTCACTTAGGTATTCATTCAAGCAATCTGGATTAAATGTCTAGCAGGTGGCAGGCTGTAAGGTACAGAAGCAAATAAAATATGCAGCACCTGCCTTCACCCCACATCCTGTCTTGTGCAAAAGAGTGACAGACACATGATGTGGTTTGACAAGTGTGGCTAAAGGAAGGGCTCTTATGGCCCATAGTAGGGGGGGAGTTTCTGGTAGAAATAAGAGATACCAAGAGAAGACCAGGTACCTACAAATTCTGTATACAAATGATCTGATATCATAGGTGACCACCATATGTTAAATGAATTAACATGAAGTAGAAACATACATGGTATAATGGTATTGGGGAAAATTGATCTATACTTCTCGTATTGCCTTCCTGTCACTCCACCATTCCCCTCATTAAATCAGCAGCAAGAGTGTTCACTGCATTGTGTGAGTATTTTTACAAGCAGAAATAACCAAAGAAATAAGACATTCATTTCTCAACTTCTCAGTTTCAGAACAGAAATTTGAAATTTATGGAGAGAAAATAGTTGAGAGTAAAGGGTTTTGAGCATGGGGGATGGGGGGAATGACTTTTGTGAAGCCAAAATTCTAAAAGACTCCAGGCATTACTCATGAACAATTTAGAGGATGTGCCTGTAAGAGCCAGTTTTCCACTCTGACAGAAAAAGAGCCTACAGCTCAGAGGCAAAGGAGAACATGAGAGAAGCTGGTAACTGACCTTGAGATGGTGTCCTGAACCCACCTTACAGAGTTAAGCACCAAGTTAATAAGTGACAACAACCAGACCAGGAGCTCCAAAACATTGGCACCATGGCATTTTTAAAAATCTCCCTGGAGCTCATAGATTGCTGTGGGAAATGCAGGGAGATCCCTCTGTGTGTGTGTGTGTGTGTGTGTGTGTGCACTCACATGTGTAAAATACTTCTGTTTATAGTCTGTGAAATTTCAGACGGCCACAAGTTTAGTGAAATTAGCATTCTTTAACCATTAATTAGAAGCAAGCTACAAAGTAGAGAAAGGTTTCTAGATGAATGTCAATTTTTATCCTGACAAGATCAGACCAGCAGAAAGCAGTCCCAGATAATAACTCAGCTAGAAATAATTAGAGTACACAGAGAACTAAATGATTTTGATCCCTGAATCCAGGAAGATAGCCTTTAAGTAATAAGCTTTTAGACCAAGCTGTTCTGAAGATCAGAAGCACCACATGAACAAGCAAATTGTTAATCCTGAGCAGTAGTTGAATGGAGGAAAGACTTCAGAGACTATGAAAAGACCCAGCATGAAGTTGTTTCTTCTTATATTACCTACTAGGAGAAATTGAGGTCAAAATTGAGTAGTAATTGAAAATGGTGTGAATTTAGGACAAAAGTCACAACAGAAAGTTTTATTTTTCAATATGGCCGAATTTTTATGTAAATTTTTCCAAAAAGATTAATTAGAAACATTTTATATTTAGGATATTAAAATATATTTTATATACCAACAAAGCACAGACATGTTACATATACTATTATGTAGTATGTGTTAGAAGAATAAACTATATAGAGAAAAAAATCATTTACAAATATACATGTGTGAATATATACGTCTACACTTTTCATTTAACATCCATTTAGTTATCAGGTCTAGGGTAAGCCTAATCATTTGATAAACACAGTTCAAGTCAAGTAGAATGACAACAAGAAATCAAATTAAATCATATGTACCAGTCAATACCTCGTATACGTAGTGAGCTTTAGAAGTATTGGCTGAACAAGCTATCCACCCCTCAAGAAGACACAGTGGTTTAGATAAGCAATGATAACATTCAGAAGCACATAAGCAGTGGGAATTCTAGGTTTTCCCAGTCCCAACATTCCCAATCCTCTGGGTCTTTTGAAGGTTTAATTGATCAGAAAGCACCTCTTTAAATTGTGTCTGCAATTACCTTGGTGAGCTTCATTTCCAGAACGTGGCTGCTGTGGATCCGACTGTCAAAATGAGCCACCTCCTTGGAAGAGGACTTAACCTTGGCAATGATCTTCACATAGGAGAACACGATCACAGCGGTAGGGAGCAACAGGCAGAAGAAGAGGATGTTCAGGATGAAAACCTGGCCCCCAACTGAGGCCTGCGCCAGCCACCAGTCCAGGGTGCACGAGGTTCCGAAGGGCTCAGGTGCGTAGTCCCCCAGGCCCACCAGGGGCATGGTGGTCCAGAAGGAAGCATAGGCCCAGATGACTGCCAGGCAGATGAAGGCGTGCTTTCTCTTCAGCCAAACCCCTGGAGGCGGAAGAAGAGCATTACCCACATGGAATCTGCCCTGCACCCAGATACCTCCCCTAGATATGTCAAATTCCACCTCCAAAGATTTATTCCATTGAATTCTGGGAGACGTGGGCAGATAACTGAAGCCTGAGGGAGAGTGGAGTGAAGCAGGGAAAGTTCCAGAGCTTGGGCCTTTCTCCAGGAGAGTGACACTTTGAAGAGAATTCACAGGGAAGACTTTCTCTAGGCACCTGGGAGCTTTGGGAGGGAGAAGTGGCAAAGGCTTGGAAATGGGGTGAGTAAAAAGACCAGAGGATACTGACAATGGAGGACCTTGTGAGAACAGTTCTCATCTCCACGGCCGTGTTAGTGGGTCATCCAAGGATCCAAGGGAGAATCCTTCAGGGGAGGTGTGCAATCACAAAGCATCGCTTGTGTCTTTAAAATACCTTTCCTCTTGAAATTTTTTGTGTCTCTAATCTCCTTTGCCTTCCTAAGAATTCCTTGAGTGGGGATTGGTGCATCATGCTTATGACACTGCGGTGTAAGGCTAAAGTGGATGACTGTGCATGGTAATTCGTGGATCAGATTTGTACCCCCTGGACTGAATCTTCAAACTGTTCCCACAATGGTTGTATTCACACAGCCACTGTGGGAGAGGTAAAGAATCTAAGCAGGTTGCATTGTGTTCTGCAAAAGTAATTATGTGAAAATATTTTCATAAGAATAAAAAAAAGAGCTGTTTTTCGGTACTGGCTTCTTAACTAAAAGAAAATGGCAAGAGGAAGAAATAGTACAGTCATCTAAAAACGGCTGTAAAACACTAATGCACTAATGATCATTTCCTGAAGTTCAACACAACCAGCAAAGACAAGCCAGCCTGACTTCATGCTGCAGCCGCCACGGAAAATGACCTTCATATCCCACTCATCACCTTGGAGGAAGAGGGCCTGGGAAGTGGCTCCTTACTGCTTTGGTTTTGTAGTAGTGAAGAAGAAATATCAAAGTGTATTCAATAAAAGCTAAATTCTTTCTTTAATATAAACTCGGGTTCTGCCTCTGCTTAGGGTAGTGTGAGAACGACAAGGTTGTTTCTAGTGTTTGAATGCTCATGTAACCTTTCCAGATATCCAGTGTTCCTGACAGTAAAATAAAGGAAATAAGACTACATTGTTTACATGTTTCAATAAAGGTTAAATAAAATAATGTAAGGAGCTTGCTTTGCAAACTATGAAGCACTACATTAGCACAAATTTTTACTTCTCTGTAAATGTGTCTTGTATAGCACTAATAATAAATATAACAATGTTTCTGTGATCTATTGTCTCCTTTTTTTTCAAATGCATGGCATTTTTGTATCATGAAGTACAAATTTCTCAAGCCCAACCAGATAAGGGTAGCAATCATGTAGACACAAAATATGTCAGCGCTTGATTATCCGTTATAACAGATAAAAACATTGGCAGGGAGAACCACATATATTCATGGGAATGTGCAGAGGCATACGGATAAGCATTCATGATTAGGGTTACTTAAGTGAGGTGTTTCATACTTACATTCGAATATGGTGAAAGGCTGTCAAGTACAGGAGGGAGTAGATTAGTAGATTGGTTCTGTGTTGCTCCAGAAGTCAGAACTAGGACCAATGGGTGGAGGTTACTGGGAGGCAGTTTTGTCTCAATATAAGGAATAACATTGTAACAATGAGAGCAGACCAATCAGAGAATGGGCTGCCTTGTGCAGTAGTAAGCTCCCCGTCACTGGTCACTGGAATTATTCAAGAAGAGGCCAAGTGGTCATCTCTCAGGGATGCCTTAAAGCAGTCTACCACATTTCATGGGAGAAAGGTCTACATGTCCCCAAGCGACCTTCTAATTCCAACATTCTAGGACACTGTGTGGAGGGTTTAATAGTGCATCAGATTAAATGATGAAACCATATGACTGAGGTTAAACCTTAAAGAAGCTGGAAAATAGACACAGTTCCCATACTGCCGTGATCCTGGCGGTGGGCAGCGGCATCCCTTTAGTAGACAAAAAGCTTAAACTCAAGAAAATACTTAAAAACAGAGACATCAAGGTTTAGTATTCCTCAAGTACTCCCAGGAAGTTCAAGTTTCTGCCTCCTTGTCTATAAAGTTTATAGTTAAACTTAAAATCTGCTTGGCATAACAAAAAATAATAATAATAAGCTTGTGGAAAGAATTAGACTCTGATGTCATCCAGAATATGTATAATGGTATTTTTTATCTTATCATAAATTTTGATTCAAGCTGCTTCTGTTGGATGTTGTAAATGTTCAGAAAAGGAGACGCAATTAAAAAAAAAAAGTAAGTACTTTATCATGAAGATGGTGGTTCACACCCCCTGTTCCCATGCATGGTCTTTCTGGTGTCTAGGGGCTGTAAATTGCTAAAATATGAAGGGAAATTCTGCCCTAATGAGATTTCCAGGTCTACTTGATCTTCTCCACCTCAGTCTCCTGGTCATACTCTGTCCCCATGTCACAACCACTCTAACAGGTTGACAACAAAATAGCTTCATACAGAGAGTATCAGAATTACTCCCTAGTTACACCTGGTTCTCAGTATTAACATAAATGCCCAAAGCTTCTTTTTCAGGTTCAATAAATTCCCAGAACCACAAGAAGCAAAAATGCTTCAAATTATTTTTAAACAGTAAATGGTCTTTAATCTTTAAGGCAGGGGAACCTTTAGGCTCTGCAAACTTATTCACTGCTGTCTCTCCACTCACTAATTCTCTTAAGCTGTCATTTTTCTAGCTACCAATACCTCCCCCCAATTAAAAAAAAAACTGTTAAGTGGTATATCTGTATTTCTGTATGTGTGTCCTTTCATACAGCAATAGCAGCATGTCTCTCTAGACCTGAAGGTGAATTTTGGAATTCCTTATCTCCAAAATCACAGGGAGACTGGAACCTAAAGCAAAAATAGGAACAGCTCTTCTTATCATTACAGTTTCTATGTAGGGAATCAGCTAACCTTGCAAACCTCAGGCATTTTTGTTTGTTTATTTGCACAACAAAATATGGTAGAAGCTTACAGACTATACAAGAAAGTGATCATTTTTAAAAGCACTGCAACCAAACACCAGACATTATTATAAAGTAGTATTAAAAGAAACCCATAAAAAAATAAAAAGTAAAAATAATAAAAGAAACCCATGTTGGCACAGGTCAAATCTTTAAACATGTGTTAGAATGAGATAGGCTATAAATAGAAATACTCTTGGTCTCTGAGGTTATTAGTAATCTTTATTTATTAACTGTATAAAATATGTACAACTATGACATTCAATGCAGCTAACTTTGACTCGCAGGGAAGGAGAAACCTTCCAACTTACCATAAGATAAGTAGCAGATTTTCAGGTAACGATCCAGGCTAACAGCTGTCATGGTAATGAGGCTCCCACAGCCAAAGAAAAATCCAGCCCATCCATACCAACGGCAGCCAATCCAGCCGAACACCCAGCGGTGACAGAAGCAAGAGATGATGGTGAATGGCTTGCCTACAACTGAAGCACCAAGCAGGCTGTCAAGGGAAGTTCCTTGTAGTTATTTTCCTACCTCCTCAAATTGCATGGCTCCACTTCACTGAAGCACAGGTGCATATGTAAACACACACTCGTGCCACACACATGCTTCATTATGCAGAACTTCTAGATTAATAAAATGCTGGCTGCCCAGAGAGGTTTTCCAATATCCCAATAGCCAAACATAGTGAAAGAATACAGAAGGAATTTTCTAAAGTAATTCTGACTACAAAGAACTGTCTCAGAGATACTCAGCTTTAGGAAATACAGAGATGTGATGATGTCAGTGGGCAGTGTCAGCCATCTGGTCATTTTTAATATTTTGCTGAATTGGCTCAGCAATTTGAAAATCAAGGGGAAAGGGCTATAGACTCACAGTGAAATATACAAAAGAAAATGTTCATGTTCTCTTCGAGGACAAATTTGCTATACTGATTTCCCCTCAAGACTTCATTACTTTTCTTCCCTCCAAAGTTAGACATCCAAGCTGGAGTGATCAAGATGCAGTCATAGGAACAAGGTTTTATACAATACACTTTGCCACTCATTCAGCCATGGCCAACTCTGTAGAGATGGAGGTTCAACAAAACAGTGAGCCCATGAGGTGGGATCCAAACCCAATACTGACATACTTACATAATCAAGTAATACTGGACCAGGCTACCTATTATACATACTTCTTGGCAGTCAAAATTCAAGGCTCATTCAACTTCCAAAATTCAAGGCTTTGAGAAATTTTTAAATTTGCAAAAATCTGAAAAGTAACTAACATTGTGTGCCATAGCATTTCCAAATGTGTTCACTCAGAAACATATTTATTTTATATTAATTATTCCCTAGGAAATACTACTCCACAAATTACAAATTATGCTGTCATTTAACCAGGAAAAATTCCTTAAAATAATGCATCAGGTCTGGACTAAGGAATAATTTGATGCAAGGAATCTTTAACTTAAGTATATGCCATATAGACATCCAATCAGAATAGCTGATTCCATCTGTTATTTAAAGAACTGATGATAGGATATGATATAGACTCATGATTTTCTAATAATGATGATTTTTAACTCATTTATTTCTTTTTGCTTAGTTTATTACAATGTCGAGGATTTCTGGTACAATGTTGAATAGAAGTAATGATAGTAGGTGTCCATGTATTGTGATGAATTTTGAAAAAAATATTTCTAATGTTAAATCATTGAGTGTGACATTTGTCCTAGCTTGTATCAGCCAAGGATCTCTGTTCTCATTCTGGTTTGTTAAGAATTTTTTTTAACCAGAAATAGATGTTATGTTTTTATTAAATGATCTTTCTGCATTTTCTGAGGTGACCATAAATTTTTTGTTCTCATTTAATCTGTTAATGTAGTCTATTAATATATATATAATGTTGACACAAATTTACATTCTTGGGACAAATGCTATGTTTTAAAATTTTTTAAATTTTTTTTAGTTGTTTATGGACCTTTGTTTTATTCATTTATATGCAGTGCTGAGAATCGAACCCAGTGCCTCGAATATGCTAGGCAAGCACTCTGCTACTGAGCCATAACCCCAGCCCCAAATGCCATTTTTTTTTAAATAAAAAACTTTGTGTACACAAAGTTGTCTACCAATGGAGGAAGGAAGAGATGAAGAAAGAGAGAATGAAGAAAAAATATTTTTAAAAAAAAGGAAGCAAAATAGTGATTTTCATCCACCTCCATCTCTTCCACCTAGAGGGCATCATGAGTGTGTTGGACTTGAAAAAGGGAAGTTGGTTCCTAACACCCAGATGCAAGTTAAGCCCTTAAGGGAAGGGAAAGCAAGAGGTTTTCTACCACACATAGCCCTGTTCAGAGAAAGGATGGGTTCTGAGGCTGTAACTTCAGAAGGGAAGGTTGAATTGATACTGAAGAGTAGTAAAGTACACCAGAAGCAGAAAGTATGAATTCCATACACATTGTAAGAATAGTGTAAATAATTTTCTAAAAAAAATGAACTTGTCCTTTTAATGTCCTTTTTTTTGCTTATATTATTTCTTTGTGCTTTTTATCAGTGAATAGAACATACTTTATTCAGTCATAGTATTTAATCTTTAGCCTCCTCCAAAAGACTCTGCCAGGGAAGCTCTTCACATTCTGTATCTGATCTACATATGAAAAGAAAACTGAGTGATATGCAGAGCCTGCAGGTGCTAGCACACAAACCACCCCCCAAACCCCCTTCTAGTGTAGAAAGGTATGCCAGAGTTCCTGTTAGTTCAGTCAATTGTCAAATGTTTACTCAGCCTTCTGTAAACTAGACAGGTCTTCTAGGTGTCTAGACAGCGCCACCATCCCACTTACTAGACTGGGCACCCTTCCACAAAAGCCTTTTAATCCTAGTTAATCTAACCCCATGGCCAGTGAAGAATTACAGTGTAAAAGAGCTATTCTTTTCTTCAACAAATAATCACACAGCACCTACTATGTAACAAGCACAAAGCAAGATGCTAGAGGGCCAGGTGGAGATCATGACTGACAAATTGATTTTCTAATTGGGAGAGCAACTGAAAAACCAAATTTGTTTTACGTGATTTGGTATGATGGAATGATAAGTGGTGATTAGTGATGTGAAGATAAATAGAATAAGGAGAGAGACAGAAAGATGCCTAAATCAATGGGAGAGAATTTGAACAGATATGTAGAGGGAGAAGATTTCAGGCAGAAGAGAAAACAAACTCAAAGACTTGGGGGAGGAGAGCCAGCTGTGTGGGTGCCAAGGCAGCAAAAGAAAAGTGAAAAAGATCCAATGAAGTGTAATTAGCATCTGTTGTATCTATGGACCCCTATTAGTCCAAGTCTCGGGCTTCTTTCTGGAGTGAAGTTTTTGATGAGCTTCAGATAGGTTATCTAGAATGTTGATCTCTCCTCTAGGATACATCCCAAACTGACTGATGTTGGAAGCACTGGAGAGGTGTTTTCTTTTGCTTCAAATGTCAATGTCCTAGATGTTCTGATTTTATCTGGAGTGATCCCAGACATCTCCATACTTTTAACTCCCCAGGTTAATTTAATATTTATTCACAACTGAAAGACATTGGAACTTAAGACAACACATGTTAATTGCATAGATGCAATACATCTGGTCTTTAGGCTATGCCTCTGCAAGGTGCTTATAATGGAATACAGCAGGAAAAAAACAGACAAAAAAATTAAGATTTATTGGAAAAGCAAACATACTATAAATGTTCAGAATAATCTAGGTTAATCAGGGAAAGCTGTCACATGAAAGAAAGTGCTTTCTGATGAATCACTCCAAAGACATGAAGAGTAATGGAGTGATTTGTGCAATTTTAGAGCAGACTTGCTTGGCTGGAAGCATTTTTGGTGTATCAGACCAATTAAGGACATTTTTATTCAAACCTAGTCTAATTCAGCCTTAAGCATGAGTCTGGTTTTATTCACTGGTGAAGGATGTAGTTGAAATGACAGATTTCATTCAGGCATTTTGTGTTCAGTACCAGGGAGAAAACCTTCTGAGACCAGCTGGCTGAGCTGGCTGGGAAGCTACCATTCCTGTTGTGGCACCGCCATCGTGTGGCAAGAGTCAAAATGGCAGCCATTGTGCAGCCTCGCAAATTCCCAGGGGGCGGTTCATCCTATTTTCACAGAAAGGAGGGACCTGGCACATCATGTACTCTTAATGTATAAGTTCATTTACTATGAGAGCTCATGTTACTCCAGCCTGTCCTTAATGTGTAAAACTTTCCCAAATAACCAAAACCAAAGAACTCTAAATAAGAAAGGAACATATCTACTGCTAAGTAATAGTGATTCAACAGGTAAAGGTTTATTATTGAGTCTTGCTTTTAGAAACTGGTAGCAGCAGGGGGAAAAAAAACTCACTTTTGAAGAAAGAAACATTATCAGAAAACATTTTAAAAGGGAACTGCTGATGAAAAACTGCTAAAAGTTTTCTAGAGAGAAGAAGGAACCAAAGGAGTGGGGTTCAAATGCTATTTCCCCAACTCTAACAAACTAAGACACAAAACTCAATAGCAAATATTGGGACTCAAAGAAATATTATTGTACAAATAGAATTTTATAGAAGTAAGCAACAATATGTGACTTATCCAAGGTCATTCATACTTTTAAAACCCTTATGGTTAAAGAAAATTTTTATTCCAACTCCTCCTTTTGGGGATATCAGAAAATTTTTTTTAAAAAAAGGATAGAAACCATGGTTTTCAATTTTGTCCATGTGTTAACTTCCCTGGAGATTCTAATGTTAAACATCCAAATTCCAAGGAAATATTCTCAATCACTTAAATTATAATTTCTGGTGTGAAATCTATCCATGAGTTTTTTTTAAGTTCCCCTAAGTGATATTTTTTGTGCAGCCAACATTGAGAACCATGGAACCAGAAGCTTCCTCTATTTGCAATCAGTATCTAAGTCACAATTAAGTATACCATCAGCAGGGCAGCTCTTTCTATAATCACCTCTCATTTACCCTTCAGGATCCCTCCCCTTCAGTGTTCACTTTAACCAAATTTCCATAAGAGTGAGAGGAATGTGGGCTCAAAACAGTGACCTCAAGTCTGCCCATCAGTTTCTGAATTCTGAATCAGCCCAGTACACCTTGAGACTAAGGTAGAGTGTGCTATTGCAAATTGAACCCTCAGGATCTAAAATGCCTGGCACATAGAAAATACCCAATAAATGATTTCCCTAGCCAGACAACATACCATTGACAATCACAAGTACTGTGACTCTGATTTGCAAATGGAAAGCAGAAGTAGGTTCCGGTGAAGAGTGATCTCTCTGTCAATGAGTGTTCAGAATGGGGACTAATTTAAACCCACAACAAGGAAACAACATGATTGTGTTACCTGAAATCCCCAGGTCACAGACTGCTAGGTTGATGGTCATTATTTCAGCAGGTCTCAGCTTCTTCTTTCGTCTAGAAGACATATAAAGGACATACCCATTTCCAAATGTGGACAGAATCCCTACAAAGAAAAATAAAAAAATCCCATCGTTAAAACTAATATTTAGAGTTCACTTGGATATGAAACACTTCTCAATTTCAAAAATGGACACCACAGATTTAGAGGGTAATGAGAGGACTCTAAACAAAAAAATCTAAATTAAGAAGATGAAATAAAAAAGCATGAGTTGTGAGTAACAGGCATGGGATGGGTTGCCTCCTAAGGGAAAGGAGGCAGGGATTATAAGACTGAACTTACCCAGAACAAGGAACGGCTAACTTCCCAGGTAGGCTCAGGAGGGTGTGGGAATCCCAATGGTCAGTTCTTGTACTGGCCCCCAGGGTGGAGCATTTTCCTCAGCCATTTTACAGATTATTGGCTTTATAAAGCCTCGCCCTCTAGCAAGTGGGATCAACCCCTTGGCCTTTGATAAATTCTGAAGATGAAGTCAACCATTGGAGATGACTTCAGTGTCACTGCAGGCTCCTGAGGGAGCGCCAGCATGCAGGAGAGGCAGGGACTAGAGAAGTCTAGCATGACCCCCTGCAAGCAAAGGGTCATTTTCTGGAGAAAGATCCCAGGACGGACTCCTGAGGAGACTAGGACGCTTAGTGTCTGGCAGACAGGACAGCCTTCCGCTGCTCCTGGACTAGGTATCAAGGGTCAGTGGGTGACGAATGATAACATGGGCACTCCCCTCCCACCAAGGGGAGAGACAGTGACCCTCAACCCACCAAACCTACCGACAATGGCAGAAATGTGTACCCATTTTTTATAACCTTTTATGAATGACTAATTGACTTTCACATTACAATGAAAAACTGTTCAAAAAAGTTCTTACAAACCCAGTTTAAATCCAAAAAGACCCAATCCCTACTGACTTTAAGAAAAGAATACACCTACTTCCATAGCTTAACATGTAGAGTAGATTTCCTCAGGAATTCTTGCTTCATAGTGTAGCTGTGTATAAATGAGAATCTGGTACAGCTGCCTTTAGTAGTAAGGAATAAGGAGAGTATTAACAGGAGAAACCCAGATTTTTCTATTTTAATTTCTATTTTAATTTCTCCACCACAATTCATTTGTGGGGGCAAGGAAATAAATGTGTGTCTCTGCTGATGGTATGAAACCACCAGGAACTGACTGCATTCTGCTCTTAGATTTCTGACTCTCTGGAGTCAGTGCTGATTCATGATTTATTGAGACCTCTTAAGCTCTCTTATAGCAGAAGAGGAGAAAAATAGAAGAGATGATGGAGACCTAGAGCAAACCAACTACAATGATACTCCTGCCTCATTAAAGGAAACCATTTAGCAAGGAACACTGGGAAAGCAAAGTGTAAAAATACAGCCTGAAAAATTATCAAGCTAATTCCAGCTCTGTTGTATCGAAAATGAGATTTAAAATCTTAAGTGTGTATATGCATTCCATACGCAAGGCTCATTGGAACACCCTTTGTCATCTACACCTTGTTGGAGAATATTTTTTCTTTTCTTAAATTTTCTTTACCAACCCTATTTCATAGGGTTTTACCCAGTGCCCAAAGCATGACCAGAAATAATCAATTCTCTCTTAGATACATGTAATTATTTCCACAGGCAATCTTATCTGCAGATGAGTGTTAAGAAAAAGCAAATGTATTTTTAATACTAAGCAAAGGAAAACAAGTTTTTGAAGAACCATGGAGTGGACATTTTAAGACTATCAAAATCCTTGATATTTTATGAATTTTAAAAAATTTCTTAGATAGCCAGTTAATAAACTAGGCATTTACATAAAAAGTGGAGAGTGGAAAATGGGTCTTTATTTCTCCTGCATTCCAAACTCAAATTTATATTTTGTTTCATTGGCTCCCCTAAGACTCCTAGTATTGAACAAAGATCACTAAGAATCTTATTCATTTCACCCTGGCTCTTTGAGAGGAATCTGGACACATCCACATAACCTCTCCTAAGAGAAGGTGACAACATGGGCCGAGCCTAAGACCTGGGTCTAGAATGAATCCAAACCCCCTCCAGATGGCCCTTGCCTCACCTCAGTGACTCTTGTGTGACACATTTGTCTGCACCCCTTTTGCTGGGAACTCTTTTTGGACCTGATTTTCTAGCTCCATCCCAACTTTCCTTGTTTGATATGGTCCTGACTTCCCTTCTAACCTCACATGCAGCAAGTGGAACACTCTCCTCATTTTCTCTGGTACTCACCCTGGTTGCCTCTCTCCCTGCAATCCTTCATTCTAAGAGTAGAATAGACTAATATTCCTCCCTATAATGTATTGTCCACAGAGATTGCACCTTTTCATTCATTCCTTGCAATCAATTGGAATAAATTGAATGCAATTTCTGGGACACTTACTTGTCTGCCTTTTGTAGTCATTGAAAATGTACATTTAATAGAAATGTGATGTGAATTTTACTACAAAATAATCTTTGTTGCAGCAGAGTGTTCATAATTTTATTCACTGATCTCTACCCATCAACTTCAGAGTAGCAAAGTGTGGGTGCTCAGTCTATATTTGTGTTTGAAAGGACATGGGATTGCACTTGGAAGAAATAGAATTTGAGTAAAAGACTAACAAGCAATGAAAACAAGAACCCAGGGAATCACTTTGATGTATAATTTCTGATCCAATCTCATAGATTCCTTTTGCCTCAAGCACTGACCATAGAGGGATCTTGAGAAATTTCTAATGAGTTTTCTAATTTTAGAAATTAAATGAAATTCTTTGCCAGGAATAAATAGATGAGAGAAGAAGAGAAAAAGAAAGGGAGGGAGGGAACAAGGAAGGGAGGAACAGAGGAAGGGAGAGAGAAAGAAACAAAGTAGAAGAGAGAGGAGAGTAAGCAGGCTTGACCCAACATCTGAAAAGATTAAAGGCAGATAAACCTAGAGACGTAACCCACCTGCACACTGGTCACCCAAATTTAAGAATGAGATTTTAAATTTAAGAATAGTATTGTGATTAAATCCTAATTGTCTACATTAGTGCAGTCCAATAGAAATATAATGTAAACCAGAAATGTGAGACACATATGTATTCTAAATTTTTACTTTAAGCAAAATAAAAAATATAGAGATAAATTGAATTTAATACCTTAATATTTAAGTTACTCTGATCTATCCAAGATACTGTGGTTTCATTATGCGTTCAATTTTTCAAAATTGTCAGTTACATATTTTTACACGATTCTTTCTGGTACTAAGACTTCAGTATGCCATATGTGTCTATACTACAGCATGACTCATTTGGAAGTCAACAGTTCATGTGCTCAGGAGCCATATATGGCCACTGCTTTGGATAGTATAGAAGCAGATGTACCCCTGTGTGGATTGTGCACACAAAGTTTTTGATCAAAGCTGACTTCCCATTTATCACCAGCACATTTTCTCAATGCTCATCATAGTGATGTGATGGGACTTTACATTTAGATGAAGTAAATGCAATATGTCTATTGTCACTATATTTCCCTGGTCCAAATTTTCCTCGATTGTAAGAAGAGGAAGCTGAACTAGATGATTTCTAAGGTTCATTCTTAGTCTAAAATTTTCTAATTATATCAAAATTAACTTTTAAAAAGTTAAAGAAAATCTTTAAATAGTAGAATATCATCTCTTTTTATTATTCAGAAGATAAACTTACTAGCAAAG
The DNA here is from genome assembly GCF_964194105.1 of Spermophilus citellus. Lineage (NCBI taxonomy): Eukaryota > Metazoa > Chordata > Mammalia > Rodentia > Sciuridae > Spermophilus > Spermophilus citellus. Next base: position 63,161,026 of record NC_138186.1, on the reverse strand, counting down.
AAACCAAAATGAAATACTGTCTCAAGATAAACAATTTTTCTATAAAATTCTTTGGATTATCACTGAAACATTTATCCCTAATAATATCAGTAATAGTCATTTCTATGAAACATTTATTGCATGCCACAATGCCACCCCACCTTCCCATTCTTTAACTCCACTAAAATACCCAGATAAATGTTGAAATCATTTTTGCAAAATCCACATATCAGCCTGTGAACTTTTAAAAACAGTCTTTGCATAGAAGAATTAAGAATGCTTACCAATTATTGTCAGGTAAAAGCCAGCCACTAAATCCGCTTCCCAGGAAAGTTTGGAAGCAAAGGGATCCTCATCCCGAAGGTAGTGTGGCAGGTGCTCATCCTGGGGCAGGGCAGTGTGGTTTAATGCCATGCTGTTCTCAAGCCACCAGGGATCTGAAAAGCAATTTGGTAGAGATCTCAACAGACCTGAATAAGTCAACTTGAATCATCTCAGGATCTTGCTTCCTGTTTGAAAACAAAAAGCATGTTTCCAGCATCATGCATGATACTGTAGTAAATACCTGGTGAAATGGTTAGCATTTTTCTTCAATGATCTCAATGTGTCAGTGCTTAGTTATTCAGTTAGCAGCTTCCTCATGCTACCCTCTGAGCCATTTCACCCCTCCCTGGGGTTTATAATAGGTTGAAATCCAAACAACTGGTGTATTGGTTCTCAGACATTTTTGCAAAGGTCTGAATTATGAAAACAGATTGTATAGAGTGTGGAGGTGACGAGTACTTTTTAGTTTGTCATAATATAATAATTTTTAATTATTCAAATTGCCCAGAAAAGCATTGCCATTCACTATATGTTCAGTGATCTTTAGACTTTTGCCACAGAAAGAAATAAAGTATTGAGTACAAATGAACATGGATGCTTTATTGCATTGAGAGCTGGGAGACTGTGCTGAATGGCCTAGAATTGGGGGGCATGTAACAAATAATTCAATCTTGATTGTAATACACACGTATCACAATCCATTGGAAGATTTGATTCTAGAGTTTACTAACAAAAAGAAACTTAATTATTTCTCACAATCACATCTTCAATCCAAGATAAAAATCTTGAGTTATAAGGAACTCCCAAAACAGTTCTTTGTACTGTTTCTTTTGAAATTTGATTTTTTACAAAGTCTTTGATACAAACTTTGCAAGAATAAAAGTCACATTGTATTCCTCATAATGAAAACCTAGACTGGTATGTTGTTCCTGAGATAAAACATGCTGCTGATGTCACCACTTCCTTCAGGACAATTGTTATTTGATTTGAAAGAAGTACTAATGCTGATATTTCAACCACTTTTGAACTTGCTTGTTTCCAACTGAACCAGTAGATGTCGATGTTCAGCCCTCTGGGAAGTGATTTGGAACAAAATAGATCTGCCAGCAAGTAAAAAAGTGTCCCTCACAGCTGGTGACAGAGTAATCAGCACATACCAAAGGATGCAATTCAGCCTCTCCATAGAGACAGATTTCAGCCCTTTCTAGCTGCCAATTTACACCCAGGACTTTTAAACAGATAGAGGCCAGTTGACTAAAGCTGCTGTCTGCTTCCACGCACAGTCCAAGGACAGTCACATGGGTAATGTGCCTTCACACTCCTTCTCCCTGGAGCTATAGAAAACCACAGGAGAAGTCGATGGCTACCAACCCCACACCATCAGGCCTGTCCCAAGTCCAAGCTTATCTTTATATTTCAAGATCTGATTTCTCTGCTGGTAAATTCACTCATCACAGATTCTCACTATTCAATCCTGTCCTCCACTTTAGATTTGGAATCATAAGATGAGGGTCTGAATCAGCTTCGACATTCACCCTCTGATCTTGAACAGATTAAACTCTCTGATCTACAACTATTTCTGTAAAATGGGTACTTCTTACCATTCTTACCCATCGCTCACACTTCCTATAGAACGACAGGATAACAAATGTGAATGCACACTGCAAATTAGGGTACCAGGGGGTCCTGAACAGTTTTTACACACTGGGACACTTACTTTTCCCAAACTTTTCATCCATCAGGACATAGTTATTGTAAGACAGATTTTTTTTTTAGGGTCCTATGCTGAATGAATGTATGTATGTGTATTAACTCAAGTTTTTACTGAATATCTACTTAAACACAGGACATGAGACAGAGAGAGAGAGAGAGAGAGAGAGAGAGAGAGAGAGAGATATCTACCTTGTCACCTAGACTTAAGGAACATAATTATCACTCTGGACAGACAAAAGATACAACTAATGGTCAGGAAAAAATAACAATAGCACAAGAATATAAACAATGAAATGTTGCCTTATTTAGTTTTAGATAATAATTTTCTTAAGCGAGGAAATAATTGTTATCTGAGAAATTAATGTGTATGTAGTTGTGTGTGCACAATCTCAGGAATAGTCCTTCTTATAGCTGGGGGTCCCCAGGGCCTTTCACAGCCTAAAGCTCAATATGTTGATATTGATAATGGTGATATAAAATTTCAGGTGTACCCCAAAGGGCTTTAAAGGCTATGGGAACTATGGATTTTAATTGCAGTGGGGGAATGACATGTGCTAAGATTGGGAGGCACAAAGCATGGAAGGGATGAGGGAAGACTGGCTCCACAGAGGTAGAGTCCACAAAGGTGCAGGACGACCTCCACCTTGGATTGGCAAATGAGATCTTGCTCTGTAGAGCCTCAGATGCCTGGCAGAATAGTTGTATTGACATAAGTTATGTGGGCTTGGTTTTTCTAGATGCACAGGATAAATTTGTGCTGTTTTCAAGTTTGTCAATAAAAGATTTCAGTTCTTTTCTAAAAGACAAATGAAATACTTCCCTGAGAACAAGTAAAAGATATAGAGAACCTTAAATATATGGCTATTTGGGAACTTGTGCCTCTTCCTCATCCTTCCTCAAGTTCATTTCCAACTCCTGCCATTGCACATATTTTCCCCTACATGAATTCACTTAGTTCTTCCTCTTATTTACCTCTACATATCTGGGAAAACTTTCAATACACAAATAAAGACATTAAGAGTAAGGAGTAAGCACAGGATGATTATCATTATTTTGCTGTGGGGCTATTTCTCCACCAATGCAGACTTAGACTTTTTGTTAAAAGCAGGCTGTAACAATGTTAATATAATATGTCCTTCTGCACAACACCCCTAACTGTACTATTTAATAAATGCAATATACAATTATGAATACATTCATTCAGAGATATGTTTTAGGGAATTCCTTTCTCCATATCGAATGGGTCTGAGCTGCCTCATTGTGTAGATAAATTAAGGTCACTTAGTTGTTTCCTTCCCTCTTTTCCCTCCTGTGTTTGAAGACTGCCTATAAGCCATTGTGTCCCACTTTGTTTTCCCAGGGGTGAAGGACAATCATAGCCACACACCCCAGTTCCCTGGGATGGCATCCCATGACCACAGCCAATGGTTCTCAGCCAGTGGCACATCTGAATCATGTATACCTTTATTTTTGCTTTGTTGTATATTATTATTGTTGTTGTTTTGTGTTCTTTAAATATCATGATCTGGGCCCAATTTCCAGAAACCATGACATCTAAAAAACATCATTTCCAAGAGGATCTGACAGTATGCACAATTCGCCAAATTTTGCAACCATGAAAGCTTTCTTTAAAACAAACAACAGAAAATGTTCTTTTTAGTTATACATGACAATAGAGTCTATTTTGACGTATTTATACAAAAGTGGAGAACTTCCTTTTCTTGCACAATATTTCATAAGAATAGTGCTTGGAAAGACTGTTTATGTGGGGAAATGCTGTGTTAGTAAGATTGTGCTAAAGAATAAAGAATTAAAAGAATACATTCTTGATTTGGAATTCTAAAAGCACATTGCATTTAGAGTAACTTTAAATTGGAAGAAGGGAGTTTGGGGTTGCTGTTGAAATACTGCACAACACCAAAAATGCTTTCTTGAAAACCCAGATATTTCAGGGGAGGTATAAGGGATTTGAGGGAAAGTATTCTTTCTGAAAAAGGAGAATAAAATAAATAACTTTACAAGATTACCCCTGAAATTATGATCCATGCAAAGTTACAAATTAAACATCTTGGTGCAAATTACAAGTGATCATTCATGTTAGCATTATCCTTTCAGCAATAAAATAAATTCCCCTGCTCTCATTCCACTAATCAATGGTCCTTTGACTGTGAATAAAGTCTCCTGAAACTGGTCTTATAACAGTTTATTACAGAAAAGCTAAAAACATTCCCAGTTGTCATCATACATAAAAGTTTTAAATGAGTTACAAGAATTAACCTTAAAAAAATCCTCTATGATTCCACATTTAAATATTAAAGGATAACTTGAGGCACCATCAGACCCATATTCTCATATCCAATCTGAAAGGACTGCACAACTGCTCTGTCGCAGATACAAGAAAGAGAATGGCAAAGGGTCACCTCCAAGGAGAAAATAAACATAAGTTAATGTCAAGGGAAAGAGTTCAATTCTGTTCAACTTTATCAAATCATAAAAATATTAAGCAATGAATTTTTCCTTTGACCCACTAAATGTTCTCTGATATAAAACAGGAAATAGCAAAAAGCATGGCACCATGGCTAAACACTTGTGTAGCAGGACCAAAAGTGTCCTGCTCCAAGTGGTCTTCCTCCTTGGCCTGTCACCAGTTTTGTTTTAAAGCATTGTCACTATAAAATTTCCTTCTAAGGATGAATTTTCTGAGAACATAAAACTTTAATTCATTAGCATCAGTGAAAACTTTAACATAAGAAGTTTGGAGTTTATGAAAGTTACTACTTGGTACCTCACAGAAGGCAGCCAGCCTGAAAATAGGTGTGACAGGTTATGCCTACCAGGCACAGAGGAAGAGCTGGAAACATGGTAGTCTACAGGTATCTCTGAAACAACATGAAGGTCACAAAATAACAAAGACACACTCTAGAGTTAGAGAAAGTGTGTCAAATAAAGATACATAACCACAGTTGAAATATTCAAGCTCTAGGGATATTTCATCCCTAGTACTTAGTGCTAAGCCTGATAAATGCAAGCAAGAAAACTGTTTATTAGGAATTTGGAGGTGGTAAAGCTAGTCTACATAGGCCTTTGTCTATTGGTGATTGCCCATTTTTACTACTGTCCTGAGGGATTACTCACAATAAACCAACAATAACAACAAAAGGATTTGTGGTCAAATGTATTTTCACATAAACTCCAGAAATTGGTGCCACAACTGAGGCTAGTTAGGAGCCAAGAACCTGGGCATAAACTTTCTTTCACCTCAACCCTATGGAGTCAGCCCTGGTACAGGTCCTGGTAACATACAAGAAGGGCCTTTTGAAAGAATGGGAAGGGCAGCTTTTCTCTGGCTCCTTTAGTCTCTCCCCTTCCACTTCTAGTTTTTCCTTTCCCATCTGACCCCCAAAGTGGTTCCACACATTTTCTCTTTCCTACAAATTGTTCTCTTAAAAAGTGAGTTGATAAATTTTGTTGACAAAATTATGTCAATTTTTTAATACATTTAGTGGGAGAAACACTGTCAGAATCGTGAATTTAAAGAAGGGCATAGAGAAATATATCTGGAAATATATACACTAAGGCTTTAACTTGATTCTTGTTATGTATAGTGATAGCATGGTTATTATAGATAGTAATGTTAGAAGTTGTGCTTTCTTTACTTTTTATTGGGGGGGTAGTTGATGGTGTAGGCATTTCCCAATTGCTTAAGAACTGCATGTTACTTTTGCAATATTGTTTATATTTTTAATCAAGAATTGCTACAGATTGTTTCTGTGAATGAAAATGTGACTACCATTAATTTATTCAATCACATAAAAACTTACTATATGGTTTATGTTCAGACAGACCCTACTGAGTCCATGAGTTACTGCCCTTAGGGCTTTGCCACTAATGTTGTGCCTTACAAAAGACAAAATTGAAAATTTTTATGCAAGGATTCTAAAAACAGCACTGAAATATCACTACACATTTAGCAGGAGCAGCTCATCTCTATGCTCCTAATCTCATATCAGCACTGCTGAGGATGCATGTAAGCCACAGGTCAAGGCCCCAGATGACATCTTGGAGATGTTCTCCCTGGTAATTGTCTCTTCTTGCTCACTGAGCATTCTGTAAACTTAATAAGCTTAAGCCTGCTCTTCATAATGATTTTTTTCTGTGTCAGCAGCTACAGGTGTTTAATGTGTATTAAGCCACAATAATACTGTGCTAATATGTCATAGATCAAATCTGTATTCTAGTGGAAAGGTTTGGATTATTCTGGCATATTAGAGATGTAGTATATTTCTTTTATACCCCCAAACAACCTGAAAGCACCTCCACATGCAAAGTTGCAATCAAGGAGCAAAATGAAGAGTTTAGTGGGTCACATACCCCAATCTAGGTCTCCAGATGGATAATCTTTATCTATTAGCTAGTGCTAATGAGGTCCTTGCCTTCTCTACAGGCAAAGTATTCACAGCCACAAGGAAAGCTAGCAAGCAACTGAGGTTGGCTGTCAGACAAAAAATGCACATACATTCTCCTGGTTTTGTGAGGATCATTCAATATGATACAAGAGAAGAAAGTAAAAGAATAGTGTGGATTTTTTTTTAACCCACTGAACTGAAATATAGTAGAAAACGTGAAGAAAGGAAGAGAGGGAGGGAGAGAGAAAATAATAGTTGCCTACATAAACAAGCCAGCTAGAAAGCAATCAATATAATTCAGTATCTTCTAAGCCATGTAAAAAGGAGGGCAGAGTTGTTTATTAAGAATAATAGGCTCCATGTCAATTTATTCCTAAGGCAGCTTGAAGCAAATTTGACAAGTCTAAACTCATTAGAGAATTGTAAGCAACAAAGAGATCTGCTTTAATTTTTTTAGATTGTTAATATTAATTCTTTTAAAGTGTCAACTGTCCTGTAACTACAATTTCATCCGCCTCCTCCTCTGAAATTCTGAGCAATAAGTTTTAGATTAATTTAAACCCACATTGTCTTTAACCAATTCTCTCAAGCAAAAGGAAGGAAATATAAATTAATGTAATCATTCCTATTTTAATTGCTGGCCTTCAACAATTTTTATTCACAAAATATGAAACATTTTCTACTCAAATACCGGACAATATTGCCCACCTCTAGCATTGTGTCAATTTGTGTATTTCTCTCCTGGAGAACCTTCCATACATTCAAGAGTCTTTCCTGGGGCAGTATCATATGACCCACACCTCTGCATATAGTAAAGGCAGCACTTGGCCCAAGATTGGCTTGAGAGCCACTGTAAACCCCAGAGACAAACCTGCAACCTCAGAATTCTCATCAGCATCATTAGAGAACACTGTACCTGCAAATCCTTCTTAAGTTGAAAGCATGTTTCAACATAACCCTCACTGTGGACATTTTTTCTCCTCCTCAGCCCTCAAAGAGTATACAAAAGACTTGAGAAAAATAATAACTTTGACAAAAGGGCCAAAAATCCTCTTGTTTCCCCAATTCAAATATTCCATCTCTGAGTTCACACATCTGTAGAGATCACATCAGGCATGATTTGTAGGTATTAAAAAAAACTCTAAATGATAGTTGGTAATAATAACAGTCATCATGAAACATATGCAGAATTGATACTAATAATGGTCAATACAAAGCACAGACATAATTTTCAGCAATAGAATCTGAATTTTCAGCAATAGAATCTGTTCATTTCTTCTCATAAATAAATAAATAAGCATAGCATACCAGGTTTAAAAAAAAACTGAGAGGAACAAATAGGTTAAACACATTTATTTTCTTTGTCAAAGAAACTCATAGTACCTCAAATAAAGATCAGAAATTGCAATTCTACAGTCACATTATTTTACTACTGGGTACATTCCTAGTTTTATTTCTGATCTGAAATTATTTGCGTAAGTTGATAGATGTGGGCCTAAACTCTACAGGGAAAAAAATCCAATTAACTTCCTCAATTACACAGTGGTATGCAAGATAAAGGTTCTGAACAGTTTCCTCTTACAATCAAAATGAAAAGAAAGGGGGGAAAATCTCCCAAAATGGAATTAACACCTCCACCAAATTTAACTAAAACCATTGCTTCTTTACCCCATACATCATGCCTAGCTATCCTGGTCATGCCTTTAGCTGACCTTTCAATGCAAAGTTCTATTTTCCAGACAGTCAATATTAGAATTTGTTGTCTCTTAGTTGTTTCATTCCCTTGTTAAGACTCACCGATTTAAGGGCCTGCCAAAAAAGAAGTTTCTTTCCTGGGCTTCTGGCTGGGTTTACTCAGATCTTGCCACGTCTTTTTATTGGCTCTTTCCAAAGCAACACTAGTTACTTTGCACTTCTGCTGATTTTGAATATTATCAAGTGAAAGGTATTCATTTTCCAGACTTTGCTGTTCTCTCCACCCCTTTGAAAGGACCAATCATATCTTTGGAAAAAACAATCTCATCTTATTGAATTATGAGGAGAGATGCAATTTTTGGAAGCTTAATTTATCGGTGATTAAAAAGCCAGCAGCAGCCACTTGGCCCTTATATTGATTAGAAACCAGAATAATGCTGTCTGCTGACTGTACTTTAAGACACCATATACTTGCTTTTTCCTCCTCAGATTTAAAAGTCTCAGATTAATCTTTCAAAGAATCAAGAATTAAATTGCAAAGCCTTTATTCGTTATTTGCCTTCCGAGGCTATCTTTTCAATCAAGATATGCTCTCTTCAATCATCTAATGCAATTTTCCCACGAAAATGGGAAAAGAAAATCTCAAGCATAATTTTTAAAACATAAACATTAATGTTTGTCCAGCCCTGGTTTACAGATGTCAAGGTCAGTCAGGATGGAAAATGAGGCTTCTGTTCTTCACCAAGCTTCAATGTCTACCATTCAAAGAGCACACTCCTTGAAATTGGTACCACGCTTAGTTGTGACATATTATATATTTCAGATGGACAACAATAATACCATGAAGTTAATGGTTGTTCTTGTCATGATTTTGTCAATAAAAATGTTCACAACCACAAAGAAAACTAGTGATCAGCTGAGGTTGACTAGAAATAGAGAGGTTAAGTAGTTTGTACCAGGTCAAACTCCTCAGCTCCTAATAAAATCTCATTATAAGTTTGTCAATGAAATCAATGAATAAACACTTAACCACCACACAACATTGTTTTAAATAATATTTTGTATGAAGAAAAGGGAAGAAATTATCTATTAGAAGAAACAGATATAATGTTTCAATAAACATTTTAGAAAACTTTCCTTAAGATAGGATTATTTCAGACCAGTACCCTCAAAAGAAATGTTCCCAGATATTCCAGTATAAACTCAGTTTGAAATATCCTATCCCATAAACACTAGGATTATGATTTTCAGATGATTTGATCGTGTGTGTGTGTGTGTGTGTGTGTGTGTGAGAGAGAGAGAGAGAGACAGACAGACAGACAGACAGACAGACTAGGGATTGAACCAGAGGTGTTCTCTCACTGAACTACATCTCCAGGCCTTTTTGTTTTTTATTTGGAACAGGATTTGCCTAAATTTCCGAGGCTGGTCTTGAATTTGCAATCTTCTGCCTCAGCCTCCTGAGTCACTGAGATTACAGGCATATGCTACCTATAAAAAATAACCGATCCCATTTTTTAGAAGATTCTGACAAGTCATGGCTCAACTCATCTCCCATTCACAAACTTACCCTCCACCTAGAGATAAGATATTTTGTTTTTGAAAACTTCAACTTGGAGGAAGACTTATCTTTCTTAGTGATTGTGTGGGTTTTTTAAATAAATAAATAAATAAATTGTTTTCACTCCAAAAAAGATGCTGGAATGAGAAATGTAATAAAGAGAAGGGGGGAAATTGAGGAGTTGAGAGGAAACAGTACAAAGAATCCTTAATTTGCATTTGGATTCTCTACTAAAGGCAAATCAAGCCTTGTTGTAGATTCATGCATGCTCAAAATGAAATCTATAAATGTGAATTTAGTGGACCCAACTCTTAGGATTAATCACCCTATTACCAAGCAGATGATTTTACCCCAAATATAATGATCTTTTCAATTCCAAATAACCTAATTTCAGCAACTCACTATCAGAGCCATGCCCTAGTTTTCCAAACAACTGCTCCACCCATGGCGGGAAGAAGATCGATATACTACAATGATTGCCTCAAGTGTTTATGAAAATCAAGCAGTCCCCAAATCTTCAGATGGCAACTGGAGGCCCAGAAAGCCAATGGTGTGAGTTCTAGTCTAAAACCAAATCCAAAGGCCCGAGAAAACTGATGTTCTAGCTCAAAAGCAGCGAGACAGAGTCTTCCTCTACTCATAGAAGGATCTTTTTTTTTTTTTCAGCTCTTCAATTCACTGGATGGGATCTTATGAAAGAAAATTTACTCAGTCTGCTGTTTAAATGCTAACCTCATCTAAAAACACCCTTATAAGTGTGCCTAGAATGTTTAAGAAACATTGAGGTACCTGTGTCTCAGTTAAGTTGGCACATGAAATTAAACACCACAGATGGGATAAGTAAAACACAAATAGCAAAATAGGAGATTTAAATTTAACTGTATAAATAATCACATTAAATGTAAAAGATCTAAACACCAAAATTAAAAGGCATGGTCATGGTTATTTAATCATGATAAAAGCATAAATTTATCTAAAAGAAATGTATAATGTAGAAAAGAAAATTGGCATGTCAATGACCAAGATTCCATCTTAAGAAAATAGAATGAAAAAAAAGAGCAAATGTAAACAGAAGAAAGGAAATATTATATATATATATATATATATATATATATATATATATATATATATATATATATATATCAATGCAGTACAAACAGAAAAACTTAATAAAACTATTAAGGGTTGTTAAAATATATTTTCCAAATAAAAGAGCAGTCTATGGGACTATTTATCAGATGAAATTTGCATCTTAGTAAATTATTGAACAGTAGGAATATGCACATTTATAATCCTTTAAGTTTCAGTCAGTGAGATAAAACTTTAATTGGGCATTAGAATTACTTATGGAACTTGTTCAAAATACCTTTACCTCAGGATTCCTGCGGGATTTTAATCCAAGTCTGGTTATTCTTATTTAAAACTCTCTGATAACTCTGATGAACACACATCTATAATTAAGAACTATTTTCTTGTGTCATATGAGTAATCTCATATGATTTGTCCTTGACTCATTTTTCACATCAATGTGAAGAGATAAGGAGACAGAGCTCTATTAAAGCAAAGAATTCCTCAGAATTAATGCGTGTGATCAGTGACAAAAGAGCATGAGAAATGATAAGAACATGCCAGTCTCTCTATGTAGTATGCCCCCATCTACAATATTAGTTGCCATTCATGACAAATCATCATCTTCTGGGAAGTTGCTACAAACATAATGGAATACAAAACACAGAAAAATAGGAAATCAGTTACAGTAGATCAATAAATGTCTATAGGTTCTATAAGTTCTTCTAGCTGTTTGAAATGTGACCTTATCATTATCTATAGTCACCCTACTGTGCAAGAACACACCAGGACTTCTTGCTCTAATGTGTAACTGAGTACCCTTTTATCAATCTCTCCCCATCCTCTGCTAATCACCATTCTATTCCCAACTTCTGTGAGATCCACTTTATTAAACTCCACAAGTATACTCACAGTTCTTTATTCTGACCACTATTGTATCACTTTTTAGGCAATCCTCTATGCCCTCATTTGATTCTATAATTCTTAACTACGAGGACTGTGTTTTGCTCATCTTTATATACCTCACACTTTCACCTCGCCTGCTTCATCATAAACATTTTAAAAAGGCATACTTGAGTAAACAGTAATGACAATAAAATTTTTCATACTGTGCATTACACCTTGACCTTCAATATCACTCAACACAATCTCTGAACCTTTATCACTGACATCATAACCTTTTATGTCTATCATAAATTCATGTCCAGAAAAAGAACTTCAAAGACCTGATTGGTTACTCATTTAAAAAGTTTTATTCTGATGACATTTTCCTGATTTATCAAAAGTGAAAAATGGAAGTTAGCATACTAACTAAATGGAAGTTAGTTTCCCACAACTTATTTAATTTAAATCTTTGTATCCCAAGCTAGGTATTAGCATGATATTCTGGAGAAGTCATTCCGGGAACATAAGATGCCTCCTTCTCATCGCCAATCATTATTTAAGAGATTAGAGTCTGAAGCTCATCATCATATATTTGAATGATTACCCACCTTGGGAAGTATTGACTTGTTCATGCTCTTTCATTCTCAAGTGCTTATATTTTCATAAAGTAAGTTTGTCAAACTTTAGAGAGACTTTTACTTTTATTGTAGCACTATGCTTTTTATTAAAAACACAAGATCTCATTAGCTAATTGGTCACAATTATCCTTTTAATAACAGTCTAATTAAATTAAGTAGCTGGGTCTTCTTCATAACTCTTCTGGTGTTTTACTGGGTTTTTTTTTTATTCTTTCAAACCAAATTTAAATAAATTTGTTTAAAGGACTATGCCCATTCCCCCACTAAATTTTATTTGTTTCTGGCTATTATTCTCTACTGCAAAGAACTTAATTTTTAATCTCTGTATCATAGGATCATTACTCCCCTCCCCCTGAAAAAAGGTGACAAAGCTTGAATCCAATAGCAAAAGATTAAACAATGGTACTCCCTAACATGGAATATTGAAGGCCAAAATGTATGTTTACAAAAATTGTAAAAATAGCATGGAAAAATGTTTATGAGGTAATATTGTACATATAAATAAATCTTTTAAAGCTTTAAAGATGCTAAGGTCACAGAATAAATATTCATGGAAGAAAGTATAGCTAAAGGTCAATTCCAGGCTGGTAAAATAGCAGGTGACTTTTTTTCTATGCTTCTTTTTTTTTCCCAAAAAAAAAAAAAATGCCTTAAAGTCCTCTATTGATTTTTAAATCAAAGGAAATGTTTAAAGGGAAAAAATGAAGATTTTTAAGTCATTGTTCAGATAAATCATAAGAAAGCAGTGTTCCCAAAATTATTTGGCCAATTCCCAGGTCCTGCTGCACTGCAGTCTCCCAGACTGGCAGCACCCGTCATGCCATCCAGCTAATTCCCACTTTCTGTGGAACACCTATGGCCAATCCACAAGGCATCTAAGTGCTTCCTAATCGTTCACATGTTTTTGTACCTCTAACCTCCAGCACATGTGCTTTGATGTTGAACTCATTCTACCCTCACTCTTGTGATCCTATTTAACATCAGAGGTTCTTTTCTCTTTCATGAAACTTGCCCAATTGAAGATGTTTCCTCCAACATTTCTTCCTCAGTGTAGCCTGCCTGGCCTTTTTGTTCTACATTTATCTTATGCTCTACCCCATCTACACACATGTGCATGCACACACACACACACACACACACACACACACACACACACTTAATGCAGTGATATTGGGAAATAAATTTGCTTTGGGAGAAAATTTGGTAGAAGAGTGATTCAACAAGGTGATTTCTTTGTTAATTTGTAATATGGCCCTATTTTGGTAAGGGCTAATATACTTACTTTTGGTAAAAGAAAATAAGATGATGTCACATGAAATAAAATGACTAACAGCAAAAATAAAGTGATGCTCTCAGGCTACCCTGACCATGAGGAGAAGCTGAGAGTCTACTCTATAAACCAAGAGGTGGCTGGAGCCACATTTTCATCCCCATCCCAAATCCTCGGCGTCAGATTTCGTGAGCACACATCACCCTGACATGTGCTCCCACTCCTCCCACCAGTGCTGGGCTTTACCTTTGGTTCTTAGATGACTTTTCCAGAATCGGCTTCATCTCCTTTCTACTCTGAATCTGTTGACCATTTCCAACTCCTCTTCATCCGGTCCTTCAGTCTCTGACTCAGATGACACCCTTATTGGTTACCCCCAACAGCTTCTCTCACTCTCAGTACAACAAATGGGTCTGCACACGAAGGAGCAGATTTAAAATTTCAGCCAATTTTAAATCACCCAGGCTTTAAGTGATGTTTGCTCTCAGAGGCAGACTTTAGTTTAAAGGTTGTTTCTTTCATTTGATAGCCAGTTCCCAAGTCTTACGGAATCTGAGTCTGGAAATTTTCTGTGACATTTCTCAGTCGCCTTCCTCTATGAGACTTGGACCAATATCCAAAAGGAAACTGCATATATCTTCTGACTAAACCTTGAAGACCTACTCTCCCAGGAACACCCTTCTTTCCCTCTTCTATGTCTTTTAATCCTTCTAGTTTAACCCATTCTAATTTCCATTTGGCCATGAGCCCAAAGTCCCATTCTTCTTCTCCCAACCTTTCTGGACGTTCTAAGGAAAAATGAAATACCTCAGATCTGCTGTGATATTCCAGAGTTCCTATATAGCAATGTAAATGCAGCTGCTCTGTTCAAGACTGTCTCTTACACAAACTAAACACATACAAGTGTAAGACTATGGTATACTGATAATATAAGAAATTAAAAAGTGTAATTTTTAAATATATAAATATAGTTTACAAATAGCATATACGCAAATATATATTAGTATATATTATTTATGTGATATATTGTTTTTATTTAGTTTAATTTATATGTATAATTTATTTTTTATTATATATATATATGTGTGTGTGTGTGTGTGTGTGTGTATGTGTGTGCATTTTTTTTTCACCTCAGGCTGCCATAACAAAACATCATAGACTGGATGAATTAAAGAACAGAAAATTTTTTGGCACATTTTTGAAACCTAGTAGTACAAGATCAGAAAGGCAATATGGTCAAGTTCTCGTGAGGGTCCCCCTTCCTGGCTTTCAAATGGCCACTACCTTCTCCCTGTATCCCTGCGATACGGGGCCAGAAAGTCAGTAAGTTCTCTGGTCTCTTTTCTTCCCATCATGAGGGGGTCCCACATTCTTGACTGAACTCCCTCCCAAAGGCTCACCTCCTGCAATTACCATTACATTGGAAGGTAAGTCTTCGATATGTGAGTTTAGAGAAAGCACATTCAACCCATAACATATATGTTAAATGTAATCATCTCTGAAAAAACAAATGATGTTTCTCATATTTCTGGACCTTCTATAGCTTCTACAGATAATCTGCTTTTAAGGCAATCTGCTTTTCTCTGAAGTAAGATAGTCATCCGAAGTCTGTACAGTATATTTCATACACAATGTCTGATAGTCAATGAAAAACCATCAAGCAGTGTTATTCCCCAGTTCTTCCCCTTTGTCTCCTTTCCTCCCTCATCCTTGGACCCCTGCTTCTATTCTACCATTCTCCCTTCTGTTTTATGCAGTCCCCCAAAGTTGACCAAATTATGCCATGTGCATATATGAATATATCACAATGCATTCCAATTTTGTCTATAACTGTAATGCACCAATTAAAAATAAATAAATAAATAGAAGGAAGACCAATAGAGTAGAGAAAGGGAATCAGAGGGAGGAAGGAGAAGAGGGAAGGGAATAGTACTGGGGATTGAAATGGAGAAAACTATGTTATGTGCATTTTATGAATATGTCAAAATGAACCCCACTATTATATGTAAATGCAAGCCTCTAAAAATATAAATAAATAAATAAATAAGTAAGTAAGTCGGGCACACATATCAAGAGGAAAGAACAAGACATAAAGTGGATCATAAAAACAGATGCACAGGAATACATATGTTGAAATTATTAAGCAAGGTCATTTAAGAAATAGTAATATCTATGATCAAATTTTAATAAGAGGACTTCATCAGACAACTAGAATCAAGTAAGTATAAAATGGAAATTCTAAAACTGAAAAATAAGTGAGCTTAGAAATTCAACAGATAAGTTGAATTTCAGACAACACTGAAGAGCAGATTAGTTAATTATAACTTGGGTAAATAAAAAAATTTCAGGGCTAATGTTGAGACATATATTTGAGGTTACCAATAATAACAAAAGATAAACTAAGTGAAAGCAACATAGAAGATATAATGGTCAAATTTTCCCAATAACTATGAAAGACATCAAACCCCAGACTCAGAAACCATTGTGGACCCCAATAATTTTGAAGAAATCCATTCTAACATGTATCAAAGAAAACCAAGGACAAAGAGAAAACCTTTAATACCGTTGAGGGTGAGAGAGAGAGAGACAGAGACAGAGACAGAAAGAGAGAGAGAGAGAGAGAGAGAGAGAGAGAGAGAGAGATTGATTGATCGATTTCCTTCAATCAGCAAGAGGATAATGATAGGCCTCATCTCAATAGAAATAATGGAAAACCAGGAAAGCCCCTCTTTATAGCAAAGAAATAATATACCTGCTAACCCTAAGTTCTATGCCAAGTAAATATACGCTTAAAAATAAAAACAAAGGAACTTTTCCAGTAAAAATAGTAGTTTTTCCATCAGAATTGTATAAAAATAAACACCAAAGCCAGGCACAGCGTCACTCGCCTACAATCCTGGTGACTCAGGAGACTAGACAGAAGGAGCACAAGTTCAAAGCCATTCTCAGCAACTTAGTGAAGCCCTAATCAATTTATCAAGACCCTGTCTCAAAATAAAAAACAAAAAGGGCTGGGGATGTGGCTCAGTGGTTAAGTGCCACATCCCTAGGATACAGTCCCTAGTACCAAAATAAATATATAAATAACAAGAGGTATTCTTTAGGCAGAGGGAATAATCATTGGAAAGAAGCATAGACATTTAAAACAGCATGAGGAGTAATGGAAATGGGAAATATGTGGTTATAGCTAAATAGATACAGACTTATAAAAAAATTATAAAATTATCTGTCGAGTATAAAATTATAAATAGAATATTAAAATGTGACAAAAATGACAACCAAAAAAAGGTAAGAAGGAAGTAAACATGGTTAATGTATCCCAAAGTACTAGCATTATAGAGGAAGTAACAAAAATACTGACTAAAGAGAACCATAATAAGTCAAGAATTAGTGGGTTTAATCGCTAAGAAAATAAATGCATAATTAACACGGTAATTGAAAGAGTGAATGATATGACAAAATTTATTTATTTTGTAGAGAGAAATAAGAGAAATAAGTACACATAAAGTGAGACATATATAAAAATAAGATGATAAATTTAAACCCAAATATTTCAATAATTACAATAAATGTAAAAGGATATATCAAAATTCAAATAAAAAATGTTATAATACTAGGAAAAAACATGTTCCTTTGAAGAACCTATATATATATATATATATATATATACACACACACACACACACACGCACGCACGCACACACACACACACACAACGCACACACATACAGATTGTATACAGGGCTCAACATTAGCCCTAATTTTTTTTTATTTTACACACACACACACACACACACACACACAGAGAGAGATTGACGGAAATAGATACAAAATCAGTAAGCTACTGAGGCAGACACACTTTGGCTAACAGAAGCAATTATTAAAATAATGGAAATCTTGTGATCCATGTCATTTTAGAAATCTTAGAAGCTTGAAATCAGCCTTGGTGGAAGTAATTACTTTAAAAAATTGGCAAATGCTACAAATAAGTGTTTCCCTCTCACCTGGTGAGAGATGATTGATAAGAATTTACAACACAAGGTGGTATATAATGGAAACATTAACCAAAAGAATGCTAGTGTAGTTATTTTAATATGATACAAACAGACATTAGACATAAGTATAAGACCTGATATTAAGACGGACATTTTAGAATGTTAAAACATCAATGGCACAGGAAGACATGACATTTCTAAAAATATATACACACATTAACACAGCTTCAAATATATAAAGCTGACAATACTCAAAAGAGGAATAAACAGTTTCCCAATCATAGTGGGAGATCACAACCCCATAAGTCTTATTTTTTGTTAGAACAAATGGAAAAAAATTAATAAGAATAAAGACCCTAACTGTTCAATTTGATAGCCATTAGGCATAGGTGGCTATTAAGGACTGAAATGAGACTAGTGTGACTAAACAATAGGATTTAAAATTTATATATAATTTTAATTGATTAAATTTAAAATTGAAAACAAGCACTCTGAATTTTTGTCGTTGTTGTTGTTGTTAACCACAGTTTTATTGTTTTGGTAGAACTTCATTTGACTTTACTACATTCAACAAGATCTTATTGTTCTGTGTGTGTTTGAACATCACATAGTACCCCATTAATATGTACAATTTTGTGTTCTTATGTATTAGTTAAAATATATTTGCATTTTTTAAAAAGAAGAAAAGACATTATTGCTATTTTGTAGTTAATGTGTCAGTTGCCTACATTGGTCCAAGTATCACACATACAGGTAGCATCAATCCAGCTGTAGTCAACACATTGACTAAGTTGGAATGATTTTTTTTCTATACACTACTGTAACATTTTAGTGTGTTTTAGTATTTTAGCAGACAGTAAAGATTATACTAATAAGTATGTTGGTTGTATGAGTGATGAATGACAACATTTTTTTAAATTCTAATGTAATTAAATTGTTTCTCCAATTTAAAATATAAGATAAATTTTTAAAATTATGCACTAAGAGATTCAGAAAAAAGTAGAGATACAGTAATAGTAGTACTTCAACTTAGAGAATAACTTTTGTAAAAGACTGAAGAAAAGGAGGCTGCAAACTTCACAATTAATTTTACTTTTTTATGACAGAACAAAGAAAAAAGCTGTTCATTTGTTTGCTGCATAAAAAGTTTCATGATGTAATGAAGAACATTGAGATATATTTAGCATTATGTAAAAGTTGACTTTTAATAAGAAAAATGAATTAGTAAAACTAGTCACCTGCAACCAGAATCGAATGTTGAAAAAGAAAGACAATTTTTACATGATATAGCCTTGTAACTTTGTACAGCTATAAAATAGCTTGGATTTTACGTGAAGTAGTAAAGTCTGAAATACTGATTTAAGCCACAGAATCATTGATCATAGATTCCAAGACATTTTTTCAAATATCAAGGATTAATTGAAAATTTGAAAAATGATGAGTATTTTTATTTATCTTTAAATAATTTATACAATATAACATATAATTAATTTGGGTATATATTTTCTCAAAGGACTTCCTAATTTAAAAGAAGAGAGAGGGAGAGAGAGAGAGAAATGACAACTTCATAGCCTAAAAATATGAATTTGTGTCATAGATTCTGGATACCTTTCCAACTGTGAGGGAAAATTTTGTTTCTATCACAACAGATGTGACTAGTGTAACGAAACAACAGGATTTAAAATTTATATATAATTTTAATTGATTTAATTTAAAATCGTAAACAACAGATATTGCTCTGGTTATTTTAGATCAAAACTCCAGATTTACTGGAATTTTGAACAAGGGACTCATGTTTTCCTCAATACTTACTCTAACATGTAGTGAAAATATTTGTGTTCATTTTTTTAAACAGTCCCTGAGAGTCATTTATACATTTAAAATGGTTCAATTTGTATATGCAAATTCTAGGAATCATCACCAGGTAATAAAACTATTGGGAAAAAAAAGAAGACAATGAATCTGTTTTGTTCTTTGCCATGTTCATGGATTGACTTGTAGAAGAGTTTTACAAGTATTTATTGTATTGTTAACTCCAATTCAAAAATTTCTTAAAACAAAAGAAATGCCTTTCAAATATCCAAAGCTCAAAGCTTTAAAAACCCACTGGTTTGACTTATGTTTTCTCACTATAGTCTCGCACTGCATATAAAGAAGCTAAATTTCCAAGCCCCCACAAGACAGATATGCAAACTTATGTTGACATTTAAACATTTTATGCTAGAAATCAATAATATAGCTTTTCATACATTTTTCTAACATTAAACAATATAGAAAAGATTTAATTGCTATTGAAAATAAAACATAAATTGGTTGCAAGCACTTCAGGATAATTTAAATAATGCTTTCCTGATATTGATAAACTTAAAGTTGTTTTCCAACTTTCATAATACTTCTCTGAAACTGATTTTAATAGTACTGAGTTGGCATGAATTAGTAAATTTACTTAATTTGAATAGACATAATTTTAAAAATTATATGCTTTTCCTTTAAAGGTCAAATCAAAGGGCAAAGGGTGTAGCTCAGTAGGCAGAGTGCTTGCTTGGCATTTATGAGGTCCTGGGTTCAATCCCCAGCAGCACAAGGAAGGGAAAAATCAAATGAAGTTTTTTAAACCACACACATCCATTTTTGTCAATGTGGATGTAAATACTAAAGGAAAAAAAAATTTAACACTTGATTCAGGAATTGGAACTTTAAGGTTGATTAAAACAAACTGGATGTTAGTTTATGAGTCTATACTTTTAGCAGTAAAATTTATTTTCAAAATTTAGTATCTCATTGTTTAGCTAACATCAAAATATTGGCTTAGGTAAAAATGTATGTGAAAAATAAAGAAATAAACTGAAGGTCTTGAGATTTTAAAAAATAGTACTGCATTGAGATGTACTAAAAATTATAAAAATTTTTCATTAATCATCTTATATAATTATATGTTGAAAGAATGCTTCACATGTAGTATGTTAACTAAAATGTGAAAAAATAATTTCACCTCTTCTTTTGCTTTTTAATGTGAAATATTAGAAAATTTTAAAGTAATAATGACATATCTGCACCCCATTTGAATCAAATGAAGGATATGTCAAGATAATTGTAATGTTTTGAGCAATTAATAAAAAAAATTTAAAAAAATAATGACATATCTGGAGAGCATTACATTTCTATTGGACTGCACTAGCATAGAAGATTTGAACAGAAAAAATGAGCAACCTTGCATAACTGATGTGTATAAAACACCGCACTCTACAACTGCAGAATATGAATATTTTCATGTGCACTTTGGACATTTATCAAAATTTATTGTGTGCTGAGCCCTAAAGCAGTTTAAATAATTTTCAAAATTCAAAATTATCAACTTGCATTAATAAGCTTAAGAGGATATTTGTGTACATTCATAAAAATAAGGGAAAAACAGAAGCCATACAAATAAATGTCCAACGCCATATAGTATATAGTATTCAAGCAGAAAAATAATGTCAGCTAGATATATCTTATGCAAACATTAAAATGGAAAGTATGAAAAATACAAAGCTACATATATCAAATAAGTGTTCATAAAATAGCACTCAAAGTACTATGTAAACTTGCACATGTGTAAGCAATATCTATTTTCAAAATGAGTAGTGTACAGAAGAATCTTAGATGGTATTTTAATGTCAATTTCAGTAAAATTGTTAAAGGCTTTTTTTAAAACATACATTTTATTAGCTTAAGAAAATGAGATCTTACTCTAATAGTATTCCTGAATAATCAAGAGAGAGAGAGAGAGAGAGAGAGAGAGAGAGAGAGAGAGAGAGAGAGGAGGAATTAACAATGAGTAGGAGAATAATTTGAACTTTTTCCAATGAGTTTTTTAAGGCTCAATTTATTTCTAATACAATGGTGGAGCTTCTGAAATGATCACTGATTATTTACCCACAAGAAATAAATAAATAACTTTGAACCACTGAATATAATATAATACAAGGATTTGCTTTGGGAGATATCATTTAACATAGTAAAAATTATGATTAATTAAAGAAAATATATTTTATTTAATTTCTAAGATAAATGATGGATGGTTAGAAGAGATTTTGTTTTTCCCCTTGTTTTTCTTCTTCTTTCTTTCTTTCTTTCTTTCTTCTTCTTTTTAGAAAATAAAATAGAAGCTAATTTTAGAAAAAAAATGAGCCATTCAGGTTATTTGGGTTCAATACATGAAAAAATAGGATAGGAAATAAGCCATTATAGAAATGACACTTTGCTTTATATTTGCACGTTCAGTACTTGTTTTGCAAAGACCAAGAATGTGTGAATATTGTCCACCTGTTGGCTGATTTAGAAGTACTGTGCTCTCAAAGTCCCTAGTAGCCTAAACTTTTAATTGGATGCTAAAGAAAAAATCACTTGCAGTAATCAGAAAGTTCAATATTATAAGTAAAAAGATAATAAGCAAGAAACCTTCAAAAAGCTATATTTATTTAAAGAGAAAAGACTAAATTGGCTTACTAGGGAGAGTAAAGTGAATTACCAGCAAACTCTTCTGCAGAGCACCACGCTCCCAATGACGGAGCTAGAAGAGGGTATTTGTAAGAGGAACCATAAACTTTTTTACCTACCTTGGCTGTGTTCCCATAACTTAAGGATAGTGAAGAACACAGACACCTCTGTTTTCTTAATGTTCCTCCATCTGGGCTTTCTATTTTATCAATACTTCTCCTAGCCTACTTGCTTTTATTACTTGACATGTTTATCATCTTTGCTTTTATGTTGTCTCAATTCTTTTGTAAAACAGCATAATCTTTTGCAAAGAAAAAAAATCAAAATAAATAGGTTAAATATTGAATTTTCCAGTTCATTCTATAAAATAACCTGTTAACTCTGTTTCTCAGTAGATGATTCTTCATTTCTTCTTAACCAGTGATTTGCACCTTCATGTTCAATGTCCCAAATGTATTATGAGTTAACACCATAATGACTGTTGTCTATCTTGACTTGTTTTTATTCATGAAAATAAGAGGTCTAGCTCAAAACCATAGAGAGTACTGTGCTAGACTGGTCTCTTGAACTGGGACGGTGTATGCCTACTGATTTTGCACATCTCTTAAGTACTCTTCATTGCTCTCCAGGTCTGGGAATTAGGTGAGGGACAAGATGAGCATCAGGCTAAAGCTCAGAAGATAAGCAGACACCACAGGTAGCCTGATGGAATTGGAAATCAGGCAAAAGATTAGCAAAGTGTAAATAATGGTATGCCTGTAAGCACATCACAGAGCACACTGAACCTGTGAAAAAAGAGAAAAGATCCAAAGTGGAAGCAATGATCCTTGCTGTTGAATCAGAAGTTCATTATTGAAAACTGGTGTTCCAGCAAAGAAGGTGGGAATATCATGTAAGTGTTCTAAATACTTTGTAGCTATTCCAGTCTTGCATGATACCAGCAAAAATGTGGCAAGTAGTAATAGTAAAAGATCAGAATCAGTGCTTCCTTGCAAGGTGAAAGACCCATAGGGCAGTTCTGAATCTCTCTTCTGCTAGTGCCACCTTCCCAGTTGCCTTAGTAAATACATGCTCTGCAAATAAGACTTTTATAGACAACATTTCTCTGTACCTTCATGCAGAGTATAGAAAGAAATACATAATTTTGACAGAAAATCACAATGTTCTTTATGACCTCAAAATTGGCTAAGATTTGAAAGCCACCTTTAATAATTTCACCTCCTAGGTGGCTACTAAACCGTATTTCAAAGAAATAGTCATAAATTTATACTCATGAGAGTATGACTATAAGTATGGTTTATAACTATGGTTCCACTTATAAGACATTTGTGAGTCTACAGCTAGAACTGAATTCTGCAATCCTGAATTAGTTAGTGGATGACTGGTCCATTCTATCAGGCTCAGTATCTTTATACTGACTTCTTGAATTTCCATAAATGTAAACAAGTCAATATGGACTTGGTGCCTAAAGAAAACCAAGCCAATTGGGAAGATGTTTCACCTACATGCATTCATTGAAAGGTACAAACCCTTTTTCTAAACCTTCAGTTCTCATCTTTATAGGTATAAATCTAGCTACAAATTCTCATACTTGAGAGGGCAGCAGAAGTTACATTTTGCAACTCCTAACATACAATACTGAATTACTAGCTACATTATTTTTTCCAAAATGTAATGCAAATACTCAAATAATTTTTATAACAAGGCTAATGAAAGTGGTATGAACAACTTTTAGCAAGCAATTTTATTCAAAAAGACACAATTTTATTGAATCAATAATCCATAGACTTAGACATAAAACAACAATTTCATCTGGTTTTATCTTTATTCATGTTTTCTCTGAAACATACTTACTAAGTTATGTGCAATTCTTGGTTGTCTTCAATACTTTGAGGGTAGAGGAGTGAACTGATCATTCTTATTGAGACTTCTGTAAGGTTTTCTAAAAGAATGCTCATAGTTTGCATACTTATATGGATTTATACTCTTTCCAGGGTAGGTAGCGCATGAAGTGTTTATAAAACATTCAGTTGGGTCCAGGGACATGAAGCTCTCTAATATCTGCTTCCCCATCAATAACACATGCTTCTATAAGTTAAAAACTTTATGAGGCTGAAAAGTCATATGATTTATAAAGATAAAAGTACTAAAATATATATTGGGTCTTGTAGGCGCCAGTGGTACCAAAACCTAAGGAAGTGACAAGCCTGGACCTCCTCCTACAATGTTATCAACATGAATACAGCTACCTCTGTAACCATAATGATATTGAAAAATTAGTAATGAACTTTTTAAAGTTAGAGATTTGCTATACCTTGTAGGCTTTCATATCATTAGTTTTTAATAGAGGATAATGCAACCAAAAACAAATTTAAAAAAGGTAATGAACTTGGAAGAAAGCTATATCTATCACCTTCTAACTGCTTTAGAGAAGTTCCATGTCCTCAGTGTCTCAATAGCTGTTCAATAAATACATTCTTATCTGCCTTATGCCTTTATTCACATAAAAATCTAAATAAAAACTTTTTTCTGAATAAACAGGGCAAGAAGATCAGTACTCTAATGAGCGATTCTTCAAATGACATGTGAAAATTCAAAGTCAAATTAAATTTTATCTTTGGTGGTAGACTGAATAATGGCTTCCCAAGGACATCCATGTCCTTGTCCAGAGAACCTGTGAATATATTACCTTACCTAGCTTGGCACTGTGTAAATGTCACTGAATTAATGGAAAAAGTATCCTGGATTATTCAGGTAAAACTAATGCAATCACAAGCCTATTTAGGAAAAAGAGGCAGGAGGGTCAGAGATAGGAAAAATGTGCTGATGGAGGCCAAAAAGAGGTTGAAGATGCGACTGCTATCAGTGGAGATGAAAGAAGGGATTGCTAGCCAAAGACTGCAGGCAGCCTCCAGATGCTGAGAAAGGTAAGGAAAAGATTCTCCGCAAAGCTTTAAGAACGAAGGCCTTAAGAATGAAGGAAGCCCTGCTAACACCTCAATTTTATGGCTCTGTGACATCCAAACTCTTAAGATGATGCATTTGTGGGCTGGGGATGTGGCTCAAGTGGTAGCACGCTCGCCTGGCATGCGTGCGGCCCAGGGTTCAATCCTCAGCACCACATACCAACAAAGATGTTGTGTCTGCCAATAACTAAAAAAATAAATAAATATTGAAATTCTCTCTCTCTCTCTCTCTCTCTCTCTCTCTCTCTCTAAAAAGATGATGCATTTGTATAGATTTCAGCTACTATTTCTGTGGGAATTTGTCACAGTAGCAATGCATCTTTTTATTTTATTTGTTCTTTTTAGATACACATGACAGTAAAATGTGTTTTGAAATATTATACATAATGGAACATAACTTATTCTACTTAGGATCCCATTCTCGTGGTTGTACATGATATGAAGTTACACTGGTCGGGTATTCATATGTAAATATAGGAAAGTTATGTCTCATTCATTCTACTTCTTTCCTATTCCCATCCCCCCCAGCAATAAATCTTTCAACACTAACTCCACTCCAATAACTTCACACTGAATGATGCAGCATCCAACATAGTTGGTGAAAATTTATTTTGAAAAAAATGGCAATATGTATTGCCATATTACATTAACACCATTTGATCCAGTCATACTACTTATGTAACTCAGTTTCAAAGAAATAATCATAAACTTGGACAGTGTCCCTACCCTTATGATTTTTAAATTACAAAAATTGGAAATAGCCCTAAACTCCAATGATAGGAGTATGATTATATATTGTAGAGCATGTGCATTATGTATAAAACATAAAGAAGCAATTTAAAATATATTCAAAGGGAAAGGGAGAGAAAAGGGAAATTGCATGGAAATGGAAGGAGACCCTCATTGTTATACAAAATTACATATAAGAGGTTGTGAGGGGAATGGGAAAATAAACAAGGAGAGAAATGAATTACAGTAGATGGGGTAGAGAGAGAAGATGGGAGGGGAGGGGAGGGGGGATAGTTGAGGATAGGAAAGGTAGCAGAATACAACAGTCACTATATGGCATTATGTAAAAATGTGGATGTGTAACTGATGTGATTCTGCAATTTGTATTTGGGGTAAAATGGGAGTTCATAACCCACTTGAATCTAATGTATGAAATATGATATGTCAAGAGCTTTGTAATGTTTTGAACAACCAATTAAAAAAAGGAAAAAAAATAAAAAAATAAAATATATTCAAAATTTTAATGTTAATGAAAAGAAAATAATTACAGAATAAGTAAAATAATGATAGCATAAAATTTATATGTGCAGTACTTCCTCCATTGTATTTTTTTAAATGATTGGATAGGAATAAATGATAAATAATTGGAAATAGACATAATGCACAGAATGGTGGTTGTCTAGATAATGAGTAATTTTTATTTTTCAAACTGATTTCATTGTGTATTTCCCAAACTTTCTACAATGAGCATGTGTTGGTTGCAATTAATAAAAAGAAACATTACATTATGCTGGTAATCAATGCCACAACTCAAAATGAGACCAGATTACTGTTACAGAAAGTGACCCCTGACATAGGACAGGATAAAGCCACTCTAAAAGGAATCAAAGGAAAAGAATCTAGGCATGTAGGAATTTCAACATATTTTTAAAATACAGCAATACCTAATCAGTCAGAGAAATGATGTTCCATCTATGCAATTTTTCTGAATAAGTGAAGCCATTTCCTTTACATCCTCACCATGTCAGAGATCTTAATATTATTGTGCTGAAAATTCTTAGGTCATATTTTACATATTTCTACCACATCACTTAAACTTTCTGTATTTCTGTTTTCTCATCTATAAATTGGAAATTAAAATTCATATTTGGTTACCACACTAAGTGCTTGTGAAGGTCAATTGAGGTATTTATTAAAGCATCTTCAAAACTAGAGAGAAATATACAAAAATGGGATGTTTATTACACTCAAGGTGACTCAGGGCCATTGTTGTACACACCTATATCTGATGAATGCTGCAATAAATAAAGCTTTGTGAATGTCTGACAACCGAACACTAGTTGCTCAGTGTCTCATAGGCCTATATGCCACATTTTTGTGAGTTCTTGTCTTGTTAGGATTTGGGCTGTGGTTATTTAAAAATGAGGAACAGGGAGTAGAATGGGCAGAAACAGAAGCTGAACATACAGGAGTAAAATGTGTATGTGCACATAGTATGCATGTGTGTGTGTACGTGTATATGTATGTATATTTATGTGTGTGTGTGTTCATACACATATGCACACTTTCTGTTTTTGCTTATCAATGATTACATTAAAAAGGCCGCAGTAATCTCTTTTTGTAGAGAATCAGTGCTTACTTTTGTATAATTAAAATTTTTGTCATAAATTTAAAAATAACCTTTCCTGTATCTTCATGTCAGGGAAAATAATCTGATTTACAGTGGTGAGACTTTTCTTCTTTTCCTTGCCAGGCAAATACAAATCTAGCACTTAGTTTCTTTTACACACATAGAAGATACAGGACTCAGTTCTGAGAAGAGAAGCTATGAGAAAAATGAGACAACCACTGACTCCTTGGGGCTATTTTATTTACACATTCTGAGTCATTTTGATTCACACAGGTAAGTCAGGGTTTAAATTAGACAATCTCTAGCTGGGCAAGTTATACTGTTCCTAAAATGGAACACGGAAAAAGGAGGTGTGACAGTAGTGTCAAATGACTCATCATCAGCCACAATTAGATTTTCTCCTTTGCCTGCCAAGTGCTTGACAGTTCAGGGCTTGGTGCGGCACAACCTCTGATAAAGCCTTCGTTGACTTCTGGTAATCTTCCTCAGTTACTGAAAATTATTGATCCTCTTTCCACACATCT
Source organism: Spermophilus citellus (assembly GCF_964194105.1). Taxonomy (NCBI): domain Eukaryota; kingdom Metazoa; phylum Chordata; class Mammalia; order Rodentia; family Sciuridae; genus Spermophilus; species Spermophilus citellus. The sequence continues at coordinate 63,133,164 of NC_138186.1, read as the reverse complement.
CAATGTAATCGGCTTCTCCTCCAGCGTCCCCATGGACACCAGAGACCAACTTGACCCGTTAAATAAGCAGAGTTGATACCTGTTAATATTCTCTCTCCTCTAAGTTCAAGAGTTAGACACCACCAACTGAGTCAACTTTTAATTTGTTCTTAAAATAGGATGAACGTTTCCAGATAATCCACTCATAGGAGTCAGTATCTTTGATAGTGAGTCAACAGCAAAACTGGGACTAAAAGAAATGGTGGGACAGGGTAAGACCTAGATGGATTAAAAAAAAAATCATAAGTCAAAATAGATCAAAGGGGCTTTGTAATTAATGAACATAATCCCTAATCTATCACTTAACTATTTGCAAGTATCAATAAAAATATAATAATAATAATAATAATAATAATAATAATAATAATAATGGAAATATAAAACATAAAACAAGTATGAATGTTTCCCTCTGAAGAACAACCTTCCATGATAGGACACTGGCATTTTGGGTGACAGCATATATGTAATCCACATTTTAAAATACTTAAAAACAAAAAAATGCCAGTAAGAAAACAACACAAGGAAATAAATCAGTTCTTCTGTCTTGTTATTTATGGTTGCTGATTTGCTAATACTCTATGAAAGTCAAATTCTAGATCAACAGAATCTAAACTTCAACCTTCTCCACCTTAGCCCCTCCACCATGGACCCTCCGTACAGCACCAGCTTTATACACAATACTTCCCATTGTTTTCCAGTTGTCTCTGCTTCAAGGGCACAGATTGTGTCATCAGTATGTTGGACGCCTTGCTGTACCCTACATAGTGCTAGGCACTTAGTAGTTACTCAATGAATATCACTTGATGAGAAAGAACTCAGGATCCTATGGTTCTCGGTGCCTCTGAATGCTTCTTATGTCAGAATGTAAATTTTTGTCTTTTTTTTTTTTATTTTGCAAGTACCATCTGTTTGGTTTGCCTTCCCTGTGAGAATTTGATGGCTTCCTGACTGTTACTATTGAAATTTCATACTTTCCTGTTGTGAAAACAGGATAATGCCTTCAGCCTTCATCACTATGGATGAAAAGAAGTGCAATTGACATTACATCCACTTCTTCAGAATCTTCCAAGACATTGGTAAAGGCATCAAGTGAAACAGACACCTCTGGGACAATGTTCCACACTCTCCCAGTGAATAAGGAAGGACCATGTTACCCACAGTCAATCATAAGATACCCCACTCTCCAAAAAGACCATTCCACACATTCTCTCTGAATTCCACAATTCCTCCCCATCCTCAGTCTAAACCAATGAAATTTTGTACTATTTCTCTGAGAAAATAAAAGTGACCAGATGAGAACCTCAAAAGACCTCTGCCATCACAACTGCCCACCCACTAGCATCTCTAGTCAATGACTCTGGCTTTTGACCTACCTGGGCTGATACTCCCTAGAGCCAGCCCTGACCTCTAGATATTAGATCACAGATATGGGAAGCTTTACGTTTGCTAGTCAAAATAATATTTTCCAACTGCCAGGAGCTTCTAAGAGAATTTGAAAAGGACATTTCATAACAATTTTCTAGTACAAAAGACTTTACTACAGACAACAGATCAAAGAGGAGGAAAGACGTGTGTACCCTTTGTCCCTGATCACGGGCACTATGAAATAACAGAAAGAACACAAGCTTGGTGTTTAAGTGCTAGTATTGAGTAACCTTGGGAAATTTTTCAGAATCATCCTGGTAATTGTTGCCAACTGGTAACAACTGGACAAGTTATGAAACAGTAAAACTCTTCTGCTTCATATTTTTATTGAAGACTAATGCACAGAATCATGCAAAGTGTCCTGGTGTTTATTGTGTTTATGTTTGCTTTCTTTTTCTTTCTACATTGATTAATTTCACATGGCTAAAAAATAAACCCATGCCTGGTGCTGTGACACACGCCTATAATCGCAGCAGCTCAGAAGGCTGAGGCAGGAGGATCACAAGTTCAAAGCCAGCCTCAGCAAAAAGCAAGGCACTAAGCAAACTCAGGAAGACCCTGTCTCTAAACAGAAAATAGGGCTGGGGATGTGGTTCAGTGGTTGAGTGTCCCTGAGTTCAATCCTCAGTATACCCCCCTCAAAAAAAAAAAAATAAAAAAATAAACCCATTATATCATTTCCATGCCGAGAGGTATAAAAGTATCCGCCTTTACCCCACCTCCAAGAACCCACACCTTAATCCCCAGAAACTAAAAAAGTCACCTTACCTGCAAAATGAAATTTTTGCAGATGTGACTACAGATTTTGAAATAGAAAGATTATCCTGAATAACTTGGGTGGGCCCAATGTAATCACAAGGATCCTTAAGGGAGAAAAGGGAGTGAGGCAAAGTGAACTCTGACTTCAGAGGGGAGGCCAGAGTGACTCAGTGTGGGGATTGAACCTGTCCTAGCCAGCTTTGAAGATGGCAGGACTGTGCTGAGGCATGTGGCAGCCCCTGAGAGCTGGAGACATGGGTAAATGAATTCTAGAGGCTCCAGAGAGGAATGGGGCCCTGCCAACACCTCAATTCCAGCCCATTAATACCTGCTTTGCACTTCCCAACCTTTAAAATAATAAGTTTATGTTGCTTTAAACCCATAAATCTGTAGCAATATGTTACAGCACCCACAATAAACCAAGACACATGCCCACCCCCTGCTGTCCTCACCCCCCCACCCCATGGGTAACCAGGTTGCCACCTTTCCTGCTTTATTCTTCCTATAGGTATTTTTTTCATAACTAAATACATATGTGTTTGTTTCTTTCTTCTTTTCGTCTTTCTTACTCTTGCTTGTCTTTAGTTTTTAGTTTAAATCAATTTCAACTAGTACCCAAAAATATCATATAAAAGTATACATATTAAGGGGGCATCATGATGTCTTGATGCATGTGTACATTGTGTGATGTTTAAATCAGCTTAAACATGTCTATCTTGGCAAACATTTATCATCTCTTTACAGCGGGTCAGGCACTGACTTCTCTCTAGCTGTGAAAGTCCTAGATGGCATCTTCTTCCAGAAGAAGGCTCTTTTGTCCACTGCAAATTTGTGGCTTAGTTTAGGCAGCTTCATCAGCGACTTTAGCTAGATCTAGGTGCCTGGCTGCAGTTTCTATGTTAGCACGTGTTTCTTCACCTTTCACTTTTGTTATAGAAATAAGAGCATCTTTCCTTAAACTGCATTGAACCAACCTCTGCTAGCTTCAACCTTCTCTCCTTCAGCTTCCTCACTTTTTTCTGAACCTTCACCAAATTGAAGGCCTTGCTCTGAATTCAGCTTTGGCTTAAGGGAATGTTGTGGTTGGGTGGATCTTCTCTCTGGATGACTAAAACTTTCTCCATGTCAGCAATAAGGCCATTTCATCTCCCCATCCCTCATCTGCTCACTAGAGTTCACTATTAATCTTCAAAAACTTCCCTTTGCATTCACTCCTTGGCAAAACAGTGTGAGAGGCCTAGCTTTTGCTGTGGCTCAGCTTTCCATTTGCCTTGCTCACTGGCACATGGAAATCTGCCATTTCCAGCTTTAGCTTGAATGGAGAACTCTAGAACTTTGCCTTTCACTTGGACACTTAGGGACCATTGTAGGATTATTAGTTGAGCTAATTTCAGTAGTGAAGCGTCTCAGGGAATAGGGAAGAAGCCCGAGAAGAGAGAGAGATGGCGGGGAACTGCCAGTCAGTGGAGCACACACAACATTTATTATTTAGTGGCTATCTCATATGACACAGCTCATGGTGCCCCAAAAAATAATTGCAATAGTAACATCAAAGATCACTAGTCACATTCACCACACAGATATGATAATATGAAAAAGTTTGAAATATTGTGACAATTACCAAAACTTGACACAGAGAGACAAAGTCACTAAATGCTGTTGGACAAATGATGCAGATAGAATTGCTGGCTATAGGTTGCAACAAAATCTCAATTTGTAACAAATGCAGTATCTGCAAACTACAATAAAGCAAAGTTCAATGCAACAAGGTATGCCTATAATTTAGATATCTCACATAAATAGAATTATATAGTATTTGCCTTTAGGGACTGTTTATTTCACATTTATTTCCACTAGCATTCATTGATATTATCGCATGTGACAGGATTTCCTTTCTTTTATATTTGTGTGTGTGTGTGTGTGTGTGTGTAAATCACATTTTGTTTATTCATACATTTTTCAATGGACATTTGAGCTTTTACCTCTTTGCTATGATAATAGGATTATTATGAATAAGGGTATATGCATATCTCTTTGAGAGCCTGTTTTCAATTCTTTTGAATATATGCCCAGAAGTGGGATGCCTAGATCATATGATAGATCTACTTTTACTTTTTTGTGGAGTCCTTGTGCTGTTTTCCGCAGTGATCACACATTGTACACTCTGCCAACAGTCTAACATGTTGGCATTCTCACCAACTCTCACTATTTTCTGTTTTGTTTTATATCAGCCATCATAATGAGGGTGAAGTACCCTGCATTTCTGAATGTGCTGTCTAGGCACAAAGGGTCCCAGAATATCCGTATAGAAAAGTGGTAAGTGTGCTTCTTGGCTAAAACAATGCTACCTTTGCATCATACTTTACATGGGGTTGAGAAAATGTTAACTGTCTTTAGGGAGTAAAAGTTACCCCTGTTGGTACCTTCACTGGGGATGATGATTCTCAGCAGATCTTGCTGGCTTCTTACCTTCTGTCACATGTCTTTGCCGTAGAATGCAATGTTCCTGAATATGGAGCTCTTTCTCCATTGTATTATTTGGTGGTTCAAATAAGTCATTTCAAGATTTTTTTGTTTCGTTTTGTTTTTGTTTTGTCATTTAATCATAAATAATAAGCCTAGTGAAGCACAGTATTTCTATTGTTTTGGGAGGACATAGCTACAGGTCAATGTCATCTTAACCACCAGGTGGCACCTAAGTGTTTAATGTGTTAAAATCAATTCTTTCTTCACTGTTGGTTAGCCAAGTTTTAAATTAATTTGGCAATTATTTATGAGCATGTAGTTGTAGCTACTGTATTAGTTTCCTATCATTGTTGTAACAAATTACAACAAACTCATTTGCTTTACATATCACAATGTATTATGCTACAATTTTGCAGCTCAGAAGTCCAAAATGAGTCTCAATAGGCTAAAATCAAGGTGTCAGCGGGCCTACATTTCTTCTGAACAAGCTAGGGATGAAGCCATTTTCTTACTTTTTCCAGTATTTGAGGGCATCTACATTTTTTGGCTCATGGCTCCTTCCTCCATCCTCAAACATAGCAACAAAACATCTTCATGTTTATAGTTCCAACTTCCCTTTTTGTAAAAAAGCATTTTTTAAATATCTTTATTTTACATTTATGTGGTGCTGAGAATCGAACCCATTGCCTCACACATGCTAGGTGAGAGTGTGCTACCACTTGAGCCACATCCCCCGCCCGCCAACTTCCCTTTTTCACTTTTAAGAACTGTTATGTTTACATTGAGCCCACCTGGAATAATCTCCCCACGTTGACCCAGCTAATTTGCTATCTTAATTACATTTATAACCTTAACCCCACCCCCTTGTTTCTGTATCCTAACATGATCTCAGGTTTCAGTACAAGATATGTACATCTTTGGGGCCACTGCTCTACCTAATAAATCTAACATGTTTTTGGAACATTTAGAATGACTTGATTTTTAATATTTTTGCACTGGGAAAAACTATTTCCCAAGTCAAGCAGCATCTTCAACATTTTTTTTCCTGAGGTATTCAAAGGATCAATGGATGGCTAGATGAATGAATGAATAAATGGATGAGTAGATGGATGGATAGTAGGATAAATGAATGGATAGATGGATTGATAGTCAGACAAACATGAGATATTAATCACTATGTTTTATGCATAAAACCCCTTTTTATATGAACCTTCTCCTTTATCCCAGTTGGGTTTATAGACATAAAATGTATATAAGTTCCAGTCAGAATTATTAACTTGGAATCAAATTCCTAGTACTTTAGTTTTAATAATCTTAGTCTATAGGGACTGGGGTTATAGTTCAGCGGTAGAACGCTTGCCTTGTACTTGTGAGATACTGGGTTTGATCCTCAGCACCAGATAAAAAATAAATAAAATAAATAAAGATACTTAAAAAATATCTTAGTCTATAGACAAAATGGAAAGGTTTGAAACAGTACTTGAACAATTTTTCAAATTTCAAAAATGGATTATTCCATCCACAGACTAGGATAGGATTTTCCTAGTTGTGGGGAAAAGAAGAAATGAAGACACAGGAAGATCATTTGTTATGGTGAAGTGTCTGAGACAGGTTCTATGCCTTGAGGTTAGATTCCAGATTGGCATGACCTAGGCAGAAAGCAGATAGTAAGTTTGGTAAGTCCAAATAAAGACAGAATTTTTCCCTGCTCTTACCTGCAATTTGGGGAGGTGGCAGACTCACAGACATTCAATATGTGATGGGGCAGGAAGGGTAGAGAGGAAATGGCTATGGGGATTTTCAGGAGCAGAGAATAAGAAGCTACCTCATTATGTTTCCCATGACTTCAGAGACATAGAATAATAGCTTAAAAAGGAACACAGAAGTTAAGATTTGAAAAGGAGAAAGAAAGTGAGGAAGACTATTTAGCAAAGGACAAGATATAGTCACAGAAATCTCAAAGAGGCCAGCACAGAGGAATATTTGTGCCCAAAGACCAGATAGTAGTACCTAACCAGGGCAGATGCCAATATATGATAGGCCACAGCCACAGATTTAAGTGCTCTTTTGACTGATGAACAAGACTTATGGAAACCCCTGGAACTTAAATGAATCTCATGAATCTCAGAAAAGTGAAGAAGTGGGAATAGGGTTAAAGGTAAATCCTGAAATGATTGAAATTGACATAAAACAAGATTATTTTGAATGGACTTGATATATATATATATATAATATTTTTGCCAAGATGAAGCAAAGTTTAAAATGAAGATTAAGTTAAAATTTTAAAAAATCTATTTCTTATATGCTGGAATACATGGCTTAAAACTAAGTGTCTATTAAATTTGGATATGTAATACACTGATAAATAGAAATATCAACATACACATCTCAATTTTTATCACAACAATGCAATCCTATTGACATGTTAGGTGAAAATTATATTATTATATTTCTACTGGAGAAAGCTTTGTACTTGTTACATACTTGAATTTTTATTCTCAGACACTAACTAGCCCTAACTTTCTATCTATAATACTTATACTCTTCCTCATGGAAAGAAGTACTGATGCTCATGTGCATTTTTTTCATATTCTTATCAGCCATAAAGTCATGAACTTACTTCAGGGAGCACATCTGATCTGAAGTACACAACCTTATGCTGTATAAGAGTCTTAACCTTACACATTTCCACAACTGCTCCACTAATAAAATATAAAGAAAAAATATTAAAAGGGTGAGTATCACGATTATCATTTAGGAATGGGTATCAGCATTTGATACTTAGTCATAGATAATCTCAGGGAGAATATTGACTAACATTAGTGATAGTGTGGCTCTCTCAATTGGGGGATGAATGATATTGTGACCTTCTCTAATATAGGAATAAACACTGGCCTCTTCAGTATAGGAATAAAGCAAGCATTGGATTTATTCAAAGTTAACCATGACTTGATTTTCCTTTGCCTTCAAAAGCCTCACAATAGTATAGTGAGAACACTAGGGAGATTCCCAAGGTATTATGCAGTGACCGCCACAAAACAGGATAATAAGGCTTGAGAAAGATTTTTAACAAAGTTAAGATGCACGCTCCCCGAATCTCTCTCTCTCCTTGAATAAAGAAATATATACAAGGCAGTACCAATGAGTCATCTGTGAGCTATGGAAAATAGAATGAAACCCTTACTAACAAATGAGTCATAAAGAGAAGCTCTCGTATAGATACACAGATCCAACTCTTGGCTTCTCTGGGTACCACACACCAACAACTCTGGCTAGCATCAGATTATAGATTAGATAAGGGTGAAAAAGTCTCCATTTTAATGTAGTAAAGACAACAGAAACTTGTGAAATCAGTCAGAAAACTACAACATATAACATCCTTATTATCTGTCATTTATTTAGGTGATTAAATGATGTCAGAATAGTAGAACAAGAAAAATAAATAAAAGATGTAAGAATTAGAAAAGATGAGAACCATCTTTACTTGCATAATTCCAGATTGTTATACATAGGAAAAATCCACAGATAAGCTATTAGAATATATAAATAAATTTAGCAAGTTTGCTGGATGTAGGAGCAATATACAAAGATTTTTTTCATAACAGAAAAACTATTAAAAGCTTATATTTTTGCCTTTATTAGTGAATTATAGTTGTATATAATAGATGAGTTCATTTTGACATAATCATACATGCATAGAATTTAATTTACTCCTTTTCAATCCCCAGTTCTCCACCTTCTCCTTCTTCCTCCCTCCTTGTATTCCACCTCCTCTACTCTACCAGTGAAACTAATACTTTTTAAAAAATGATACCAAAAATATCCAAAACCTCCCATCGAATGCCTAAAACTGAGTCTAGTGAATGTGTGCAAGACATACAGAAAACTAGAAAACAAGTAAAGAATTAAGAAGACCCATAACCAAAGACCAGCCTAGAAAGATAAACTATGCTGATGAATGAGAAGATAAGATTTTACAAAGATTTTAATTCTCTGTCAATTCAATATAATTACCATTAAAACTCAGCAGGTTGTTTTGTGTTTATTGACAGATTGTACTTAGACCCTCATTGCACAAAATGAGGATTAATAGTACAGCAAAATTTGGCTAACTTGAGTTCCACACATAACTCTACATCTTCTCGTCTATGACCCAAACCAACCTACTCAGCCTATCTGAGCCTCACTTTCCATTTCTACTAAAATGTAGATAAAAATATCTACCTCATAGGATTGCAGTGAGGATAAAATGGGCTAATTTAAACAACATATTTTGCAGTTTTCTGCTGCTGGTATTTCCTATTTAATAGTCTCCTTTAGTAGACTGTAAGCTTCTTGAAATCAGAGACTGGACTTTGATTATAATTGCAAAACTAGTGTAGACATTCAATAAATGTTAAATCAATATGTGTATTGTGAACTAGGATAGATGGCAGATCAAGCAAATGTTGTGCAAGAAGTAGTTTCTATAGGAGATGAAAGGAATTTCCCAGTAAGTGGACAGTATATGGTCAGTGTGGGAAGTGGGAATCAGTAATTGAAGAAAAGAGAGAGGCCCAGGGATTTCTTCCTCATTGCCCCAATCTCTCTTTTCCCCAATCATTGATTAAGGACATACATAGTCCAGGATTGTTATTAGGGCTCTCATAACAAGGAAAGTTGGTTCCAAGAGAAATGTGGAAGCCCAGTTACTACAACTAAAGTTGTAAAACAAGTTGATTTAAAAGGATGACTCCTGTACTTCTGATTAAGGTCAAATCAGTCCTAAGGGCTGGGGTTGTGGTTAAGTGATAGAGAGCTTGCCTCACGCATGTGAGGCACTGGCTTCCATCCTCAGCACCATATAAAAATAAATAAACAAAATCAGTCCTGAAGCCAAAGGCAAGGTTGATCCTGTTTAAGATGAAGTGACCCTGTCAGCTGGGGGAAATCATGCTTCTTCAGAGACTGGTATCTAAGCAGGTCCATTCCATATTGGTACCAGATTGTTGTTACATACACAGATTGAAGCATAAAATAATTGGTTTTTTAACCCTGTTGAGGAGGACTTGTTATGTTTAAGGCCTTCCCAACCTAACTTGCTCTGGGCTGTACAGCAACGCTAAGGCACAGGACAGTAAGGCTGGGAGGTTTAAAAAAAAAAAAAAAAGCAGCCCCTATTTAAAGTATTGAGACCTCGGCAGAGAAAGCTACTGGGAAAGGAGAAGGTGATATGCTGGGCTGAACCTCCTTGCCTAGAGAACAGTCCCATAAAAACTGAGTAGCTGCTCAACTCTCAAAAGTCCAGAGGTGCAGACATTACTCAGGGGAAATAGGCTCTTCACTATGAGAGAGACTATAGATTTCCACCTGGGCAGTCTCCATTTCCATCTTGAATGTGATGAAACAGTATGTTGGAATCTTGGAATTGGAGGTCCAATAACTATTTGAGAAGTCTTAGGGAGACTCTAAATGTGACTTTTTTTTAAAAAAAAGAAAATGAACAAAATCCTCAGCTAAAGCATTTTGGAAATAAGGAGCACATATTTTCATGGAAAAGCAGAAACCAATACATTAAAGCAATGGAAATCCATTGGCTGAGAAAAAGGCAGAGAATTTGATTTATTTGCAGATGGGTCCACAGCTACAAAAGTGGCATGATGACTGTGCCTATGAGGAGGACAGGGAGGACAGGGAGAAAAGGCAGGCTTCTGGATGGGGTGGCTACTGAGAAACCATTCCTCTACTTGAAGCTTGGGTCTTTTACTTTTCTCTTGGAAGTTTTGTGAAAACGTGAGAATGGGTAGGAAGCACAGTAAATTGTTAGGGGAACAGATCAATTTAATGGGCTACAGTTGGCTCTCCATCTCAGTCATGTAAGTCGATTAATCTGCAGGCGGGTGAAGTGCAGCTTATTGGGCCATTGTTGGAACAGTGCACAATTCTTGGCACCAGTTGCAAATTGTTGAGATAGGTATCTTTGGATGGCTCCCAGGATAAGGGGAAACCTTTTTCATTTCAGCTGTGGTGAAGCCTTGGCTCTCAGACTCTTGGATGTGCCAGGAGACCCCTTGAAGTCCAAGGGCATTGCCAGAAAGGTGTGCAAGAGGAAGAGGGAAATGAGAGGGAACTCCCAAGTGAAGAAAAGTAAGGGCAGGGGGAGCAAGAGGGAGAGAAGAAGAGAGGGAGGAGAGAAGAGGACAGGAGAGGAGAGGACAGGAGAAGAGTGGAGTGGGTGTCGTGGGGGTTGGTATGTGGTGCTTATAGATGCTGCTGTGGTCTGAAAGGGCCATTCACCTAAACCAGCCTTCTCAATATTCAGAGGAGACCTCATGTCCTATAAGATATTAATTAGTGTTTATGGGGGAACTAAAAAATGGAGCAAAGAAGTCCTTTGGTCTCATCCATTGGGGAAATGGTTCAATAGATTTCTTTACCACAGCTCTTCTCAGAGCCTTGGCACCGTAGTATACAGCCTTTCCTCAGATCACTTGATTGAGAAACTATTTACTCAAGGACCATTCAAGGAGCAACATTGTGAGAACTGGAGTTTTTGAAATACTGATCCACATCCATCCATCCCTTTCTAGGCATTTCCATACTGGTTCTTCCCCTGGCTCTTAAGCTAAAACAAACCCCTCTCTTCATCTTTTGGCCGGAGCATGAAAGCTACACACCAGGGCATATTCCAGAGCCAGTTCTCATGGCACCAACCCTCCATTCATTCACTCACTGATGTACTCTTTCACTCAATCTCTGTCCTTGTTTGCTGTTGTGCCACTGGTTCTGGCTCCAAGCACTTACTCTGTCCTCGAACCTAGACACCAGTACTTGACTACCCTTCTTCAGAGTTGGATGTCCAGATTTCTCTTTTGGCATTTTGACTGTCAGTGCTCCTGCCTTTGATGCATCATGCTTGCACTCATACTCACACACTCATACACTTATATGTTCACACAGTTATACACTCATGCACATTTGCTTACACACTTATGCACTCATGCACATTAATATGCCTGCACATTTACATGCTTGCACGCTCATGGACACTTACACACTGTGCATTCATGCACTCTTACATATTTATACACTTACATACTCACACACTCACACACATACTTTTGCACACATGTGCACACTTACATACTTGTGCATACTTACTTACATGCTTGTTGGCATTTATACCCTTACATACTTGGTGCACACTTGGTTATTTCATCAAACTTATTTCATCAAACACATCATGAAGTCAAATGTCAGAAATTTTTTACCAAAATTCCTCAGTCTATTATGCAAAGTAGTCAGCCCACCAATTTCTTCCACTTACTCTGAGCAAAGAATGTCATGAGTGTGCCAATGAAAGTAGTATTCTATAGTGGTGTCGTAGGTCACATGCCCTGGAAAATAGACTGAGACAGAGGTTTGCTTTTATGAAATTTTCTGAGGAATGCTCCTAGGAATACATGCTGGGGAATGGAAGGAGTGAGATGGGGCAGAGGGAGACACTGGACAAGGAAGCAGTCGAGGCAGGGGCTTTAGTTGACTCCACATGAAGCTCTCGAGCTGAGCAATCTTTTGGAAATGTTCCCAATTGAGCAAGGCCTATATCTGAAGTATCAGTCATTGGATGCAAACTGGCCATGGCATGTCCTGGAGCGAGGCTGCTTCCATCAGTCCTTGGAGGACAATTCTTAGGGAAAACCTCAACTGTAACTATCAGCAGCTGGGCCTTGATCCTGAAAAGAAGTCTTGGCAGTGCGTTCCTGTATTCCCTGTGAATTCTCTGCAGTAGGGCTATGCATCTGGTAGTCTTTATACCTACACTAGCTACTCTGGTGTTCTTCAAAATAATAAATATTTGGATTAGACTTGTCTTGAATGAAATCTCCTCTTTTGTTGGCATATTAGTTTAAAATAAATATAAAAGATCCTGCAGTGAAACTGGGATAAAATGTCTGTTTCATTGCTGCAGAGCATCAATAGAATGTTAATGCTAATAATGTATCCACAAAATCTCTTATGTTCTTAGAAATAAATATGCATTTTGTGAAACATTTCAGTCATCTAAAAACATCTCTAGGCATGTACATGTATTTTCTGAAGTTGCCATAATAAAGTGTCACAGATTAGGTGGCTTCAAGAAAAAAAAAATTTAAGAAGTCCAAAATTGAGTTGGAAGCAGGGTTTGTTTCTTCTGAGGTCTTTCTCCTTGGCTTGAGGCAAATTTCACTTTTCTTTCTTTCTCTCTCTCTCTTTCTTTCTTTCATTCTTTCTTTCTTTATTTATTTTTTCCTTTTTTGGTACCAGAGATTAAACCCAGGAGCACTTAGCCCCTGGGCCACATTCCCAGCCTTTCTTCTTTCTTTCTTTCATTGTTTTGAGTCAGAGACAAAGTTGCTTAGGGCCTCACCAAGTTGCTGAGGCTGACTTTAAACTTCCAATCCTCTTGCCTCAGCCTCCCCAGTCGCTGGGATTACAGTGTGCACCACTGCATCCAGCACATTTCATGTTTCTTATCCCCAAGGTTTTTCTTAACCCTGATGTGATTGTAGGACAAACTTGCTCCTAGAATCCCTTGCTCACCTTTATTAATATAAACATACAGAGAGCCTTACCCACTAATATTCCCCAGAGGTTGCTTTGGATTGCGGAATTAAGTTCTAAAGTCGTTTAAGAATAGAATTTATCCTGTCCATAATTTGTTTCTCTGAAAAAATAATGTTATCACATACAGGATTCATGCTCTTGAGCCAGGTTCCAGACCCAGTTTTCATTTTTATTCCTAGAGCAGATTCCTTGCTCTGGAGTTCTGTTTCCTTTTCTATCCCATGATAAATATTTGGATTAGATTTGTCTTGAATGAAATCTCCTCTTTTGTTGGACATTTAGAAGCCTCACTAGCTCTTGCTCTTCAGCCTGATAGAAGTCCAAATATAGAAGTCCTTGATTCCACTCCTCTAGTTCCCACCACCATCCTACTTGCTGCACAGCCAAAAGCACCATCAAAAGAAAAGCATTGTATTCACATGCCCAACCCCAGACAAGGAGGGGGACGGGGCAGGGAACCAACACTTCTCAAGCATCCACCACCTGTTGGACCCAGGGGCAGCTATTTTCATAGAAAACACCTTCTTTATTCTCTATAATACCACAGGTGTGTTTTCTACTACCATTTTATAGATGAGCAAAGTAGTAGACTCTGAAAGTCTAAATGACTTGCCCAAGTCACCCATTAGAACGTGGAAAGGACAGAACGGAAATGTACCTCTGTCTGTCTCCAAATCCTGGCTTCTTTCCATTGTACCCCACTGCTTATTATAAGAAAGGCATCATGTCACCAAGCTCCATTTCCATCGACCCTTCCCCATGCCCCCAGAACCAAGACTTAGATATTTACAATCAATGTGCCTGAACTTCCATACCCTATTTGTGTCTGAGCAAAGGTTCTGCCCAGTGTCTTAGAATATCCTTGTATCATAGAGCAGGATGATTCTCTTCTGTGCCCATATGACTATTGCCTGTATAATGAGTTTCAACATTCTTCATTTGTTTTATCAGCTCCTCTTGGCCAGCCCACCATGAAGAGCTCTTATCAGGTCTCCTCCTAGAGGAGGTTATGGTGAGTAGGTAGTATGTACGTTCCATTCTTCTTTTGCCTTTTTTTAGTGGTGCCACTCATTGACTGTTTTCCAAAGGCTCTCTAACTCTTTGAAAACCACTTCCCCACTTATTGGGTAGATGGGTATTTCTTGAAGAGCAAGGTTAGGAAACCAAACACAAAGCAAAAGTTTCCCTTTCTGTTTGTAATACAAACTTTCAGCCATACCTCTTATTAGGATGACTGGAATATAGAGAGGTGGGAAGAGATGACAAAATATTACCTGGCTACAAAATGATTATAAAATGTATTATTTTTAACATTTTTTTGTTCTTTTTACTTATACATGCAGTAGAACATATTTTGACATATCATACATATATGGAGTATAACTTACCATTTTTGTGGTTGTAAAAGATGTGAAATTACACTGGTCATGTATTCATATATGAACATAGGAAAGTTATGTCCAATTCATTCAAAAGTCTTTCCCATTCCTATCGCCCTCTTGGTTCCCCCCATTTCCCATTGTCCAATCTGGTGAACTTCCACTTCTCCCTCCCTACCGCCTATTGTGAGTCAGCATCCACATATCAAAGAGGACATTCAGCCTTTGGATTGTGGGATTGGCTTATTTCACTTAGCACAATAGTCTCTAGTTCCAAGAATTTACCAGCAAATGCCATAATTCCATTCTTCTTTATAGATGAGCAATATTCCATTGTGTATATGTACCACATTTTCTTATCCATTCATCTATTGAAGGGGGAACCTAGGTTGGTTCCATAACAGCTGTTGTGAATTGAGCTGGTATAAAAATTGATGTGGCTGCATCACTATAATATGCTGATTTTTAGTCTGTTGCATATAGGCTGAGGAGCGGGATATCTGGGTCAAATGGTGGCTTCATTCCAAGTTCTCTGAGGAATCTCCATACTGTTCTCCAGAGGAGTTTTACCAATTTGCAGTCCCACCAGCAATGTATGAGTGTATCTTTTTCCCACATCCTCACCCATATTTATTGCTACTTATATTCTTAATAATTGCCATTCTGACTGGAGTGAGATTAAATCTCAGTGTAGTTTTAACTTGCATTTCTCTAATTGCAAGTGATGTTGAACATTTTTTCATATATTTGTTGACTGATAATATTTCTTCTTCTGTGAAGTGTCTGTTCAGTTCCTTTGCCCATTTATTGATTGGTTATTTGGGGGGTTTTTGGCATTAAGTTTTTTTGAGTTCTTTATATCCTGGAGATTAATGCTCTATCTGAAGTGCAGGTGACAAAGATTTTCTCCCATTCTGTAGGCTTTCTGTTTACATTCTTGATTGTTGCCTTTGCTATGAAAGCTTTTTAGTTTGATACCATCCCATTTATTAATTCTTGATTTTACTTCTTGCATTTCAGGGTCTTATTGAGGAATTTGGTTCCTAATCTGACATTGTTTTGCTCAGATTTTTTACTGTTGTGACTTAAAGATCCAACCAGAACAAGTGTAGAGGAAGAAAAGTTTATTGAGGGCTCACAGTTTCAGAGGTTTCAGTCCATTGACAGCTGGCTCCATTCCTTGGGGCTTTAGATGAGGCTGAACATCATGTCAGAAGAGTGTGTTGGAGGGAAACAGCTCACAGGATGATCAGAAAGCAGAGAGATATAAATACATACCCCCTAATCACACTCCCAATGCCCTACCTCTTCTAGCCACACCCTACCCACCTTCAGTTACCACTCAGTTAATCCCATCAGGGGATCAACTCACTGATAAGACTCTCAAAACCTAACCACTTCGCATCTGACTCTTTTCCCAGTTTCTCACATGTGAGCTTTGGGGGGACACCTCACATCCAAACCATAAAAGACATGATGGAGAATTGTGTCTACTTTTTCTTTCTGTAGGCACTTTGAGTTGAATTTTGCGCAGGGTGAGAGATAGGGGTTCAATTCCATTTTCTTACATATGGATTTTTAAAATGGATTCTTTTTAAAGAGCCAAAATAGGAGACCACATCCATTGAGTCACTGAGTTGTGCCCAAAGGCGACAATTGCCAAGAGGGAGAAACTCCTGGGGGAAAGGTTTATCTTCAATCTGAGTTGCTCAGGGCTGACTTATTTCTGCCTCAGGCTCATGCCTAGATGGTGGAGTCAGAGCCAGACAGTCATCCAAGGACCTGTGCCAGCAGCCTCCTATAACAAATATTCTCCACACTCCACTCTGGTTCCCCTCCAGCCCTTACAAACACACACACACACACACACACACACACACACACACACACTTCTCTGCTTGGTTTTATGTGATCAACCACTTTGATCACATAAACAGAAAGCAGTGCTATACTGTTTCTTACCTTTACTATGCCCTGTCAGATCAAGCCAAATACCCAACCTTCCATTCTAGTTCTGTAATCGGACATATTCTTCCTCTGTGACCAACATGGCTCTCCACTGGGGTTAGGCCGTGTTCTTCATAGTCTCCCACGAGTGCCTTCTTTCTTCTCACTTTCCTTTATGAAGTACTCTGCTCCTCTCTGCCTAAAATAAGCACTTGCCATATCTATTCAAATTCTTCTCAGTCATTAGACCCATCCCTGATTCCAACCTTTCTAGTTCTGCTGTCCCAGTGCCCTCCTAGCCACAGCAATTTCTCAATTCTGTGAAGCATTCATTGCACCAATTCCTTGTGTACCAATTCCACATTGGCTGCCATTGGTTTCTATCATATCATTTTTTCATGAGTAGACATTTGGTCATAAGTAAAAGACTAGTAGGAGACGTCTTTATTTCTCCACTTGTACCCATCACAGTAAGGTCATATAGGAATCAATAAATATTTGCTGGAATTAAAATTACTGAGCAATTATTTTTTTTCTTTCTTTGTTCTGTCACCCAGAAAGGCATCCAGGCACCCCATCAAGACATCAGACATCAGAATCTCTGGGGATAGGGCTCAGACTTTCACAGTTTTAGAAGCTTCCTGGGTAATTTTTAATATGTTGTGGTGCTGGGAATCATTGTTCTCTATGGTGGCTCACCTTGAGTTATGGTCAATTTTTCTATAATAAATACTTGTTTTAAAAACCAGAATTTGCCAGGCATGGTGGCAAATGCCTATAATCCCAACAGCCGGGAGGCTGAGGCAGGAGGATCGCAAGTTCAAAGACAGCCTCAGCAAAAGCAAGGCGCTAAGCAACTCAATGAGACCCTATCTCTAAATAAAAAATACAAAATAGGGCTGGGGATGCAGCTCAGTGGAAGAGTGCTCCTCAGTTCAATCCCTGGTACCCTGCCCCCCACCCCCACAAAAAACAGAATTTGTTCTAAAAAGATGGGTATACTAAGGAAGCATCTGAATATCATGTAAATTTCTTGTTTGCTTATGTGTGAGATTATCTGGAAGAAACATTAGAACATAGAAAACTGCACATACAAGCCAGGGGGAGGACAAAAAACATGTATGTGTGCATACACTTGTGTGCACACACATAGTTCAAATGTTGATCAATTTACCACCTGCTATAAGCCACATCCATCCACCCTATGCCCTTGCCTTCTGTCTGATAACCTTCCTTCACCATAACTAGCAACCAGCTATTTCCAAAAACAAACTTCGGGTCTTTCACAAAGGAAAGTACTATATTTACTATCATATTTATGTATTTCTTAACCATTTAACATGAGCAGAACCATGTTACCATTTTTATTAATTATCTTTTCCGTGTGTCTCTGACATGTTACAGCCCTGACTCATCTTGCTCATAAGCTCTGTGGTTTCTATTGCCAGTTTTTCATAGCAAGGTGATTTTTGGAAACACACCTGTGGTGTAATTGCAGAACTGACTGCACTTAGCACAGTATCTCTATAACATGTGTTAAATAAATGGAACACTTAAGAAAATATTAAAAAGACAGGAGACTAAGTGGAATTATTATAAGGAATTTTTTTTAATTTGACCTTCTTATAAAACCAAGTATAAATCTACAAACTAAAGGCAACCATTTGGCTTGGAATTACATAATGCTCTGGAATTTCTGGATTGAAAGAAATAAAAGTGGGAGTTCATAACCCACTTGAATCTAATGTATGAAATATGACATGTCAAGAGCTTTGTAATGTTTTGAACAACCAATAAAAAATAAATAAATAAATAAATTTTTAAAAAGTGAAAGAAATAAAAGTTGTTTTCATAGAAGCATGAGTCAATAAGGAAATGTGAATCAATAAACTAATGCACAAGAGTCTTTACAAACTGAAATTAAATTCACATCTCTCCTGTGAACATCTTATTTTAATAACATAAGAGAGAAATGATTTCCAACTACTAAATATTTTCATCCTTTGAACAATTAATATTTGTTGTCAAACATCCTTTTCTTGCTTTTAAACCACTATTAAAGATTTTGACTGAAGCCCTGCAAAGAGGTACTCACTATGTTTTTTGTTGATTTGTTTTGTGAAAAAGTTTTGAATAAGTGACTTCTATGATATTTTCTTTGGACAGAATATCCTACCCCTGACCACACAGCCATCTTCAGTTCTAATGAAAGCCTTGCTGTTTAAAACAAAAATGGTGTTAATAATATCATTGAGACATCTGAAAGGCAAGTCAGGGTAGTGTTCTCTGCCAAACATTTCCAAGTTCTCACTCCATGGGCATGTGGCAGGATTGCATTCCCAGACCTCCTGGAGGTCTGGCCCATTAGCTGAGGTGGATTGGTAACAGGATGATATTCAGGAACATTGTGCTATCAATGGGGAAGTTCATCTTGAATGAACTCACACGTGAGCAAGTTGTGAAAGGTAAACATATGTATTTTATTCCTAAAATACCAACCAGAATTTTTCTTTACATATAATGGTTAAAATATGCACATGAACAAACACATAAACACACACACACACACACACACACACACACACACACTTGTGTGCAGGTACACAAATACACTGTACTGTCTACAAGAATTTTGCCTGTTGTACAAACAGGCAACTAAGGAAACTGAGATGCTAAAAGGTAAATTATCTCATTCAAGGTCTAAAATAGACTTAAATAATAAACACATTAAATAGCTTTCTTTTGTTTTGTTCCTTGTCTTTATGAAACCTACCATGAATAAGCCATTTCTAAAGTATATTCAGTGTTTGTCTTGACAATCCAACATCACACTCATACTCCCAACCCTGCTCCTGAAATTGGATCTAACCCCTGTCCCTCAGGAATTATGCACAGGGAGGGGTGACTGAGTCAGGGAGCCAGGAGGTAGCCTTGGAAATGAGAGTAGCCCACGCCCAGCAAGGTCCCACCAGCCCCAGACTTGTCACAGAGGCCACAAGATGGTTTGCAGGTTTCCTTAATCTTGCCAAGGGTGACAAGAAGCCAGACTTTTGCAGGCCACGAATGAGTCAAAGAGTCAGTAGATCAGCCATTTTAAAGTCTCCTCATCACATGGCACCTTCGATTTCTCCTAAGCTTAGGCATCACTCCTGGCAAGAGGAAAAAGTCCTCAAAGACACCGTGGCTGTCCCTCCTCATTCCATACTACTTCCCATGCATTCTTCTTCTGGAACTCACCTCTCAGTCCCAGGACCCAGGACAACAGTGAGAAATGGGCATCCTGGGAAAGATGGTTGGAACTCTTGTTACTAGCAGGAACAATGGCTGACATTTCTTGACAATTTGAACTGAGCCAGGGGTCCTAGGGGATTCGTGTGTTCTAGCTCATCTTCTCCTGAAACCAAGGTGTGTGCTATTACTAATCCTGATCTATAGATGAGGAAATGAGGCTCAGGGCATGAGGAGAAAGGTTTGTCTTCCAGCTGTATTGCTCTGTGCCCTTTGCCTTCCCTGAACTGCTCCTCCAACCCTAAATTGGGTGTTCAGTGCTCTCTCTCCTCTTCCCGAGTCTGAACTTAGTCTCTAGAACAACTCTGCAGCTCAATTTACAACTGTCCTTTGTACACCCTGTCGCTTCTCTTTCAGTATTTCTTCAGTCATCTCTTTTTTAATTATGAACTGAACTCTGTATCCTTTTGAGTGACTTTCAGGGCTAAACAACAAGTAGAAGATATTTCGTAAGAACCTGGAGCCTCCCTGTTGCCCCTGGAATCACAGTGGGTAAAAGAGCCTGTTGCGGTCCTATTACAGGCCTGCCCCTTCACCTGAACAGCAGAGGGCGCTGTGCGGCTGTGGCCTCATAGGAAGGAGGTCGCCCTTTCTGCCTTCCCAGATGGGGTTCTCCCACCTAGAATCCACACTTGAAAGGAACTGCCTGCTTTTCACGTCTCTGCAGCCCTCCTCCTCTCATCTTGGGTCCACCTGACAGATCTACTTCAGTCCTGATTCTAAAAGCAATCTAAACCCTAGATTATTGGAATAAAAGGAGTCTCCACCCACAGTGGGGGCCTCCAAGTTCACTGCAAGTTCTGCTCTCATCTCCCGCCCTCTTTCTCACCGTTGGAATTCTCCCCCTCCCGAGGGTCAGTCTGTAATTTTCTATGGTGGCTTAAGTACTGGCTTTTCCCTGTGGGTTAGCCCTGCCCTGGAGTATGTCCCTTTCGTGTGCTTACCAAACACCCTGGGTGCTTAAGGTTTGGTCATTTAACTCAAGTGACACAGATTTTAAAGAAAATGTACACATTTTCATTTATGTGCCAGGAAATAAAGATGTTCAAGATGTTCTATTTTCTAAAATATATGTCCCTTAATCCCCTCCCACCTCATTAGAGCATCATGGATCTGGCTATTGTGTACAGAGTGGCCCAGTACAACTTTCAAGTGAAGTTTCTCTTTGAGTTTTTCATACTCACATTTTACCCTCATCGATGCATTAATTTAGATCCATTGGTTGGACTTAATGATGCATTCTAAATGGGGGTAAAAATAACAGAGGTGACAACAGTAAGGATACTGACAAAAAAATGATATATATTTACATATATATGTGTTTATGTGTAGCCTTCCTAGAGATAAACATGTGAAAATCACAACTACAAGGAATTAAATTAACATATTTCACTGAATGTAAGGTTATCAGTTACATCTTTTTTGTTTTGCTAAAAAAAAAACTTGTCAATTAAGCCATGACATATTTAATTGGTTATAAGATACATTTCAACTTTAAAGGTGTTAAAAGGCAAAGAAAATGCCTATCTTAACATTGAAAAGATGTGGTACTAAAAGTCATACTCAGTACAAGCTAACCCTAAATGGTGGCTCTCAGTATATCCAGAAAGCTTGTTTTCAAGGAAGTAGCTCTTAATAAGAATCTATTGGTTGAACAAATAAGTTTTAATTAATATAGCCATGTTGGCAATTTTAGACAATGCCCTAAAAGACAAACAGGTCAAAATCTTCCTCAGTGTTTCCTAATGGAGCAATTCTCACCAAACTGGGTGACTGTGTACACATCTAATAAGTACACTCCATCTTAACTTCCTGACCCATAAAATGAGTGGGCTGCACTAGAACCTCATCTCCAATTCAACTTTCATTTCCTGCCTCTCATCTTTTATAAATCATAGATCATGGATTCACATTGTCCCATCTCAATGGGCCCAAATATCTAGCTCAAATACACCCAAAGTGCAAAAATCTCTCATAAGGTATATTCTGCTGAAGTTCTGTTTTAGCAAGAAACTCCAAATTTATAAAATGAAGACATGAGTGAATGAAAGGTGGCCTATTGATTGTCTTTGCTAATAGTCCTGGGTACTGAGCTGCAATATTTATGACTGAGGAGGACACTGACCATCCCATGTGTGTCTAAAAGCTTACCTCCGCTGCCCTCGATTTCCCCTTCAGAGAAGACATTCTCATCCTCAAAGCATCTCTTATCTAAAAAAGCAATGACAGAAATATCTCAAAACCATCAGAGGAAACAACAAAAATCCCAAGACTCAAAATTGTCCTGAAACTTTAAGATCAGTAACTCTGACAAAAGCAGCATCCGATGACTTAATATAGTGGCAAATAATATGACTTGGGTAAAAGTGGAGGTGTGGTTGTGATCAGATTTAGAATTAAAATTAAATTTGTGGCTATGGTTTCTATTCCTTTCACCAATTATGCTCTTACACAGCCTCCTGCTGACCTGATAAAGAGTGAGATGAGAGAGTACAGTTCTCCCCTCACAGCTGATACCCTGAGCTGTGCTCTTAAACACTGCTCCCTGGACTATGCCCTCCCATCAAATTGCCTTGTACTGCTGCTTCCTTTAGCCACATGGAAATCATCTGCAAGGAATTAAGTGAATTCAAATTACCTTGTGATCCATAATGGTTCCAAACAGCAAGATGAAGAAACCCTGTGGTAAAATTCAACAGAATGACGAAGATCAGCTTCTCAAACAGTACCACAGCTGTTATTTTAATACCACTGTTCTCCATAACTTCTAGGGCAGCAATTGGACATTAGAAACTGATGCAGACAAAAATTCATTAATGGGTGTTTCCTTTGAGTGTACCTCCTCCTTGGATGAGCATCCCTCTCTTGAGGCTTGATATTTATTGAATGACTACAAATATAAAATAGAATCTTCAACTGTATTAAATCTTCTGAACTTTCTTTCCAAACATTGTAGTAGCTGTTCTTACTTATGAGGACAGTTCACATACACTGAATCTTGTAATCCAAAATCACAATCATGGAAGTCGTCTTAAGAAAATGAAACTAGTCTGCTTTGAGTTGCAGTTACTGTTCTGTAAATAGGCAATCATGGGCTCTCAGCTAGTGGAAGAATATTTTTGTATGAAAGAAAGAGAAAGTTACAAAGACCTGAAAGGCCAGGAGGGTCTCTTCACCATCTAAAGATAGTTTAATGGTGAAGAAACACCAGTCAGGTGACTAAAAATGTTAAAGGTGAGTCACAGGGATAGCTTGTTGAGAAAGCAGGATTGTATACAAGTAAAAGTATTTAGGGAACTTGAATCAAACTGTGAAATATGATATATTAAGAACTATGTAATGTTTTGAACGACCAACAATAAAAAAAAAGTATTTAGGGGGCTGGAGGGACAGCTGGGTTGGCAGAGCACTTGCCTAGTGTGTGCAAAATCCAGGGTTCAAACCTCAGCCCCCAAATCAAAACAATATGGGTATTTTTCTTCCTATCAAGAAAACAGAAATACAAATGAGCTGAAAAAGAAATATAGAACAAAACATCCTGGAGTTTACTTAAGTTGCAAAGTAAGAAAGAGGATGAGATCATTAGTCACCAGAGTAACTTCTATAGTGGGACAATGCATATGAATCCAAAAGCTTTTGATTTCCAAAAAATAAGAACAAAAGGAAAGAAAGAAAAAGCTTGAGATGAAATCTTAAAGTAGTTTTGATTTGCATTTCTCTAATTGCTAGAGATGATGAACATTTTTTCATGTTTGTTGATTGATTATATATCCTCTTCTGAGAAGTGTTTGTTCAGTTCCTTGGCCCATTTATTGATTGGATGATGATGATGATGATGATGATGATGATTATTTTGATGTTAAAGTTTTTGAGTATTGGCAAGGATATGGGGGGAAAGCACACTCATACATTGCTAGTGGGACTGCAAATTGGCACATCCAATCTGGAAAGCACTATGGAGATTCCTTGGAAAAGTTGGAATAGAACCACCATTTGATCCATCTGTCCTGCTCCTCAGCTTATACCCAAACGACTTAAAAGCGGCATACTACAGGGACACAGCCATATCAATGTTTATAGCAGCACAATTAACAGTAGCTAAATTGTAGAACCAACCCAGATGCCCTTCAGTAGATGAATGGATAGAGAAACTTTGGTGTATATATACAATGGACCATTATTCAGCATTAAAAGAGAATAAAATCATGGCATTTGCAGGTAAATGGATGGAGTTGGAGAATATAATGCTAAGTGAAGTAAGCCAATCCCAAAAACCAAAGGCCGAATGTTTTCTTTGATATAAGGAGGCTGACTCATAATGGCATTGGAGGGGGAACACGGGAGGAATGGAGGAACTTAGATAGGATAAAGAGGAGGGAGGAGTGGGGGGGGGAATGAGGGTAGGAATGATGGTGGAATGAGTTTGACATCATTACCCTAAGTACATGTATGAAGACTCGAATGTTTTGAAAATACTTTGTGTACGATAAGTGACTTGAAAAATTTAGCTCTATATCTGTAATATGAAATGAATCATATTCTGCCATCATGTGTAACAAATTAGAATAAACAAATAATAAAAAACTTGAAACAAAGGTTTTTCTTTAATCCAACAGGAAGAGTGAAATAAATATGCTACATAGTTTTTAAAGAATTCTGAGTAACAGAAAGTCAAGAATAATATATTTTTTCTAGAGAAGAAAAAGAAAAAGAAAGATTTCCTAATCTTGTGAAAAATGGAAGGAAGATCAGTATTACAGAGGAAAGGAACCAGGAGAAGGAAGAAGGAGAGGAAAGGGGAAATACTGGGGAATGATATTAGCCAAATCATATTGTTATGTTGTGCACATATATGAATATATAACAACAAATCCCACTATTATGTACAAATGTAATGCACCAATAAAACACAGGGAATTAACTAGTTAATGAGCATAGTTTTTAAAAGAAAGAGAAGAATTCTAACTAAGATATGTAAGTGATCTGAGTTGGGATTTTTTTAAGTCTGTCTTATCTTTTGAATCCCACACTGAAATAGAATAATAATGGCATATTAATATAACTAAGCAGTTATACTAATATACTTGAAAGAGGTAGTCAGGTCATTTTTTTTCCTGAAAAGACCCAGACAGTAAATATTTTAGGCCATGTGGGCCATGCAGTGACTCACATGTACCAATGCAGCTCAAAGGCAGTCATGGGGGGAAAAGGTAAAGAAACCAGCAAGACTATATTCCAGTAAAACCCTATTTACAAAAACAGGCAGGAGGTCATAGTTTGCCAACCCCTGATTAACAGCATAATTGAGACTGTGGACTTGCCAAATTACCTATTACTCATAGGCATAGAAAGCAATTTGGCTAATGACAGTGTCCCAAATGTACAAGCTGAGTAGCAAGAGGGAGTAAAACAACTTTGAGACAGTCGATCTTGCCAAACCAACTATGTGAGAGTCCATTTTAGATTCTTATCTTTCTTTTACAGATAAGGAGGCTGAGACTGAGATTTTACCATGTTTCCCAAGACCAGGGAAAATATGGTAAGATCCATTTCATTAAATAACAACTTAGATTTATTTCACAGGGACTAGCAGGGAAGACGTATGAGAACTCCTGACTGGTTAACATCCAAAGTGAATGCCAAGGGCCCTCTCTTCATACTATAGAAAATGGTTGTTTCACTAAAAATCGGCTATTCCACTGGAAAAGGATAAAATTGTGCTTGTTTTGAGGCATGATGTGAGCATAACTTCACACCTCCCTGACTTCCTCTGTAAGATAAGATTGACTTCTGGTGTTGAAACCTTAGGAGGGATACTTAGGAGGATCACTGAGGAGAGAAGGAAGGAGATTTGCACCCAACTGACCTGGTCAGGTAAATTCAGCTTGACAGTCAACAGAGTAAAAGACTCAATACCCATAAGATGTGGAAGGAAATGGAAAGGGTGTTTTGAGTTCTGTAATTTTAAATCATAGCCTTTTTTTCCTTTCCTTTTCTTTTTTTTCTTTCTATCCAACCAAGTTACACACACAGATACACACATACACACACACACACACAAAATCTCCCTCTTGGAACTTACCTGGAAAGCATTGAGCAGAGCAAAAATTATATGGAATATCAATGAAGTTTCTTCTATGAGAATGACTATTCCAAAACCCCAGGTCAGTCCTAGCAATGGGGTGAGGATGGCCACATTTTTGCTGATCCTCATAATTATGGCCATATCCTGAGACTTGGAACTGCCAATAGAGGGCCTCTGAGTGTTGATAGCAACAACCAAAACCACAAGGAGATTCACAGCCACAATGACCAAGGCTGGGATGACAAATGCAAAGAGGGCTTTGGTATTATCCCAGTTAAGCCAACAAGCATCACATCTCACATAGCCTTTCTGTGGCTCTGTGATAGCAACTGTGGTGACAGCAATAACCAGCGGGCACCCGTAGCCAATGGCAAAACCAATGACCATCATGTGGGACTTCATCATCCTACGGAAAATGACCAATATTCCATAGATGATGAGCAGCGCTTTGAAGAGCATCCAGAAAAACAGAGAGAGGTAGAAAAAGTGACTGAAAAATGTCACTGTGACACACCAGTTGTCTTCCTGGGACTTTACAGTAAAGTTAGAGCCTATGATGAACCACACATTAGCAATCAGGAGCGACACTGCTATGTTCACGATGCACACATGATGCATGTATGATATCTCTGTCACAACCACACGGGACCAAACTATGGCTTCAATGATCAGGCAAAGAACCAAGCTAAGGATTGAGATGCTGAGTCCAATGCCAGTGATGTAGTCCAGGGCTTTGTCACTCACAGATTTGGGGGACATTAGGATGGAAAAGGACATCATCACATGGGTATAGTTACAATGGCATTTCACTTTGTCCATGGTATCCACCATCTTCTTACACTGATTCTTATCCCACATCCTTTTCTGGGAGTGCCAGCCAACACACTGTGCCCTGGTACTTCGGGATTTATTGACTTTTTCAAAGGTGAATAAGATTTCCTTCATCGTTTCTGGCAAAATGACTGAAAGGACCAGACCAATGATGGGTCTGGAAACACTCTCATTTGGCAAGTGGGGTTCTTTCAGAATGGCCCCCAAGGTTGGAAAAGCTATGCTAATGGCTCGGGATGTGTTCCCTGGTGGCAGTTTCTGTAGCTCTTGCCTGGGAATTTCTATCATTCCTAAGATGCTTTCTGTTGTATTATCCATGCTCATGGAGAAATTGAAACTCCTCTTTGTGGTGTTGTGATTGATGTGAAAGCCTTTCATCTGAATGAAGAGTTCATCCACGATGTCCTCAGACTCATTGTGGATACGGAGTTGGCTCGCAAACAGATTCACTGACTGCAACAAATTGGAGCTGGCATTTTTGTCAGGAATGAAAGGCCAGTTTGAAATGGCTGCTGTGTCCAGGATGTGGTTGGCCACTTCACTGTAGCTCTGCAGTGGAGGAAAGCTCGTTATTGTACAAAATGGATTTCTAAAATCTAAAACTTCTAAACATCTAATTACCTGCTCTTATTTGATATATCTCTCTTCAAATTCTCTGTATTCAAGTCTCACATAAGAAAGGTTGCACACAGGGAAGAAAAGTAAAAGAACTCATATATAAATGCATGTACACACATACATACAAATGATACAGACCTCAGCTAAGCATTACCTGCTTTATTATTGTACCAAAGGCAACATCTCCAAAACACAGGATATGGAACCCAAGTTTCCCATGAGATATAAATGATTATTTCATGAGGGGAGTAGCGGTGGATTCTTTGGTGATCTAAGTTTGAACAACACTATGTACCATATCTCTATTCCTCCCTTTAATAATAAGTGCCGATGTTCATTAGCACACTAAAGGCTCTACATTCTGCCATAAGGAAAACTGCGTTTAAACCCAAATTTCCTGCAAGTGCTATGCCACTTTCAAAGATAGAACCACTGAGCTGAGCACGGTAGCTCACATCTGTAATTCTAGTAGCTCAAGAGGCTGAGGCAGGCGGATCACAAATTCAAAGGCAGCCTCAGCACCGTAGCAAGGCCCCCAACAACTCAGTGAGACTCTGTCTCTAAATAAAATACAATAAAGGGCTGGGGTTGTGGGTCACTGTTTAAGTGCCCCTGGGTTCCATCCTGAGTATCAAAAGTAATGGAATCTGTGTTAACATTCCTCAGAACAGTTGTGCTCTACCAGAACATAATTTTGGAAATACTAGAGTAAGTTCCGTTTTGCTCATGGTGATCACAATGTATTTCAAATCTTCTAACTTAAGTCAATATGCAAAACTGAAGTGAAATGCCTGATGTTCTTATTATGGTAGTTGCAGTTTTTACCCTGAAAAATATATCTGAAACTGTTAAAGTGTAAAATTTTTTAAAAACTATTACCAGTGTAAGAGTACCTTCATTTTCTCCCGGGTAACACCACCACACAAATCTGTAGAAATATTTTTCAATAACTCCACTATAAATGCAATATTTCCAGATGTAGTTTCTGAGGATTTCACAACATCAATGATGCAAGCATAATCATGAGGGCAATTCTTGCAGATTCTTTGAGCTACACTCTTAACAGGCTCTGGAGCTATAGAAGGTGCTGCTACAGAAAGACGTAATGCCACATTTGAGTCCTGTTTAAAAAAAAAAAGATTGTTGTTTTATTAAAAATGATTGAGTTTCTGGCATGTATCATACTAAAGAAACTAAAAGCACAAACAATCCACATGGAAAAGAAGCAAGTGGTCCTAAAAAGGGGTTTTAGTGTTGAGAAGTAGAGGAAGGTAAGATAGGGTCACAAATAGGCATCAACTTCCATCAAATTCCCATAGAAATCAGGATACTGATACAGACCTTCCCTATTGGAATTTACTTTCAGGAAAGTGGCTTTAACACAAGTATTATTATAACAAGATGATTTTCCACAGAGATGCAGAGAAAGAGAAACCACATGGAATTTCAAATGGGAGTTGTTTTTGGAGGTTGGCAGTTGAAATACCAAATGCTAAAGAATTACAATTTTGAAAAGTTTATAATTTACAAGTTACAAGTTATTTGCTCATTTCCTGATGCTTTCACGTAGACTCCCTCAGAATGTGACTTTGAATAAGACAAAGCAATAATTTATTTCCTTTAATTCACTTTTGAATGCCACTGTAGTTGCAAGGATAATTATATGATTATCTATGTTAATTGACAGACTCCTAGGAAGTCCCTTTATAAAACCACACAGGAAATGCAGGGACCCACATGCTTCAATGATATGAAGGAAAGACAGAAAGAAATGGGGGTTAAGTGCAAAAATATAAAACAGGACATTTTAATTTTAACTGAGATGTGTTCTCTTCATTGAATTTCTATTGCCTCTGAATCACACATGTCTACTTTCTTTTGGTCAAGAGACTGAAAGCATTAAAGAAGATATCAGGGGCTGGGGCTAGGGCTTAGTGGTAGTGCACTTGCCTGGCATGTGTGAGGCACTGGGTTCAATTCTCAGCACCACATATAAATGCATAAATAAAATAAAGGTCTATCAACAACTAAAAAATATATTTAAAAAAGAAAGATATCAAATTTAATTCTAGACATTCAGTTGATTAATTAACATAGAGGCATGCAAATCCACCTTTAAGGCTAAATTTGAATCTCTAAGTAATCATTTAAATCAAAGGATAAATGAGCTTCAAATCTTTGTTGGGAAAATGTTCTGTGAAGGAGAAATAAAATTGGGAGAGGGGAGAGTACCCCAGAGTTTGGGTAAGAAAAAAAGGACAAAAGACAAATTTAACCCACTCTATATTTTCCTAAATCCAGGTCTGAGCTGAACAGAGAGCATTACATATGTCTCCGTCACCACCTGGGGGATTAGCTCCTTTACCAATAATATGCAAATGAGTCACCTTAAAAAGTGTTTCCACAGAAAGGCTTGTACATGTTTCAGTTGATTTTTGCCACTTTTTTTGATGACATATAAATCCTATTTCTCCACGAAAGTGCTTAGCACAGGGTTGGCTGCAGTTGGTAGAGGAAAGGCAAGGTTCATGACATTTCTCTAAAAAGGAAAAAAGAAATGAGTGAGAGACCAAATTAGCATTTCTGCACTGGCACTCTGATAAGTGCATGTAATTCATTCTGGGACTTTGGGGAAGTGACATTGAACTGGGTCTGCAGCAATGAATAAGGGCTGCTAGGCCAATGGGGATGCTGGTGTCTAGGCAGAGTGAGCAGCATGTGGAGAGGGCATCTAGAGGTCATTCAGAAAAGCTAGCTCAGAACACCTGAGAGGAAGTACAGGCAGTGAGGTTGGAAGGAAAACACGGGTAAAGTCCTGAGGGGCACTGAATGCTGTGCTAGCATCAGAGTTACCAGAAAACATGATTGGATTTGTTATTGAAAGGTAATTGGCAACAGCATAGAGCAAGAGTCAGTAAACTTTTCTGCACAGAACTGTATAAGTAGAGTTGCCAGATAAAATACAGAAAACCCATTTAAATGTTAATTTTACTTAAGATACAGTCAATTCTCATTATTCACAGGAGTTATGTTCTGTGAATTCACCATGAATTAGCATTCTGAACCAACCATCCTAGGGGAACTTAAGGTTAGATTCCTGCCAGTTTCTGCTCATGACATTTTCATCAACTGATCAATATATGAACTTGTATTATTTGTTTCTGTTAAATGACACCTTATTTAATATATATTGTTGATTCATTAACATTGAGTTCAGGGCCCATAAGCACTGCAACTCAAGCCTGAACCAAGTTTATCTAACCCATGTATTTTCTTCAGAAAACACTACAGCCTTCTTTGACTTAGAAACACTAGACAGCACTTTGGCACTATGATTGGGGGGGGGCGTTTTATACAAAAAGAAATCATAAACAAAAAGCACATAAATGCAAAATCATGCATTATGCAGACTGGAAGAGGACTCATTCGTAGTATGAGAGCTAGAATAAGAAAGCAGGATGTTGTGGTTTGGATATGAGCTGTCCCCCAAAAGTCCATGTGTGAGACAATGCAAAAATTTCCAGAGATAAAATGATTAGATTAGGAGAGTTGTGACCTAATCAGTGGATTAATCCACTGATATGGATTAACTGGCCTGTAACTGTGGGCAGATGGAATGTGATTAGAGGAGGTGGGTCACTGGGGGTGTGACTTTGGAGTTTATATTTTGACCCTCGTAAACAGAATTAGCTCCCTCTGCTTTATTGCTGCCATGTCCTGAGCTGCTTTCCTCTGCCTTTCCCTTCCATTATATTGTTCTGTCTCACACAGCCCCAGAGCTCTGGAGTCAACAGAAGCAACACACGGTGGACTGAACTTAGGAAACTGTGAGCCCAAGCAAACTTTTCTTCCTCTACTTTTTTTTTTTTCAAGTGTTTTGGTTGCAGTGACAAAAAGCTAACACAGGGTATCACCTTGGCCAATCTTAGCTGGGAACATGCGCATTAGGCAACTCCATTTTTCACTGTTCTGTGGCATGTCTGTGAATGATCACAAGAACACTGTAGATTTAAGGGTTACAAATAAAATTCAGGGAGTAAGTGAATTTGGAAATTTAGAATTTGCCCCACACACACAAAAAAAATGAGGGTGGATTGAAAGTGTTTTTTTTTTTTTTTTAAAGAGAGAGAGAGAATTATTTTTACTGTATTTGTGACACATGCAATATTATCCATTGCTTATCTGAAATTCAAATTTAACCTGGCATCTTATATTTTTATTTTCTAAATACAGCAAACCCTAGTCAGAATAAATATTTTCAACTTTGCAGATCACATGGGTGTCTGTCGCATGTACTCAACTATGTCTTTTTAGTGTGAAAAGTAACCAAAGACAGTATGTAACTGAATGGGGATGACTGTGTTCCATTAAAAACTGGTGGTGGGCCAAATATGGCCCATAGGTCAAAGTGAATTAGCACAAGACAGGAAGTCTAAGAAAGAAACTGTTGAAGTATTCTTAGAAAAATTGCCTTTAAGATAGTGACAATAGAATGGAAATATGTAGATGATGCTGAGACCTATCAGGTGTTGAAGTCAATAAAATGAGGTGACCAACTGGTTAGAATCAAGGCATGCACCCATACTTAGGGCCTGGACTACTGCTTTCTCTTGGAAAGAAAATAATTGGGTTTGTATTTTTCCTTGACATCTACCACATATAACAATTTTGCAAGTTATTTAACTGGAGTAGTTCTTAATTTTTTCATTCATTTGCTTGGAGATGATGCTATAATGTTGTTACAAAGGTTTAATGAGACAGCCTCTTGTTCAACACTTAGATAAGTGTTGTCATAAATGCCCAGTAAATGTTACCTACCTTTCTCTCTTCTTTCTCTTTCCAAGTCCACATTTATTTAGAGATGCATTTGCCACCAGAACTATACCTGTCCATGACTGTGCAGAATCCAGTTATCCCTACTATGTGGGTGTGAGCCACATGATTTTGTTATATTACTACTAATGACTTTACCTCCTTAGTTTATGTCTCACTTCTTGAGAGTGACCAGTCTCACCACCATGGTATCCACCTGGCATTGCTTCAATAGACCTCTCAGCACCACAGTGTTGCATTTGTTAAAGCACCCTGAAAATATCTGAAGGAAAGAAAGGAGGAATTTGGTCCTCTTTCCTGTTCTGCCTGTTGTTAGCTCATTAGTTTGAACAGATTTACTTCCTTTGGGGTTTGAAAATGGACATTTGTCAACTGCTGTAGAGTACACAGGAATGTTTGCAAACTCACTTCACTGAGTATGCCATTGATAATGGTATTGTCGTAATAAATCTACCAATAGTGGCAAATATGATGGACTTATTAGAAATAATGATTTCCTTGGAACACCTGTGGCCTGGGGGCATGCTTGGAACATCAGTGTCCTTCCTTTATCCTGCCCTGTCTCCAAATGTATAAAGATGATTCTAGAGATACATACCTTGTATCCTTCCGGTCTCAGGTTTCCCTTCAAAGTTTTGAAGTTTTGCTCTATCCTGAAAAACACAATCCCCAAAGGCCCTCTTTACTGTGGGACTGTCTTTGCTCATCTCAACTTAGAGGCTCCATGTAAATATGAAAAGGAAATATGTTCATGATGAGGAAAATACCTGCAGCAGATTCCTGTGATGGTATTGCAGGTACTTGCCCAAGGGAACACAGATGAGAGCACAGAGAACACACAGCCCTCCACGAGGGCTTAACCTCGACAGCGTCACTTGGGCTCTGAAGGTCAAGGTAGGGGATAGGGTACATCATTTTTTTTTAGTGGTCAATGTACCTTTATTTTATTTTATTTATTTTTATGTGGTGCTGAGGATTGAACCCAGTGCCTCATACATGCCAGGCAAGCCCTCTATTGAGCTATAGTCCCAGCCCCTAGGGTACATCTTTTGGGAAGCTTTAATTATGCCAATCAAGCTCGGACTCTATTAACTATAAAGGTGAAATGCTGTAGTGTGACCCTCCAGCTACATCCTTAGAAGAAAGAAATGGACATATACTAGGAAGGGTCCTTGGTTATAATAAAAGAATAACAATCTTTTTAGACCTATAAAGGACTATAAATATTATCTTAAAAAACAAACCTCATATTATAGATAAGGAAACTAAGACTCAAAAAAGTAAAACAACTTGTGTAGCTAGTGAGAAGCAAAATCAAGATCTGAATCTAAGTTGCCCTACAACTGCCAGGCTAGTGCTTTCCTCCTCTCTTCAGCTCCCTGTCCACATTCCCTGTGGCTTGCGAAGGGATGGTTCTACTATGCCATTGCTCTCCAATCACATTCCTGCCACCTTTCCTCTATGTTGATTCCCTTCCTTAGAAAGTTAGTATCAGCAAGAGTAAACTTATAGTCATATAAATGTATTTAAAAGGACGTGCTCTTTATCAGAAAGCCAGCTATCTAGAGAAACTGAGGAATTTCTCTTGGGACCGTGTAGAGATGGATCAAACTTACTTTTATATGATTCTTGGGTCTATGGTGGGAACATTCTGTAGCCAGAAAAAACACTACGCAGCAAATCATGGTAGCCTGGGACTTCATTTTCACACATTAGGATCTTAACCTGCAATAGAGAAAAACAAGTGGGTCCTGCCAAAGGGGATCAGTTCACATAAGTAACATTAACATTGCACTTAGCAGGCTAATCAGTCACTTAGCAAGGGGACTCTGAGATATCCACACCCAAACAACTTGCTGCCAAAGGGACACCAACCAATATCTATTTTCTACCCAATTAAGATATAAAAAAAGAAAAGTCTTTCTCTGAACTGTTGACCTATCCACAGCAGAAGACAGGAATAAGGGAAGCACCAGGACTGATGTAAGTCCAACAGAGCATTGGTCCTTATTTAATCTACATTTCTTTAAAGTACATTTGTCAAAAATTGCTATTGCCTATACTAGTCTAAACACTTTCTTTGCTTTAATTCATTTAATCATATAACAGAAGATACTATTACTATCCTCATTTTATCAGTGGGAAACTAAAGCACAAATAATTGAGCAACTATGAGCCCAAGGTCAATCGCATAAAAAGTATGAGAACCTAGAGTCCAGCTCAGATGGCCCAGCTGGACAGCCATTCCTGATTTCTATAGTAGGGTCTCTCTGGGATGATGCTATTGATATTTGGATAATTCTTACTCGTTGAAGGCTCTCCTGTGAGTTGTAGGATGTTTAGCAGCATCTCTGGTTTCTATCTAATAGATGCCACCAGCACCCCAAAAAAACACACCCCAGGTATGGCAGCCAACATTGTCTCCTTACTTTGCCAAATGTGTTCTAGAGGAGACTTTCTCCCACACACATTGAGAATCACTGTCCTTCATAATACTTTGCCTTGGAGACAAGTAAAGTGAACATAACATGCACAATTGTCTGCTACTGGAACATACACTGAGACTTCCTCCACTGGATGAATAGATTTCTGTATAGATCCACTAGAAGTACTGGAAGTTATCTCTGCTTGTTGCCATGTCTTTGTTTCTTGCCTTTTATTTTTTCCCTAATGTTTCCATTTTTCAAAACCAGATCTCCAAGATAGTATCAAATGCCGTGGTTTAACTTTGCTGTCACAGATGATCCTGGTCATCCCATTATACTTTCATACATAATGGTGATAATTTATACCTGTTATTGGTAAGAGTTCCTTAGAATGGTTTTCTTGGAAGGGTACAGGCGGCAAAGTGAAAAAAACATGGATTTTAGAGTTGATAAGCATTAGACTGCAATCTTATCTCCACTGTTTATAAACTAGTTTAACTTCACTGAGTCTTTTTGTTTTCATTTCATTAAGTTTACATGTTGATTCATTCATTTATTAAATGCCTTTTATTTGCCAGAAACTTTACCAGATGCTGGAGAAACAAAAATAAAAAATTGCTGTCCTTTCCATAAAAAACGTGCAGTGGCGACACAGACAAGTCAATCTAATAGTGAGAAGAGGGTTCACCCATACACTGACCTGGTTAACAAGGGCTAGGCAGAGAATAAGCCCTCAGCAAACCTCATTTCCACTTAGTGAGGGGAAAGCTCTAAGGGAGATGATCTAATTCTGATTCATCATTACTCTTGAGACCATCTGATCTAACATCAGACCTTTACTGGGTGGAGTCAAATCTAAAATGAACTTTCATGAGTCTAGGGAGCCTCCTACTGAAATCAGAGCCACAGGTACTTGCAGGAAGGCTTTAAGTTGTCTTTTAGTTTAAAATTCCTAACCAATGAATGGGGGAAAGTATTTTGATTTACAAAATTATCTTGTAGAGCAAGTTTGAGCAGGGGAAAGAGAACATGGCAGAGTGACAGGCAAAGTGTGGTAATGAATTTGCATAGATCTGGGGATTGCATGTACAGAATTCATCATCTTACAGCGTGGGTGGGAAGAAGCTATTGTGTGTGTTGCAAAATGGTGGAGGGGCACTCTAACCAATTTAGAATATGAATATTGTTTAACACAAATATGTAGACAATCATCACAAAAGAAATTACCAGCAGAGGCAGGATAAATTGTATTAAATGTATCCATAACTTTCATATATACAACTGTGACTTTCAAAGTTTTTGACCATGGTATAAGAAATGAATCTTACATTATAACTCAGTATGTATATACGTATAGGTGTGTATATAGGTATTATACATAAATCTGAAAAATTCATGATCTTTATGTTTTTAAAATTCTTTATGTAAAAATATTTATCCTTCCTACCTATAAGCAAGATATTCTTAGCATATCCAATTCATCTCATACATACTATATTCCATTTGACATTCTTGCAAATACTGGTTACTACCCATTAAATTAAATTCACAAGCTACTAATGGACTATGGTCTGCAATTTAAAAAACAGAAATATAGGGCTGGGGATATAGCTCAGTTGGTAGAATCCTTGCCTAGCATGCACAAGGCCCTGGGTTCAATCCCCAGCATCACACACACACAAAAATTAAAATTAAAATTAAAAAAAAACCAGAAGTATAGACTATAAGGTTTGTTTTCATTGTCAACTTGAAAACTGTTCATTTCTTTCACTAAAGTAGTCATTTTGATCGTTTCTCTTTGCTATTCTTCATAATTATGCTGAAATTTCCCTCCAAGATACAAGGGAGAAAAGATATGCACATTCAGGACCAAATCATTAGACTGATGTTGCCTGTAAACCAAATTATCCTCCATTATAGATCATAGTTTTAAATGCACGAATGAGTGAAGGTGAATCAAAAGGAGGTATTTATAAATAATAACACCTACCATCTGAAACTTCAGGAGAAGGGTCCCTTTACCATCCATAATTGTCAATATAGAAATTTTATTTAAAGTTAAACTTGCTGGAAGAGCCAGGCATTTGACACAATAATATTATATAATTTGTGGGGTCCAAAAAATGCTTCCCCTCCCAGTGCTGGGTTCTCCCAGTAA
This sequence comes from Spermophilus citellus, assembly GCF_964194105.1. Lineage (NCBI taxonomy): Eukaryota > Metazoa > Chordata > Mammalia > Rodentia > Sciuridae > Spermophilus > Spermophilus citellus. The sequence continues at coordinate 63,096,324 of NC_138186.1, read as the reverse complement.
GCATAGCCTCTTAAAAGTATTCAGGGTGTAGGATCCAAGAGTCAAGACATTTTTTATAGGTCATTGTACTCTTATGGGACGTTATGAGATAATGATATATTTTATATATTCATTAAAAAAGTTTTACTAGTAAAAATATGTATGAGATATAAAATGAAAATCATAAACATGACTATAAGAAACATGAACTGAGCATAATTGCCTGGAGGGTTTTGATCACCTGTGTTATTGTAGTCTGTATATGTAACCTATGTATCATTAGGTATGATAATTAAATGGTAAGTTTTCTTCAGTTGCTACAAATGTTGGGAGAATTTCAATAACCTTACACAAGAGGAGTAATAGAATCCTTATTTTGCAGAGTTTGATCACTGTGATAAATCCTATAGGTGTTCTCAGGTTGGCCCCAAATGGGTTGTTTCTCTTCTCACCAAAAAAAATAGTTGAATGTATCTCAGATGGGGCCAAAGCCAAAAGCCAGATGTTCTGCAAAGCAGAGAGAGAACAGAGCTCTGAGAATTAAAACATAAAAAGAAGTCCTAGCAGCACAATTCATAACCAGAGACTGGTATTTTATATAACAGAGTAGAGAAAGCCCACATTCTTTGATTTACCACTGATCAAGACTTAATTAAAGTAAACTTTAACTGTGCATGATTCCAAATTGAGAAGTTTCTGCAAATATAAGCAAACTTCCTCCCTCTCCAGTCTCTTGTGTTATCTCTTGAAAGAATGGGGAAAAGAAAAGAACAATGATGCAAAATTTGAATACTAAGTTAAATAGGACAAGAGAATTGTGAATCATCCCAAAGAACATGAGCAAAACACAGGACTAAAAGAAGCAGCTTTCAGATGTAAATCTCCCCCAGGCTAACTCACCCCGCTGAGTCACCAGTTTTGGGTGACAAATGGCTGGAGTCAATGCCATGTTCTATCCTACATGGAAAATCCAGAGTTGTTCCATGTATTTTATGCTTAAATTCCCTTTATACCATTTATTGACTTCTAATTCTACAGTGTATTCAGTTTGTTAACAAAATTATGAGTCTCCATAACATCCCTAGTTCTATACGGAGACAGAGAAACATTTTGTTTGAGAGATAAGTCACTGGCTACTAAATCCAGGAACCCAGTACTTAGGGTAAGGGAAAGCAAGACAGTAAGGATGAGACCTTTCAGAACTGTACCGTAGCTATGAATATCTATGTCTGCCACATGATCCACCACTAGTTTACCAAGCACTTGTAGCAGGCACTAAAAGTTAAAGGAAAATTTAACAGTGAGGTGTTTGTATCCACGGATTTAAATTTTCTTTGAATTTAGGAAATCTGCCTGCTTTACTTTTAGTAGGCAAACAATAGAGTTTGGTATTTGCTATATTTAACAAAGGGATGGTACCCTAAACTAAGTTTCTGTAGAATATTTTTCTCATGAAAGACAAAGGCGTTCCATGGTTAGTTCAACTGGGGCAACAATGTGTGCTATACCACCCTCCCCCAGACTTCCTTCTCTCCCCAACACACACACACACACACACACACACACACACACACACACACACCAAAGCTTCCAAGAGTTCTTATAAAACTTTTTTTTAAAAAACATGTCACCCAGTTTTTATTAAAATTAGCTTGCTCATCAAAAATGCTTTGGGGAATTTTAAGCTGCTGTTCCATGAAAATTTGTCATCTTGGAGGCAAACAAGTTAATCTGCCCAAACTCAGTCCCGCTATGTATTTGTTGGGCCCCTGTACCAATGGGTTCATGGGAGCTCTTTAAGTCACTTACACCAAAGCTTGGGACAATCACAAGAAGAACAGGTTCAGGAATGGAAAATAAAAATCAGTAGAAGAAAAGAACAAGATACAAAAGAACTCTTGCCTGAAGTTATCTGTGGCAACGAGGTAAATAATAATTTTTCATTTGCAAACAAACTCCCTCCAGTTTCTAACTAGTCACATCTTGCTCCCAAAAAAGCTCCACATTTTCTTCCCAAAGAGTCTGCAAGATACTTATTTTTGCAATAAAAGCAACTACACAGCATTTTCTCAAGACATGTAAAAGTAATCAATCCATTTCCCAAATTCCTCCTCCCCTCCTCCACAAATCACCTCTATGCATCCTTATACAAGTGTGAATTACCCACTACAGTCCACCTTTGCTTTTCACACAATAATAAACAGCAACTCTAGGCTGCTGAATTAAGCCAGGCTCCCTGCTCTAACCTAGTGATTAAAGAGAGAGAAACTAACATTTGTTGGCTCAGAAACTTAAAAGAAAATGTAGCATGATCCAATAGACCCAGAGTGAACTACCTTCCCCACCAATTTACAGTAGTCAACACCCACCACCTCACTGCCCAAGCACTGATCACAATGGGTCAACAGAGCACATCAGTGCTCTTAGTCCCAGAGACTGAGAGAAATCAGGTCACATCTAGGGTACAGACAGGAAAAGAATCAGGCTTTTGCTAGTTTGAAGGTGAACACCTAACTTTTCTCTCAGCACCCAGCAGAGTGTAAGGTACATAAATGAACACTCAGTAAGCATCCATTGTATAAGTCAATTATGATCCCTCAGAGAGAAAACGAATGAGTAAAGATCCCTGCCCAGCGTTTGAAGTTTTTGTTTTACAATCAACAGGAAACTTTTCTATCTTAGAGAGGCAAGTGATCATACAGTGGTCTTCAGGATCCCTGAGAGATTGGTCCCAGGATCCACAGAGACACTAAAATCCACCCACACACAAAATCCCTCATACCAAATGAAATATGGTTGCATGTTACTTGTGCACATCCACCCCTAAACTTTAAAACGTCTCTAGATTATGTATCTCATACAAGGCAAATGCTTTGTAATAGTTTTTAGACTCTATTATTGATGTGTTGGTATAGACACATTTTGCTTTTTCTTAATGGTTTTAATTCAAAGTTGGTTGAACCCATGGATGTGGAACCCACAGATAGAGAAGGCCAAGGTATTTGCAATTCTAGGTAATTTTTGAAACCTAGTGATTTAAGCAGAAATACTCACTAATGCTAGATTTACTATGTATTTCTTCATTGTAGTACCTGAAGCATGTAGGTAAAAATGTAGTGGGAGGTCCCAACTAGGTAAATAAGAAATAAATCCATGTGAAGGAAGGGAAAAAAGAAAAGGAGAGCCCTGCAAGCATATGAATGTGTGCCATGGGTGTCATAAGAGGGTGACATGACCATGCATGGGTCTTTTTCATGCTGTCTCTACAAACCAGAACTCACAGAACACTGTTCCCCTGGACAGACCCAGAAAACCTGGACACCATCTTCTAATTTCTCCATCTTCCTTGTACCTCGCCTGAATTTCTGAATGAGTTGGAATTCAAAGCTATGATTAGCCTGGGTCCTGGAACTGACTTGGGTATGTGTTTGATGGAGCTGGAGATGACTCTCACAGACAGAGATGTGCCCCACCTGTCTGAACATGCCGGGCAAGGACTGGCACTGGGACTCCCAAAGAAAATAAGAAAGGGTCAGACCAGGAATGTTAAATGCAGTCAGTGATGAGGGAATGTGTGGAAAGTGTGATCTCTCAGATCTCTTGATGCCAACACCCTAAGGTGAGAGGTCTGGGAACATCTGGAAATCAGCACACACTGTCCCTAAGTGCTCCTCTCTGCTGAAGCGTACCACGCGAGGTGAGAGGGAGGCATCCATTCCCACCAGCTTATCTAGACAGTAACTCACCTCATACTCCTTGGCCAATCCCTTTGTCTGATGTGAGTGACCAATTCAGAAAGGTTAACTGAAGGGCGAGGAACCTGAGAGTTAGGTGACCCACATTTTAGGGTGTGTGTATGTTTTGTTGCCCTAAGCCAAATTCCATAACTGTATGTCCCATATACTCCATTACTGCAATTAGAATTCTGATTATAACATCAGATGGATAAGTGAGTTGTTTATGTGTTTAAAACCCACTATTTCTTAGCCTCAATAATAGATTCTCTTTAGTTACTCTTAGTGGTTCTCTCTTGCCTAGGATAGGGTACTTCATACAGAACCTTGGGGAAAAGAAAGGTAGCAAGATCTATTAGAATTGGGGACATCTCTTCCTTGGCTATTTTAGACGGCTTCCAGATAATCTTTTTGTAGCTCAGTATCTTTTTCTGAGATTAGTCTGAATCCAAATTCTGATAGGTCTCAAGATCACAAAACTCAGAGTTGGGAGGCATCCACACAGCTCATCAACTATCCTGGTATTTACCATAATTTCAAAGAAACTTATAGTCCCAGCAATTACTCTCTCCCATGAAGAAAGCTAAATGTGTGCACATGCGTGCACTCTCTCTCTCTCTCTCTCTCTCTCTCTCTCACACACACACACACACACACACACTCACACACACACACACAACTACCATCTAGGGACACAACAATTTAGAGCTTTCACGATTTATCTCATAATCTAAGGAATATGAGACTTCAAACAGTACATCACTGTCCCCTCAAAGGAAGGAAGACACCTCTGCAATAGGTTTTAACAGTAAGAGGAAGAAATGTTTTAAGTTACTATAAAGACAGCTTTGTCAGCCTCGTTAAAGAAGAAACCACTAAAGAATGCTTTTTAAAAAACATTCAGCTTTGCATTCAGTCTAAAGAAAGGGAATTGAATTTTATCATGCAAGAGGACAATTCAGGGACAGTGAGTCTAATTGCCTGACAGGATGTTTTTCATTTTTCACTCCTAGAAGTGAGCAATTAGAGCCTGACCAATGACTCTTTGAAGAAAAACAAACATAAAAGACACTTAGGAAACAGTCCAACTTGGAGCTGGCCAATTTCTAAATAGTGTTCGGGAAGGATCCTGCAGAATCAAGCATTCCAGAAAATACCATCATAAATCACACATTTCTCCCATGCTGGAACATATTCAAAAACATTTCTTCAGGAGTAAAGAGGTGTGGGCTTGGGACAGGTACTCACGGAATCCAGGAAGTAGATCTAGCAGCCGGGAGGTGGAGAATCACCCAGCTGGCAGGTTGGCACTGAGTTCCCACCATCATGCCCCGGCATCACGTGTGCCCACACTGGTGCCCCCCACAGTCTTCCTTCAGTGGCCATGGCCCATCTTTTTCATCTTTTGGAAGGGAAGTCCAGGAGGCCCTGGTGAGAACCAGCCGCCTATTGTAAGAAGCCAATCTGACAACAGTATAGCTGCCCACAGCTTCAAGGCTTGTGTAAGTGTGTGATTCACTCCACAGTGGGTCCGTCAAGCACACCTGAGAGAAATTACAGGTTTCTCTTGTCTGAAGCAGATCCATTAAAGTGAGTCACCTGTTTGTCCTGCCATTCCTCATCTTTATCTCAGATGATGACATGAGACTCTGTGTTCCACCTACTACACTGGTGTGAGTAGGAGAGTGATAATATGCAAGGTTGCACCACTATCGCTGATGATTTTAAAAGGTTTTTATTGCTTTTCTGCCTATACTGATGTTGAACTTGGAGAAAACTGGCTGAATTTTCTATAGCCAGAAACTTACTCTGTGCTGTCTTGGGAAGCGTTGAGGAACTGCACAGAATAGGTTAACTCCTGATGAACCTTGGCGATGACACATGCAATGTCCTGCACATCTCACAAAGGGGGTGACTTTTAGATAATTACATCAGAAAATCATAATCTAATCTCTAGCTTGACACCAGAGGAATTTATTTATTTATTTGATGATGAGGAACGGTAGTTCTTATTGAGCCTCCACCTGGCTGTAGGTAACTCAGACCTAGAATACATAGTCCACATAGTCTGCACTTGTGGGAAACTTTACTTGATTTGACTCAGGCTGTGTAGCTACTTTGAATTGTTCTTCTCACTACCAAATAATTTCATACATAGTAATTCTGGGGTCTTCTATTTATAGGCCTTCCTTCCCTCAAAGATCTGATGCAAACCTGCCTTTAGATGTTACCAGAGGAAGGTATGGACAATAGAGAAATAAATAAGAGGAAACTCTATTACACATTTTACAGTAATGATAGTCAAGGAGGCAATGTTTGTTGAAATGGGTCAGATTTATTTAGGTCACTAGTTAAATACTAGGTCATTTGGGATTAGGAAAAACCAGTATCAAGAGGTTGTGTAACCAAAGGACTTTACATATTTAGTGAACACATTCTATATACAAAGCACCTTGCTCTGCTCTATAAGCATGTGAAAGTAGGTAACACAGTGAGCAACAAGGTTTTACAGTCTTATCTGGGAAAGAAAATTTATGCACATAAAGGACTCAAAGTAAACAATATAACACAATATATACCGATGTAAAGTGAAGGGGATAGGTTATAAATCACATAAAACATTAAGGAAGGAGGATCAGCATTTCTGGTTAGACCAATCAGGGAATACTTCTCCGAAAAAAAGAAAGTGAAGCTAAGCTTAGATAAAAACAGGGCTTAGAGCCCTGTGCCACACACTCTTGTTTCCAAGGCAGGGAACCATGTATCATTACCAGAGTAGCATTGGATAAAAGGCTCATTCTATGGTAGTAAACTCAGCAGATTTTGTTGACTGATAACCCTAACATTGAACAGACCAAATTGAATGCTTGACTCTTTTATTTAACAGTCAGTCAACTAGTTCCTGTAGGCATATCTACATCCAAACTCATGCAAAGAGCAGAGCTATACATTTTTTGTGTTATGTGTGTTTGTATGTGTACACATTTTCACAAGTACTCTTTTAAAAACTTAACATTTAATGAGCAATTAATATTTGCCAAGTACTATTCTAAATACCTGTATTTGTACATTTAATCTTTACAGTAATCCTCTGAGGTAGGTTTTATTATCTTCAATTTACAGAAAAGTAGTCTAAGGAATGTAAATAACTTTCCCAAGGATGGCCATAAAGTACTCTACCCATGAGTCTGCCTTAGGCAGTGTTAGCACCAATTTCTCCTTGGTCCACCTGACCAAGTCATCCCCTTTGTGAGGTGTAAGCAGGATACTGCATGTATCCCTGTCAAGGTCATCAGGAGCCAACCTATCCCATGCAGTTCCTCGACATTTTCTAAGATGGTACAGAGTAGTTTGGGGCTGCAGAAGAATGAGCACAACTTCTTCACAGAGTCCCAAAATAATTCTGTAGTTTCTTGTACCATCCACGGGCCTTTCTTGGTTTAATGATGAGCATGGTGGGGTATTTTTCCCAATATCCTATCTCCAGAAGTGAGTATACTGTAGTGTTTTCATACCAGCTGTGACTGCTTAATGCATGATACAAACAACAGGCTAATCCCTCCTTTTGTCCCTGTACTCAGAATCCTCAGCTGTAAAATGAGGCAATAAGATTTAGCCTTTTCTAAAGTCTGTCCAGATTTACAGTCATCTAACTACTTGGCTTTATAAGATTCCATCTTTGCCTCAATATATTGACTCTGGATAAGTGGCATTTCTTGATGCCTAATTTCTGTGCACTGAGAAAAACCAGGACTATGCCTATCTCACCTCCTTCTCTTAAGGAGTCTCTCCAGGTCTATTGCTAAAAGACAAATTCAAACCACTTTCTGACTCCATTTGAGAAGAATGCTATTGTTGTCCCAATATAAGCAATGCCTCTTGTAAGATCATTCTTTCTCCAGGTTGATGCATTTTTTCTACCTTCTGATGAATCTCTTTATTATTCCTTTGCCTTCTCAAACTTCTCACTTAGAGGAAGATTCCTTGGAGAAAAAAAAAAAACAGAAAGAAAGAGACACTACTCGTGCACAAAGCGAGCCTCACATTCCCATTTCTACTGGAACATCAATAACACTGGCTTCTTGGTGAGATAATTGGGATCATCCACTGTTCCGTGGTTTTCTCCTGTGGCAGCTGGCAATGCACTTACTCTGTAAAGGGGCTTCTACCTATAACATTGTTCTCTATCAAGCAACACCTGGTTTGAAGGTTAAATTTGTTTACATACAAAGTTAAGAAAATGAGCAGCTTTGACCTTGAAATATGATATTCCCTTTCCCCATCACAGGCTTCAAATATACAGTGTTGGTGACAGAAAGTATAAACAGAAAGCCCTTCAGTGGCTACCTGATCTTGGAGAGAAAGTCAAGAACTGGGAGTCCACAGATTTGGGCTTCTGCCTCTGGCTCAACCTTTGATTAGCTGTGCTCACAACTCCAGGCTTCTGCCTCCTTGACTTGAAATAGGGTTTTGTTTTGTTTTGTTTTTTCTTTCTTATTCAAACTCTACGATTTTCACTTGGCTTATGACCAAAGGAGTCACATCTGTATATATATGATTCATGGGCAAGACGTATTCAGTAGCACAGAACAACTCAGAAGAAGGACTTCCAGCCTCTGCACAGTTCGTGCCCTCCTCTGACATCTCCACGGCGTGAGGTTTCCTTCATTCTCTCTGGTGGCAAGAAGACAGGAATAAGCACATTTCTTCTTTGGGCTCTGCCATTCCTGGAATGAACAACCTTGTCATTAACAGAAAATCACAGCTTTAACGTACATGTAGCAAAACCCAAAGGCTATTCACAACAATTGCATTATAAAGCTCACTCTTTCTTGAACCTTTGGGTAGAGCCCTCTTGGCAGATGGAGAGTCTCTTCTCTTGAGGCCATTCCAGAATCCAGAGAACAAACTTGTTCTATTGCCTACAAGTGTTGTGTTCCAAACCAAACTTCTCTTAGGAAAGACCCTTCCTTTTCCCTGCACTAGGCCCTGGGCATTGCCCAAGGCCCAAAGGCTGCTGGAGCCTGGAGTAAGGGGTAGGAGGCTCCCTCTGCAGGCCTGAATTGGTCTGCCTTCATTTCTGTTTCTGTCACTCTGTGTGCATCTGTGTAGTCATTCCCTCTACCTAATTCCGTGTGTCTGAGTGTCCCTATGCACCACTCAGCCTCTCTGTGTTGCATCTCCCTGTCTCTGTGAATCCTGTGTCTGTCTCCCTCTCTGCTTTTCCCTTTCTAGATCTAGAGGGACATCAGGCCACAGGATTGGGACAGTGTACCTACACATGTCCATGTATGGAGAATGCTGTCTTCAACTCTGAGCCACCATGTCCCTCTGTCTAGATGTCTCTGAGCTTGTTTCCCCCCTGTAGCTCCCTTCTCTAACTCTCTCTATATACATTTTTCTGTCCATTTTTCAGACACTACCTCAAATGTCCATTTTTCAGACACTACCTTTTACATTACTCCTAGGGCCTCTCCCAAATATGTTCCATCATAATTTCTTGATCTTTTAAGATGAGAAAAAAGAGAGAGGTGACAGTGGGAAATTTGGGGATATTGCTTATATAATTTATGATGTCCTAGAATGGGAAACTAGGGGACAGATGGAAGAGAGGGAGCAGTTAAGCAGAGCGGGCACCTGTGCTCAGTGCTCTAATTCACAAGCCTTCTCAGACATGCCTGATGGTTTTGCAAGGATGGCAAAAATTTCAGTAGCTCAAGAACTGGAAATGTGAATGAATTTCTAACTATACCAAAGTGACAATAGATTGTATGAAAGAATCCTTTCAATCAAGAAAAAATCATTTCTAATTACAATCGAATTATCATTTTTGAAAGAAGTGCCACACGTACAGCACATGAGTGGAGACCCTTTTGCTTTGCACTCACTCACCTCCTGAGTTAGGAATGCATGTAGTTTGTTAGCTTGGCCCTTTGGTGGGTTGACAAGAGAATTCAGAAGAAAGGTCCTATGAAAGACAAAGTATAATTGTGCTTATTATTATTAGTTTGTTTGCAATTATCACAGTAATTTAAAGCACACGAGGATTTAAAGCAGAGATTTATTTTATCTTTTAACTTCACCCTTTCTCCTCTTTATATTAGAACCACTAACAACATAGGAACAGGCTGGTGTGAAAGGTCCTCCTCCTCCTCTCCTGCCAGGCCTGCCTGGATGCCTCTCTTGAAAGAGTCCCTATTTGGGGTCCTGGGAAGGGAGGAACACAGAGAGGATGGTGTAGAACGGTTCTCGGACCCCAAGCACCCCTTCTCATCTGATCTGCTGAAATCCTCAACATTAAAGTCATTCCCTTCAGATGTACATGTATTGAAAATATATCTTTTAGTTATGTTTTAGATATATGTTGCCTAAGAGAAGTAACACACTAATACACTAGTAGATTTACTATCCCATTACCATAGGCTAATTCCTGATATTAGATGTAATATAATCACAGACGAGCATTTATTATCCTGGGTGTAGGGTATTGGGACTGACCCTGTCCAGGCAAGTACTACTCAGGGTGAGTTAAACCTGGATGTAGAAGATTGCTACCTACGAATCAGGGGCTGACAAAGCTGGAGAGGAGAACAGATGATAGACCATGCCTACTTCCATCTTCTGAGCAGGTTGATAAAGCTAATAAGCTAGTGAGAAGAATGCAGGAAGGATTTCAAGAAGTGAGCCAAAGGTACCTAGTACTTAGACCCATGAATCCTAACCCCAGCCGTGCATTAGAATTACTGCAGTTTAAAGACATGCTTAGGCCCTAAAACCCAAGTTTCTGATGTAATTTTTCTTCAGTGAGGCCTGGACTATGGTATTTTTTTTAAAGTTCCCTTGATGCTTCTAATGTGCAGCTAGCATTGAAAACCACTGACAGCCTATAGACAATTCACAATAAAGTACTGAGTATTGTTTGGACTTATTCATTTAAAAACCAAAGAGAAATGGGCAAGATGACACTTTTTCTTTGTCACAGAAAGGTAGACTTTCCCTTTGGTGGCCTGAATGGACCAATACTGAAAGCACATTTTTTAAAAAAGAGTAGTGCTAACCTGGAAGAGATCAAGACAGTGCCCCGAGAGCGCTGTGACCGAGGACAGGTGACAGAAGGGTATGCTTCTTTATTTATTGTACTTTATTTTATTTATTGTACTTTATTTTATTTTTAGATCCTTTCAGAAGGCTTTTGGTGAATGCATCTCAGCCTTGACTATACATTAGAATCACCTGGGAAGCTGTCAAAACTCCCCAAACCCAAGGTATACTGCAGACCCATCCAGGAGTATGACCCAGTAACCCCATTTTTTAAAAATCTTCCCAGTTGATTCTCATGTGTGGCTGAGGTTGAAAGCGACTGCTTTAAATAATTATTAGTGTCAATACTCAGTAAATTTGCTTGTTTTTTTTTTTCTGTCTTTAGCTGGAAGGAATATAGAGAAGTCAGTCATCTCCCAGGTGTAGAAACCAAGGACTAAGAACAAGATCAAAGCTTAGGTAAAAGTAAGGGTAAATGCAATAAGTAAAGAAAAGGAAGAAAAAGGAGAGAAGATAAGAAGGAGACAAAAGAAGTCAAAGAAAAAAGAATGGGAAGGCAAGGGACATAGGGAAAGGTGATAATAGTGCTACTCAGGGCCACAGGTACACAGTCCCAGAATGACCTGTCACCCACCATGTGCCTATCTTCTGTAGCACCAGCTCTTGACGGGCGGTGTTGGTCCTTTCAGATGTGGCCTGGAAAACTCTAGATCACCTCCTCTCTTGTTGCTGGTCTATGTCTTAGGTTAACCTCGAATCCCTTTTTGCTGCCATCTAGAAAGTTCCAGATTTTCTCTCACTCAGAACAAGTTTGCTTAACAATAAATGGTTTCTAAGTCATAAGAATAGAATATATGTTAAAGGGCATGTTATGGTCTATCCTATTAGATAATAATGACTGAAGCTTCTCTGCAACCTCCTTGAACTGAGCCCCAGCCTACTTAACTCCAGTTATCATGGCAACTGGCCCATCTTGAAAACCAAGCTCTCAAGAAGTTCTTTGTGTGGGATCAGAATATGACTCCCTGAAATTTTCACACTGTGGATGTCATGCAACTGATCAGCAGAGAACCATCAGTCTGGTGGGATCAGACTTCTCAGCTCCCCTCATTTCTCTCTTTCATCCTGTGCTCTCTTACATCTCCAAACCTGCCACCTTGTTACTCACCTCTAAGTGCATTTAGGCCTACTTTAATTTCTCTGGATTTCAAGATTTTATTTCTCTGTAAATCTTGTACTCAGAAAGAATATGAACAGCTCAAACAGGCACTCACTTGGGGAAAAAACAATTACAGAGTGTTGAGGTGCTAGTTCTGCACTGTTATCTTGCTGGTTTAGCAATGCAAAAAATGCACAGGAGAGCTTTACCTCTGATATTCTGGCGATCCATTTCACAGAGTTCACTCGACCCTTTAAGGCTTCTCTTATCTGGATATTTAACAAAAGGAGTTAAGAATTAAAAGGTTATATGAAGTTAATACATGTACCTGAACCTGGCAAATACTGTGACAAGGGAATGTTACCAGCTGGGTCCCTATTGGTAGAACACAGAGGGATCAGTAACCTGGTGGAATGGTCTGGGAAGGAATTGGGACCTTGGGGGAGACAGGGGGGTAGAACTGGCTTAGGAGATTCATATTCAGGAACTTAAGCCTGGACCTAATGGCTAAGAAGTAAAGTTGGCCACAAGCTTGAGGATTTCAAACATAAGGCTTTAATTTATTTATTGTACTTTATTTTATTTTTGGAACATTTAAATAGTTAATCACTTCCACAATTTGTCAATGATTCCATCCATTTCTAGATGAAAAAACAAAGTACTATACAACATAGCTACAGTCCATGGAATCAAGTAAATAAGAATATTAAGTAACAATTACATTTGGTTTTATAACTTTAAAGTGCTTTTCACAGTTGTCATATTGTTTTACCCCCCACCGAAAAAACAAACAAACAAAAACCCTGCAGGAGAAATATTATTATCCCCATTCTACAACTGAGGAAATTAAGGCTCCAAGATTGACATCTAAAATCTTCTGGCTACTAAGAGAAACAACCAGGACTTGAATTCACATCCCCTGACTCCAGATCATTTTTTCCTCTCCTGTTGAATAGCGTACCTCTTCTTATTTCCTCTGACTTTCCTTCTGCTGTGAAAATGTTACTCACATTCCAAGGCCTTGTATAAGTTCTGTCTTCACAATTAACATATGCCAAAGCCCTCCAGTTCAGGGTGACTTCACCCTTCCCTGAAAATGCAGTTTTCTTTGTCACTCCCAAGGTCCAGTGAGGGGTCAGGGGCCAGGGCACCAAGTGATCCACTGGGATTTGTGGAGATATATTAGAGCTCCTACTTACAATTTTTGTTGCCATTCTTTTTCAACTCTGTGTTGCATAATTATATACTTTTATAAGGTACACAATTCATACTTTAAAAATTAATAGTAAGCACATTTAGGCATACATGCTCACTGTTTTTGACTGACTACTACTTGTTTTTGGAGATGACTAGAAATTACAGTTTTCTTCCATCAATCGTGTAGGCTCCTGTAATGCTTTCGAGTGTTTACCTTTTGAGGAACCTGGGATTCATAAGCATTAAGAACTCCCCAATTGCACACAGCTAGTACAGAAGCTCCTTGAATGACAATGGGACTGCAACCCCATAAACCTGTTTCAGTCAGTTCTGTGTCAGTGTGACCAACAAGAACAACTTAGGAGAGGAAAAGTTTATTTGCAGCTCACTGTTCCAAAGGTTCGTCTAAGGTGAGCAGAATCCACTGATTTGCATCAAAGTTGAGACAATGCATCATGGACCCTTGGAGAAAATCTGCTCAGTTTCTGGTGGGGTCAGAAAGCAAAGGGGGCCACGAGAAAGAACAACCAGGAACCCACCTCCTCCAGCCATGCCTACTTCCTGGGATTCAAACTAAATTACAATCCAATCATTTTACATTTGAATATTCTTGCATTAACACAGTAGCTTTGGGGAGACACCACATAACCAAACCCATTGTAAGTCGAATATCATAAGTTAAACTTAATCCATTTAGCCTACCGAACATCATAGCTTAGCAACACAGTGGAGTATCAGTTGTTTACCATTGCAACACCTGGCTGACTGGGACTTGCCAACACCCAGCCTGGTGAGAGAGTATCACACTACACATTTCCAGCCCAGGAAAAGATCAGAATTCAAAATTTGAAATAAAGTTTCTACTGAATGCATATCACTTTTGCACCATCATAAAGTGAAAATTTCATAAATCGGAACTTTGTTAAGTTAGGAACTATTAGGTACATAGAAATATCAAGACTAATATGCTTTCACCTCTCAATAATTTTTACCAGGTTGATATGATAACCTTAAAAAAATGCTGAAAGGACAATTGTGAAAGTCTTCTTTCATAAGCCTTTGATATCAACCTAATAATAGAATTAGTATCCATACTTTTTAAAAAGCCACAACTTTTCAGTGAAGATGTTTTGCTTTTGTTTTGTTGTGTATGTGTGTGTGTGTGTTTTTTTTTGGGGGGGGGCGCATATCTAACCTTGTATTGTCCCTTTTGACTTTATAAATTAATTTTTTTAATTGGTAGAAGGTGTTTGTATCTATATCTGAGAGGGTTGTTTGCTATTCCAAGAGGCAGCACAATATAAGGGGGGGGGGGAAGGGGGACAATCTCAGAAGCCTCAGTAAACATCTGAGGTTTTATTTGTTTAATTTTTATTTGTTCTCACCACTTACAACAATCAACACTCATCTGTGTTTAAAGAATTCCCTTCCTTTAGTCCACTGCTCTTCAAGGTAAAAATCAGGAACTTACTCCTCCAAACCAATTCTGCAGCTAAGGTACAGTCACACGACCTGAGTTCAGATCATCAGCCCCCTCAATGCAAAAAACCAGGTACCTCTGAGCCCCAACAGGCTGGGTTGGAGGTAATCCCCCACACAGCAGTAGTAGCAACTCTAGTTTAAGCATCCACTGTGTAACATTGGCCTATTGAGTTTTGCTATCTGTGCCAAGCCAAAGGGCAGGAACAATGGTATCCCTCTTGGAACAGCTCTGTCCTGTGCATTGGAGACAATTCCTGCAATGGAACCTCCAAGCCAAGGAGAAATCCTCCCAAAGATGGCACCGTGAGATGGAACAAACCCCTTTTCTGAATCAGTGGGTCATGGTGGGTTTGTGCAGAGTTCTGAACAAGCTACTTAATCACTCTGTTTCCCCATCTGTAAAATTGAAAATGGTAATACCCACGATGGCTTTAAGTATTAGAACTAATGTGCATAAAATACTTATCCTCTCAAGAGCTCAAAAGGTGGTAGATGTCACTTTTGTTATAAGGAACAGTGGTGCTCTACTCATGTGACTCTACACATGACTCAGGTGAAAGACTCTCAGTGGCCTTTACAAGTGAGCATCTCAGGGCCAAGTACTGGTAACACAAGAAAGAAAAAAAAGAATTTATATACAGTACCTTCGGGTCCAGTATTGTTCCAAACACCAGGATGAAGAAGCCCTGTGAAAGATAAAAAAGGGAGGAGAAGCCATTTACAAAATGATAATAAATACTAGTATTTATCATTCCGCCACTATTTGGGTAAAAAGAAAGCAATATATTCAATCTTTTAATTTCCTATTTTAAGATCCTAATTTCCTATTTTATGACACTGTGAAACCTCAGCAAACCAAACAGAACAAGGTCCCTGCTTCATACAGGAATAGTTGAAGGATTTTTTTTAAGGTGAGCAAAATAAAAGTGTTTAGCATTTTGCAGAAGCTATTCCTCTTATTGGAATATAATGTTCCAAGAAAAAGTGAGGCAATTGACAGCAGCCTTGCAGTCCCTGAACAATAAGTAATGAAAGAAACTTCCACAACAAAGAGCAAAAAGAAATGTGCTTAGCTTCCCAGGACACACTCAACCTCCTTCTCCCATCCACAGCAAAGAATATTACAAAACTTTGCAAAGAAAAAACAAATATATGCATACTCAGAAAAATTAATAAATCATAAAATAGATTTACTTTCTAACCATATTTCAGCTGCTCCAAAGAAGATAAAATAGAGGGAATTGATTGGTTCTTCAATCTCCTACCATCCATACAAGAGGAGGATCCCATAAAACGAAAAACAGGTTGTTCCTTTGCAATTTTAGTCCATTTGAGTTTCTTACTTTTTTCACCACAGATTGGCATAAGTTAAGTAAATTGGAATAAGTTAAGTAAATATTCCAAGATCTTAATAAACATTATTAGTAAATAAGAGGGTCAACATTCAAATCCAGGCCTTTCTGGAACAAAGGCTAATTTTCTTATTCCAGATATACTATTTAATTGTCTTTTGTATAATCTGATGCCACAAACTCCTGATCACAAAACTTCTTCACATATTCTCTCACTTCAATCTTGAGCAGAAGCATCTGGACTTACCTGGAATGCGTTGAGCAGGGAGAAGATAACGTGGAAGGCCAGGGAGCTGTCATCAATGACTGTGGCTATTCCGAATCCCCAGGTCAGACCCAGCAGTGGTGTGAGGATGGCGATGTTCTTACTGATTCTCACAATGGCTCTCACTTCCTGGAACATGGAACTGCCAATGGCAACTCGCTGGGTCTTAGTGATGACCAGTGTGACCGTGATCAGGTTGACTATCACAATGGCCAGAGCTGGGACCACAAAGGCCAAGAGGGCTTTGGTGGTGTCCCAGTTAAGCCAGCAGGCCTCTGGCCGTAGGTAGCCTTTGCCAGGCTCCGTGACAGCAACTGTAATAACAGCAATGACCAAAGGGCACCCATAGCCCACTGAAAAGAGAGATGCCACCAGGACTGACTTGGGCAGTGTATGGAAAACAACCAGAATTCCATAGAGGATGAGGAGTGCCTTGGCAAGCATCCAGAAAAACACAGAAAGGTAAAAGAAATGAACAAAAAATGTTGCTGCTACACACCCATTGTGGTGTATCATTGAACCACTGAGAAAGGAAGCCACAATGAACCACACATCAGCCATCAGTAAGGTGGCCGCAATGTTAGCGATACACAGGTGGCGTAAGTATGAGATCTCGGTCTTCGTCACTTGACCCCACACCAAGGCCTCGATGGACAAGCAAAGGATCAGGCTGAGAATCGAAATGCCGAGGCCTATGTATGTGATATAAATCAGAGTTGGGCTCTCCAAGGTCTGAGGTGACATAAGAATTGAGAAAGAGGTAAACAACTTGCTTGGCCAACATTTGCAAACAGCTTGCTGGGAGTTTTCTTGAATCACTTTACAGGCCTGCTTGTCCCATCTGCTCTCCAGGGAGTGCCAGCCAACACACTGTGTCTTCCTTTCCTCTGACTTGCTGATCTTTTCAAAAATCAGTGAGATTCTTTTAAGTTCCTTGGGCAAAATGACAGACAGAACAAGCCCATTTGCAGTGACACTTTCCAAAAGACTGGCTTCCAAGATGGCCCCAAGAGTTGGAAATGCAATGCTGATGATCTGAGAAGGGGAAGGCACCTTCTGAAGTTCTTCTTGACTAATCAACACCCTTCCGGTAACTTCATTGCCAGTGTCATTAACTTTCATGGAAAAAGTGAAATTCTTTCCTGTGTTGTCTTCAGAAATGGTGGTGCCCATGGTATGAATGAAGACATCTGATATGTCAATGGGATGTTTACTTACAAAAAGCTTTCTTGCAAAGGAATTGACTGAGTGAAGCAGAACACAGCTGCTGTTTCTCTCAGGAATGAAGGTCCAGTTTGAAATGCTTTTGCTGTTAAGAATGTGGTTGGCCATGGTGCTGTAACTCTGCCAGTGAAGAACTGGTATTAGTACTGAGCCACTCTCAAACAGCCAATGCATTCAAGATTCACTTTTACAAAGTGTGGTCCTCCGACCAGCAGCACAGGCATCCCCTCAGAACTTCTTAAAGGCAGAGACTCCTACCCCAGATCCTACCCCAGACTTAATGAATCAGAATCAGCATCAGAACAAGATCCCCAGGCAATCTGCTCATTTCTATCATCAATTCCACTTCACAAAAATTACAGTTTGCAAAACTACAATTTGCTTAACCTGTCAAGTACCCATCATGTGATTAAAAACATCTGTTAAATTCCAACTGTTGCAGAATCCTATGCAGGAACATAGTAAATGGGAAACTGACCCAAGAGGCTGAAGCTACTTTTTAACTATCCTTTGCTTTTTGAACAAAAGAAACAGATCCAGTTCCATTTCAACGTTTCTGCAGAGAATATGGCTATTTTCTTGGCATTCCATTATTTTCTGTTTTAGTAACCAGCTCTAACTCACAAATAAAAGTAAGAAAGATGTTTCTCTCTGCCAAAGCTAGAATGATTCTTAGAGGTTTACAGCAGCCAAAATTGGAAAAGCAGACTCCAGTGTCCACCACAGTCCCAAGTAAGTGCAGTCTATAAATGTTTGTTAATTCAACAAGTTATTCATTCTTTCTGTCTTCATTGAGAGTTTACTGAGCACTTGCTGTGCTAGACACTGGAAATACTGAGGTGGAAGAGTCTTCAGCCTCCAGGAAGCTCAGAAAATACTTCAAGTAACCTAAATTCCTTTTCCATGTAGACAGTGCTCTACTAAATATCCAAGGCTACTCACCTTCATCTTTGCCTCATCAACATCTGTCAGCAGAGCTGTTGAAATGTTGTGTAAGAGCTGTACAATGACAGCGATGTTTCCTGGTATCCGGGGAGACTGCTTAATGTTTTTAATCACACAAGACAAATCTTTTGGACACTTTTGCATCAACATATCTGTTATGGTCTCAGATTTTCCAGCATATTCATTTATTTTTATGGTTTCTCCAACTGGTTTAGCTAAATATGAGTCCTCCTAAGATACAGCCAAAACAAAGAAATTTTTAATATGTCATGTTTATGTTAAGAGTAAGAGTACTTTTACCAAAATTTACCAGGCTTATTGTACAATTGTGAATTGCATAATGATTTTCTGTTTTCCATTTCAAAGTCACATTTGGGGTAGAATAACTTGATCAATACCAAGGTAAATGAACAAAAAAAAAACAACAAAAAAAAAAAAACCAATGTCCTACTCCTTAACCCCTCCTTCAAAACAGCAACTGTCATCTTTCACATTAGATTTTGGACAGCCTCTGTGTATGCATACTATGTGTGCATCTGTGTGTGTGTGTGTGTGTGTGTGTGTGTGTGTGTGTGGAGAGACACAGAGAGCGAGACAGAGAGAGAGAGACTAGATTTTTAGTGAAATTTAAGCTTATTTTTACTATTTCCCAAAACCAAAGTCTGAGACATGACTATAACTGAACTAGATTGAACAAAACAATTAGGACACTGAGGTACAAGAATGCAAGAATGTCTAAAAACAGTGACAGACAGTATCTCCCATTGATTCAGGCTCTGGATCCCATGCTTTATGGTAGAAATGGTAAACTATGGCCCCTAGGTAACTGTCTTTTTTTTTTTTTTTTTTTTGGTTTGTTTGGTTTTTGCTTTTTCTTTTTTGTGAATAAAACTTTATTGGAACTCCACTGGCTTATTCACTTAAGTATTGTCTATGGCTGCTTTCACACTATAATGGAAGAGCTGTATAGCAGTAACAGAGAACATGTGACCCACAAAACTGAAATTATT
This sequence comes from Spermophilus citellus, assembly GCF_964194105.1. NCBI lineage: Eukaryota > Metazoa > Chordata > Mammalia > Rodentia > Sciuridae > Spermophilus > Spermophilus citellus. Next base: position 63,076,936 of record NC_138186.1, on the reverse strand, counting down.
CACTGTGGCCCTTTATAGAAAAGTTTGCTGACCTTGCTCGAAAGGACTTCCAGCCTACCCTTTCACAGGAAGAGGAATCTGTGGATCTAGATAGAAGACATGCCAATGCAGGGCCCTTTGCCCTGCTAGAGACATGTAAATGCCCTACTCAACACTCCAGGTCTACTTCTAGGGCCTGGAAGGGCTTCTTCCCCAAAGCTAGATGACACCACCATCTTAGGGGTGTAAGAGGTTAAGAGGCACTGTTTTCAGGGTATTAGATGCATGACCTTGGCAGTGCACTGCCTTTGAGGAATAGAATGGAATCTGGGATGGAAGCAGACATGTTATATCTTATTTAGCAATTTTTAAGTTAAAACATTGAAATATTAAGACATATGGTGTGTGGGTCTGCACATACATCTTTGCTCAGTCTCCCCAGATGTTAGAACTGGGCAGCCTCTTGAAGTCTGATCAGAGACTCTTGGTCTAATACCCACTAAATACTCCCTAGAGATGTGCACAAACACAACAACAACAACAAAAAAAAAGGAATGTTCCTAAAACAAAAGAAATGCTAAAGCAGAGACTCCTCTGAAGGAACCAGGAGCTGATTTACTGGCTCCTGCCAGAAAAGGAGAAAAAGAAGCAAAGGAGAAGAAATAGCATTTGACTTGAGTTTATTAGACTTTAATTAAAAAGCTATGGAATTACTTAAGAATATATGAAAATGTTCGTTTGATGACAAAGTCATTCCCTTTAGGCCAGCTGGCTTCTCACATTTGAACGACAACAGAAATCACCTGTGGATCTTGATAGACAATAGATTCTGATTTAGCAGGCCAAGGTGGGGCCCAAATTCCACATATCTAAAAAGTTTCCAGGGCTGCTGCCAGTGGGTGAAGGATGCCTTGTGAATCATAGCTTTAGGGTGTTAAAGAGCTAACTGAGCAGTTTTCTATGACAATTGTGACACCCATTGTAGCTCTAACCTAAATGACTGGGTTCCTTCATATCAAGAAAGGGTATGAGGAACTGAAACACAAATGCCCAAAATTAAGAGAATAGAGATATGTAGGTATTTACGTATTAACAAACAACCTATTACCACCCCACCTCATGTTCGTCTTTCCCCTAATTTAAGTCCAATATGAATTGTAATTCAAGGTTCCACTTTTTTCAGAGAGCCCACAAAAGAATTCATGTTATGAGAGACAGGATATTACCTCAAAGATGTTGAGGGCATTAAGAGTCCGGCAGGTATCAGTAACTTTGTACCATTTGTTTTTCCTGCATGAAAATCCCATATTTCCCTCAGTGCCTGGAGGGCAAGGTTGGCTGCAATGGGAATTGTCCATACAGACATCATCACATACACCTGGGAGAACAGAAGATGTCCATATCAGATCGAAAGCTCTGAGATCTAAGTTATGCTGGGCCAATCACCAAGGTGTCCCTGAAGTAAAGGCACATAAATCTGGTGGATGTCAGGTATCTTTTCTTGGTAAAATGGCAGAAGATTAAAATGAATCAGTGGGCATCACATATTTCAGCAACAAAATCCTATCGTGTCTGATAGAATCTTATCCTGAACTCCAATATATAAAAAATGGAAAAAAAAAAAGTGGAATTGCCCGAGTTAAATTGGGCCAGAAGAGTCCACAGCTTAGCCCACTGGGTCACTCTCCTGTGCCCACAGAAACCCCTGGGCAACTCCTCAGATTGCTAAAGCTTTCCAGATCAGCTCATTTGGAATCCACTGTCCCTGATGTTCCTAGAGAAGCCCTCCAGTTCTAGGAACTTATAGTGTGTCACATCATTAATGAGTTTTTCACAGATCCCTTTTAGCCACCTCCCTGGTTTGAGTCCACTCAATACAAAGGATCTGTGGCAAAGAAGTCTCAGGCCAGGATGGAGTAGGGAATGTTGGGAGGAAAGAGGAACACACCTGTGGTCAAAGGCACAATCTAACACAAGGAAAAAAAAATAGAGTCCAAATACAAGCTACCAAGATGTCCCATCTGCTATGCCATGTGACAGAGGACTGAGAATGGCCTTCTGTTACAATATAGGACCAGTCAGCCTTCCATGTGATTGGGAACTGCTGCCAACATACCATGTGGCCTGGCAGGCACCTTCTCCGTGTTTTTGTTGGCAGCCTAGACAGAAAAATAAAAAATTCATGTCAAAATCAGTTGTTGATATGCAATCCCAATGGCTCATTTTAGTCACAGATGAATAACTATGTCTGAATCAGCTGTGAGGCCAGTGTGGCCACTGGAATCTGAGCTGTGAAGTATAGCCCATGGCCCCATTTTCCCCTCGGCCCTCCCTCCCATTGCACGCAGCAGGCGTCCACTTCTGTCTCCAGTAAGAACAGTCCACACTCTGTCCACAAAATACATTGTGGACAGAGGTGGATTTACAGGGAAATTAATGAAGGTTCACTTTGCTTCTAGAGGCCCCTTTGAATTCTGGGAACACAGGACTGAATATCCTTGAAATCATGGATGTGATATGGCTTATTTTATAGTCAAGAGAATAAAGTCTTATTACATAAGCAGAATAGCTAAAGTTCTTCCACTAAAAGAGTACTAAAATAATAGTCTTAAGAGTTCTGGAAGATTCTTTAGATCACCCAGTCCAACCCCCTTATTTTACAGATAAGAAAACCGAGGCCTTGCTAGATGAGGTGCCCTGCACAAGGCTAAGTTCCTCTCATAGCTGAGACTAGGACTTTACTATCTCCTTAGGGAACAGTTTTTTGTTGTTGTTGTTGTTGTTGTTGTTTTTCAAAGAGCCAGCCCATGTCTACCTGCAACAGGTAGAGTAGGTATGTGGAAGGAAGCATAGGCTTATCAAGGGGCCCCAAACCCATCCTGATAGAGCCATGTTCTTCAACACACTATGGGAAATGTAGTAGGAAGTCAACATTCTGGATGAGACTTGACCCATTAAACCAACTCCAGTGAAGTCACATCATATCAATCAGGTATGTGGGCAGAAGGCCATGGTATGAAGTTTGCAAGTAGTTCTGGAAAACCTGTCATCTTAAATGAAGGACCTAATTTAATTCTTCCCAGCTATTTTCCAAAGCATGCCATATGTGACTCCTCTGATCATTTCATTTCTAGGGGGCATACAGTGTGGATCACTTCAGCTTCAGATACCAACAATCCTCAGCCTAATAACATAAAAAAGACAGTTGCAAATCGGCAGCCTGCTCAACTGGTTAGGCTGCCCCAGTGCGAGGGCAAGTCAAGAGGGGGCAATTCCCAACTGTTCAGGGCCCAGAAACTTCTATAATAGAGGAAAAAAAGGATACAATGTCCCTGATGAGGTGATCCCAGCAATCAAGAAAAACAAAGCCAACCTCCCATCCTCTGTCTACACTCTACATTCTGTCTGGTAGAAAACTGTGGATTAGGGGCTAGGAATGTGGCTCAGCAGTGGAGTACACACCAAGCCTGTTAGAGCCCTGGGTTCAATCCTCAGCACCACATAAAATAAATAAAATAAGTGTATTGTGTTCAACTACAACTAAACAATAAATATTAAATTTTTTAAAAAGAAAACTGTGGATTAAAAAATTTAATTAAGAGGGGAAATAGTACCATGTTTTGGGGTTGGAGTGTCTCCTGTGAAAAAGCTTCTAAAGGGTCTTTAATTTCTCCTGGAACCAGATATGCATTCTGTGTTGGCGGAAGGAAAGTCATGGAAAAGAGTCCCACCCATACTAGTTAAGGCAAACTACTTAGAAAGTAAATATTATTTGGAAAACGGCTAAAAAGAACTTTGAGTCTCCCCTGCTCCTCTCTCAAGAAGGCTTTACTAAAAAGGAACATATTAAAATGGAAATAGCAAGAAGCTGAGAATCTGAAGACAGATGTTCTCACCTTGGCCCTGTAGCTGAGCAGGGTGCATACCTCATGCAAATTACATTCTACAACATTGGCCTCAATCTCTCCATCTATAAAACAAGGGAGTGGAGCTTCACCTGTCAATCTCAGACCTGTGGTCAAATAATAATACTCTCTTCTCAAGATCTCAAGATGCTCAAGATATTTTTTTTCTCTCTCTCTCACACTCTCCTTCCACACCTTATTTTAAATAAGCAACTAAAAGGGAAATTTAAATGACCTATGGTATGAAAGAAAATATTCCAGATAGAGGCCCATTTTTGCTATTCATTATCAATTTCCCAAAAAAGATGCTTTTGCCATTTTGACTAGGATGATGCACTACTGTGCCAAACCCGTTTTAGATCCTGCCAATTAAATGCCATTAATAACTCCCAGTCATGGTGGTAACTCCACCACCTCTACATTTTCAAGAGCCCCTTAGGAAATAGCATCACCCTGATTATAAGCAAGGGAAAGGATATGGAAAGAAGTTTATTACCCTTCATTTCAATCTTATTGCATCTCAGAATAAAATGGGGAGAAATAATTTGTAGCTACTGGCTGACATGGGTTTTTGTTAACTGTAGCTGCAGTTTCTTCTGTCAGAGCTGTCACTCCATCATCATCCTCTCTAGCACATGGGCTCTCAGGAACCTGAGAGCTGGTTGATGGATTCTGTTGTCCATTTACATTTCCCACCCATTTCCTCCATTTTTCCCCCTTTTCTTACCTGACTTAATATCTTACAGGACTCTGTGGGCAAAAGAAACACCAAACAGAAGAACAAAAGTGTACAAGTCATTGTCTTCCACACAGTTGAATTTCTTGCTTCTACAAAAATAAACAAAAGGGCAAAATATCGCAAATTGGAAGCTCTCATCATTCTATGCCACCATAGACCATCAGCCTGTGAGACTGGGCTCTGTCTTCAGTGCTGTCCACTCAGAATTTTCTGCTCCAGAGGTGGTGACCCATCAACTTCACCAGGAGGCTACAGGTGTAAGCACCAGCCCACACGGGGAAGTACAGGCAATTGCTGAGCGATCCCTCACCCTCTGCTGCCAGCTTACAAGTCACACCTAACATGGGAATACCTCCAAATGAAGCTGCTGCTTACCAGATTTCACCTCGCCTATGAGGTATAATAAATAACAGCCTGTGTTTGTGCAGCAGGAATGATGGTTCACTCTCTGGGTTCGGCAGGGCTGAGAAACGTGTAGGTGGCTATAGTGGAAGATGAGCTGGGGTTCCTATGGGTAAGCTCAGCCAAGATACATTTTTTGAAAGACAGTAAGCACCAGACTTGGCCTATTATCCCACCCTCCCCAGTAATTCTCATGGATAGGTAGTGATTTCTTTAAAACTAATCTGCTATTGTTATGTTTACCAGAAATGATGTCAAAACTCAATGGATTTCTTGACACCAAGAATGCCTGGCACATGGTGGGAACATAATACATTCAATAAAGGAATAAGGAGGGAGGGAGATAGGGTGTAAGGAAGAGAAGAAGTGAAAGAGGGAAGGTGGATGGAAAGAGCTGAGGATTTGTATCAGAATCTGTGTTCTATAAAGGATTCACCGAAGTTTTTTCTATAAAGGATTCACCGAAGTTAAGAATGTGAATATTAAATTTTAATAATTTTAATATTTCATTCTGAGCAAAGTCATCTGTGAAAGATATTTGATGTCTTCATTCTCAAATAAAAGGGTTAAGAAGACCTGGGTGTCATCACAAAATCCAGGAGCTATCAAAATGATTGATATTGGTTACTTTGACCATTTTTAGTCCAAAATAAATCTTTACCCAATTATGTGTAGTTCTATAGCAAACCATGTCATTTTTTTAAAGACTAGACAGCAACAATTTTTCAATCATGTTTCTTGCACTGAAATGTTAGTCTAGCCGAAATTCCACTGAAATTCAATAATTGTTTAAAAAATTTTGTATTGCCTATTTCAGCCTGGTTGCAAATACTATTTTCTGCAAAGTCTGTAGCTTTTACACAAAGGGGCAAAGGGAGTACATTATTGCTCATCACTTTTAAGTGTCTTTGGTGGCAACACAGGTGGACACACAATTTCAACTTAAGTGGTAGCCTTTTTTCTATCTTTTATTCCAACTTGAGTCATTCAAAGACATGGAGACTCCAGTATAAAAACCATCCAAATGACCCATTAGAATCATTAACACAATGTAATTACTGCTTTGTGCAAAATCATCAAACTAAAAAACTAGAAATATGTTGACATAATTCTCATACCACTTGATAATAAGTCCATACTTTTTCTGAATTAACTTTAATAATTTTCATCATATTTAATGTTACTTCTCATGTCTAAAACAAATTTTATAAATTCTTTAAGAAAGAGACAACAAGCTTTCATTAAGCTAGTATTACTTGGCCCCAAAACTCAAGTAAATTTTTAAAAAAAGTTGAGTAATTTATTCATTTCTGCAAATTAAGATGAAAATCATCTTGTTTGCTTAAAATTTTAATGTATTGTATTAAAATATAATCTTTATTACATTATCATTTTGCTTTAAAGTTGAAATATAATTAAGTTTAATGCTTTTCAAAATGTTTTTTGGTTATTACTAAAATTAAATATCTATGTATGACAAAGTAAGCACTCTGAGTTTTATGTGGGAATGATCTTCATTACACAGGAGCCACTCCTTTGTTAGACTTTGAAGTGTGACCTTCTTATTTCAACAATGATGACTCTAATTCTTAGTGACTTTTTAGCTTATTCTTAATTCTTTTGACTGAAAAGAAAATTTCCAAGAGTTAACATTTTTTTGTTTAGCTTATAAAACTTATTGCTTTTTAAATACAGTGGCATGTTTTAATCTAGGCTCAAATGAAAACAGTTTTCTTCCAGTTTTGTTGACATTAAGCCACATCATTAACTCCTTTTTCAGATCCACAGAAAATTCAGAAGAAGTAAAAGGATATAGTGGTAGCATGGCTCTAATATTTCGACCACACGGTGCCCCCCCACCCAGAGCCTTCATGCCATTTTTTTCCTGAAAACCACTGGTATCCAACAGTTCCCATCCCCCTACCCCAGGTGATTGGATTATAACTCTAAAAGAAGGGATAGTTGGAGTATAACTCTTGCCTCTCAAACAAATGCCTAGAATGTTGTCTTTGTGTAGCCTAAGCCAAAAACTTTATTACAAACATGCATTTCAGAAAAGACTTATCTCTTAAGAACATAACCTAAAAAAAAAAATACCACATGTAATTCATACTTGCAATAAGCAATCACATCAGTACTGAAATTTCACAAGGGGTAATGTGCTAAGTACAACATGTACAATTTTAAAAAAATAAAAATAAAAATATAGAAACTACTTCACTATCTCCTTCACTTAAAAAAAATGGAACCACAGAGTATACTGATATAATGGCTAAATCTGCAAAGAGATAATATTTCCAACTCTCAAATCTAGATTACACTTTTCCCTTCTCTTGTCTGATTTACAAACCTGAAGAAGATGCTTAAGATGTTCATTTATGTGTTGATTTCACAAACAAAAATGGAACCCCTCATTGCCAAGCAATGTACTAGCCGTTAAAAATTAAACAACCAGGATGACTTCTTTCCCTCAGCCCCCACGGGAAAGTCACAGTGAAATCAGGCACAGCCTCAGGGCTGGGAACTCGGGATGGGCTTGCTTCTTAGAGACCAACAGACCCTAAGGGGCAAAACTGGTGTAATTGACATGACAGGAAGTATCTCAAAGTTCCAGATTCCGTAAATGATTCTCATCTTTGTTGGCAATTTAATTATATAAAATATCTCTTCCTATCTGTATCAAAATCCTCACCCCAAAGCCATACAGTTGGCGGGCAACAGGCACAGCTCACTAACATGAAACAACAGGCAGAAAGAAAATGTGTGAATCACATGCTGGGACGTGTTTGATGCACGGCCCCTTCAGAAAAAAAGCATTTGCTTAATTAAAAAGTATAAGTGCGCACGCGCACACACAGGCCAATAAAGACAGGCAGTTTTTTAGAGTAATTTTGAAAAAAAAAAAATCTTTTGCAAGTTGACCTCTCACATCTTGATTAACAACAACAAAAAAGAGAAAATATTGGGATAGTCATCACAAATCACATCAATCACAAAGGTAAACAAAACTCCGGACAGAACTTTAACTACCAATCAGGAACATTTCAATCACCAGTTTTGTCAGCTGAGAGTCTGTGGCTACTACTTGCATAATTAGATTTTACAATTGTTGAGGTTTGAAATGATATTCCAAAAAGAACTATAAAAGTTCCCCGGGCAGACTGTGGGTATACACTTCAGATGATCTCAGGGGTGGAAGATTCCATAGCGTCCCGTCATTAACCATCGCATCATGTCACCCTTGGTCGGTGACCAGGGTGTACCTCCTGCCTGAGTGCAGTCATTGTGGAAGGGCAGAGGAGAGTAAAGCAAACAGTTATTTATTCTTTGTCAGAGGCCATGTTGCTGTTAGCTCTTTTTAGGCCTTCAAACAATTCTGTGTTTCTGAAATGACTTCCAGAGTTTTCCAATGTTAAGGAACTGAAAATTGATCCTGCCCAATTTTCAATTACCAGGCAGCACAGTTGGGATTTGAACCTAGGTTTGTTATCTTTTAGTTTTTTTCCCAGAATGTCATGTGACTTTTCTAAAATATGAAAGAGCTGATTTTTGTATGTATCTAATTCTTTCAGAGCATTTCACTATAACTTTCAACTTGATGTCATAATAATTTTATGAAGTAAGCAAAATAGATATCATTTTTTCCTTGTCTAACAGAGGGAAAATCATGGTTCAGATAGCAAGTGATTTTCCCAAGTTCATACTGCAAGTTATTGGAAGATCCAGATTCTCTTTGGACTCCTTATCCAAGACTCTTAAATGAGATCATCCCTCGGTTTCCACAGGGGACTGGTGCCAAGACTTTCCATAGACACCAAAATATGGGGATTCTCAAGTCCCTTCTATAAAATGGCATAGTATCTGCTTATAACCTATCCACATTCTCCCTTTTACCTGAAATCATTTCTAGATTACTTAAAATAATTATTCCAATGGAAATTCTATATAAATAGCTATTATATTAGAAAGAATGACAATAATGACGTCTGTATGTGCTCAATACAGATTGATCTGTAGTTGGTTGATCCACAGATGCAGAAGGCTGAGTGTACATTATTCTGTCTGCGTCTTCCTTTCTGTCCTTATTGAAGATGGCAAGTGTTGGTCATCATCTCTAGGAAGATGAATACCAGTAGTTTCGTGGGGTTTGTTATTCCATCTAAATGTATATTTTGTCAGGGATCTCCTGGAGGCAGCATCTCCAACAGTAGGAAGTGGAAGGACTGTCTCAGGTTGACAGGCTAAATATTTGATGATTTTTCATGCCTCAAATCACCCCCACAGTTACCCACTCATAGATTGGGTGAGCCCTCAGTTTTCTCCAGAATACCAGTTTGCTAAACCTTAAGTCATTTTCACCAGTTCCTCTGAGACTCAACCAACCTTCTTCTTTATGTACCCATGTTGCATGCAGTGCCAACTCACATCTAGAATGTAAACAGTGAACAGGGATGAGCATATGCAGATGGCATCTATGCCAGGCACTTGGTCCAGGTGTGCCCTAAGAGTCATCCACCTCATGAGTCACCACAAAATCAAAGAGAATTTCATCTGATAGTCAGATGCTGCCAAGATAGAGACTGTAAAAATCAACACAGTTTAGATAGGAACTCTAAACAACTAGGGAAAGTCCAACTATGGCAGTGCTAGCAGCATATCTGGGCTTTTGTACAGAAATAAAGTATAGTAAACAGCATGATGTTGAGGGGTGTGTGTGTGTGTGTGTGTGTGAAGAATCTTGATAATTCATTAACATGAGATAGCAGTATTATATAACTTCTTGATATTGGGAGGATAAATAGTCAACAGGATCCTCAAGGCACAACCAGAGAAAAACACTAGTAGGATTTCTCATCCATCTGGAATTAAATCAAAGTACTTCTGGCACCCAACAAAATGCTGAAAACCAGCAAAAAAAAAAAAAAAAAAAAAATTCTAATTGCAAAATAAATAAATAAAGTGTAAGATTTAAAGAAACAATTCAAAAACTATTAAAGAAAAAAAATTTAATTCTGAAATGGAGTGGAGTGCAGTAGTAGAGCACAGCTCCTAAAATTTATCCCCCTTTCCTCTCCCCCTTAACCAAACCACAGTGTAGACAGAATCTCTGGAAACGTCAGAAATGCCCAGAAATCTAGAGAGAAGCAAAGGTGAGGCCTTTTGCTTTTCCTCATCTGTCTTAGTCATTTTCTGCTGTACAAAAGATTACCATGGACCAGGTGATTTATAACAAATAGAAGTTTATTTGACTCACAGTTCTGGTGGCTGGCAACCAAAACCACAGCACTGGCCTTGGGAGAGGGACTTTGTGCCGCATTGTAACATGAAAAGTGAGAGCACAGGAGACACAGAAAAATCAGGATGAATTCATCTTTTTATCAGGAACCCACTTCCCTACTAACCAACTCCTTCCCAAGATAACAGCCTTAGTCCATTCATGGAAACACAGCCCTCATGACATAATCAACCTCTTAAAAGCCCCATTTCTTATCACAGTTACAATGGCAATTAAACAGCTTCAACATGAGCTTTAGAGGGGACATTCAAACCCTAGCATCAACTAACCAAAGAGCTCTAGAACAGGAAGCTGGGGATACACTGTGAACTGTAGAGAGGGAACGATGAGATTGCCCCTCTCTGGGGACATGAAGACTCCAAGGCTCTACCCAGACAAAGAAACAATCCAGAGCCTTAAGACATTTGCCATTGGCATTTATGATCCATGGAAATGGAGGGAATTCTGACACCATGCAACAAAATCTCAGTATCAGAGTTATGCCCACATGAGCAGCTGGCTCTGTATTTGTTCCCTGTCACTCATCAGAATTATTCTCTGTGCTTCTAAATCCCACTCTGTCCAAGAAGCTGACCTCTGCACACTGTCTTGCCCCTGTTTCCAGTGAGGGTTCTTCTAATGGGAGTCACTGGCAGAAGATGGGAGGGTGGGAATAGGGAGAAGAGGAGACATACTCCTTATTTCTCCTTCCTCCACAGTTAGAATCCTAGACGTGGCTGCTTTTCTCAGCTGTTGTTTTTGTTGGGCATTTTCTCTTCCATGTCTCAGTTGGCACCGGACTTTAATGGTTTCCTTCTCTTGCCTCTTCAAAGTTAGTGATAGTAATGGTTTTCTACTTCTTCTGTGCCCCCGCTGCCTCCCTTGTTGGGTCTTGAGTCCTGCCTACTATCTAAAGAATCTCTTCATTAAATTTCTTCAATTTATTCTTTTCAGCTGGGTCCTTTTCAGGTTAACTTGTATTCAGAGTTAGCTTGGAGCTTGACTAATACATGCTGTGTAATGCTGCCTCAGAACTCTGCTTCTCCTGGGTATTCCCTTAGATTGCAAGAAAAGTGAACAGAGCACAAAATACCCAGACCTTAAACCGTGCCCTTGAAAAAATGAACTACTGTCAGGTACAGAGAGGGAGAAATCAAGAAATCACCCACTGTGTACCAGAGTAATTTAAACACTAGCAAGGTAAAAGGTGATACATCCCAGTGACTCAAACATATTATAAAGAAAGATTTAAGGAAAAACACAAAGGAGCAGAGCTTCTGAAAGACAGCCAAAGAACTCAAATCTAAATATTAATACCACATGTGCGCATGCACACACGCACATGCAGGCAAGAAAATGTTTCACAATTTACTTTAAGGTACAGAACAAGATAATATGAACATGGTTTTTAATGCCCAAGTTCAAAGTAGACAAATTCAGTTTTAAAAATATTAATAAAAGTACAATTGGAAGGGCTTAAAAAAAAAGAAAAGCATGATTTTCAAAGGAGGGAAGGAGTAAGAAACAGACTTGAAATAAATACAGCACATGCTAACAAACAGCAAGTAATTCTGGAGATGGAAATATGAGTGACTTTTATTTTCATTTTTATACTTGAGATTTTTCTAATTTCTACAACTTATTTTTTAAAAAGAAAAAACAAAACCACTGGAAATAAATATAGGACAATATTAACAATAACTATGACAAAAGGAAAAAAATTTCTCTTGCATACTTTTCTCTGTACTCTATATTTTCTACAAATAATTATTTTTATAATAGGAAAAATTAAACTTATTAACATTATGGTGGAAAGAGAATGAAGTAATTTGGAAGTCAGCTCTGTGTTCTTCTCCCAATTCTGTCATGACTAATTTTATGAAATTTGGCAGGGTACATGGTTTCTCTGCGCCTTCTTTCTCCATTCACTCATTCACTTATTCATTTAGAAAATATTCACTTTAGGCCTCTTTCTTTCAGGGTAAAACTCAGGCTCTAGAGATGATTATGAAGAAAAATAGGCCATGGTCTGACCCTTCAGGAATCTACAGTGTAATTAAGGAAGACAGGTAATAAAAATGGTAACAGTTAATGCTCTAAGTATCCTCCCTGAGCCATATAAAATTTATTTTTGAGGCCTGTGGCAAGAAAAAATAAACTCAAGTATAAAATAATGGATTTTGGGGTGGATCAGAAACAAGGTGGCACTGAGTGTGGCCACTGCTGGGGCAGTGGTGAAGAATAGTGTTCCAGGTAGAGGAGCAGCAGATCCAGAGCAGGTTTGGAATACCCAGGTGAGGCAGGGACATCTGAGAAGGTTACTGTGGAGCATAACAGGAGCAGTAGGAGCTAAGGCCTGCAGCTACTCAGTCAAATAAAAACTGGTACCAAAATCAGGCTGATTCTGTGCCACAATAAAGCAAACAAATTCCTCCACGGACAGAGGAGCTATCAAATCTTCCAATGACAGGATCAGATTCCACTTTCTCAAGTTTATTTTGCCACCACAGAGGCTGGAGACAGTGGAGAGGCCATTCTTCCACCCAGATGAACAACTAGAAGGATCCAAACCAAGGCAATGGCAGGCAAGTGGGTCCAAAGCCAGCAAGCCTAATAGGATCTGATGCCAAATCAGAAATAGGGGGACTAATGGGGGAAGATACTAAAACTTGGGTTGAAGGGAAAAGATTAAAAGGTTAGGGAGGGCTGGAGTTGTAGCTCAGTGGTAGAGCACTTGGTTAGCACGTGTGAGGCACTGGGTTCCATCCTCAGCATCATATAAAAATAAATAAATAAAATAAAAGTATCATGTCCATTTACAACTAAAAAAATTTTTAATAAAATAAAATAATAAAAAGGTTAGGTAACAGGGATAAACAGATGATACTTATGTTTTCAGAGTCAGCAATTTTGATGCCATTAATCAACAGGAGAAATACAGAAAGGGGGCCAAATCTCAAAACAAAGAAAAATTAGGAAATTCAGTTGATGTTTAGGTACCACTTAGCCTGTATAGACAAGATTTGTATTTTTCCATTACATAATTTTTGTTGAAACATGTTTACTATTGTTCATATTTCAATAGACTTTTCTTCTATAAAAGCCATGTTATTTATTATCACAACTGCAGGGCACATGGTGTCATACTGCTTTATAGTTCTGCAAAAGCATCCCAATACTGTCTCACTTACATGAGTAAAGGCTGAGAAATGAAAAAGTCTGACATAAAAATAATAACAGTTTTAAGGTAACTGTTATTTTTTAAAAAAAACACACATAAATATATAACAGTCCATCACAAAATAATGATTTCTGATCTACAGTTGTTCATGAAAGCATCAAATTTGAATATTTACATCATGCAAATCCTCATAACTGTGTTCTTTGTTGACTAATAACTCCATTTCCTCTTTTACAAAATGAGAATATTAAAAGGAAAAACTTAAAGTAACCCCTTTGTTCTGATCACAGGGCAGGAGACAAATTAAAAATGTGGACCACTTGACTCAATGACTTAATAATGGACATTAAAATGCACACAGTAGTTACATTTTAACTGGACAACAAGTTGGTGTTTGGGTTCTTTACAAACATCAGCTCTGTCTCATTTAGTGTTTGTCTTCCTCTCTCTTTGCACAGATGTAGAGATGGAGATAATAATAGACATGAGAGACTTACGAATAATTGTTTGTGGTTACTTTATAAAAAGAAAGAGGAAAAAGAATAGATGTTCAAAAGTAAAAAAGCTATATGAACATAGGGAGCTATCTAACTTTTACGACCAGAAGGTATTTCTATCTCTTCAGTTCTCCAAATCAAAGGCTCATTTCCCCCTTTCTTATATTTCTTTTTCTTATATTTGCTTTTCCTTCTTACTAGAAGATGCACTTTCAGATTCCCTTTAATGAAGATCAGTGGGTGATAAACTCTCTTAATCTTTGTATGTCTGAAAATATCACTTTTTCTCTCATTCTGGATGATTAAATGAATGAGTACAAGGTCGGGCATTGATGGTTTTGTTTCAAATGATGCTTTATTTAGAATCTGGCTCTGGAGCATGAAGGGACTTTTGCATCAAATACATTTTGAAATGGCTTTATGGGAGAAAGACTCCAGGACAGCAACTAAGAACAAGGTGAAAAGGACATCCAAGGTGCAGCCAGCATTCTGGAGACAGCAAAGCCTTCTGTATAAATCGTGGAGAAGAACCAATACCCAATGTCTACACAGAAGATAAGTACACAAATATCATGAACATGTGCTGCTGTCACAAAACTAGATGGGCACCGATGTGACTGGTTCTCAAACTATAACTGAACCTAATTAGCACTACAATCCTTATTTGAGCCAATGGTGGAAAATTTTCCCATACAAAGAAACTCATGAGTTTTGGTTCAAACTAAGCCTCTTTTGATTAATTCAAGGGTTTCCTCCTTCTTTTCCTCCTCTTTTCTTTTCTGGAACAATGTCCTAGCATTGGGAAATAAACATCCAAAGATGTATCCCCCACTGCCAGCCTCTGCTGAGATGTGCAGTCGTGCTGGTCTTTGGGCGTTGGGCCCACCCCAGCTTTGCCACGTGGTGACATCTGGTCCTGCTCTCCTTGTGGGTAACTAGCTGCTCTGTCTGGGCCAGTTTCTGCCACTTCTCAGGGGCTTTTCCCTCATCCTATGTTCTTCCTCCTCTCTCTTCCAGCTCTGTTTCTTCAGGAATCACAGAGACTTTCTGTCTTCCAAAGTCCACTTGTTGCCACAAGAAGCCCAAGTTCTCTCCTCAAACCAGCAGGGAACATGTCACCATTTAGACATTCTGCATCAGCATCATGACTCCCTCATTTTCCTTCCTCAGTGCCATCCACCGAAGCATGGAGATGCCCTCCTGGCTGTCCCTCTCCACCTTCAAGAGAGGGTTCTGAGCTTAGAGCCCTTTGGACAACCTTTTGAGATTGTGTCTGTCTGGCTAGCTTCTTGGAACTTTTTTTTTTTTTTTTAAGTTCTGAGCTTTAAGTTCCCTGCTTCAGTAGATATTAAGTGCTCTTATATATACTACTAGGTATATCAAAATAAACTACTAGGTACCCAAATACAATTCCTACCCATGTGTTTTATGCACACACTTGT